>NC_081424.1:11512523-12127523 GCF_949786415.1 Peromyscus eremicus
TTGTCTGCCTCCTTTAGTCCATCTAGCTTAGAAATACGGTATATAGAGACCTGAATGGCTTACTGTTTGGCCATTGGTTTATTTACCAGAGGACTAGTTGTGATATTTAACTAGGTAGGATGCACCCTCATCATGCCTTGGATGTTACCACTTTCCAACAAACACAACTTTACATTCAAAACTCCTGGGCTCTTGCAGCTATGAGAGAAGTCACCATGGTCCCATGGACATCGCTCAGAGCTGTTGGTTCATGGGATTTTTGCAGCCCTGTCAGCTGAAGTGCTCATGAGTACTTGTGTTAGAATATGTATAGATCCAGAGGCAAGGTAGCAGAAAACAGAGAGTATGAACAGATGGTGATTTATAGAGTATTTTACCCTTTTTCATCTTTTTGTAGTGATTTTATGCCTAAGACTGTTGGCATCGATCCAAGTCCATTTACTGTGCGAAAACCAGATGAAACCGGAAAATCTGTACTGGGGTAAGATTTGCATATAGAATGAAAATTTAAAGATTCATGTAAAATAGCAGCGCTTGCAGTGGTATTTCCATCAGAACTAATAATGTCAACTCACATAGTTTAAAGTCTGTTTGTTGCATGTATACCAGCAGCTCATGTAGCAGCGCACTGGGGTCGTTAAAATGTCCACTGTGAAAATAGAATTTATGGTAATCTCAGCAGCACGGTATATTTTATCACTTTAAATTGGGAGCATAACATATGGTGTAAGGATGGGGACGGATGATCTATCAATAACCTGGCTTTCTTTGTTTCTCAACATAGAACACTTAATTAAAATCACTACTTATTGTATTGATTTTTGTTGACATCTAAATGTAAACTCAAGTGTGCTCTAACTGAGAACTTGATAAGTTTCCTGTGTGTGGCTAAAAACATTATTTGCAGAAAGAAATTACTATAACAACATGACAGGAACACGCCATGTTTACATCTTCCCACTGCGAGACTGGAGACGTGTGTGGTGTTGGGCCTAAGTTCACCTTAGTTGACCTGCCTAGTTACAATGTAACATTGCTCCTCCACTTGCACCCGAAGTCACCGCAAGACTGTAGATACACTATCCCAATTGTATTTAGGATGGTGTGCAATTGGATTTTAGCTATGTGTAATTTACACATGGGTCGTATACCATTTTCTGGATGCACCATTTCTGGGCCTTAAATTCCTAACCTTCCAGGGCTTTGCATTCAGCCCTGACCAGATGTTAAGAGAAGTTTTAAAGAAGGGGCTTGTTGAGGATTTTTCACCCAGGGTGTTCCCAGGACAGAAAAGCAGCCAGCCACCTGGACGGGGGTAGCACAGAAATACTGTCGGCTTTAAGTTTTAGTTGGAAAAGGTCAGAATGGAATTGTTTTTTACAGTATCTAACTCTGGTGAGACATTGCTTTTTTTCTTTCCTGAGATGTTTCCAAGTATGACTGTGTTTTTAGCAACATATATTGAAATATTTTAGTGGTAGTGTGACGGGGTGTGGGAGGTGGTTCAGCCAGTAAAATCCCGCTCTGTAAGCCAGCACGGTCTCCAGCACGGTCCCCAGCATGGTCCCTTACTGAGTTAGAAATGTAGAAAACCCCAATTTCAGTCACCAGAGGAAGGTGCAGGAGCCAAGCAGTGAGAAGGCCTCTGCCCTCCTCGAGTTTGGCTTACTTTTTAATTATGGCAATTCCAGTGTGTGTAAGACAAGTATTAACCGTTCCACTTCAGCACGACTTGAGTCCAGACACTAGTGTCTCACGCGCTCTTGGGTTTCACTCGGACGTGGCCGTGGGCCCACGTGGGCCATCCACAGTGGAGGTTAACGGTGCAGCCTGAAGAGGCATCACACTCACGTCTGTCTTTTTTAAAGAAACAAAAGCAACCGAGAGGAAGCCGTCCTGCAGCGGAAAACAGCGGCCAGCGCCCCGCCGCCCCCCAGCGAGGAGGCTGTGTCCAGCAGCTCTGAGGATGACTCCGGCACCGACCGGGAAGATGAGGGCTCCGTGTCTCAGCGCTCCACTCCCGTGAAGATGACCGACCCCGGGGACAGTGCCAAAGTGACTGAGGTGCGGGGGCAGGATGCACGTGCGAGCCAGCCCGAGCGAGGCTCTGGAAAGTGATCTTTAAAATCCTGCTTTCACTTAAAAGGCCGAGAGCAGGAAAATGTCACATTTCCCCCACTCACGCTTTTCTAATCCGGTGCTCCAGGCACAGCCTTAGGACGGCTGCTTTCTGCTTTGACCTTGGAAATCTCTGGGCTTTGCCCCTCTTTGTCGTGGTGAACTTCTTACCTCCTCAGGAGTTTTCAGAGCTTCTTGTCTGTCTTTGAGCATTGCATCCACTTGGTGCCTGTTTATTCCCCTGCTGGACACTTGGCATGCAGGGTTTGGACCTGCCTGTTTATTCCCCCGTGGGGCACTTGGCATGCAGGGTTTGGACCTGCCTGTTTATTCCCCCGCCGGACACTTGGCATGCAGGGTTTGGACCTGCCTTTGAATGGCCCCAGGGGACATGAGTCCTGTCCAATTCAGTTTACTAATATAGTAAGGAAAACAAGTGGGCAGAGCCACAGAGGACCTGGTAATCTAGCTTGGATGAAAACTGCTTTCTAGCAATAGCTGAAAGTCACAATGCGGTAAGAACTCAACAGTGAACTGACATCGGCCTCATCCATCCTGCTGCTGTTTGTGAAAACAGTGAGGTTGGAAACCTGCTGAGCTTACTCGCTTACACCGCCTGTGGTGACTCACATTAGACGCTAAAGTTGAGTAGTAGGAACAGGGGCCATATATCCCCCAAGTCTAGACTATTTATTGTCTGTCCTTGGATAGGAAAAATAAAAAAGAAATTGCCAGCTCCTGCAGTAGATACAGCAGCCATGTTTATGTAGCGTATTTTTTTAAACCTTAAACTAAATCATTTTAGTAAGAAACAGAAATCATAGTTTTGTGTGTGTTTGGGTTTTTGTTGATGTAGTTTTCTTTTGTTTTGAGACAAGGTCTCACTCCATACCATGCTGTATTAGAACTCTCTATGTAACCCACGTTAGCCTCAAAGTCACTGCAATCCTCCTGCCCCAGCCTCCCAAGTGCCAGGATTATAGGTATGAGCCACTGCTCCCAACAGAGAGATTTTCTAAAGCCATGAGCTGAAGTTGAATGAGCAATATGAAAAAAAAAAATGTGTCATTGCTTTTGTAGTAAAATTCTTAGACTTGTTTTCTTCATCTCTGGAGATATCTGGAGAATAGCTGATGATTCTAACCGATTCCTGTTCTTAAAACTCTAGAATGTGGTCCAGCCCATGAAAGAAGTATATGGAATTAACCTCTCTGATACCCTGTCAGAGGAAGACTTCTCCATTTATGCCAGGTGAGAGACTTTCACGCAGAAAGGAAAGAAGAATGATGAAATGTGGGATTATTATGATGTATACTGTAACTTTTCTGTTGCTGTGATAAATACTGAGCAAAACTAACATGAGATGGAGAGGGCTTTCTTGGCTTGCACATCTGAGTCTATCTTTGAGGGAAGTCAGGGCAGGAACTCAGGCAGGAACTTAAGGCAGGAACTGAAGCAGAGACCGTGGAGGAACGCCGCTTAGGGACTTACTCAGCTGCCTTATTACACAGCTCAGGTTCACCTGCCCAGAAATAGCAGCGTTTGCAGAAGGCTGGGCCCTCCACTTCCGTCAGCAATCAAGAAAATGCCCCACAGACTGCCCACAGACCAGTCTGATGGAGGCAGTTCCTTGGTTGAAGTTTCCTCTTCCCGGATGACTGTGGCGTGTGTCAAGTTGAGAAAATGAGCCAACACAAGGGTGAAAACAGTGATATAGGAGATAGACTCTGCCCCGGATGCAGACCTGAAACACTGGTTTGTACTGGGGGCTAGAGAACCTCGTGCTTGAGATGCTGCCCCCAATGGGAGAGGCTACAGGACATTTCCACACCAGTACTGCCCATGTCCAGCTGAAGCTGGATGCGAATACACAGCTCCGTTTCCCAGCTCTCGTGATCAGGTGCCCTCTCGGAAACTGAATCCTGGATCTTGATGCTTAAAGACTTTGCCTCCCCTGTACACCTGGGGTGGCTAATGGGGAGAAGCGGCTGAGGAAATGTGCCAGTTCAGGGGGTGCGGTTAAGCCAGATTTCACTGGAACGAGGGAATCACCGAAAGGCATGTCCTGAAATGGTGACAAATTAGGTGTGTATAGGGAAGTAGAGTTCTCGGGTCTTCTAGGGGATCCTTTACCCTTAAATGTCAAGAACCTGGCAGGACCACCATGAGCATCTCCTGAACCTAGTATAACTTGTATGTTCCATGGGAACATAGCCCCACGTAATTAATTCATTTATGTACCTGGGCACTTTTATAAACCTGTATCACTGACTGACCAAGGGCCAAGTCAGTCATTTAGAACACAGCCATCCCTGCTCACCCCTGGGCACATAAGCGCTGTTACCTGCCCGCTCTGTGGAACCCCATGACTAAATGTTGCAGTGCACTCTTAAGCAGCCTGGCCTGGAAGGATGGCTGGTGGGCGCAGTGACCGAGCGCTGTGGCCTCTTGCAGTGTGTGAGTCTGCATGGTGAGGACTGGAATGTTGACTCAGTTGAAACAAAAAGAAAAGTGGGTTGTTTTTTGTTTTGTCGTTGTGTTTTGGTTTGATTTTACCTCAGACATGACTTCCCCTGGAGCCTTTACTGGCTCAGACTCTAAGGTCTACTTCATTTTGTCCCCTTTCGGGAGTGAGATGTCAGTCTGTGGTCAGTCGACCCTGCTGCTTCTGGGCTGGTGGCAAAGCCAAACATCATGGTGGGGAGAACATACTGAGGCAGAATTGTTCGTCTCATGGCTGGGACACAAAAAAGACGAGGAAAACCAGGGTCCCAGCTCCATTTGACGTATACCCCAGTGATGTAAAACCTCTGACTAGCTCCATACCTTAGATTCCCACCACCTACCTCCCTACCGGTGGCCCTGCTCTGGGAACAAACTTTTCATGCATGGGCCTTTGGCAGAGGACATTTCATCCAAACTACAGAAGTTTGTACTGGGTAGCTATGCCAGGGGCCGCCAAGACATGTCCAGGGACTGCATGGCTCCACTCCTGTTCCGGCTGGCACTAGAGCTATCTTGGTGCCTCCTTGGATCCAGAGAGCCAGAACTGAGCGAGCCCATGTAGTTCTGTCCTAAACTGTCACCTGGCCTTCCTACCCCCGGGTCTGTACCCTTAAACTGGTGCCCACTGGGGTTTGTGCACACTGTGATGTGTCCTGTACTGGCTTGCCAGTCAGCTGACTTGGGGTCACAGAGCACTGGAGGGGGGGGCAGCTGACTCAGGTCCACAGAGCACTGGAATAGGGGTGCAGCTGACTCAGGTCCACAGAGCTCTGGAAAGGGGTGCAGCTGACTCAGGTCCACAGAGCTCTGGAAAGGGGTGCAGCTGACTCAGGTCCACAGAGCTCTGGAAAGGGGTGCAGCTTGCCCTGGCCTGGCCTGCCCTCCTGCCTCCTTTCCTCCCGCCTGATCTTCTTGCATTGAGCTGTGGCCCTCAGAATCACTCAGTGTGTGGTAATACTGAGCACTGAGCCCTGCTCTTTCCTTTCCCCGCCTTTCCAGGGGCTTTGCTTTGCTCTCAACAGATCTGGACGCTTCCTATCCCATGAAGCCTCATACATGGGCCACAATGTTTTTTCTTTATTTATTAAATAATTTTACCTTTATGTATGTGGGAACTTCGACTGCATGTGTGTGTGTGTGCCACATGCTAGCCTGGTGCCCAAGGAGGCCAGAGGAGGGCATTGGGATCCCCTGGGACTCAAGTTATAGGCAGTTGTGAGCTGCCATATGGGTTCTGAGAACCAAACCCAGATCTTTGGAAAAACCCAATGTTCCTACCCACCGAGCCTTCTCTCCAGCTCCACAATGGTTTATTTTTATCGTGCTAGTGACTGTGTAATTTATCTGAGAAATTTAACTTTATATTGCATGCTGTTCTCTCTCCTTCCCCGCTGTCAGATGAAAGCGGGCCCTAGGGAGCTTGTCTGCAGCCCTGTAAGAATCCCGTAATTGTTGCTCCTGTAGCACTTGACCTTCCAAATAGCTTATGAAAAATAAATGATAAGATTATCCATAGTCATCAAAGGAAAATACTTTAGATGGTAGAAAAACAGAAAGGAAACAAGCTCCTTGATCCTGCCTTGTCACCTCCCATGGTAACAGGAGAACAGACCACCCGAATCTCTGAGGGGAGGGGGGCATGTGTGGAATGGGCCATCCTGCAGCCGGGAGTCTGAGTTAGGTGAATGCCACTCAGACTTCCTGGGGCGGGGTGATGTGGCGCTGGCGGCCCATCCGCCTTCCTCTATTGACTGACAGGGTTTTTCCTAGGAGTAGCTGGAGTAGACTTGGGAGTGAGAGAAGAGAGGACCGTTAGGGCCTGAGGAACTAGAGTTTCACACTTTGGTAATGGAAATGCACAGTTGTGTCGCCATGGCTGTGGAAGTGCACTCTGATTGGGGTGAGCCCCTGGAGTCACGCAGGGGCTTCCTTCTTTAGCTTATACTCGTCTGTTGTAATTTGTAGGTTTGTTCAGCTGGGGCAGAGTCAACATAAACAGGACAGGAGCGGCCAGCAGCCATGTTCCAGGTGCTCTGACGGAGTTATAAAATTGTAAGTACTACATACAACCTGGAAAACTTTTAAAGTTTCGTTTGTTTATTATGTAGTGTGTGTGTGTACCACAACACACATGTTGCGGAGGTCAGAGGACAACTTGGAGGAGTCAGCTCTCTCCTTCCACCGTATGGGTCCCAGAGATTGAATTCAGGTCATCAGGCTTGGTGGCGAACGCCTTTACCCACTGGCCTTATATTACATCTTTAGAAAATCTCTGTGTCCGTGCCACTCACGGAGCGTGTGTTTGGTGACTCGTTAGGGAAAATATCCAGTCTTGTCACCAGCCTAGTATAATTTGACACACTTAAGCATTCTTCCTGCTACTTTCTTTACTGAAAACTGTCTTGGGGACAGTTGTGGGGGTGGCGGAAAGGACGGAGCAGCCTTAAACCACACCCCTTGGCTTCCCTCCATGAACTCTACCCTGACCTGGGAGACTTCGGGTCTACCACAAGACCCTCCAGAGCAGTAGTTCTCAACTTCCTAATGCTGCGACCCTTTAATACAGTTCCTTATGCTGTGGTGACCCCAACCATAAAATCATGTCATTGCTACTTCCCAACTGTAATTCTGCTACCACTCTGAACTGTAATGTAAATATCTGATTTGCAGCCTCTGAAGGGGCTGCAGCCCACAGGTTTTGAACCACTACTCCAGAGCATGGGCGGGTTAGGCTCCTCTTGCTCCGTGACCCTATCATTGCTAATAACTTGGTGGACGATAAACGGGAGTTTAGTAAATTTAGTAGACAGAACTGTATTCAAGTCGCACCACCTGCTGGGTTGTTACCTTGAACGTACATCTAAAACACCACGTGACTCAGGTACCTCATCTGCGAAGGCAGAGCACCTGCTGCCGAGGAGGGTGGCCGGGAGGGAGCCAGCATCCCTCACACGGTGTCTGGAGCAAGTGTGCAGTAAGGTGCCATCGTGGTCATCCGTACGTCATCTTCTTTATCAGGACAAAGCATGGGGTTGTGACCGGGAGAGGTTCCCAGATAGACACACTCTGTTGAGTTTCTTCTCTAAGATGGGCCACTGGAGGATTCCAGTGGGGTCGTGTGGGCGGTGTCTAGGCCAGTGTCTGGCACTGTTGACATTTAGGAGATGTTCATTTCCCTGTCTTAAACCAATGTGATCAGTTCCGTCAACGTGTTGTTTGTTTGGTAGGTGCTGAGTGCTTGGTTTCCATGCAGGGCGTGGGTGGTTGACTGGAGAGGAAGGGTACTGAGTGCTTGGTTTCCCTGCAGGGCGTGGGTGGTTGACTGGAGAGGACGGGTACTGAGTGCTTGGTTTCCCTGCAGGGCGTGGGTGGTTGACTGGAGAGGAAGGGTACTGAGTGCTTGGTTTCCCTGCAGGGCGTGGGTGGTTGACTGGAGAGGAAGGGTACTGAGTGCTTGGTTTCCCTGCAGGGCGTGGGTGGTTGACGAGAGAGGAAGGGTACTGAGTGCTTGGTTTCCCTGCAGGGCGTGGGTGGTTGACGAGAGAGGAAGGGTACTGAGTGCTTGGTTTCCCTGCAGGGCGTGGGTGGTTGACTGGAGAGGAAGGGTACTGAGTGCTTGGTTTCCCTGCAGGGCGTGGGTGGTTGACTGGAGAGGAAGGGTACTGAGTGCTTGGTTTCCCTGCAGGGCGTGGGTGGTTGACGAGAGAGGAAGGGTACTGAGTGCTTGGTTTCCCTGCAGGGCGTGGGTGGTTGACGAGAGAGGAAGGGTACTGAGTGCTTGGTTTCCCTGCAGGGCGTGGGTGGTTGACTGGAGAGGAAGGGTCCTGAGTGCTTGGTTTCCCTGCGGGGCGTGGGTGGTTGACTGGAGAGGAGGAGCGTGCGACAGTGCCGTCGCACCCCTGGAGGTGCCCTGTCCCCCTTCTTCCTCCCGTCAGCATCCTTTCTTATTCTTCGTTTTTGAGGCAGGAGAAGGAGGTAAACTCACTTAGAAACCACTCTTCCTCACTACAGCTGCTTAACATGGAAGTCTGAGTTGAAATCGACGGGACAAAGAACAAAAGGATGTCAGGATGCTGGTGGAACAGGACTTGGATAGCTCAGTCGTGGGGTCCCAGTCGACCATTCCATTAAAGTAGTAAGATGCAGCTTCTCAGACGATGATGAGGAAGGGAAGAGAGCAACGCATTTCCCTTGCTTTTCAATCTTAGATATGTTGCTGGTCTTGCTTTGAACCTGCTTAGCTATTACTTACTAATGTACCAGCCTTTGCTCTCCTGAGTCCAGGCACAGGTGAAACCCACGTGGCTAGGAATGTATCTTAACCTTTCCCACTTAATCCGTCAAGAGTCTGCCATGAGTATGTTTTCGTACAGCATCTTCAGCAGCATGACAAAGGCGGGGTAGGTGCTGCCTTATGCTGTCATGGCAACTGCCACTCGTGTTTTCGGAGAGGGTGTGTGTGTGCCCTTTAAACTGGAACTCTGTAACCAGGTTCTTAAAATGTCAACGCTTCATTTTTAGATCTGCAGAGCTATGCCCAAACCAGCAGAAACGGCTTCTGTGAGGAGGCCCTCGAAGCCTCCTCTTCTGCAGCTTAGGTGTCCGTACGTTTGAAACGATGACAAGCTTGTTTAACGGTCACGTGCCTCTGTGTCTGCTCATCCCCAGGTACTTCATCGTCCCCCAGATTTTCCTGAAGTTCTGAGGCCTACCAGCTTTCATTTTCTAAACAGGAGAGAAATTACAGTTGCAAATGTTAAATGTATTTCCACTAATAAAAACTGAGAGAGAGAATGAATGTGAAATTGGCAGAGGAACATGAACAGGGGATGATCCAGGAAGAGTTGGTAGGGGACAATGGGGAGAAAATATAATCAAAATACATCATATGTATGTATGAAATTCACAAAGAACAAATTAAAAATATTAAAAATAGGTGAATAGCTTGGGAGTACACTGAAAAAAATTATTACATTTTATTTAGTGTGTGTGTAGGTGTCTTTTTTGAGACAGTCTTACTCTATAGAATAAGCTTTCTTAGAGGTCAATATAGGCTGAAATAGCCTCAAACTCACAGCAATCCTCAACATTCCAGGTGCCTCACACATGTTGAACTACGTGAATTAAAAAAAAAAATTAGCTCTGTTTCCTCATTTAAGTACAAAATAAAGTGTGGTGGATTCACAGACATAGTAATTGGAAGCTTTGGGAAATGCATTCCTGTTAGGTCCCAGGAGTTGACTGGTGGGAGGCGGGGACGAGCAGACAGTTGTCAAAATGATAACGCTGAGAAGTGAGACGGCAGAGTAGTGTGTCTTCATGTGACCATTCCCTGCAATAGTGCCCACTACTGTTGGGAGGCTAGATGAATTTATTTAAACAAGATGAATTTGTTAATGCCTCAGAGGTCTAACTGTTGCCACTCCTGTTACTAACTTTTAAGGTTTGTAAAATGCCCAATACTTTAAAAGTCTGTGTATTGGCTCTCCTGTTTGAGGAATAGGATCTACCATAAACACGTCCTTCACAGGTTTGTAGGAGGTCTCCAGTGGTCTTGACCTCTCGCCTGTACACTGTTTTTAGAGGCCTGTCTTAGTCCCTGTGGTGCTGGTGTAACAAAATGTCCGAGGCAGCAGACTTTGGGAAAAGTGTGTTATTAACTCACAGTTCTGGAGACGCAGGAACGTGGCATCAGCAGCTGTCTGGATCTGGGGAGGGGCTCACGGCAGACGCCACAGTGACAGGAAGTGAGAGAGTTCACGTGGTGACACAGGAACTGAGAGACCAGGGAAGGGCCAGGCTCACTCTTCATGTTAAAACTCACTACAAAATCATTCATCCCGCCGCTCCTCCACTGGGCCCCGCCCCTCCACTGGGCCCCGCCCCTCCACTGGGCCCCGCCCCTCCACTGGGCCCCGCCCCTCCACTGGGCCCCGCCCCTAGAGTTCACCACCTCAAGGCCACATTGAGAATCCAGGATATCACCACACCTGGGAATCAGGCTCCAGCATGTGAGCCATTGTGTGTGTGTGTGTGGTGGGGTTTGGGGGGGTTCGGGTTCAAGCCACATCTGGACCATAGGACAACCCAGAAGGGATTCTGTGCATCTAATGTGAGAAGGTAGCGAGGGCAGGAGACACACACCTGTGGGGACAAGATTAGAAGAGACCAGGTGAGGCACCGTGACCTTTCCTTTCAAAGCTGGATTGTAATCAAGAGAGTGGTGTGCTCGCTGATATTTGCATTTTAGAAAGGTCACTTGAGAGACGGTGTAGAGAGTGGATTTGAATCAGGGATAAACAACAGACCTAATGGATGTATCAGGACAAGGAGAGCAGTGCAGTGGGGTATGGCACATGATGTAGAGAAGAGGAGCAGGGTCTGGTGGCATAGGCCAGTAATCCTGGCTGCTAGGGAGGCTGCACAAGAGAATTACAAGCTCAGGGCCAGCCTGCACTACAGTGAGATCAGGGCCAGCCTGAACTACAGTGAGATCAGGGCAGCCCATGTAACTTGGTGAGACCCTATCTCAAAACAAAGGGAAATACTGATGATTCCAGTTCAGGTGCAGCACCTCCCAGCATGCACTGGGCACTAGGTTTTGTCTCCAGTGCCAAGGGTGGGGGCTAAATGGCCCTAGAGTATGCAAGAGGACAAGAGTCTGCTGTTACGAGTCTCAGTCTTGTACCCCAGGCTAGCCACCAACTTGTGAGCTTCCTGCGTCAGCCTCCCAGAGGCTGGGATCACAGGTGTCTGCCATCCCATGTAGCTCAGGGCACCTGCAGTTTCATAGCACAGTTGACAAGATAAGGCCATGTGTTGCCAGGACAGCTAGGAAATGGTAGGTGCAAATCTGGGGCTAAGTTGGTGAGCTTCCACAAGTAACAGACATCCAAAGGACATGCTTGCACCCCCAAAAAAGCCTTAAAGGGACTCGGGAATTTAGGAGATTTTCCTATACTTGAATTTAAAAACTGTTTCTTGCTTTTCTCTTAAAAGACCTAGGGGGTAAATAGATGTTTTTTATTTTTTTTCCTAGGGGTCTGTGATCACATTAAAGTGAAAAAAATCTTGCTGTTACTGATAAAGAACTTATGATTTTAGGTGTATTTGGGAACTATAAAACACTGTCTTTTTACCTAGGCACTAGGAGAGCAGAGTTAGATATCTGAAAAGGCCACATAAGGGATATTACTGTGGGGTTTTTAGCTTTGTATATAAGAACCACATCTGAGATGGTTTAACCTTTTGTTCTTTTCTTAGTTGAGTGGATGTTGTTGTTGTTTTTGCTCTTTTGGGGGCCCACCACCCAGCTCTCAAATTAATCACACATGGAGGCTTATTCTTAGTTATAAATGCTCGGCCATAGCTTGGCTTACTTCTTGCCAGCTTTTCTTAAATTATTCCTGTCTGTCTTTTGCCTCTTGGCTTTTATCTTTCTCTATTCCTGTATACCTTTCTTTCTTATTCCATTGCTGGCTGTGTAGCTAGGTGGCTAGCCCCTGGAGTCCACCTTCTCTGGTTACTTCTCCTTTTCTCCGTCTTTCCAGATTACTCCTTCTCTTAATTATCCATGCCTGCCAGCCCCGCCTATCCTTTCTTCTGCCTCACTATTGGCTGTTCAGTTCTTTATTAGACCATCAGGTGTTTTAGACAGGCAAAGTAACACAGCTTCACAGAACAAATGCAACATAAACAAAAGTAACACACCTTCAAATAATATTCTACAACAGATGGTTAACTGTTGTTTTGTATGTGGTGGGTGTGTGGAATGATTTGGGGCAGATGGGGTGACTGTGTCACCGTGTCTTTCTGATACCCATTCCCTTTGTTCAAATAGACAAGTGTCCAGGTATGATGTGCTTGTGGCCTTGATTTCTTCCAGCTCGAAGGGAAAGTCTTTCCAGTTAAGAGAAAATGTGGGCTGAAGACAATAACATACATTCATTTTACATGTACACATGGCTGTGCTGTTTTAACTGTGACTCAGCATTCCTGGGAGCTTTATGCATGCCTTTTTAAAAAGCACAAACCCCACTAAGTCCTAATTATATTTAAAATTCACCAGCAAGTCTCTTCTTATTATGTAATTTCCCATGTTTAATATTTGAATGTTATTACTCCTTTTTCCTTATGCTCTCATAAGGAAGCCTGTGGGGTAACACCAGAAACCAGTTTTCATAGTTAAAGCTATGCTTCTAGCTATTGTCCCATTTTTATAAGGACAGAAAGTCAGTAAATTGACACTACATGTGGCAGGCTAGTTCTGGAGCAAGTAGGAAAGACTAAGTTGTCTGAGAGCAAGTTCGTCCGGTGTGTAACCCCAGTCCCCAGCACGGTACCTGATGAATAGTAGGTGTTAGCTACAGTCTGGATAGTGCCTGGCTATGAGTAGTTTTACCCCTTTGGGGATATTATACACAATCACAGGTGAGGGAGAAATGCCAAGATAAACAAACTGAAATGTATGGTAAGACAGTGAACCATGTTCATTAGCTTTAATTTTACTGTGGTTTATCTTCCCTTTTAGACTCAGCTGGTGTCTCGTGATTGTTCTCAGTGGATAAATTGTTATAGTTATTAGTTAACTCATACATTCCATTGGTGGGATGGGGTAAAATGGGCCACAAACTTTCTGATTTTTTATTTCCCACTGCTACCAAATTGTTGAGGCTCTTAATGATGGAATTCTTTTCTTATTGTAACCAGTTCCTAAAGTCCTGTGAGCAGTCTGCATAGAATAGAACCATAATTCCCAGTTTACATTTTCCTGTTTCCAGATCCATAGAGCATTTCGCCTTCTAGATTAAAAGGCATGTGTTACGATTTGATCTCAGTGGGATGGAATGGAGATGTTTTCTATTCCTTTGTGACTCCTGAGCCAGTTTATAGTTTCTGTACTTTTGTGTGAATAGAGAATGCCAATTAAACCCACAAATGTCTGAACAAAAGGTATGCTGTTTTTGTCTGTAAAGAAAAGGGAATTGAGACTAGGTTGACTTTCTTTTTTTAAAATATCATTTTAAATTGTAATTTAATTACAGTAATTACTCCCTTTGCCCTTTTCCCTCCAATGCCTTCAGTGTTATCCATGCAAACTCATGGATTCTTTTTCTTTAATTAATATTGTTACATATGTGTAGCTGAAGTTTTCCTGTGTCAGCCGACAGTTGGAACAAATCTCTCTTACCCACCAGTCCCGCAGCTGCTCAGACCCAAGTAAACACACAGAGGCTTATATTAATTATAACTGCATGGCCATGGCTCAAGCCTTTTTCTAACTAGCTTTTTTTTTTTTTTTTTTTGAGACAGGGTTTCTCTGTGTAGCTTTGCACCTTTCCTGGAACTCTCTTTGGAGACCAGGCTGGCCTCGAACTCACAAAGATCCGCCTGCCTCTGCCTCCCGAGTGCTGGGATTAAAGGCGTGCGCCACCACCACCCAGCAGTTAGCTAGCTTTTATATCTTAAATTAGCCCATAACTATTAATCTATATATCCCCACATGTTCTGTGGCTTTACCTGTGTCCCATTACACATTGCTCCATGGGCGGCTGGCTAGTATCTCTCTCGCCTTCTTCCTGTCTCTCCCTTTGAATTTCCCGCCTGCCTCTAAGCTGCCATTCCATAGGCCAAACAACATTATTTATCAACCAATCAGAGCAACACATAATCAAAGACATTCCCCCATTACATATGTATGCATAACTATATGAATATGACCTGCTGAGTCAGTTTAGTGTTGCTTGTGTGTGTGTGATTTCAGGGCTGAGCACTTGGTGTTGGGTAACCAATTAGGGGGGTCATCCCCGCAAAAGACTAGTTCTTCCTCTCTCAGAATTCCTTGGTTGCCTGTAGTTCTTTGTCTAGGGGTCGGGTCCCATGACTTTCTCAGCCATTTTGTTTTATGTTTTATAATTGTTAGAAACCCATTACTTAATGTCAAAATAAAACAAATTGAAGCTTTTAAAGCATCATACTTCAGAATAATGTATTTGTTCTTATAAAATAAAATGTTGAGCCTTATTCCAGAAGATAAATAGCTAAATTGCTTATTCCTACATTGTATGGTTTGAAAGCAGAAAGTAATTTAGCCAAATAAAGTTAGTGTGCTCAACTGAATTTATTTTTTTATAATAAAATAGAGTTAAGAAAACTGATCTAGTGATCTTGGAAGCATCAAAAACTGCCTAGTGGAAAGAGGGAAAGCCTGTAATGTCGGCGTCCTTTAGACAGCTAGACATAGAATTTCACCCAAGGCTTCCCAGGCGGGAGGCTTCCGAGGCCGGTGACTTGCGTCCGCTGCACTTTCCATTGGCCCCGAGACCGTGCTTCCCTTACTGTGAGCAGCTTTGGTAAGCTGGGTTCCTCTGATGCTGTGAGTGCTGAAGGTGTTGTCTAGTGAGTACGTTCTTGTTTCCTTTTAGCCTTTAGTTTGATTTTTGTCTTACTTCAGGAACCTTGGATTTTTCCCGTGAGAAATCTCATCGTTTCTATCATCTGCATTCTTCACGTACTGATTCCTGTCCAGACCTGTCAATAGTGACTTCTAGAGCTTCGTGACACAACAGACTTGAGGGGAACTCCAAGGTGGTGTTTTCAGGATGTTCTTGGCTATGCAGCGCGGTGCATGCCTGCGTGCGTGTCTGCATGCATGCCTGGTGCGTGTCTAAGAGCCAGAGGATGTCTGGAGATTATCAGATTCAATCCCCTGAGTTTTCTAGGAAAACGAGAGGGTTGGGAATTTACTCAGGGTTCCAGAAGTTTCGAGTGATGAACCTGAGACTCGAGCCAAGTGGGTAGAGCACAGCCAGTGTGCTGTGACAAGTGCTTTGAAGGGAGAGGGTACTGCAGGACAGACAGACAGTGAGGGGCATGTGTCCGTAGAAATGCTGCAGTTGGTCACCAAAGGAAGGAAAGGAGGAAATAGAAAGCATCCGTCTTCAAAAAGTGGTCTGAGATCTGAGGGGCTCCAAGGCCTCGTCAGTGGGCTTGCCGCTGAGATCGAGACAGGGGCATGAAGCCCAGTGGTGAGTGTCCATCCTCCACTCTTAGATACTCACAACAGAGGAGGAGACAGGAGGGGAGAGGGTGAATGAAAAGGATAGGAAGGAATGGTACCGTGCTCAAGTGAGTCTTCGGTAACTAGTAAAAATTGTTCAGTCGCCTGTGGACGTGTCTCTGGGGACTGTTTGTGACCAACGGGAAATGCATCTACGTAGAGTACCCTGGCTGCTTCTCAGCAGTGTGGTTGTCTTGAGGGAAAGGACTTGTGCGATGGTCTAAGCTGTGAGCAGCGCTCCCCACTTCCTTCCCAGAACCATTGGAAGTGACTGGCAGACAAACTGTGGTTCTCCAGGCTTGGGTGTTTGGGTCTACTGTCACCAAACTGAACAAGCGAGGCTTTGGTTTTAAGGAAAGCAGTCAGCAAGCAGTCTTTGTTACCAGTAACAGGGGTCGAATTTTCAAGTGAAAAGCAAGTGTTTGGAAGCGTGCATGTGGCAGCACCCACAGTGTGCACAGATTTTCTTGGTAGGGGAGAAGTGAGTTTTAAGTAATGTGGTTATTAATACTGTTAGAATAAAACCTGTTACCTGCCGTTTGGAGGATTGTCGAAGCTCAGTGGATATTATTGCAGGCTGTTAGAAAATCATATGTAGGTGAAAAAATACGTTCCAGGTTCAAAACAGACCAGTGGATTTTAGATGAGAACATGAAGTGTGTCAGTCCGTAGAGTTTCGGTTCCATGTTGCAAACCTTTAAAGCACTTGCCAGATTTTGTTGTAATATCTCTAAAATGTCCAGAATTATCTGAAAGGCTGTTAAGGTCCTCCTTCAAAAAAAAAAAAAAAAAAGACACTCTAGCTGACTGTAGAACTGTTCATTTACTTTCTACACTTAATAAAACACAAAGAAACAAACCAATAGTTGTTTAAGGAGCAAAGGAAGCAACTGTTCTGTTTCTCGGGTTTCTCCTGAAGTTCCCTGGACCGTTTAGGGAGCTTTCAGTTCCAGTTAGCAGAGCACCTAACTCCGCTGATTCTAACAGTGATGTCATTTATCATCTTCCCTGAAAGGCTGGAGACAGGGCCACCTGCAGAGTGGATCCAGGGGCTTTGTGTGATGCTGGGGTGCTGTCACAGCCTCCTGCAGCCTCCAAGAGGCAAGTGCTTCTTTCTTTTGATCAGGAACAAGGAGTCCCAGAGCCTGCACAGCAGACTTACTCTCCTAGGTTTCCAATGGGCAGGATTGGGTCATATGCCAATCCATCACTGCATGATTTACTGTGATTGGCTAGAAGCTGTTATTTAGAGTGCATGGATATACTAAGGCCACCAGAGTGAGTTAAACACACACATACACACACACACAAACACACACACACACACACACACACACACACACCACGCACACACACCTTTACCCTTTATGCTTGGCCAGTTCATTGGCAATCCATTTGCCTAAGTGTCCATTAAGAAAGGCAGCATGATCCTGGAATCTGGTCCCACAACTGTCATGGTTGAACTGCATCCCTGCCTGTCTGAACCATGGCTCCCTTTGTGGAGTGATGCTTGGGCTGGAACACGAGCTCAGTGATCCTTGGCTCCTTGGTTCCTTCTTTTATTCACTCACACCTTCATTCAGTGATGCTCACTGATGGCTTACTCTTGTGCAAGACACAGCGGTGGACGCAGATCTTCCTAAAATGCTGTCTGTTTAAGCACAGAAGCTCTCCACCCTCCTGCACTGTGAACACAGTCAAAGCCCAGAGGGCAGACAATCAAAAATGGCTTTTCACTAGCAGGATAGTCATGGAATAAATTGTTTAATGCCCTCAGCAAAGAGCCCCTGCCACAAAGCTCATTAGTGAACTGTTACATCAGGTGAGTCTTCTCTCCTCTTATTAAAATGTAAAACGTCTTCAGCAGTGAAAAAGAGAGCCGCACATGTGTTTGGAAAGTGATAAGGCTCCAGGAGGAATGCTTATGAGCCTGGCTGGCTGTGAATGTTCCAGCTCGCTCAAGATCAGAAAGAATGGGGGGAGAGCTCTGAGGAATGAGGTTGTTCTCTGAAAGCCGAAGGACACACACGCTGTAGCTCTCAGATAAGGTGCACAGGACGGTCTTATTTCTTCAAGCCAGGCTACTGGAACTTTGCAGCCCTTTCCCCTGCCTGGCACTGCTTCATCTTTCATATTGAGATAGCCCAGAGTGCTTATCTCAGAGAAGAGGATTAGAAGTCATGTGATCTCCTCCTTAAGTAATGCTTGAATCACTGTGAGGGAAAGCAGGGGTTTTAAGTTGATTTGGGGACCAGTAAGTGGAACATATCAGGAGGAAGATTTGAGATTCCTGAAGAGAAAATCTTCGAAATAGTTAGCACTATCCATGGCAGTATGAGTCTCCGTCATTGAGAGTCATGTTGTTGCATTACCCAGAGTGCTCAGGTGGATGCTCATTGTTGTGGCACTGTGGTAACACCTCTTCTTTTGCTCTGAGGTCGAGCAAAGGGATCTGAAATAAAAGTAATTTCTAAAAATATGTAATTATCATGATCACAACCACAAGTCTAAGTGAGAGCTGGGATTATTAACAGCTTGAAGCAGAACATGAGCGATTCATTTCTTTGCTAGATATGTATTAAGTACTTACAGCCTGTCGGGTGCTGCTGTCACTGGGCAGACAATAATGATCAAGACTGTCTGAGTCCTGCGGTCCTTCTGGTCTAGGGTATGCGGGATGAATCAGCAACCTCTTAAATGAGACAATTTCTTGTTGGAGTAAATGCCTTGAAGAACGCAAACCAAGGAAACGGGGACAGTGGTTGGGGCAAGTGAGGGTCTGCCACCATTCTAGATGAGGTTTTTTTGTTTGGTTCGTTTGTTTTGGGGTTTTGTATTTTTGTTTGTTTGAGATGGGATCTCGCTATGTAGCCTTGCTTGGCCTGGAACTCACAGAGCTCGGCCTGCCTCTGCCTCTCGAGTGCTGTGTGCACAAAGCAGATGTCTTGGAGGAGCTAACCTGAGATTGAGCTAGAAAGAGTCTTCTATGAGACGACTGGGAACATGCCCAGTGCAGAGAGAACATACACTAAGGCCTAGGCAGGACCTAACCTGGCACATCTAAGAAGCAAAAGATGGCAGGAGCCACGGCCCAGGTGCTCTGGGGTAGGGTAAGGTTGGGTGGGGGCAGATCTCAGCAGATCACTCGCAGGGGCTTAGGTGTGAGCCCGTTCCATGGGAAGCTGCTGGAAGGCAGTGAGAGTTGTGTGCCCTGCCTTCCTTCTCTGACGGCTGACCGTAGGTGCTTTGAGGAGGATGTGTTGTAAGGGTCCCTGATGCAGGCAGAGAGGGAAACAGACGAATGTGACTTCACGGGGGAAGAAAGCGTTTCTAGAAGGAAGGAGTAGCCAGTGCAGACAGCTCCGGTACTGGCGTAGGCAGAAGGGAGCTAGGTGACCTGCTGGGCAAGCTTTTAGAGGCGGTTGCTCTACAAGACCACCCTCAGCGAGTCAAGGGAAAGTGGAAAATGAATGGGAAGTATGGGAGTGGAAGCCACTCTTTCAGAAATTGACTCTGTAAAGAGTTGCAAAGAAGTGGGACTTTGTCTAACGAGAAATCTGAACTCAGGGATCATTTCTAAGAGAACTTCGACAGCAGATCTGTCCTGATAGAGCCTGAAGAGTGGCATCAGACACTGGACCAGGTGAGTGATTACAGAAGAGGCTGAGAAGGGCACTTTTACACGTTTTACTGAAAGCCAGAATTTCGTTATCTTTGGTGTTATTGATTTGTTTGAATTTTCTTGTATATGAGATTACCAAAGTTCACATTACCAAATTCACATATTTCTGACCTATTAAAAGTACCAGTTTCTTAGAATTCTATGTAATAGTCTAACTTAGACAACTTTAAATGCCTCTTGTGTTTAGAATGATACACCCTTTTAATTTGAAAATAACCTCAAGTCTACCTAAAAGTTGCAGATACATCCCTATTTGAGTCTGCAATACGTTGCAGACCTGATAACCTCTCTCTCTGTTCCCCAGCAGCCACACCCTGATTCTTCATAGTGGGCATTTCCCACAAGTGAGAGAATCTCCAAGATCATAGCAATTCAGGAAACTAGCATCCATGCATTGCTACTGTTTCAGCCTCAGAAGCCCATTCAGGTCTCACCAGTTGACCCAGTAACATCCTTGACTAGGAGAGGGTCCAGTCTAGAACCTCACACTGCATTTAGTTGTTACAGTCTCCTTCATTCTGGAACACTCCCCCCCACTCTTCCTTGATTTTCATGACCTTGACACTTTGAAGAATACAGGTGAAGCTGTAAGTTTCTCCAGTCCTGTCCAGCCCCGCGGTCCCACAGACGCATAATAAAATAATTACACAGAGGCTTATATTAATTACCAATACTGTGGCCTATTGGCTCAAGTTTCTCGCTAGCTAGCTCTTAACTCAGCCCATTTCTATTAATCTGTATGTTGCCACATGGCCATGGCGTTACTGGTCTGCTGGCATCTTGTTGCTCCTTGGACAGCGGCTGGCATCTCCCCCACTCTCCTCTCTCGTCTCCTGTCTCTCTTGGATTTTCCCACCTGGCCCCATCCTGCCCTGCCATAGGCCAATACAGTTTTATTTATCAACCAATCAGAGCAACACATATTCACAGCGTACAGAAAGACATCCCACAGCATACAGGTCAGTTGTTTTATAGACGGGCCATTGATTTAGTTTGTTATGATTATACCCAAGTGCAGTAGCTAGCCTTCAAACTGACCCTACTTCTATTATCCACACCCCAGTAACATCCCCTCCCACTTTGTTCCAGGATTGCTTCTTTGGCGTGAGTGTTTTAGCCAGCTTTCTACCACTATAACAAAACACCCGAGACTATTAACTTGTAAAGAGAAGAGTTTCTTTTGGCTCACAATCTGAGGTTCCAGTTCATGCTCCATTGCCCTTCAGTGGAGCAGAGCATAAGAATGGAGAATGTGGCAGAGCAGATCTGCTGCGAGAAGAAGGGGCTGGGGTCTCATAGTCCCTGCCATGCATCCGACTTACCCAAGACCCGCCTACTAGATCCCACCTGTCTTCATGGCTCAGTTACCTCCTATTAGGGCTCCAAGCTGGCAACCTAAGCCTCTAAAGCATAGGCCTTTGGGGGTGATTTAAAATCCAAACTGCTAGCCAAGTGCGTACCGCAGAAGTGACTAGGTTTTGAAGTGATCTGTGGGGTCAGTTGTTTGGGAAAAGCAAGCTTTTGTGTTGGGAGCAGCCCTGTGCACAGACGCAGGAAAAGCTAAAACATCTAGCCCACTGCGAGGAACTGATCTTGTCAACCATGTGAATGAGCTTGGAGTGTCAGATTCCCAGCCACAGGTCAGTCTTGAGTTGATGGTGGCCATCGCCGGTGGGTTGGCAGCAGGCCTGTGAGAGACTTTGAGCCAGAACCAACAGACCCTTCCCAAGTTCCTGGCTAGTTCTGTACTAGTAGCCAGACTAAAACAGAGTAAATGTCTGTTGGCTTAAGAAACATCATGAACACAGGCTGAACTACTACACAAGTGATGTGACCGTTCATCGCATCCCATCGGATGACAATTTTTACTTGTAATGTTATTTCAATTTCTTGATTAAAGTAGTATTCTCTGAACTTTTCTACTGTGGAATTACTCTTTTAATCAATGAATATTTTAACAAAGCACCTGGAAATTTTAGAAATAACCTTTGTTCATCAAACCTTGCATTTTTTCCTATGTTTATTTTTCTCACTATGAGATCTTGAATTATTATATTCAGTGGGACATAACCCATCATTGTCATCATCCGTTTTGATACTCCAGTTGTCCCCAATTTCCCCAGCATTGCTTTTGCTGTCCCTGTGCCCTTTGAACATGTTCTCATCTTTTTTAGAGCGCTTCCCAATTGCTGGCACAAGATGCTTTGGCTCATCGTGTTCTTTGCCTGTCCTAGCCCTAAAATCAGTCACTTCTGAGGGTCCCTGATTCTATTTAGTAGAAATTACATTAAAGCCAAGATCTGGGCACTCGGCGTACCCATTGTGCTGCAGGGTCACTGCTCCCAGGCCCACTCAAACAGCACATGCCATGGTGCCATACAGAAGTGCAGATGATCTATTATGTATATATTCTTATTACATATTATAAATATCCAGCATCTTTATAAATATAGATAAAATACATTTGTATCGGTAGGTTTGTCATGATGCTTCTAATTACAAAAGTATCTGGAGTTTATTCCAGACTTCTCCCTTTCCCTGCTAGTACCCTCCCGCTTCCCAACAGTGAGAAATTGACTCCTATTGCAAGAAAAAAGAAAAAAAAGTATGTGCTATTGGAAGATGTTAATGCTGCAGGAAATTGCGTGGGGTATGTGGAAACTCCATATACTGTGCAATAATTCTGTAAACCTAAGATGACCTTAAATAATAAAGAGTTTATTGGAATTGGTGTCAAAAAAACAAGCAGGGTTCTGTCACCTGCATGTGAGAGGTGAGACGCACGGCCATTTCTGCAGCTCACTGGTTCCTATTCCTAGTAGTGACAGGCCACACCTGCTGCTGTTCCAGGAAAGCAAGGGCTGACGGGACAAAACTCCCAAAGGTCTGAGCCTCAGAGGTGGCCTATTGCCCTGAGGAGAACAGGGCCTGCATAGGAGCAGGCACATTTTTGACTCTTTGAAAACATCGTATGCTTGGGGCCACCTGTCCTTTGCTGTCAAAAGCATCTCCTCTGAATAGACCAGCACTGTGCAAGATAACCAACCCCAAGCACCTTCTCATTAAATAGCTGTTGAATGTTCTAGTTAGAACCCACAAAAACAACACAGCTAAATATCGTTGCCCACTTCCCTAGTGTTTATAATAAGCATGGCTGAAGCAGAGAAGCCACAGTCATACTTATACATGTCCAGCTAATGGAGGGAAGCCATACTGTCCACAAATTGCATCCTAAATTGGAAGCATTTTACCTGATTCAGGTCAGAAAAATCGTCACGCTTCATTTCTCTAACACCAAAAGTTCTGTAAAAGAATACAAATGACATTTTTATTTTAGAGTTCTCAAAGAGAGTGTGAAAGTATCAGAAATACCAGTGGCTGTGGCCTGCGTGTTAGAAGCAATATGTCACCGTCACTGCCATTTGTGTGTGTGCTGTCCTGCCTAAAGCTGGGAGTCGCCACCGCCTGCCACCTGCTTCAGCTGAGATGAGAGGCCTGGGGTCCCGGTGAGCTTTGGCTTCCTGCCGGCTCAGTGGGCAGGAGTCAGAAAGTGTGATCCACTCTAGTGGGAACGAGAGTGACTTGGTCTGGGGTTTCGGGTGGTTTTCAGGATCACTGGAGGGTAGCAGAAACAGACTGCAGAGTGGGCTTCCAGGAATCATTCTCTGAACTGCATGGCATGCCGTGAGAGGGGCCGCTGCATGGCGTGCCATCAGGGGGGCCGCTGCATCTGCCTTGGTCAGGAAGCTGTCACAGCAGCCCCTGGCTCCAAAACAGCCACACTCAGAAAGTCCCTGCTGCTCTGCCACAGGAAGAATGCAGTCACCTTTGCCCCAGTCTGCAGAATCGATACTTCTGTCTGTGTGACCCAGCTGTAAAAGCATCGTGTGAATGCCACGGTAAATAAAACCGTGGTCACAGTTTGAAGCCAGATGCCAAGGGAGTCTGGAATGGTTGGGTTTTGTTTTTTTTGGGTTTGTTTTTGTTTTTCCTTTTTCTTTTCAGTGAACTCAGTATACTGGAAGGAGAGTTTGAGTCAGTACTGAAGAATCTGATCTGCTCCGTCACAGTCTGTCCCTCTAGCCGCCCAGCTGCCCACTCTGCGTTATAGTAGAACTTGAAAGTCCGAGGTCTCGGGGTGTGCACAGCTCTCTTCAGCAGGCCCGTAGAAGGCTTGTGTGACCTAGTAACCCATTAACAGACTGTCTGTCTGCTCCCAGGTGCTGTGGGGCAAAGGGAAATAGTGCTATCAGGACGGGAGATAAGAGCAGCCCCGTCTGGACTCCTGTGGTGGGCTCGCCGTCTCCAAGGAGAGCGAGGTCTGCCAGAGGAGATAATGGGAGTAGGTGGATGATCTTCTGAGAGAGCAGCCCTTGCACGGCTGTGCAGCGAGGACAGGGCAGGCGGAGCCAGTTAGGCAGCCGGCCTTTCATTTAGTTGTCCATTTGGGAGAGGTGTGAAAATGCACTTTTAAGATAAATGTGTCTGTTGGGTTCCGGGAAGAATACAAGAGGTTTTTGTTTTCTGTTTATTTGTACACACACACACACACACACACACACACACACACACACACACCCCGCACTATTGCATATGTATCCATCAGAGGACAGCTTGTGGGAGTCTGCCTCTTCTTCCACCATGTGGGGTCCAGGGACCAAACTCAGGTCATCAGGCTTGGCAACCCATACCTTTACCCATGGAGCCATCTTGCCAGCCCAAATATAATAATTTAAAACTCTCTATCCCTGAATCTTCACACAAAACCAGAAAGAATTGGATAGCAAAACTGAATGGCCATGATGTTGTCACTTTCTCATTGTAACAAATATCTGATGGAAACAATTGAAAAAGAGGATAGATTTGTTTGGGGGTCATGATTTCAGAGTTATTAGTCCATACATGCCGATTCCATTATTTCTGGGTCATGGCAGAGCAAAGCATCGTGGTGGGGTGGTGGGTAAGGTTGCTCCCCTCACACCGGGCAGGAAGCAGAAGTGGCAGGGGAAGAGCCCAGGAAAAGATCTGCCACTCAGAGGATTCCTCCAATCAGGCTTCACCTCCTGTATCCCTGCTCTTCCCAGTAACACCAGCAAATTATAGATCCATCAGTAGGTGGTGATGTCGGAGTCCTCACGATCCCGTCACCTCCCCGGAGCCCACCAGCAGGCAGTCAAGCTGTGAACACATGATAGTACAGATTCGAACGACATCACCCACAGACAGTGCTCAGCTCGGACTACACTGCAGGGGATTCAACAAATCTCAGAACAGACGTAGATAGCGGGGATAACGCCAGGGCGTGTGCATGGGGAAGAAGTGAGGAAGGAGCCGGGGTATCTGATGAGGCTCAGAACACAAGGACCCAGGAGTAGCTGACAGGTACCCACTGGAAGTGAGAGCTGGTAATGTTAGTGTGGCTGCTGATACTGGGAGGGGTTGCTCCAGATGTGTCCAGCTGTCCTTGGTGAGTTCTGAAAGGGGTGAAGCTGACTAGATCACTTAAACTCTTGAAACCAAATAACCGAGGCTCCCTTCCTGGAAAGCAAACAGATGTGTGGAGAAATTACTGATGTGTCAGAATTGAGCAGGACGTTGACCGTGAAGATGAGGGAGCCAGGCAGGCACATGCCCTGCATCCCAGCACTTGGGAGGAAGGCAGAAGGATCGAGCATTCAAGGCTGCATAGCCAGTTCAAGCCTAGCCTGGGCTACATGAGACCCTTCCTCAAAAACCAAAAAGAGGGGGCTGGAGAGATGGCTCAGAGGTTAAGAGCACTGGCTGTTCTTCCAGAGGTCCTGAGTTCAATTATCAGCAACCACATGGTGGCTCACAACCATCTGTAATGAGATCTGGTGCCCTCTTCTGGCCTGCAAGCACACACGCAGGCAGAACATTGTATACATAATTAATAAATAAATCTTTTAAAAAAAGAAAAAAAAAGAAAGAAAGAAAAAAGACGTAAGCATCCAAACACAAAGCCTCAGAGGACAAGCTGGCATGCTTTTGTACATAGTGATGCTGTGACGGAAGGGGAGCACTGGGAAGTGAGGGATGGTCTCCTGAGCCTCACCGCCTTCCACAGGCTCAAAGAAACTCAGAGTGCGCAGTAGGACCAGAGGCCAGCCCCACATGAAGTTCTGAGAACAACGGAACGTGGAGCCTACAAACACCCCACAGACTACAAACACGTGCCAGCGAGATGAGTCCATTAAAGGCTGGCAGTGTAATGTGCCAGTTCATAATGAGCTAAAATACAAAAACCTCTAAATTCAGAACAAAAGAAGACATTCAAATGATTTAAAGTGTCCAGTGCTGACAATAGGCAAATATTTAACGTGGATAAATAGGTGCCTAAAAAAGAAAAAACTACCAAAACAGTGTTGCAAAAAGAAAAACCAGTCTGGCATGTGAAACTCCTAAGTTGGTGTCGTAAGAGCACGCTGCACACCTGAGCGTGTTGGCCTGTGTTGACTAACACCAGAGTGTGTGTAAGTAACCCTTAGGGGAGAGCGTCCTGTGGGCTTCCGTACGCGTCCATAGAGACTTCTTGTGGAAAGAACATTCAATTGTCATAGGTGTAGTGGCTACAGTACCTCAGCCCAGGAAAAGAAGTGACAGTGTGTTTCAAACTATCAAGGAAAAAAACGTGAGCCAAGGACACCATCTGCAAAGCTATTGAGTGTAAAAATAGAGAGGGTTTCGTTGTCAGTGAGAACCATGGAGTGTCATTTCCGTGGACATTAGAAAGGAGCTGTAGACAAGAGGCGTTTCTGTGCCTTGCAGGAGTGATGCTGAAACCCATGTGCTAAAGCTGGTGGCGCCATTGAGAGGCAGTGGTGCCTGCCTATGAAGGAAGGCCTAGTGCAAGGCAGCGAGGTCATCAGGGATGCCCCTAAAGGGGATGATGAGTCTCTGGCCTCTCCTCATCCACTGTCTGCATCATAGCAGCTTCTATCACACACTCCTACCAGGACACACGGTCTCAGTACGGGGCCCCAAAGCAATGGACCAACAGACCATAGATTAAAATTCTTAAATCTGTGAGCAAAGAGAAACCTTTCCTCTCATTGTAAGCTGATTATCCCAAGTATTTTCTCACAGTGATAGAAAGCTGATGAGCACAGACACTGATATAAAACTCGTTGTCACTAGTAAACCGTGGTTGTCCATAGATCCAAAATAAAGGTTTAAGGGAGAAGCTGAGATGCCATAGCTCTGTGGTCAATAGTGTGCATTCCTGTATGTTATACAGCTCGGAAGGAGCTAAGACAGGAAGAGCATGCACAGGCAAGGTCTGTTCTCAGGGACTGTACTGATGCTGGCGGTGGTAGCCTTGTTATTCTGGGGCTGCTGTGAGTTTGTGTGAGATAAACAAAGCATCAGTGTTTATAAATTCTGTCATCTTTGTTCACATCCTTGGCATGAAACACACACACACACACACACACACACACACACACACACACACACACACATACTGGTTTGATAATGAGAATTCCCGAGTGTAGCATGAATCTTAAAAGGTCTTATTAATAAAAACAAACCTGAAGCCAGGTATTGGGGTGAATGCTGGAAGAGCAGAGAAGTGGAACAGGAAGTTCCATTACCACAGGAAGTTCTGTGTGGTGTGTGGAACAAGCCACAGCCATCTCAGCCGATCCTGTTTCCTCAGACTGGAAGCCTCTGAGTCCTCATCCAAATGGATCTCAGCTGACCTGCTGCTCAAAAGCCTAAAAGCTTAACCAGGCTAGTTCCTGGTCCTCACACCTTATATACCTTTCTGCTTCCTGCCATCACTTCCTGGAATTAAAGGTATGAGTCATCATGCCTGGCTGTTTCCAGTGTGGCTTTGAACTCACAGAGATGCAGACGGATCTCTGCCTTCGGAATGCTAGGATTAAAGGCGTGTGTGCCACCATTTTCTGGCCTCTATATCTAGTGGCTGTTCTGTTCTCTGACCCCAGATAAGTTTATTAGTGTTCACAATATATTGGGGAACACAGTATCACCACACTCAGGCCTGCAGTGTAGTCTTAGAATGCCAGTTTCCCACTAATACGAACCAGGGCTTCTGGAAGAAGTTGCTGATTCCGGCCTGTGTCAGGAAATATCTAAAATAAAAATGAAACTTGTCGATCCAGATGGCAAGAAAGCTCTCAGAGATAAGTAGGGTCCTGTCAGCAGGACTTGGGGGACTTGAAGAAGCTGCCACTGGACAAGGATATGGTGACTTGAACCCTGTAAGATTAATGCTGCAGTAGAGTGAAGCTCAGCCCCTACGTTTAAAGCCATACATCTGTAAGGAGCTTTACTCATGTCACTTTGAAAGAATCATGTGGTAAAGGTGACAAAAAAAAAATAACACACACAATTCTTAGAAGGATATGAGCTGTAGTACTGAGTAACCGGATGAGAGCCGGGATAAGGGCTGGGCATGTATTCATAGGAAGATGGGCATAGAAAAGACAAGAGTACTGAGCGTTCCTGGGGAGAAAAATGACAGCAAAAGACATTCTAGAATAACACACCACACAGAACTTCCTGTGGTAATGGTGAAGCCCACATCTCCACTGCCTAACGCAGTAGCCATTGGCTGCATATGGCTGTCATGCACTTGGCATGTGGCAGGTAATACTGAAGGCTATTTTAAATATACTTAATTCAAATTCAGTTAGGTGTAAGTTTAAATTGCCACATATAGCCAATTGCTACCAAATTGCAGACTTTGAGAGGTGCATTTTGGTCTTAGGTGTCTATATTCTAGCCCTTCGAATGTGAACTAGATGTCTCCATCTAAGTAAATACGTCAATTTTATTTTTTGCAAGACCTGAACAAATTTCCACTGTCTCATCTCGGTAGACTCAAGACTAGGCTTCCAATGTGTGAGTGCCTTGTTGGAAAGATGTGAGCACTTGGTTGGAAGAACTAGAGAGGAGCAGTGGACACTGATGGAAAGGGCGAGAACAGTACCCACAGCCCAAAGGCTGACGCCACTGAGGACGCTGGAAGGAAGAGCCAGCAGATGATAGAGCTCTTATTTCCTGGTGGAGACTGAAACAAAGACAGACATCACAGCAAAGACAGGTTGCTAAAGCTTGCTGAAGTCTTGCTCCACTACGACCTACGTCTCTTAGAAGACCAAATTAGAGTTTTGACCTACTAAAGGGTTTTCTCCCAGAAAGGCTGAGACAAATGGCCTCAAATCATCACCCGATCATCAGCATACTGTTCTCTTGATCCTCTGGCTAAGCTGTGATCAACAAGGAAGCATTTGGTGATAAAGATGTAACAACCATGTGAGAGAAAATACCGAAAGTTTTGGTGGCAACAGACAGAACACTGGGAAGGGAAATGGATCTTACGAGTCAAACTCTTACTAGAATTTCTGGAAATGCATAATGGGGTTTGATATATGCCAAAATGCTGATCACAGACAGGGCATAAGATTTTAACATACGGAAGAGAATCATATATGGTTGTTAAAATTAAATGTCGTCTAATACTGTAACCACCAAATTTTGTCTAAATAAATAAATCCTCATGATGTCACTGAATTCTGAAAACATCTCAGGCCTACCCAAGCCACCAATGTACATTTACTGGTACTCAATGTGTGCAAGGCCAAGAAGTTCTCACAACAGGAATTAAACTATAAAGGGGCGCAGACATTAGTTCTGCATCAAGTCTAAGGTAGAGATTATTATCAGAAATGGCTGTATTAAAAGTGGCCCCGTTGAACACAGCATTAAAGGGCACCCCTGAAGCCGGGCGGTGGTGGCGCACGCCTTTACTCCCAGCACTCGAGAGGCAGAGCCAGGCGGATCTCTGTGAGTTCGAGGCCAGCCTGGGCTACCAAGTGAGTCCCAGGAAAGGCGCAAAACTACACAGAGAAACCCTGTCTCGAAAAACCAAAAAAAAAAAAAAAAAAAAAAGGGCACCCCTGAGGTTTTCTTTGAAAACATCTGGGGTGTCTAGTGAATTTCTGCCTGTAGTGCTTTCTCTTCTGTGAGCGGAAGCAGCAGTTACGGCTGGATGTCATCAGTGGTCAACATTTGAGGCATAAAACAACACATGTTAAACAGCCTGTAAATGAATTGGTAAATATATTATCCTAACTAAGACCATGACATTCCTTGAAGGGAAATACGGAACACACTGTCAAGATAGAACTGAGCTTCAGAGATAAAAAGAAATGAGTCTGCCATGTAATTATCATATTTTTTGTCCAGAAATAACAACTGGCATTTGAATGAGGGGCAATAGGTCTTCTTCCTTTGAGGCTGTGAAAAACTTAAAAATACATTCCCTCTGTTTAAAGCCAGGAGGCAAATGTGGAATTTTTTTTTTTTGTCATCAAAGTACAATAATAAGCTAGTTTGTCTACTGGAATGCATAAAAGAAAATAAAGTCTCACAATTTCTACAGTGTGTAGTGTTTAAATACTAGGTTTTTTTTGTTTGTTTGTTTTTAAATCTGGAAACAGATGCTCTCAATCTCACAAGAGACTGTGCAGTGGGGGTATCTGATTTCTCCCTGTTACTTTCTAGCAGCCTCTGTGTGGATCATGGATGTTGTTTTCTTTCCCACCTCAGAAATGTATAAGTCTATGGGGAAGTTAAAAAAATATCTACCCATTAGGAAATAAGAGGTGTATCTAATATTGCTGCTCATATCTTTATAACTAAACATTACACTGTACCCTCCAGTATAGCATTATGGTATTTTGTCATTTAAAAGAAAGTTCATGTTTTCAAATGCTCAGTGCTCCTAGCACCTGGGACACAGAGGCAGGGGATCAAAGGTAGCCTAAGATGCATGATAAGACCTTTTCTCAAGAAAAAAACTGGAGCCAGGCATGGTGGTACACCTTGTAATTCCAATATTCAAACATCTGAGGCAATAAGGCTAGCCTGGACTACGTAGTAGGACCTTGTCTTTAAGAAAAAAAATTAAGTAGTTAGAGTATGGCTCAGTAGTAGTATGTGTGTCTCAGATGTCCAAGGCCCTGGGTTCAGTTCCCATCACGGTAAAAATTTAAGTAAGACCTTTTGCAGTCTACATCTCTCTTCTATATAACTGATAGCGGCCATGCTAGACCAGGATCTGTCAAGCTTTGGCAGGTAGCAGAATCATCCAGGAGGCTCATTAAAACACTTTTTCTTGACCTCACCCTCAGGTCCTCTGACTCAGTAGGGCTGGCGTAGGAGCTGAGAGTCTGTAGTTCTGATGAGTCCCAGGTGCTGCTGGTACTGCTGGCTGGCCAGACCATACTTTGAGAACTACAGCTTAGGTCTGTGAGGGGCTCCCTGTGACTGGATCAAGAAACAGAGGTTCCTTGTGGATCTAGTTCTTCCTGCTCCCTTTCTACTATTCCAGCAGTATTGGGGTCTTGAGCAGCAGTGCATATTTTAACATGGCAGTTTTATCGTTTAGTTTTATCGTCTTTGTATCAGGAGGTTGGTCCTGGCTCCTTGGGTGGGTTGTTGTAAAACAATAGTGAGGTTATGTTGGAATCCTAAACCTTCCTGCCACTCTGTGAAGCCATGTCAGCCAGTGCATGACATTTTCTGTTTACAGAGTTTGTCATCATTTTCTGTGACTCTGCTTTCAGTGAATCGGGTTCTGAGAAGCAGAGTGAGGACTCTCAATTCATTTCTTGATAAGAAATCAAAGGCGTTGGATGGAAGTGTGTGGTCCATTTGTGGTTTCCCTGGCCCTTCTACCACTGGGACAGGAGGGTCTCCTCCTCTGCTAATCACAAGGTTTTAGTTCCCAGAAGATGCCTTTGAATATCCATTGCATGTTGGATGTCTCCTGTGATTCTTGCCAGGTATTTCATGCACATGGGGTCCCATGCAAAGGTCAGGATCCAAAGAGAAAATGGGGACCATCAGTTCAATCATACAAATAGATCATCTGAGTAACAGAGGGCATAAAACCCGTGCTTCCTTCCCCCAGAGTGACTGAGAAATAAGATGGTGTACGTGTAAGAGCTCTGAGAATTGAGCCGGCGCTGGAGCGGTACAGGTGGTGTGTTGACGGTGGAGTCCAGGAGATGCTGGGCTTGCTAAGTTGATGGTAATCTCTGAAAACTAATGGAACCACTTTGTTAAGAGGTCTGGTTAAAATAGTTTGGCCCTGAATATTACCAACCATTAAAGAATCCTAACTGTTCATCTTGAATTAAATTAACTATAGAGTTCCTGTATTTTCTGAGGCAAATTATAAATATTCAGATCGATATATTATCTTAATCACTCACCGTAATAACGTGTTAACCACAGACATTCAGTACTGCTGTGTCTGTATTTTGAGACAGAGTCCTATCCCCTGGCATACAATGAGATGTAGCCATCTCAGGATTCTTTCACCTGGCTTTTTCTTCCTTTCCCTCCTTTATCCCTTCCATTCTCTGTCTTTCGTGTGTGTGTGTGTGTGAGAGAGAGAGAGAGATAGACAGACAGACAGACAGAGACAGATGTTTGTACATCTGGAATGACTAGTCACTTCCAGTTTTATTTCAATGAGATTTCCTATAATTTCCAGCCATCACAGGATAGTGTGTGTTATAAACAAAGGCAAATTTCATCGAGCCCCCTTGATGGCTTCTCTCTCTCTCTCTCTCTCTCTCTCTCTCTCTCTCTCTCTCTCTCTCTCTCTCTCTCCCCTTTTCATGTGTGAGCTTATGTATGCATGTTTCCATGTATGGGGCACATGTGTGTGTGTGTGTGTGTGTGTGTGTGTGTGAGAGAGAGAGAGAGAGAGAGACAGACAGACAGACAGACAGAGACAGGTGTTTGTACATCTGGAATGACTAGTCACTTCCAGTTTTATTTCAATGAGATTTCCTATAATTTCCAGCCATCACAGGATAGTGTGTGTTATAAACAAAGGCAAATTTCATCGAGTCTCCTTGATGGCTTCTCTCTCTCTCTCTCTCTCTCTCTCTCTCTCTCTCTCTCTCTCTCCCCTTTTCATGTGTGAGCTTATGTATGCATGTTTCCATGTATGGGGCACATGTGTGTGTGTGTGTGTGTGTGCATGCAGGTATGCATGTACATGTGCACGTGTTGTGTGGAAGCCTGAGGTCGATATCAGGAATCTTCCTTGATCTCTCTTCAACTTTATTCTTTGAGGCAGGATCTCTCAGTCAAAACCAGAGCTCACTGCTTCAGCTGGTCCAGCCAGCCAGCTCACTCTGGGGATTCCGTCTCTGCCTTCCAAAGCTGGAACCGTGAGCAGCCACTGTGCCCACCTGGCGTTTGTGAGTTCTAGGGGTCTGAGCACTGTGCCCACCTGGCGTTTGTGAGTTCTAGGGGTCTGAGCTCTGGTCTTCTTGCTTGCAGGACCATCAGTCTAACTGCTTGCCATCTCCCCAGGCTCTACCTTAATGGCTTGTGAGGGGAGCAAGGAAAGCCCATGTTTAAGTGCAGCATGTCCTATGAAGATCAAGATTCAGGGGTACGGACGAGAGCTTAATGATTTTTCTTTTCCTTCAAATGTACCACACTTCCCATTTTCCAGCAGAATGCTAACATTCCAGTTCCCTGGAATGTTGACTACACACCCTCTCCCCTAGCTCCTGAGTCCCAGCTAAGCAAATAGTGAGCACCAGGGTGCCTGGGATTCCTCCCAGAGCACAGGAGCAAGGCTGAGTCCCCAGCCCAGCAGAATGTTGTCTCGGTTGCCAGTGTGTAGAACCTTCTCAAAAGATGGTCAAGTAATGAAGTGTGTTGTTGTTTGTCCTTATCCTTCACCATATCTGGTTTTCCGTCCCTCCTGACCACTGGCCTCTGCCAGACCTTCCAAGCACACACATGAGCAACCACACTACTCATGTGTAACCTCTGTATCTCTTCTAACTTGTTAGTGGACTCATGCCCTGAGGGCCTGCCTGCCCCCAGCTAACTATGCAGTAACTAGTGGGCATTCAAATTGCTGAAAGTCGAGGGTGTGTCAGACACCCCCACCATGAATTTTGACAAGACCTTCTAGAGACAGTGCCTTCTGCAAGGGATGGATAGAGATTTCAAGCACTGTAGTAGTCTGGGTGGGTGAGAACGGAGGGGCATTTTTGAATAGAGAGTTCTTGAGTCCTTCAGAAAGGAAGGCAGCTGTGTATCACAGATCCACAGCTCCTTATCTGAAAGCCTGAGGCCAGCTGTGCTGTGGAATTAAGAAGTGGATGTTAGCACACCAAGATATAGTCACTTCATACTAACATCCCCAGTGAGATCTGAGGCCATGTCTGATGTGTACATGACACGTTAATGTTTGCATGTAGTTGTGTGAGAAAGAACTGAGATGGGCTGGATGTTTCGGGCAGTGTAGCTTTTTAGTTGTCAAAGCTTTTAGAATTTCAGAACTTCAGGTGAGAAGTTACACATGAGTGAACAGTGGTTCTTACTGACGGAATACTTGTACAATATCTTACTGAAGTAAACTCATTGGCCAGAATTCTTACTCTCCTACTTCATTGATACCTACTCGATCTTCCCTTAAAAAACCAAGTGCCTGCAAGGCCGAAGAACAAAATGTAGGTATAGCCACCACCTGAAGATGCTTCCATGGAGCCAGATGGACACACAGCTATACAGCTGTCATTCTATGAGGGCCAGGAACAGGAACCTCTGTCCTCCTCCCAGGCAGTGTTATCCGCAGTCTTCAGCCAGAGGAGAGTCAGCAGAGGTGGTTCTCACAGCCCCTGCCCGTCCTCTCTTCCCTCTAATGCAGCCTTCTTTCTCCTCTCTTACAGAACCCCCATCTCGGCTTTCTCGCAAGACAACATCTACGAAGTTCAGCCCCCGAGAGTAGACAGAAAGTCCACGGAGATCTTCCACGCCCATATCCAGGCCAGCCACGGTTTCATGCAGCCCCTTGGTAAAGAGGACACCGCCATGTACCGAGAGTACATCCGAAACCGCTACTTATAAAGACAGCCTTGAGGAAGAGAGGAAGGCGCACTGGTCTAGACTGTTCAGTGTCACCTGTGAAGGAAGTCCCTGCATCTGGAGATACAGCTCTGTGGTGGAGGACATAGGCCGCTCTTTCAGGATCTGAATTTGGTCCCCAGCACGCACATCGAGCGGCTCACAGCCTTCGCCTAACTCAGCCACAAGGGATCCAACGCCGCCTTCTGGATTCTGTGGGCACCTGTACTCAAGTGCGTGTGTACGTGCACACACGTGTGTGTGTGTATGTGTGAGCGCGCACACACAATGAGAAATAATACTAAAAGTAAAATCTTTTAAAAGTAGTCCCCCAAGTCCTTTGCATCTGCAGCTTTTCACTCCTTTTTACCATGAAAGTTACAAACTACAGGGAATAAAGACTGTAATAAAGGCTGTAATAAAGGCTGCCTCTGTTGCTGTTTTTGCTTTTGATTTATTTTAGGAAAACTTCACATTGTAAAATGTCAGATGAAGTTTTGCTCTATGAAGTTGGTAGGTTTTTGTGAGTGTCCACTATGTGCCAAGAACTATGGCAAGGTCTAGGAATATCCCAGTAACAAAACTGTCCTAAGTATTTTCTTTTAGGAAGAATAAGGCAATGCACTTTTCTTCATAGTCGCCATTGTTAATGTATTCTGGGGATTTATATGTTAATTTTGAATTTTGACTGGGGAAAAAATATTTCCTTACCCAGAAAACTGTTTCTTAGGAAATATACTCTGAAGTGTTTATGGATAAAGGGACCAGATCTCAACAAAGTACCATCCAAAAGAGGGTTCAGGACAAGCAATGTGTGAGAAAGTGTGTGGAGGAAAACCCTAATAACCGGCAAATCTGGGGAGAGACAGGGCCAGTTCCACCATTCTGAGAACTGCTCTATAAATTACGTAAAAAAGAAAACATTCAAAATATCTGCTCGGGGGGCTGGAGAGATGGCCCAGAGGTTAAGGAAGAGTGCGTATGGCCCTTACAGAGGACCTCAGGTCAGGTCAGTTCTCATCTCATGTTACTTAGAGGGACAAGGGCTTTCTGGGAACTGGGATGTATAAAATAAGATCAAGCAGGAAACTGAGATATAAAAAAAAAAAAAAACGGCATCAAACACTTTGTGGCAAACTGTTAGGAAACACCCAGCTGTCATGTTAGTGTCTGACTACGTGGAATACCAACCAGATGTGCCCGTCACCTGCTGTGGCAGCTCACAACCAGCCGTAATTCCAGCTCCAAGAGATCCAGTGACCTCTTCTGGCCTCCATTGGCATCTGCACTCACTGTACACACACACACACACACACACACACACACACACACACACACACACACTTACTTTTAAAATATAATTTTTAATGGCTATTCTAAACAACTTTGGGTTGCACAATTGTGTAACGTTATTTGAGGCAATATTCAGGCAGGTGATGGCCGCATCTGGCTAGCACTCCACATCACATGGCACTAACGTGGCAGCTGTGTGTTTTCTAACAGTTTGCCACAGAGTGATGCTGATTTTTAATATTTCAGTTTCCTGCTTGATCTCATTTTGTACATCTCAGTTCCCAGAAAGGCCTTGTTCCCGTGAGTAACAGAGAAGAGAACCCAGCCATCTGACCAAGAAGGACACAGCAACGACTCTGGGACATCGGGATTCTCTGGGAGCTTTCACGTTTTAGGTGAGTGTGAAGCTCCGTTTAGTAGACGTTTTTGATTGACACCATCATGAAATCAAGATTAGAGAATGACAGGATAATCGGGAAGAGGGACTTGGTGTTGTCACAGCCTCCATCTCTGCATGGTAGCTTGCTGCGGTGTGTGGGTTCCCATGTGACTCTTCCCAAGTCACAGAATAATCTGGAGTTGTTGCTAGGCTGCCAGTTACAAATCAGACACTAATCTTAATTTTCTTGACATTTATTTTTAGCATGGCTGCTGGGATCCACCCAATAATGATAAGGATAAGCTTTATCCTAAGTTCCCTGAAGGCCTGGAAGCTGGATGGTCTTTGTAACCTCTCTGAACCCAACTTGCTTTAACTATAAAATGGGGATAATAAGCCAGGCCTGGTGACATAGACCTCTCATCCAATTTACTCTCAAGGCTGAAGCAGGAAGACTGCCAAGTTCAAGGCCAACATGCTCAACTTAGAGCTTGTCTCAAAATAAAAAGAGGGCTGGGGATATAGCCCAGAGGTTGAACCTGGCCTGGCATGTTTAAGGCCTGTTCTAATTTAGTCGTGGTAAATACCAGGACCAAACGCAATTCAGGAAGGGAAAGATTTCTTTCATCTTTCAGGTTGCCAAGATTTCCTTCATCTTTTCATGGAATGATGCTAAGGCAGAAACCTGGAGCAAACACGGAAGCAGAGTCCATGTACAGCCCAGGCCCACCTGCCTAGAGATGGCACCACCCACAGTGGGCTCGGTCCTCCTCAATCATTAGCAATCAAGAGAGTGTCCCACAGACCAGTTTGGTGGGCAGTTTCTCAGTGAGGGTTCCAAGTATGTCAAGTTGATAGCCAGTATTAGTCATCATAAGGGTTTGGGTCATGGTATTTATCACAAGAGAAAGCAAGTTAGAACAAGACCTTACACCAGCCGGACCAGCATTCTACTTTTGAGCTATGTCCCTAGCTGTGGTGGTTTGAAAGAAAATGGCCCCCAAAGGGAATGGCACCATTAGGAGGTGTGGCCTTTTTAGATAGGTGTGGTCTTGTTGGAGGAAGTGTGTCACTGTGGAGGCAGGCTTTGAGGTCTCCTATGCTCAAGCCATGCCCAGTGAGACAGACCACTTCTTGTTGCCTGTGAGTCAAGATGTAGAACTCTCAGCTCCTCCAGCACCATATCTGCCTGCATGCTGCCTCGCTTCCCATCATGATGATAATGAACTGAACCTCTGAACTGTAAGTGAACCACCATAGTGAAGTATTTTCCTTTTTAAGAGTTTCTGTGGTCGTGGTGTCTCTTCACAGAAGAGAAGCCCTAAGACATTTTATTTTGAGACAGGTTCTACGTTGACCAGGTTGGCCTTGAACTTGGCAGTCTTCCTGCCTCAGCCTCCCCAATACTGCCCTGAACAAACAAAAGTCAGGGAGGGTAACACTCTCCTATGTCGATTGACTGTGAAGTTGGCCGTGGGTCAGGCAGACAAATGATGTGTGATCAACCATAGCTGTGGTTGATGATGGCGGATGGGAGTGGAGGGTGGTGGAGGCAGTAATGGTGTTATTTATCTAAAGCAGCTGGCTGTGTCCCTCTCAGAGTTAACCTAATTTTGATGTGACAAGATGGTGTCTGGACTATCATTTTTGCCATTAATTCTGATTACCTTGGCTAATTAATGATGCTTTACAAATTGAGGGCAAAGCTATCACAGCATTAACCTACAAGGGGGCTAATGAGCACAGGCACATGTAAACAAAGTGGATGTGTGTCTGAAAGCATTGGAGAGCTCATATGGCATAGAAAATACAGAGGCCATTCCTTTTGTAGACCTCAAGGGAAGAAATATGTTTAAGACATGGACTTTGGCTCCCAGCACTTCCTACTAGCCACTGAACTTTGAGCAATCACTTTGGCATCTCTAGGCGGTCTTCTCATCTAGTGTGGATAGTTGCAGAGAGAGAATATTGGAAAATTTGTGTAAAGCGTGGAGTTCAGTGTTTATCAGAATGTGAAGAGCCACTGAGTTCATTCAAAAGGTCACTGAGGGCGTGGTCCTTACGACCTGCTGACCCGGGACCTCAGTGCCATTGCAAAGAAACATCTACCCTCATGCTTACCAGCTCCAGTCCTATGTCAGCTTGTTTCTGTAGATTTTAATTCCTTAAGTCAACAATCTAAAGCCTCGTAAGAGTAGCTCACCAACCAAGCTCTCCTCAAATCACGGGCATTCCCTATGAAATAAAAGCCGTATGCTGACCATAATACCATACATAACATCAGAGTGTTCACATTTAAGTTACAGGGGGTTCTCCCAGGAAGGCATGTGTGCATGTGAGGGAAAAGAGTCAGCCAGTGAGTCTCCCCACCCCCTTCATTTCCTTTCCTCCCTTCCTTCTTTCAACTTGGTCTCGTAGTATCACTTGTAGCTGCCACTGTGGATAAAAATCACTTCTCAGGTCACAAACCTGGATCCCTTGATCTTGGTTGGACTTTTCCGGTTTACCTCCTGCCTGGCCATGCCATTGGCAAGACTAGACACATCTATTACACATGATTCTAGAGTGAAAAGTCATTCTTTGCTATGAGCAAAAATCTTACACGTCTGCTTTGTCCGAAAAACAAAAAGTTAACTTTCATAGATTTTGTAGATCCAGATTGAAATGACTGTGTGGAGTCCATTTCTCCACAGAAAAGTGGCTCCTGTCATACTTCAAACACCTTGTCCTTCCCCAATGTGTGAAGTGGGACTCTAAGTTTGGTCAAAAACTTCACCTCTATCTTGTTTTGCAGGAAACCCTTTTTTTCACTCAGCTCCGAGTTTTCTCCTGAGGGTCTGCCAGAGGCTGAGTGATAAGGGCTCTGTCCCTTTGGAGACTACGATGCCTCCAGCCTGTCACCCTCTCTGCCTCGGGAGATGGCTGGTCAGATGGCATAGAGTGCCCGGAGAAGGTGAAGTTGTTCTCGTGTGCCAGCGGGGTTTTTCTGGAAATCACGTTTTGTTCTTTTCAAATTAGATTAGAGCTGCCTTCTCCTCTTTGGCTTTACCCCCTAGCATTTTTCAATCGTTCTGTTGGGGTAAGAACCACTTTCGAGCCCTGACAAATGAACCGATTGTTCCAGGTAGATGAGCCCTCTGTCGAGGGTAGCGCGATCTCTTTTCCGTATTCACCGAAGCCTATTGCCTTCCCTTTGGAAGAAGTGGCTGCTTGTTTGGAAACTGCACGTGTGCTGCTAGCAGAGGTCAGGTGTCTCTGTCCACACATGGCAGCTGTCTCCAGTCGACACTTGAGCCCCTGTCCATTTTAGAGCCTGGGGGGGGGGTCACTTACTAATAAGGAACATTAAGCTGTCATTTAACTTCTGCCCACACACAAAATATTTCTGTATGCTCCCTTCTTTAGCGCATTTGAGTGGACTCTAATGTAACTGTGAACTGGGAAATAAAAATTGTAACCTAAAGTGATGCCCACAAGTTGAAGTGTTTTTTTTTTTTTTCCATAAAGGAAATGACTTGCCTTAGCTTATAGAGAGAGGGAGGGGCTGGAAAACAATTTGCTAAATGTAGCCAAGAAACTGGTCCAAGCAAGAGCAACACACATGGATAATGGTGGAGAGAATCACAGATGCTAGTGTCGCGGGATTAGCTGTAGAGACAAGAGTGTCTCTGTCAGCCTTTTCTTTGCTAGTAAGAACCAAATCACTCCAGCATTCGGGAATTACATTTCTCTAATGTAATCCCGTTTAAAATGGGAATTATAACAAAGCCAAGTTGTCTCATCCTGTACCCCACTCCTATCTCCTCAGCATTGGTCCTTACAGATGACTGGGTTGGTATTTCAGGTCACCGCCTGGCCCCAAGGTTATAAACTATTTTAAATGACGCAGCCCAAAGATCCTGCCTTCAGGGAGCTATGCCATCATGGTATCATCTTTAATTATAGCTGGATAGGTCTCTGGGTAGTCGCCTCTGGGCAGGTGCTCATGGTTAAATTTGTAACAGGCATCTTTGGCTTATGTTAGTTAAAAGGAGACATGCCTGCAAGTGTGTGTGTGTGTGTGTGTGTGTGTGTGTGTGTGTGTGTGTGTGTGTGTCTGTGTGTGTGTCTGTGTCTGTGTCTGTGTCTGTGTCTGTCTGTCTGTCTAGTGGGTAGCTAAGGGTTGGAGTGCATGGCCACTGGTTTGCCTACATTGTCTTTCCTCTGCTTTCTCTATCATGATCACTTCTGACTCTATTAGGTCGGGGCAGGAGAAGGAGATGAAATTTCTCTCTTCATTGCCCTTTCTGGTTTGGAACACTGGGAATCAGCAGTATGCTAGGAACCAGACCTGCTGCTGCAGTTGGATTTGTTACTGTGAAGAAAACAGTTTCTCTCCCCAAGTGGCCTATAGCATAGAGGGGAAACATGTGAACGCAGTCCAGGATTCCTAGCCCACTTTCTAGGGTAATCTAGAATAGTTTTGCTAAATTGGGTTTTCAGAAAATAATTTTAAATTGACGTATTTGAGTAATAGAGAAGGCACGCAAGAAAATGATAGAAATATGGATATAGCCTAAGTTGGAGACAGGGTGTCCCAAAAGCTGACGGGAATTTCTGGACATGGAGATGGTGGTGGAAGGGAAGGGAGATGGTGAGTAAAATCAGGGATAATGTAAACATCAGGCATGTAGATTGGGAGGAGCCTGGATATGCAAATGATATGCAAATCCAGTGGGTCTTACAGAGGCTCCTACCATCATAAAAATTATTGAAGACCTTCAGAGTTTCTGTTTACATAGGTTTTTACTTGTTGGTATTTAATCCATTTAATAGTAACTTATAGTAAACTTACCATATGTTAACAAAAACAGCGTGTGCCTTATTTTTACAATACCAAAACCCAAATGATGGCCTCATTAAGGCCAGTTGCATTGTGAAATCTGGAACTGTCAGTAAGCTGTGGCATTAAATCCATCCATTGGTAGACTTCAAACTTAGAATGGATCTTTTGCCTGTGTGATTTTGTGACACCATACATTGATCACTCCGAAAATACTGGTTCACTGAATTGGGCAGATCTTCCAAATGTTGACAGATTCGTGGATAGCCAGCCAGCCTTCTAAAAAGGCATTTAAGCTTTGGGAGGCTTCCAGGTTCATAGCGCTGAATGCAAGTTTTCTAAAATTCGAGAGTGTTTGCTTGAAAGCTCGCATTTTATCATTGGCAACAAATATTTCCAATTTTCCTTGTAATGAGCAGCTCACTTTGTTCATTTTCTAGAGTTGTCTGCCAAATTCCCCCAAGTCTGAATAACTATAGTTTGGCAATTATTCTTTCAAGTAAAAATAGCTGCTCTTGCAAAAGTGGCAGGTTCCAGCACAACTCGGTTTATTCCGAAGGCAGCTGCTGCACTGGGAAGCGCAGAGCTCTGCGGCCCCCCACCGCCTGCCCTCACACAGACTACTTTCAAGACTGGAGTCCAGGGCAGAGATTTAACACGTTAGTTCCTGTTGAGTGTGGTGGTGAAGTGTGCTGTCTAGTTTGCTGACCCACCTCAATTCACGTTAAGGCTCCTGCCTCCCCGAGTTTGGGGATTATAGGCATGTATCACATACCCAACTAAGAACACTTGATGTGTTTTGTTTTAATTTTTACATATTTGTATTTGAGGGTATTTCAACTCAAATACAGATCATGTTAATACACATCCATTTGTTTGTATATTTAGTTATTTATTTTGCTCTGCAGTTAACTAATTTTCTACTTCCAGACAGTCTAGCCATAGAAGTGTGGTTTTGCAGAGAGACTTGGATAACAATTTTGTTAAGTTTTATTCTGCCTTAATAAAGCCCAATGCCTTGAAAAAATAATGTGAGAAGAGATACTTCAGGTTGGCAAATCACATATAATTTAAAAAATACTTTATGAATCTCTCTTCCCTGATTATGGAGTCATCTTCAATTCAATAAAACATTTAATTTTGTCTCTATCTTCAGAGAAATTCACAGGTCAGGTTGTTCACAGAAAGTATTTAGTAAATGGAAGTATATGACCTTTCTAATCATCATTTCAGGTCAGACTGTAAAAAATCCATTTATTATTTCCCCACAAAATCTTGAGGGATAGAATTAAATCAAATGTCTCTATAAATTTTCTGAGAGGCTTCCACATTAAAAAAAATTGCAACAGTCTAATCAGGAAGCTCAAATTGTTGCCTATATTGAAGACAGTTTTACATACTAGGCCAAGCGGGTTTTTTTTAATCACCTAATTGGAGTTGGCAGCCATGGTAAGAGTTCAGAGGCAGCTGTGAGTGTAAACACCCTGTGCCCACACTTACGCTGGAGACCTAAGGAGACCACTGCAGGCCTAGCTGCATAGTGTGACCTGGCTTCCATTGTCACCTGGCCTATAAGAGCCCCACAAAGGGGCCACGAGTCTCCTGGAGTCAGTGTCCTGTGGTGCCAGTCACTGGCATCTATGTGGACACGTTGATTAAGGGACTAGACTTCGAGAAACTGCATTCGAGTTCCCATTTCAGCACCTGTGAACAAGAAATCCTGAGCAATATGTAACCCCTGTGCCTCATTTTCTGTTAAATGGCTTGTGATAATGCACTTTTTGAACAGTATTGATTACATCTGTATCACTCTGAAGACTAGATGAGTTATTTCACGAAAAGAAAATGTTCAGAAGAATGCCTGGCCCGTAGCACACACTTTGATATGCTGGCATTATTACTATGAATCTAAAAGCTGTGTGAGATCCCAGCCAGGGAATACTTCACTGGAAGTCTGAGAAGTCTACAAAATTCAGCCTCTGTGCCTGAGCTCCTGTCTCTTTAGCTTGGCGTTAACAGCAAGAAGGAGCTTATTGGGAAGCTGGGGGAGGCAGGAGGGAGCTGCCAATCTCAAGAAAGGTTCTGAGCACTCAGCGTGGAGAGGTCTTGACTCAAACACATGCCCTGGGGTGTCTGTAAACCCCTGGTGATTGACAGTGCTTTTGTGCATCACTGCTCTCCATGCAGATGTCCAAAGACAGGAGGGCCTGAGATCATCATTTCATGCGCCTTTGGAGGCTGTGAAATATTGAGTAAGAGAAGAGCCTAGCGCTGCTCAGGCCAGGACGTGGAAATGTTTCCGGGCTGAGGAGAGCAGCCTATTACAGGAGAGGGCGTGTGCTGACTGAGAAGAATGCAGTTGGGTGGATGTGGAAGAAATCTTATTCATCATAATTCCAAGTGGCAAACCCTCACGTGGAAACTCAATACAGAAAGCCGCCTGTGGTGGGATGGCCTGGTGCTGGGGATATGGAATGTGACTGATGAGGCTTGGTGGGGAAGATGAGAAAGAGAGCTTTGTGGTAAAGGAATCCTCAATGAGAGGAAGGGTGTGTGAGAGGGGAGGTCATCACAACTGAACCAGAACTGGGATGTGATTCGCTCTGAAGTGTAGGTCTATGTTCGGAGAGAGTTTTATAGTAGTCAGGCTGATCCTAGAATTGGCACAGTTGTGCATGGGGTGCATGCCTGTGTCCCCAGAGGCTGGCACACAAGGGCTAATTGTGCCAGAACCAAAGAGTAAGGAGTTTGTCTGGAGCCAAAGTAACCTAGAACTTGCCGCCAATCCTGAGGTTGGAAGTCTGATGGTCAGACAGACAGACACGCTGACGGACTGTTCCCATTTTCACAGTGCGCCTCTCCTCTGCTCTCCTTGGCCAGACTACAGTATTGGCACCATCCATACTGTCCATGGCTCTGGGCTCTGTGAAGTCTGCTCTCTCTGACCAGAGACCCTGGACTCTGGGACCCTAGGATCCTGAGGCAGCAGCTTCCAGAAACACAGGCAATAGACAGCTTGCTGGCTGTACTGGGGAGACCAGAGCAGAGTGGCCCTGGGACTGGTCCTCAGCTTCCAGCGTACGGATGTGCTGGGAGGGGTGTGTGGTGGTCTGAAGGTACACTGCCTCCCCACTGGAAGTTAGGGACATGTGGGTGAACAGCCTGACCTCAGCAAACACAGCAGGATTCTAACTCCTGAGGATGGTGTGTGCACACAAATAAAAAAAAAAAAAACCTCTCTGTTGAGTAATCATGTGTAGTTGGAGGGAGCCAATGGGACCACTGGTGTTCCTTAGGGTATCAAGCTAAGCTTAGAGCCGCACCCAGCACACCAGGATGTGCTTTGCCTAACACTGAAGAAAGCATGCATTTTTAGTTCAAAAAGTCCTTTTGGTGAGCATGCCTGTCAGTTGGTTCAATGCCCAGAAAAGGAAACCCAGGTGAAAAAGTTCTCAAGTCTTCCAAAAATGATGTATTTGAAGCTCTCTCCTTGACAGCTGGAGTCTGAACTGGAAGTCTCCCTCCAGCTCCACCACCGTTTGTTAAATTCTTGCTGGGTCCCAGGCATGCTGAGCTGCAAATCTGGATTCTGTTCCTTAACTCCAGTCTGCCCTGGAAGGACGAGGGGGGTTATCACCACCTGCTCACCCCTGGGGGCTGGGGCAACACCATTGCTGCCCACCCTCCAGGCCTCCAAAGACAGTGGAATTAGAACTGCTCCAAGTTTGTGAGTATCCTTTAGAATTCATGCCAATGAATTTTTTTTTTTCAAAATGAAAAATGCCTATATGATGGAGAAAATAGAATGTGCTTCCCCGAACATGCAAAAGATTTCTGTTTGGAACCACTGGGGCCAACACTGCCTGTTTTTCTTTTCTTTCTGTTTCTTTTCTGTTTGCTGTTGCTGACAGGGTTTCACTGTATAGCCCTAAGTGGTCTGGAACTCACATGCTGGCCTGGAACTCATAGAGATCCACTGCCTCTACTTGTGAATACTGGAATTAAATGTGTTTAATCCCAGCAGTTTCTTTATTTGGAAACATGACCATGAAAAGCCATTTGGGACTTATCGTGGGCAAATTTTTCTAGTGGCGGACGAGGCAGCAGAGCTCCTTCCCTCCATCTGGAGCACATTTTCCAGAACTCAGTGGGCATTGTGGCCTGATGTTTAGACAAAGCCAATGAAGCAAAGGAAATGGTACCGATGTGCCAACCTGGAGCCCATATTTGGCTGGTGAAAGCGTCACTGGGAAGCGACCCACCCTAAGAATTAGGTGAACACAGAGTTCCGGGAGTAACCTGCAGCCTGGGAAGTAGCCTCAAATCTCCAATTTCCTGGGACAGTACTCCTGGGGGCTTGCTGAGTTCAAGCTTCCACCGGCCTTCATGTTTAGATCTGAATTGTGCTCCATGGCTCACAGGCTGAGCATTTGGTGCCCAGGTGGTGATGTGGGTCCCTTTGGTGGTAAGGGGAGCCGACCAGAGATGACACAGTGTATAACCAATTCAAAGTCTTTATTCTAGCAGCTAGGACTACACCCAAGTGTTCGGGGACCTGGGTGTGGTCCTGAGTATCCAGAACAAGGGGGTTTTAAGGGCAGAGACCTCGACCACCAGGTGTTTCACTCAGCAGCTGTTTGGAGGGGGGCAGATTCCCAGAGTAAGCAGTTTGAAACAAGAGGCTTTAACAGAAGCTGAGATGAGGGTTAGCTCAAGGGGGTTCTGTACAAACAGGTTGTTTTTAACAAAGGCTAAGGTAAGTTAGCAAGGACATCATGACCTTTGGTTCCTAGAATAGAGTTGGGTAATCTTCCATGGGATTCTCCATCCAGGAAATCAAATTCTAGTTAGACCTGGCCTGGAATGTCCTCAGCAAGAATACAAGATGGGGGAAGCTGCTCTGTCTTGCCCTGTCACGTCAGAACTGGGGCTTGGCTGCTGGAAGTGGGTCAGTAGTGTCAAGATACCACCCCTGGTTACAGGCTGAGTGTCTGGCTCCCTGGTTCCTGCCACATCACACACACAGCCATTCCTTCTCCACCACGAGGGACTGAAATCCCTCTAAAACCATGAGCTGAGGTAAACCATCGACAGTTACTGACTGCCAATTGATAGGGTCTGGAAATCCCCAGGGGACAAGCCTCTGGGCAGGTCTGAGGGACCTTCTAGGTGAGTGTGAAGCCCGCCCTGAATGTGATGGCATGTTCTGTGGGCTGAGATCTCAGATTGCAGAGAAAGGAGAAAGCCGAGTGAAAACCAGCGTTTATCTGTCTCTGCTTCCTGACTGTGGATGTGAGGTAACCAGCCACCTGCCAGGCCTTCCCCACCAGGAGATGGTACACTCCAGAGCTGTGGGCCCACAGACACCTTTCCTTCCTTACGCTGTTGGGTATTGTGTCGCAGCAACAAGGGAAGTACTAATGAACATCCTAAGAGATGTTAAGAGCTGTTTCCATCAGGGATTTTTTTTATGGTGATAAAAAAGTGACTAATACAATCCCATAAGTTCCTACTGTGGGCTTGGACCCTCCCCATCTCCACTCACAGAACCACTCGCTGACACATCATTCTCCCTGTTTCAGAAGACTTCCTCCTCCTCTGAGAAGATGGCTGTGGGGCTGTTAGGACTATATCCATCTGGTTTTTGCCCTCAGGACACTTCCAGGTAATTCATTTCAGCAGATTCTCTGCAGGATCTCATGCAGGCATCCGATCTTTGCCAACTATAAGCATATGAAAGTTAGAGAGCTAAGTGAGAAGTGGGAGAGGGTCTCCCGGGTGTCTACCACTGCCCAAAGGAAAGAAGCAAACCTTGATACATGCAAAGCTAGACCAGTAGGAGGTCAGAACTACATCTGACACATGCTGGGCTCTTTGCTAGGGACTGAGAACCCATTGGTAAAGAGAGGCTGCCAGCTCCCCAAGGGGTTTATGGGTAAGTGGTGAAGACCAGCAGGAAAAGGGCACTTCAGAGCCACCATGGAACATGATGTCCTTGTGTTATTCGGGGCTTACCAGAGATGCAGAATCCATAAGAACAGTGTGTATGTATATGCCTCACTGTTTACAACAAAGTGAATAGTGTCAAGACCTGTAGGGTGAGTCAGTAAGAAAGGACACAGTGTTCTCATGCCTGCCTAGAGGCCAGTGGATGTAAGACCCAGAAAGAGGCAAGATTTCAAGTCAAGTTCATAGGCCAGAATAAAGCTGATGGTTCCATCCAGGGACTCTTAGGAAGGATGAAGTCTCTCTTCCAAAAGAGTTGGCCTTTTTTATTCCTCTTCAGGACTTCATCTGATGGAAGATGAAGGTTTTTATACTAAGGAGAGCAAGCCGCTTCCATCAGTCCACTGGTAAATTTCATCCAGAAATACTCTAGTGAACACAGCCAGGTTATGATTGATAGATCCTTGGAGCCCCATTTCCCAGTCAATAGAGACACTGCAGATATAATATGCATTATGAGAGCATGTAGGAGGCCGCCTAGATGGGCAGGGTGATGAGGAAGAAATAACACTGAATAGGCTTTGTGTGACAGTGCTTTCCAAGTTCTAGCAAGAATCTCTGCACTGATAGCTCCAGCTCCTTGACCATGTGTGTATAAAACTAGCCAGCACAATGGTGTGATGTTTGGGATTGAACCCAGGGCCTCACCTATGCCAGGCAAGTGCTGCACCCCTGAGCTACATTCCTGCTCTTCAGTTCCTACTTGGTGTGGAGCACTTATCTACCGCTGTTTGTTCATCCATCAAGGGACCCAGTATTGAGACAAATGTAGACTGGGATGGCCTCAAGCTTCATGTAGCACAGACACCGTGGCTGCAGATCAGAGGGGACATGTGAAGCCAAAGGACCTAAGGCAGCCCTGCACAGGGCGCTTCAGGAGAACTTGGTCCAGGAGTACCTGAGAGGCAGCCCAGGCACCCACAGTTCTGTTCACACACCCCTGGTTGACGGGAGGACAGGAGGAAGACAATGTCTATACCATGCGGCACTCAGACTTTGGTTGTGAAGCTTGCTGGCTGGGTCTGCATCGTTTCCATCTTTGGATATTGTGTTTGTCACTTGTCTTGTGGCTGTGACCACATATCCAATAGAAGCAACTTAAGAGAGGATTTTTGTTGTTGGGGGCTTTTTCTCTTTTGGGGGGCCTGCCACCCAGCTCCCAAATAAATCACACACAGAAGCTTTCAGAGACTATTGTCTTAGGTCTTAGGGAGGGGTAGCAAGGTATATTTTCTATAGATGATCACTACAATATGTCCTGTCTCACAAGCCCTTACAATGCATGACTCTTTATTCTAAAAGAGAAGCAGGGTCTATGTCCCCTCTCCTGGGCCTGGGTAGGCCCTGTGCTGTCAATAGCTCTGTGACATTTGTCTGTTTGCAGCCCTGGAGATTGAACCCAGGACCCTAAGCATGCTAGACAAGCACTCAACAATTGAGCTACAGCCCTAGCCAATGGCAGTAGTCTCAAAAGGCTCTTAAGGAGCTCTGCTTTTAGAACTGAGACACTTGCTAGAGCATCTGTGCTATGTGTTAGCCCAGGTGCTCTTCTAGACAAGAGCCTAGCTGAGGTCCCTGCTCACATGAATGCTTAGGAGTCATGTGCATTATGGTCTGAATCAGCAATGTCTCCCTCCCATAGGCTCCTGTGTTTGAACTCCTGGTACGCAGACCGTGATGCTCTTTTAGAGGGCTCTGGGGCCTGGTTGGTGGAGGGGTCACTTGGGACAAACATTTGAAGGTTGGAGCATGGCCTGTCTCTTTGCTTTCTAGTTGGCAGAAAAGGAGCAAGCCTCTGTCACATGCTCCCCCTGCTGTCACAGCCATGTGACCCCGTCTGCCTCACCATCATGTATATCCTCTCAAAGTGTGAGCCAAATGAGCTTATTCCTTTTGTCAGACTGTGGGACTTTTTAAGTTTGCAAAGTGTTTTATATTTTGATGTCAATATTCATGTGTGATCTTGGGGATAAACAGGAAAAGGTTGTAGCCTAACAGGAACGTATTTGTGTGTCGAGTTGAAATGGAGTCAATTGTGCTGACTAGTTTTGTGTCAACTTGACACAAGCTGAAGTCATCTGAGAGGAGGGAGCCTCAATTAAGAAAATGCCTCCATAAGACTGGCTTTATTCAAGCCTGGAGGGCATTTTCTGAGTTAGCAACTGATGTGGGAGGCCTAGCCCATTGAGTACGGTACCATCCTTGGGCGGATGGTCTTGGGTTCTATAAGAAATCAGGCTGAGCAAGCTATGAGAAGCAAGCCATGGCCTCTGCATTAGCTCCTGCCTCCAGGTTCCTTCTCTGTTTGGGTTCCTGTCCTGACTTCCTTTGATGATGGAGTATGATGTAACAGTATAAGCCAAAGAAACTCTTTCCTCCTCAACTTGCTTTTGGTCATGGTGTTTCATCACAGCAGCAGTCAGCCTGACTAAGACACTCCCTTAAGTTGTTCCTATAAGGTGTTTTGTCAGGGCAACAAGAGAAGTGCTAAGAATCCTGAGTGAGGGGACCTTCAGATGATTCCAGCTCTGAGCTATCAATTTGAGGTCATTTGAGGTCCCAGACATCAGAACAGAGAAAGGCAAAATGTCCTTATGTGGTCTCTGTTAATCTTTTTTTGTTACTATAATAAAATTCCAGAAGCTGGTTAACTATAAAGAAAATAATCCTTTTTTAGTTCACAGTTTTGGAGGCTAAAATGTTTCAGACTAGATGGCCACCTTAGTTTAGCTTCCTCTGTGGGCCTCATGGTTGGTGGTGTCACGGGACAGGAAATGATCACATCAGGAAAGTGGAGGGGGATTGTACTAGTTACTTTTCAGTTGTGTGGGTTAAACACCAGACCAAGGCAACTGATAGAAGGAAGTGTTTATTTGGCCTGATGGTTCCGGGGGACAGGAGTCCGTTTTGGCAGGGAAGCATGGCAGCCAGCAGCAGATAGGGACAGAACAAGAAACTGAGAACTCATGTTCTCATACAAAAGCACAAAGGCAGGAGCCAACCAGAAGTCGGGGGAGGCTATGTACCCTCAAAGCCTCCCCCAGTGGAAGGCCATACCTCCTAAACCTCCCCAAACAGCACCACTCAGTGGGAATGAAGTATCCACATGCTTGTGCCTATGGGGGACATTTTTTATTGTAACCACTGCAGCGACTCAAGAATTAAACACACTCTTGCGATACTTCACTTTAATGCAGGTCACAGAATAACTTTAAATCCTTTCCAAGGGTATATCTCAATGAAGTAGGGGCCTCCCATGAGGCCCCACATTTTACTATCACAACACTGAGGATCAGACATCCAACATATAAACCCTTGACTGACAAATCCTGTATAACCATAGTGTGAACACATATTAAAAGTGTTGTTTTTTTTTAAATATATTTTTACTGAAAATAATTTTTTCCATGCAATGTATTTTGACCATGGTTTCCTCTCCCCCAATTTCTCTCCAGTGCTCCACCCCCTGACTCCACACCATTTCTTTATCTCTCTCTTTAGAAAAAATAAACATGCAAAAACAAACAAACCAGAACAAAATAAATAAAAGGGATGTCACAATGTGAGCATTACACTCCCTCCATTTCACGTGTTTAAAGGTCTATGTGACTGTGATAGGACTAGGATGCAGGTCTTTAGGAGATGATTTAGGCTCCAAGGTGGAGCCCTCATGAAGGGCATTTGTTACCTTATAAAAAGGCTGGAGGAAGCTCCCTGGGTTCTCTTGTCCTTGTCCCTTCTGTCACTTGAGGACACAGCCCATCTTGGAAGCAGAGAACAGCCCTCATCGGCCACTAGGTCTCCTATGCCTTGACCTGGGACAGCCCCACCACCAGAACCAAGAGGAATACATTCCTATTACTTATAAATCGGGCTGGTGAGATGTCTCAGTAGGTAAGGGCATTTGCTACCATGTTGACAATGTTGGGACCCACATAGCGGAAGAGAGAACTGACTCCCACAAGCTGTCCTCAGACATCCATGGGGGTGTCATGGTTCACAAGCTTATGCATGCATGAATGCCCACACTAAATAAATATTAAAACTTTAAAAATAAATCAATTATTCTGTCTATGGTAGTTTGTTATAGCAGCACAAATGCAAGTGCCAGGGCTGATTAGGCCACAGGGTGAGTGCAAGGCCAGCCTGAGCAACACTAGGCCCTGTCTCAAGGTAAAAAGTAAAGAGAGCTGGGGCTAGAATCCAGATGGAAAGCACTTGCTGAGCATACACAATACACAGGGTTCAGTCTCCAGCACTACAATAAACCAACCAGCCAACCAGTCAACCAGTCAGCCAGTCAACCAACTAACCAGCAAGCCAGCTAACCAACCAACCAACCAACCAGCAAGCCAGCCAACCAACCAACCAACCAACCAGCCAGCCAGCCAATCAATCAACCAACCAGCAGCCAGGCAGCCAGCCAATCAACCAAACTAACCAACCAACCAATCAGCCAACCAACTAAACCATCCAAACAGCTAGCTAGCCAATCAACCAGCTAACCAACCAGGAAGCCAGCCAATCAGCCAATCAACCAGCCAGCCAATCAACCAGCCAAGCAACCAACCAACCAGACAGACAGACAACCAACCAGCCAACCAACCAACCAACCAACAAACCAACCAGCTAGCCAGCCAGCCAACCAACCAACCAACCAGCTAGCCAGCCAAGCAACCAAGCAACCAGCCAGCTAGCCAGCCAGCCAATCAACCAACCAGTCACCAACCAACCAACCAACCAACCAACCAACCAAACCAGCCAGCCAACCAACCAACCAAACCATCCAACCATCCAACCAAGAGACAAAATGACTAACAACAGACTGTTCCCGATCACTTTCTTTGTCTGGGTAAATCAAAGGGTACCTTGCATATCCATTGATCTTTACTGAAGCTAGGGTTAAAGTGATCTCTCCCCCTGCCACCCATAAGACACTGGACAGTGGCTCTAGGACCAACAAACACGGCCCCTGATGAACACAGTCTGCCTTCCCACCTTCAACAAATATCAAGAGTATTTTTTGTCTTTGACAAACCAAATGAAGTTAAATCTCTTTGGGGGTATTACAGCTAAATGTCACCGCTTTTCCTGAGTCCTGTAATTAAAGTCTGTAGCCTCATCCTGGGTAATGAATTTTAATCTTTTTCATGAATGATGATGCAGCATGTAAACCAGGAAGTATGGAGGGTGGTGATGTCAAAACTCAGGAGCAGGCTGTCTGCTTTTCCTGAGGGTCTGGCTACCAGCCACTGGTCTTCATAGAACACAGACGTAGGTCAGCCTTTCCAGGTTGGTGATCCAGCCCTAGGCTTCCACGCAGGGCTTATGGGAAAGGCAAAGAGGGTGAGACAAAGGGTGGGGGTCTTGAGCTGTTGGTGGCCACTCAGATCACATTGCTTTGCTTTGGCGACACTTAACGAGGCACATGCTACTTTCAGTACGGCTAGAGTGTTCAAGCTGAGTCCTCCCAAGTACTGACATTTAAGCCCTTCTGTGAGTTACAAGGAAGAACTTAAACCAGGTGAGATGTTTATAGGGGGTGGCTTGGGGGAAGTGATTAGGACTGGATAAAGTTATTAGGGTAGGGTTCCAATGTCTGAGCACAACGGCTTCACAACAGATGGTACATGCACGCCCCCCCAACTCTTGTCTTGGGGTGCCCTGTATCACCTTGGGACTGTGCCAGTGAGAAGCATATCATTAGCCCTGGCCCTTCGATTTTGCTCTTCCAGAATCATGAGCCCAAACAAACTTCTTTATGTATTTTGTTTTTGGCAACAGAAAACCAATTACTAGAAGGCAGGGACGGGAAAGAGGGATGATCAAAATGCCATGCATGTGAGTGGACTGTGAAGTCAATGACCCGATTCTGGGTCATTGAAACATCTGTTTCATGGTGTAGATTGTCATACAAATAAAAAAGTGGACAATTGACTGTATAGGGAGTTCAAAACCCCAGGCAATGGAGGCCATATCTTCCTAAGGTCTTTTTGACTGCCCAAGACCCTTCCTCACCTCACCTTTGACCCTTCCTCCTGTCCTTCACCCCCAAGGAGAGATCAGGTCTCCACCTCTTCTGCACAGGGCTGCTTATGAACATGAGCCATTCACAGTGCAGATGTGGGCGGCTTATCTCGATGGGCCTCCGCTGGAGCAGGCTGAGGGAAGCGCCTGCCTGTGGAAGGTGGACTGAGTGGGCTTCTGGTCTCCCTGCCATCTGCTCCTCTGCTCTCCAGGAGACAGTGGAGGCCCTGGAGCCTCTGGCATGTGACTGTTTTCCCAGCCAGCAGCTTTACTTCATTCAGCCTTCTGGACTCCTGTTTGTTTTACTCACTCATTCATTAATTTATTCATTTATCGAAGGAATAGCTATCCCATGCTGGGCAGGTGCTAGGAGCTAGGATGTAAACACAAATAAACACGACCGCTGCGTAGCTCTTTGGCTATTAGCCATCTTGAAATGTGCAAATACACATATGTATTCAGTCTTTACACGTGCTTTTCCAAACAGTTCGTGTATGATAACTCAGCGAATTGTCACGGCAACCCTCTCAACAAATAATATTATCATCTTTATTTGACGCAAGAGGAACTGAAGCCCAGAGAGGAGAGGCAGCTTGCCCTACGTCACACAGCTTCTAGAGGAACCAAGAATCAGACCAGACATGTTGGCCCTTGACTGAGTTCTTACCCACTTTGATTAAGTGTCTCTAGGGGTTCGAGGACATGAGTAACAGAGCACAGCAAACCTCGAAAAAGAACTTCCTCCTGGAGTCCTCAGAAACAGCACAGAGGGTAGTGGCACACAATGTGTTGACAGCCCTAGGCAGAGGCAGCTTCAGTACCCATGGAGACTACAGCAGACAATTCAAGGAACACACACACACACACACACACACACACACACACACACTAGTGCACACACACATTTGCCCCTAAGTTATAGAGCTTCCGGAACATGTACTCTGGCAACTGCATCCTTGGCAGAGGATTTGGGAGCTGAAGGATGGGAGGAAGGGAGGGCTGTATTGCCTGCTCCATGTAGCTGGTCAGGCACAGGGCTCTGGGCATCTAAGGACATTGAGCATTTGTAAGAGCCACTTAGGGATGAGAGAGATGCCCTGGGACAGCCTCGAGTGAAGTGGTGTATAAGAGCATGTACAGAATCATTGTTCACTTTTCCCTGAGCCTCACATGGCTTATGGAGATGAGAGTTTATGTCTGGAACTGCTGGTTCCATCCCATGAGATGGTTATGCTTTCTTCAGTGGCCCAGGATGGTTGACTTACACGTGTAATAAATACCTTTAAATGTATAAATGGGGAACCAGGCCTGGAGATGCCTGGTTGCTTCCCGATCACCTGGCTAGGCCACCTTGAGAGCTAAGAGCATCCCTGTCTTTGTCTGTGCTTCTTCATCTGTGTCGGAAGTCTCCATTGCTGGACCACAAGCTCCAGCATGGCAGGATGCCCAGGGCAGGACGCCCAGAACTGCCCCTTGTCTCTTTACACCTTCCTCGGCACTAACAAGAGCCTAGCCTACGATTGACCTCCAGTGAGTCTGTGCAGGATGAGCGTGTGATGGGTGGCTTCTCCAGAACCACAGCTGGAAAGTGCACATCTGTGCCTGTGGCTGCCCGCCACAGTCTGAGCTCCCTCCTGGTGCGCATGCCCGTGTGGCAGCCTGTCCGCTGGTCCTGCCGCCATGGAAACGTCTTACCTCCCAGATAATTCTGCGTTTGCAGCCTACCTTGCAGTTCCAGGAAAACGTTTCAAGCTCTGAGCTTGGGCTACTCAGTGCTTTCTTCAGAGCCCCTCCCCCAGATGAACCAGTAATTAAGTGGTTCTCTGTCCTGTTTCCGCCGTTTTCATAGCCGTAAAGAAACACTGTCCTAACTCCAGGTCTTGGCTGTGTTTCCTACATAGAAGCCACATGTATGTCAATAAACAAGCATTCAGAATAGGTGCCTTGATTCCTACCTATTTATCTTTTTTTCCTGTCACTACACATAGTTTCGTGATTTGAGTTGCTTTTAGGGTTGGGGTTTTGAATGTGTTTATTTTCGTGTGTGTGTGTGTGTGTGTGTGTGTGTGTGTAGTGTATGATGGTGAGTGTGCATGTGTGTATGACAGTGCGTGTTTGTGTATGAGGGTGTGTGTGTGTATGATGGTATGTGTATGTATGATGGTGTGTGTGTGTATGATGTGTCTGTGTATGATGGTGTGTGTGTGTGTGAGATGGTGTGTGTATGCATGATGGTATATGTGTATATGATGGTGTCTGTGTGTATGATGGTGTGTGTGTGTGTGTGCGTGCACGCGTGTGCAAAGGTGTGTGAGGCCAACAGTCAACACGGAATGTCTTCCGCTCTCACTCTCCACCTTATCTTTTGAGATGGAATTGCTCATTGAACCTGTTAATTTCCTATTGGCTAGTCTGGCTGTCCATCAGGCTCTGTTATTCCCCTCCACCTCCACCCCTGCCCCGCCCACCCAGCGTTGCACTGCACTGCTCTGGTCTGGTCTAGTCTGGTCTCATGTGGTTTGGTCTGCAGGACCTAGCAACACCCGAGGAGACTGGTGCTGTAGAACACCTGAAGTGATTGGCACTCACAAAGCAAGGCCTGAGACAGTGTTTTGCAAAGCCCTCTGAATGGTTCTCCTCTACCGCCTACTTCCTGTCTGCCTTCCTACCAGGAAGAGGAAGAGAAAATGCCTGTTATAAATGTCCCAGCCACTCATTCTTGGTCCCATCTCTGGAGCCGTTGCTCAGAAACAATGATGCTTTTGTATTTGACATCAAGTTTTAGTTACAGATTAATGTTTCCATAAAACCACTTTGAACCAACCAACCAATTAATAATGTTAAGGTTTTGTTTTAAATGTCAGAATTTCAATGGACTGTCTACTAAAATTCAGCCCTACAGTGAAGGGGACACAGACAGCGTAGGCTGGAAATTGAAGAACAGGGCTAAGCGATGTGGCATTTTTACTGTGTGTAGCATCCAGACTGCTCACGGCGCTGACAAGCGTGCCTCTTACACTTCCTTCTAACCTGGGGAGCTTTATGTGTAATGCTGATTTAAGTCCAGGAAAATCAGTGGGCGAGATAAAGGTATTAACTACACAGTACCAATGAGCTCTCGCCCAAATGCTTAAAAAAAAAGAAAACCAGAATCCAATATCACTTTGGAAGATGAGGCCTCGTCTCTGTAAACAAAATGGCTCTGACCAGCAATGATGCCCAGTGGGGAGTGGACAGAAGCCTGGAGTCCTACCCTGGGTGCCTCCTTTTCTTACTGAAGTACGGCTTTCCACGAAACACTTCACCCCCTTGTCCAACAGCCTCACATCTGGTGTGTAACGCCCGTTCATGAGTTTAGAGGGCTCAGCTAGCTTGACTCTTCCTTGTCTTAAACAACAAGAACCCCCAAGAGTTACACCTGGGGTATATGACTCGCTCCTAGCTGCCCCAGCCTGCAAATGGCAGAGATGTGGCTGGAAAGCCTCAGAGTACAGTGCTCAGGAGCATCCAGTGCTGCGTGTTAAGACTACATCACCTAGCCTGTCTTCACACGCCAGCAGGTTCTCTGCATGTATGCTGCATCTCTGGACCAGTGTCTATTTGCTGGGTATTTCGCTCAGCCCTGTCCAACCTTCCACTGCTGGCTGGAAAATGCATGCACTCTAGTGGTCACGGGGCATCCTTGGCTGCAAGCCAACACTTTGGAGCAGTATCTCCGTGGCAGTCTTGAACAGTCAGGGGAATGTGAGCAAGCAAATAATTTCTCCTTTACTTGGAAAAAAAAAAAAACTGTTTAAAGCACATGCTTCCGCCTGCAGTTGTTAGTCACTCTTCCCCTGAGTCTCCTAGGTGCTGATTTCACAGAATTTTCAAAAATGTCTTTATTTCTATGTCCCCTTTCTGGGTTCAGCAACCCCACAGCTTCCTCTTCTTTACCGTCACAGTCCCCAGCCTCACACTCTGCATATAAATATTGACCATTCTGCTGTGAAACAAATTTATATAGTCCATTTAATCTTGGCCCCTGGCTGCTAGACCAAAGCTACGGAAGCCCTTGGAATTTGCTGAGCCTTCGTGGTGACCTGCAGAGCAGGGTTGTTGTTGAGAAAAACTATCCACAGGATTAGACCGCCATGCTTTGTGCTAGTCCTGCCGTGGAGGGGAGAGAAGCTGGAGCCAGAGTTCAATCCTCAGAGGCCAGTGGGTCAGACAACCCTGTCTAGCAAACGACGTCTCGGTCCCATTTGAAAACAGTGGGGCTGGGAGCCTCTGAACTGAAAAGCATGTGGGTGCCCAAAGGTACCCTCTGGCCCCTCACCCCCAGTCCCTGACGTGTGGCATTCCTGAGACCTGGTCATTGGGAGCTTAGTGCTTTCTTGAATCCTGAGTCTTTCTAGGAAATCATCAAAGTGGAAAGAGAGGGTGAGGAGACTCCAAATATTAACCAAGTCAGACAGAAAAGTGAGGGTAGACTGGGGGTCTAAGATTTCTGACTGCCGGGAGTCCGAAGTGGAGGTTGTCATGTGGAACTGAGCCCTCAGCTTATGGCTTCATACTAAGTATAATTGCAATTGTCAGAATTGATTTATAGTACTCATATCTCGAAAAACTGTTGATGTTGGAACACTGTGTTTGTGGTTGATATATATATATATATATATATATACATTGTATGTGTATATGCATATATGTATCCGCTAATAATTGAGGACTAGCACAAAACATGAGTTGACTTTAACTGGGGTGGTACAGTTCTGTTAATCATTGAGAATTCTATTTTAAGACTATTGCTGTTCAGAAATAGAGTCTGTGTACAGGATAGAGCTTTGTAGCTGCTTTAACGATACATTACTTACTTCCAAAACCGAGACACAAAAGGTCACCCAGTTGGCTTTGCTGTTGGATTTTCCCCTCTGGGGACCCTTTCTGGCCTCCAGAGCTACACTGTGGGATACTCTAGTTCCAAGGCGGAGCAACATGGAGATGCTCAACTGCCAACTGTCTCTGATGACAACTCCCAAGTTATCTCTGCCCAGGCCAGCTGTCTGGATAAAGACATTCCCAGATGTTTCCAGTCCCAGATGTTTGAAACATGCCAACCTTTTGGCTTCTTAGCTCAGGGTCCCCAGAATTCTGGAGCAGAGATATGCCATCCTGCTGTTGCCTATGTTAAGTTTTTGACCCACAAAACCCTTGAACACAATCCCATGTCTGTTGCTTTACACTACTGTACTTGGCGGGGGGGGGGGGGGTGTTTCTGTTTCACTTCTAGCCGGCAATAGTAACTAGAGCATGTGTCTTGAATATTGGATAAGGACCAGCTGTTTAAAACTCATTTTCTCTGTTTTGAGTGAGTTTATTATCGAGACTACTATATTGCGAATGTAAGTAAAAATTACATGGCCATGAGCTGGGGAGATGGGCCAGATGGTTAAGAGAACTTGCTGCTTTTGCAGAGGATCAGAGTTCAGTTCCCAGCACTCACTTCTGGTGGTTCACAACCACCTGTAGCTCCAGTTCTAGGGCATCTGATGCCTTCTTCTAAGCTCTGTGGGAACCCACACACATGTGCATATACATTCAAAGAGGCACACATACATACGTTTAGAATATTAGACTCATAATTCCGTGAATTGTTAGGTATCGGAAGAGCGGTGTTTTTAGTATAAAACTTATGACTCTTATGAATATAGGACAAATGTCATGCATGGCAATTGTTTTCCTACAAGACACACCTCTGTCCCCAGGGTAAATTTCAAGACCTAAGCCAGAGGTGGGCCACTGGTTTACATGGCCAAGTCGTCACCTCTTGCCTCTGACTCAATGTTCTTTACTCTTCTGACTCCAGAGCATCCGAGGCGGGAGCTGTGAAGGGGCACAAAGGCTAGGCAAAGACTAAATCCCTAACTGCTGTTGTCCTACCTTAGTTCATGTCCTCTGGCATGCTCGGGTCCTCAGGGAACCCCTGGGTAAGCTCTTGAGGGTGTGTAAGAGGTTTCCATTGGCGTAGTTACCTCAAAGAGAAGGGTATTCCTGTGACCCGTCCCCCAGCAACACACACACACACCCTTGCAATCCACCCATGTTAGTGAAGCCCATAGACTTGCTATTGGTTCCATCTTTGTACAGATATTTTTCTCCTGGGTAGCGGCCAGCACAAACTTGGCTGCTCTCCGTAGCATCTTGGCTGTAGGTGATTCATACACCCCAGCCTAATAACGGAGTAGGAGTAGGGTAATGGCCGGTGTCTCCTCTGCCCTGCCATCTTAACCAGGCCCCTTTGCCTGGTCAGTGCGTACAGAACACAGCTTGGCAATTTTAAAGCGAATAATCGTAGAAAAAATGCCTCTCTCCTTGCACATCTGGGTCCATATCATCCCAAGCCCCATGATTCGTCTGCATTAGGCCCTGGGAAGTATTCTCCCCTAGGCCAGGAAGTCCTGGTCCAAGGCTTCCTCCAATATCTGTATCTTGGGTGTTGGGTGGATAGACTGGTGTGGGGATGGAGATGGGGATATCTGACTACTGAAACAAGATTCTGTGGGGTACTTGGGAGCAGTTCACAGGGTAGAGAGGCATGTATCACAGCCACTGTCCCTCAGCTCTTTAACCCTTAGTCCCAATAACTGGGCAGTAAGAAAAATACTTACGTTCTGGTGATTGACTAAACAATTACGGAATGTTCTCTGCAAAGGAATTAAATGCAGCTATTCAAAATCCAAAGACGAGTTAGTAGGAAATATTTATCGATATGGATTATTGATATGTACTTCATGATATGTTGCTAAAAGAAACATAAACACTGAAACCGCTTAACACCACATTTGTAAGACACAAATTGCATATTAAAAGAGAACATGGAAAAGGACCATGAGAAGAATCTTTACCATCTCATTGTTTCCCCAGAAGGGTGGAGTCCTGGGCAATTTCTCTTCTTCCCTGTGCTTTTTGTAGATTTTAAAATGTCTATGATGAGCACATTACTTTGATATAATAAATACAAGGATTGCTTCTAAAATATGCGATTGTCTGTGGGGGTGTTGCCCACACCCCCACCCCTTCATGCCAATATTCTTTTTCCATATTAACTTTGAGGTTCTGTCACCACTGGAGCTGTTCTCCTTCAAAGCAAAGGAAGGAACAGAGCTGAGATGCTAGTGCCAGGCTTTCCACAGCCAGCCAGAGCTGCCTGTGCACAGGTCAGCATCGCAAGGCCAAGGAGCTCACATAAGACAGCCTCATCAGCAGGAGGTCCCAGATGGGTCCCTGCACTTGTGATCTGCACTGGAGTTACACCTGGCATGTGTAAAACTCTACTGATGCCTGGGAAGCAGGGTTTAAAAAAAAATCAAAACTGACAGTGATTCCAATGTGCAGCATGTGTTAGGAACCCCTGCCTAGGAGGGGAGCCTCACACACATGCCCAACTTCCCCGTCTTCCAGAATCTTCTCTGGGACTTTCCTGAATCCCTCACCTATACTATCTGAACTTTTTTGACCACAAGTGTCTAATACTGTAACTGGAAGCAGGGTGGGGGGAGGTGGGAAGATTGGGGTTCTAGGCAATGTTCTGATCAAATAATACTCCCCAAAGATGCATGCTCACCCAGAACCTTAGCATGTGTCCCTGTTTAAGTCTAAGGTCCCTACACGTGCAGTGAAGCTAGGATGAAGTCATGCTCGATTAAAACAGTGCTCAAAGCCAGTGACGGGCGACAAGGAAGAAGGTCCTGGGCAGGTGGGGCAGAACCAGGAGTGACTCATCGTCAAGCTGAGTATTAGTCACGTTCCTGTCACTGTGACCAGATACCTGGCAGAAAACAGTAAAGGGAAGATGGCTGATTTGGGTTCATGAGTTCAAAGGGCTCCGTTCATCATGGCAGGGAGGGTGTGGCAGGGCTGCTCCCTTCACAGCATAGCAAGCCAGGGAACAGAGGAGGGGGGGGTGCCTGCACTCAGCTCTCTCCTTTTCCCCCTTCAGTTCCGGCCAAGTCCCCATCCCATGGGATAGTTCTGTTCAGGGGGGGGGGGGGGGGGCGGGGTTCTTCCTGGTTAATTCCCCTTTGATTAAGCTCTGAATCACTCCTTCAGAAACATGTAGAGGTGTAAGCCAATGTCGGACTCCTGGTGATTCCAAACTCTTGCCAAGCTGACAAGGAAGATTAACTATGACCAAAATATTCTCCCCCAAATACTGACAATTGTCAGAAACTGCGTCTCTCTGCCTTTCCCTCTGCCTGACTGCAGACTGGAGATTTATCAAGGAGCGCAACCCCACGGCCCCCCGCCCACGGCCACCCCACACCGCTAAAGCCGGAGGAGCTGGAAACCTTAGGCAACCTGCGGACATCAGAACCTGGGAGCTGCCTCGACCTGGCTTCCCCAGGCTCCTAGAGCCTTCCTCTGGTCACGCCAACACTCCCGGCTCACTGTTAAAACACCGTTTAAGAGAGACTGCTTTGAGAGTCGCTTCTCTCCCGTGGGACAGGCATGGTACAGGTTACCAAAGCTGCCTGTTTTTCCCATGTTTATGTTAGGACTCAGTTCATCTAAGAACCTGTGAGGACTAAGAAAAGAAATTTTATTTTATTTTCAGAGAGAGAGACAGAGACAGAGACACAGAGAGAGACAGAGACAGAGAGAGACTGAGAGAGACAGAGAGAGAGACAGAGAGGTAGAGAGATAAATGCCAGATTTCCTGCCACAACCAGAGGCTGGGACAACGGCATTGAAAGGCTTCTTGCTCAGAGCTTCCAGGAGAATCAATCCTGGGGTCACCTGGATTTGGATCTAGAACCTCCTGAGCCATGAGACAATAGGCAAGTTGTCCGAAGCACCCCATTTGAGCTAAGTGGTTGTGGCAGCCTTAGGGAATGGACAGTGGCTGTTTCGGGATTTTGTTGCAGAAGTGGATGAACCTTGCTCTGCTTTACCTCCCTCTGGGGGCGAGGCACCCCCTGCATACAGCCCTTTCCTGGACCTCAAAGGACTCCCCTGAGTACTCAGTGCTGCTTGTACCCACCAGAGAAAACGCGTCTTGGATAATGTGTCAATTTTCTCTCAATTATGTACGCCCGGGACCTATTTGATCAGCAAGGCAGGGGGGGGAACCCACTCTACACTTTGTTCTGGTGCTTTTCCTGGCGCGGTCGGGAGACCTTTCTTATTAGCTTCACTCTCCCGGTAACTAATGAGACTTGCCAGCCTTTGAAAAGCAATTACTTCTAAGTAAAACAAGCACTTCTCCAAAAGGGTCAAGAAAAGCTGCACATGTTGTAAACAAGGCACAGTATGAGCAGGAGTTTTCTATTTCTGCTTCCGTCTTGAAAAACTGCCAGGACTCTGTTTTAAAATGGGAGAAGTGACCAGGGCGTATATGGTCCTGGCTTCATCCTCCGGCTTTCCGGTGAGGGGCCACCAACTGCCAGGGTTAAGTTCTGTCTGACAGAATTGATCATTCTTCCATGACCTGGATCTATGGAAGGGACGTGAACCTTCAGAAGCCCCACAAGGGAGGTGAGGAAGTAACACAGACTAAACAGAGTGAAGCCAAATGCAAACACAAACGCGGGCCACAAGGCATGGCTGGACAGGTAACGCCAGCGACTTAAGCATGAATCTTCTGACCTGTACTAAAATGAGAGCAGAACTATTAAAACAAACGGGGCCTGATCGCAGTGAATGAAGGACCTGGGGTAGAGACCTGAGAGAAAGAGAAACGTCTCTGAGTTTGGTGGAATAGGACATGGAAGAAGCAGACAATGGTGGTGCATGCCTCCAGTCCCGGGTGCCTTCGCTGGGAGAACCCCAGATTTGCAGTGGTGGTGCATGCCTCCAGTCCCGGGTGCCTTCGCTGGGAGAATCCCAGATTTGCAGTGGTGGTGCATGCCTCTAGTCCCAGGTGCCTTAGCTGGGAGAATCCCAGATTTGCAGTGGTGGTGCATGCCTCCAGTCCCGGGTGCCTTAGCTGGGAGAATCCCAGATTTGCAGTGGTGGTGCATGCCTCCAGTCCCGGGTGCCTTAGCTGGGAGAACCACAGATTTGCAGTGGTGGTGCATGCCTCCAGTCCCGGGTGCCTTAGCTGGGAGAACCACAGATTTGCAGTGGTGGTGCATGCCTCCAGTCCCGGGTGCCTTAGCTGGGAGAACCACAGATTTGCAGTGGTGGTGCATGCCTCCAGTCCCGGGTGCCTTAGCTGGGAGAATCCCAGATTTGCAGTGGTGGTGCATGCCTCCAGTCCCGGGTGCCTTAGCAGGGAGAACCACAGATTTGCAGTGGTGGTGCATGCCTCCAGTCCCGGGTGCCTTAGCTGGGAGAACCACAGATTTGCAGTGGTGGTGCATGCCTCCAGTCCCGGGTGCCTTAGCTGGGAGAACCACAGATTTGCAGTGGTGGTGCATGCCTCCAGTCCCGGGTGCCTTCGCTGAGAGAATCCCAGATTTGCAGTGGTGGTGCATGCCTCCAGTCCCGGGTGCCTTCGCTGGGAGAATCCCAGATTTGCAGTGGTGGTGCATGCCTCCAGTCCCGGGTGCCTTAGCTGGGAGAACCATAGATTTGCAGTGGTGGTGCATGCCTCCAGTCCCGGGTGCCTTAGCTGGGAGAACCACAGATATGAAACATAGCAAGACCTTGACTCCAAAAAATGGGGTGGGGGTGAGAAGTCTGATGGAAACTGCTTGAGAAGGTAGATCCTAGGTCACCTGCCATCCCCAGGAGTGAAGGAACTACTTCTAACCGGTGTCTGGAGAAACCACAGCACAGCACGGGGAGCAAAGTGCTGCTCAGGGGGTGAAGACTGAGACGGTGAACTGTGACCCCGACCTCTTCATTCCCACTCTGGGATCCCCGTAGCAGGAAGAGCCCTCAGGCAGGAGGCTGCCAGATTCTCTCAGAGAAAGGGAATAGTGCTAGAGAAAAGTCATCCAGAGTGTGACAGGTGGAGGCTCTGAAGGGGAAAAAAGGAGAGAGGGAGGGAGGGAGGGAAGGAAGGAGGGAGGGAGGGAGGGCTTCTGAATCATTCTACAAGTCCCTCCCCTAAGCCCACATATTGGGACTGCCGGAAACCCGCTCCCCGCATGCACACAATGCACATGAATCTTGTATTTAATGACTAGCCCAAGTGTTTGCTGCTTACCAAAAAAGCAAAACAAAACATCAGAATACACAGCAAAAAGCCAGTCCTGCAGACAAGGGAAATAACAAAATAAAGTGAACACTAATCACGTGGTCCATAGCCTTGGGGAGAGAACGCATCTTCAGGAAGTTTACCGACTGAAAAGAAAGCCAGGGTAACAGGTGGTACTTCTGTTGTTACCCAGCCCACCCAGTGTACTCAGGAAACTGGTTTTCTGGAGGAGGAGGAGGAGGAGGAGGAGGAGGAGGAGGAGGAGGAGGAGGAGGAAGAATGTTGGGAGAGCAGTATAAAAGTGTTAAAATACATTAAGAAAGGAAGGCCAGGCATGCTGACACAATCTTGATCCCAGCACTCAGAAGGCAGATGTAGGAGCATCTCTGTGAGTTCAAGACCAGCCTGGTCTACATAGTGAGTTCCAGGACAACCAGGGCTCTGTGGAGGGGCTTTGTCTCACTCAACAGCCAAAAACAAACAAGAATGGAAACAAAAAAATGAAACTTATTAGCTGTATTGAACCATGTGGAAAATAACATGTATAGGAATTTCTAATTCTCTGAAGCTCTTGGGACATGCTGTGACCTGGCTGTGTGGGAGGCAGCACCTCTCTATCATGGTGGCTTGTAGATATTTTCCTGAAGAGCAGGGTAACCCTCCTCTGCCTTTCATTTGCTGGCCCCTGGGAGGTGGGAGCTTTATCTGCTGAGGCACTGGGGTTTAGATGGAGGACATGCTTTGCCCAGAATGCCCCAGCCTGCAGGCTTCCAGACCATTGCTTCTAGCTCAGACTCACTCAGTGATGGCAAGTATTCCTGCCCTTGTCTTATCTTCTTATCTTATAATTCTCTCCCCAACCCTCCCTCCTTTTTTGAGACAGAGTCTCTTATACCACAGATTGGCTTCAACTTCCCATGTAGCCTTGAACCCCTGATCTCCTGCCTGCTCCTTCCAAATGCCAAGATTATAGGCACATATCACCACATCCATTCTATGGGGTACTGGGCTTCAAACCCAGGGCTTTGTTCACCCTAGATAAGCATGCTACCAATTGAGCTACAGCCCAGCTCTGTCTTTCTCTCTTTATCCCTTTATTTTCAACATTGTTCCAATCTAAGCAAAGAAGCGTGGCATTTTGGAACCTTTTCAGAAATCCCAATGATGTCTTTGGGACACTAAACATAACTCAGAATTGTTGGAGCAGAGTGAGAAAGATGGCATCAGAAAGCACCGGGAGGTAGGAGATGCCACCCCCGGGGGAGGGCTCCACAGGAGCAACAGTACTGCAGGCCTACTAAGTGCCATGTTCTACTTTGCAGTTAGGAGAACGGGTTTGAGAATTGCCCCCAAAGGCAGAAAGGAGACAGACTAGGGTGTGACAAGGACCTTGACAATACGTGCACTGGGGAAGAGATGGAATTGAGTTAGGGCCAAAAGTGGAATTGTAGGTTTGGATGAGGCGTTGAAGGAGATGGGAGCTGAGCGTGACTCCCTCCATTTCTGGCTCAGCGACTGCATGGAAAACGTTATTCTCAGGGATCCTGCAGCTTCTCTGGATGACTCATCGGAGGGACAAGGTCACCAAGACACTAACTTGAAATCAGGGTTTCTAGTACCCTATTGACGGCCTCCCAGTGACCCACAGCCAGTCCTTGTTTGGGCCATTTCAGACCTCCAGTTCTAGTTAAATGTCCAATCCTCTAGGCCTCAGTTCTTCAGGGAAGAGATTAGTGAATCACAACTTAAAAAGAAAAAAAAAAAAAAAAAAACCAACTCAGGTTAGTAAAGTATTTCAAACCTACAGGAAATCTGCAAAAGTTACCCAGCGACTCGACTCATCACTCCACTCCACTTAGACCTGCCAATCACTGCTTTAGCACACCTCTTTGTGATTGTCTGGCTCCTACCCGTTAATCGACCTACCTCTATCTGTATGTAGTTGTTTTAACTACTGCTGAGCCAGATGAAAGGAGGCTTGCATCTGTTATGCCCTTTATCCTTAAATAGTCTTCAGGAACGTCCTTTTCAGAGTCACAGTGCGGTTTTCAACCTTAGGAACTGTGACATTACTTTCTATAATAAAACACAGTCTATCAGAGTCACCCTTCACAGTGGTCCGCATCATATTCCTTATGGTGTTTTCCCCAAAATCTAGGGTCTAATTCAAGATTATCCATTCTACTTTCCTGTGTTTTGCTCATCTTACTTAATTTGGGAAAGTTTTCAGAATTATGTTGTCCTGTCCTTGATGACATTGGGGATCTTGATAAGCCAGGTGTTTTCTGGTCTTCGGTGTGGATTTGACTGCTTCCAGGGGACTGATTTGGACCATGCATTTTTAGCAGAATATCAACATGACTGATAAGTCCTCAGAGTGTTTCATCAGAGAGCACAAAGTTATTGGTCATTTCTTCGTAGAAGGTTGGTCCTCATCAGCGTTTCCTTGGTAACAGTGTTATCAGCCAGCTCTTCCACTACAAGGCAGTTGGTTGTTCCTTTTGATAAGTCATCTGTGGGGGAGATCTGCTGAGATTTGCATCCACTGATGAGTCTCATCCTGATGAGTTAGTACTGTGAGGTTAGGAGATGTTGATTTTCAAGCCCATCCAGTCTATGTTAGTTGGCTTTCTAGTTTAAAGAACAATGCTCCCCCATGTCTTCATTCATTCATGGTACAGCATGAATCAATGAGAAACCTTTCCTCCCTTGCAACCTGTCATGACTGTGATTCATTCTGATGCCCAAATGGTCACAGATTTGGACAATGGGGTCTCTTCTGGGTGTTTCTTGTATTCTTGAAATATAATCCCATCCTCTGAGGGCACTTTATTTCAAAACTGAGATATTCTTGAGCTCTGCCCCTGCACATCCATTGACTCAGACACTTCTCCAAGTCCTAGTTCATTCTAGAACCAGAGTATAGAGAAAGTGAGAGTTGTGTTCGTGGCTCCTGGAGTGTGATTGCTACATCAGCAGACAGAGCCAAGAGTGGCCACTAATCCCAGGATTCATTTACTTCTTTCCTGATTCTTATTTGTGTCTTCTTCCTCTCTTAGAGAACCCTGAATCTTTCCTCTAAAACATAAAAACATTTCCTTATGTGCTCAATCCCACAATAATGTACAGAATAATTCCAGAATCACTATACCAGTACTCCAGCAACACATCTATTGTATATTAATCCAATTTCTGTAGTTGGAGCAAAATGCCTGAGGCTGGGTATTTTATAAAAGAAATTTATTTAGATCATAGTTGTGGAGATTTGAGAGCATGTTGCCAACAAATCTGCTTGGCTCTGGTGAGGGCTGAGGCTACATCACAGTATGGTGGGTGTGACCATGTATGAGAGAACAAGATGGCCTGGAGAGACAGGAAGCCAGGGAGAGGCAGGAGGCAGGCTTGCTCTTTTTGTACAATTCAATCTCATGGGGACAAGTGACAATTCCTTCTGAGGTGATTTCCTCCATGACTTAATCACCTCCTGAACACTACCACATGAGGACTAATTTGCAAGACATGAACCTTCGGGAGACACACTCAACTCAGACCCAAACCACATGCTTTATTAAGTTAGGCTTCAGTTTTTGTTTGTGGCTAGATGGGGTGGTGGCTCTCTATAACCCTGGTGCTCAGGAGGCTGAGGGAGGAGGACTACAAGTTCAAGTCTAGCTTGAGCTACATAGTCAGGCTCTACCTCAAACAAAACAGGAGATGGGGATACATCTCAGTGGTAGAGCACTCTCCTAACATGTGCCAAGCCCTGGGTTCTATCCCCACCAATTAAAAAAATGAAGAAAAGAAAGGATCTGTTTGTACCCTTTTTAAAAACATGTTTTAAAATGATCCAACGTTTATTTTACTGAGTATTTGTTAGACTGAGACCTCAAGGGATTTTTATAAAATTAGAGAATAAATAATAAGGCGATTCATTATCATTGCTAAGTTTACAACATGGTAAAAGACACATCATTTTATAGAAATAGTGATTGAATGTTTTTTCAGTTTGAGAGTGGCATAATAAGACATTAAGATGTTGAAAATACGTATATATAAAAAGGTGGCACACTATTTAAGTATTTGTAAGAATTAATAAGTTGTATTGGTCTCCCTATGTAAAGGGCATAAAAGAGTTAAAGTAATGCATTAAAAATTAACTGGACTTTGTCTTTAATTTTCCCTCAATGTGATTATTATTCTTTTGAAATTCGGTCATTTGCTTTTGTTTAAATTCAACTTTCCTCAACATCCACATGCACATTTACAAATAAACAACTATTGGAACATTTCAAAAAATCAAAAACTAGATTAAATATTATGACCTGAGAAGTTTGAATCCGCCCTATTCTTTTCGCCTCCTCCTCTCTTGCTGGTATTAATTTCACTAGTTTCTAATTACCCTTCTTTGTTCCTTTTTGAAACACACATCCACACACCACAAACGTGTTAGCACTAATTGGTACAGGTGCACAGTGGCAGAATTGTGATCCTCGGAGACAAGGAAAAATACACACAGAAGGACAGACCCAAAATAAGGCTTCCCATGACCCAGTGTCGAGTTTAATGACAATCAAGGACTGCCTTCTGTCTATCCCTGCTCATCATTCCTCTACTGCTTGAGTACCTAAAAGATGTAATGCAATGTCCGGGTACGAGCAGGGCCTGTGTGGTCAGACCTGCTGTCAACTAACTGAGTTACAGAGCAAGTTATTATCTTATTATAAATAACATTGAGTGGCATCTACCTAGTCAGCGTTTGAGAAGTTCAAATGCTAACAAACATCTGTTATACTTTACATGCTAATTCCATTTAATTTTATTCTAATTAACGTCACCTTGGGGCAGCTGATTGACTCTTTAAGTACAAAGTTGTAAAACACAGGACACCCAGCTGCATTTTAAATTTTAAGTAAACAAATACTTTTTACTATAAATATATGTAAATTTGGTATAAATTTATACAATGTTATCTTAAACATACAAACTTTATTTTTTTTTCTGAAATTCAGAGATTAGAATGGTTTTGGTTACAAATCCTACCTCTCTGACTATTGTTTTCTCCCTACAGAATTGCATAGAGACTTAATTGTTGGAAGAAAACAGTATTGTCCTGCTCATTGTTCTGAGACTGGCAGTCACCTGTGAGTGAGCGACTTGTGGAGAAAGGACTAGAATGGCTGGCGAATGGCTGGCTGCGTCCTCAGAGCAGCAGACTCTCTTTGCCAATAGCTTCAATTTTCCCACCACTGCCTGTCCAGAGCTGCTAATGAGTGCCGAAATCGACTGCTCTCACCTCTTCTCCTAGCAAGGGCTCGCCTCTAGTGGACGTGCTAATGAGCCCTGGCACCAGCCTCAGCAGGAGATGGAGGAGGAGAAGAGCCCTGAATTATCCACTCACTGTCGCTGAATATTCTAGAACCAGTAACTAAACTAGACCAACCATCCTCTCTCTGCCTTCTGCTGCTTGGTCTAGAAGTCTCCCATTTTTGTACCAGGTTCTATGCGGGGCTCTCAAGAGTCAATCCTCCTGCCTTCCATAGGCTCAGACCAGAAAGCAATTCAGCAGCAGCTCACGTTTACTTACCCAGCTGCTGAAGGAAGTAGAGAGCACTTTCATCTGAGAGTCTGTCTCCTTGCCAGTCTCTCCTCCTCATTCTTTCTCTCCCCCAGCAGGTTGGATAACAGCTATCTGAGAAATGCTGAGCATCATGGAAATATACAGAATAAAAGGATTAAAAACAAGAAGCTTGGAAAGGCTCCTACAAGAGGACAGACTCAAGCTTTGCCACTTCTCTGTTGTTGTTGGTGGTGGTGTGTGTGTGTGTGTGTGTGTGTGTGTGTGTGTGTTCTTGTGTATACACTTTGAGAAAGTTGTGGTAAGACATGAGCTAAGCTGTGACATATTTTCCCCCAGGCTGATGGTTTGAGGTAGAGGTAGGGACACACTGGTGGTTGTCAGCTTCCCATCTGACTTGAACTAGATAGAATAAATACATTAAGACTTAAATAAAGAGAAAGATGCAGCCTCAAGACTTACAAGAAGTTCCTCTATAAATTGAGCAGGCTCACCTTCAGGTTCATCTTCTCCGTCTGCTCCATTGGAGTCCAAATGACATTCAATTCTGCAGGAAGAAAACAACATTCAGAAAAGTAAATTTTGTAACTTAAATTTTTATAATTGAGGACAGAACTTGTAAATGCTCCTGGACGAAGCGTCCAGTAAGGAGCCTAAACGCAAACAGAGAAGAACAAAGCCTGCCCTGGTTGCTTGCTGCGTGGCTCTAGCCTGTCCCTGGTCAAACTGTGCCACTCGGAGGAAAACAGCACCATCAGTTATGCGAGACAATAGCCCTGCCTCTCCAAACACCACCACATGAGTCTTGTCGTGGATGTTAAGATGATAAACGATGAGGAGAGATAAAGAGGGGACCCGAAGACAGCAGCTCTTCAGACACAGTGTGTAACTGAGATTAATGTGATGGAAAATGTTCTCAGAGAACAGAGAAAAGGAACGACTGGACCAGCAAGAATCGGTAGGAGCCCTCCCTTTCTTTTGGTTGATCTTATCTCTTTCTGTGCCTAGGGACCAAAGGCCCTGAGCCTCCTCAGAGGGTCGCATTTGAGTTCCTAAGGTTTTCTCTTAGCCTGACTTCACAACCTTCAGCTTCCATGTGTGGTCGGTCACTCTAAATTGGCACATGGCCTTCACATCCTGCCCTGGCTGATATGTGCTCTGTCAGCTCCTCAGATTGAAGAGGGCACACAGAGTCCTCACGTTTCCAGGAAGGGCCTTCGTGATTTCTCCCATATGTATTTTGCAGGATGAATTACAAGCGGTGGCATAGTTAAATTCATCATCCCTTTTCCAACTTTCCCCCCAAATATATTTTTGCCCCTTGTAACCTGCTTGGGCTGACATCACATGTTGAATGAGTCAGGAGCTCCTCACTTAAATGCAGCGAACGCTAAAATTGGGCTATCGATTTCTGATGCTCTTTTTCCTTTCCTGGTTGTCTGTTTATAAAAGTTGGCTTAACTAATATCACTCTAAATATGTAATGCTGATCTGTCCCTGACTCTGTCTCCCTGTACTTTATTTACCACCTTTTATTAGAGTCATCTACGTCAAATTTTTTTTTTAAAACATAGATTTTTTTTCCATTCTAAAATAGTTACAAACATCCCCCCCACTTTTCGGTCTAGTCCCTTTGGGTTATCATAGAATACATTCGTGTAATATAGTATATTCTTTCTGGCATATACAAGGCAACAGGAAACCAAATTTGACAGCATATTCTAAGCACTAGAAGACCTTGGAACAATCCTGGCTCCATCATTACAACCTGTGTGATTTCAAGAGAGTCATTCTGTTTCCATGAGACTCAGTTTCCTCATTTATGACTCAGGCTCCTTACATTGACCTCACTGGGTTCTAGAAACTCCAGTGTGATTATGTAAGTAACAGCAGTCTGCTGATATTATTGCTACTTGTCTCTTTCTCTAGCAACATCCTAGCTAAGGGTGGGGTAGCCCATGGAAGTCAAGAGACAAGACAAGAGCTGTGGTGTTTTCCTCATCACCCATCATGAGGCCCCAAACCCATCCTTTTGAGAAGATACCTTTGAATGTCCTGTGTTAACAAGACCTTGCCTGCCTTTGCTCTCTATTAATTAAATATTTTTGTTTCTGGAAAAACTCTAGAAAATCCAATAGTCAAAGTTTAATACCATACCTGAACATGCAGGTTGAAGAATGGAGTGTATAAATGAGTCTGTAACACTATTTATTACACTCACTGAGACCAAACAATGAAGACCGCATTCGATAAAGAGAGCATCACACGCACATCTTCTCCTTCCACAGTGATGCACATGGCATGTTTAGCACCCAAGAAGGAAGCTGCTGTGTCAATATACAAACATTTCACTTCCTTACAGGGAGTTTGCCCAGCTGAGGGAGATTCACTTGTCTGTCTGAAACGATCAAAGCCTTTTTGACTGTGTATGTTGGAGCTCTTGGCTCCCGATGCCAGCTCCTTTTGGTCACCACAGCCTGAAACACAGGGAAGTGAGTGGAACGGATTTGCTAGCTCTCTTCCCTTTGCAGCGGATGAGTTAGTCTTTGCTCTGTGGTTCGTGCAAACCCCACACCAGGAGCTTCCCTAGCAAATATCCCTGTTTCTCCTCTTCCCTGCCAGAGGTTGGGAGCTGGGAAGAGGATGGATTGACATCCCGGTTAATACCCTTGCTTCTGGTTTCCTGGCTCCCTGAAGACTGCAGGAAAGAGGTTGATACGGCCCCTTTCAGACACACTCTCTGGCCTCTTCTTTCCCCAGTTCAAAGTGTATGATGGAAACAAATCAAGAGGTTGACCGTGAGCTTGCATTCTCAAGGAGATTGCTACAGTTTCATACAGGGGGACCTCAGTTTTGGGGAAATCAGAGAAAGCAGCCCTTCTTGTCCCTCTCTGCTGGACTATGGGCCTCGTGGGGGGTAAGAGTTGTTTTTTTGTTTTTTTTTGTTTTTTTTTTTTTAATCCACTCTTGTCTATTGCTCTAAGTGCAGAGGCAGCAGCAGTGTTGGTCAAGGAAATGCACCCTTGCTGAAGGCCGTTTCTGCACCCCAGGCTGGTCCATGCTAGTCAGATGAGATGAACTTGCCTGCATGTACCAAATGATAAACCTCACCTGCTGAATCAGAATGCTGGGGAAAGATGGTAAAAAGGGCAAGAGGAAAGGAAAGCGAGGATTTAGAGGGCAGATTTTATCTGGTGATGGTTGTAGGGGCAGGAGGAGAGCCAGGCTAACTAAGCCATCTTGGAAGAGCAGCCCAGGAGCTGGGCAAAGGCTCAGTGCAACACACAAACCTTGAAAGGAGGCCCTCTCACCTCCCTTCCAGCTGCAGCCCCCGGAGGCCCTCTCTGGCCTGCTGTCTACTTGTGCAGAGAGAACGGCTGGGCTTTTGGCCCCTGACGGGCTGACTTGGGCAGATTGGATGCCTTGGGGGAGCCTGTGTGTAGGGCTGGAAGCTAAGGAACAACGTGTCTGCATTGAGTGTACTGCCACATTCTTGCCAACCCCTCTCCAAGGTCCAGGCTCGTGGCTTCCTGTGAAGCCATTAAGGCAAATGTTCCCTTTGAGAAGTGATTACTCTCAGCTCCGGCACTGTCCCCAGCTGCGGCTGTGTGGGGATGTGCACAATTACAGCCTCTCCGTCCAGCACAAATGCACCTTAGGGGCGGGAGCAGACTGTTTTTATGAGAACTAGACAATACCGAACTTGTTTCACGCATCAGAAAAGGGCAAAGCCCCAGAGAGGCCAAGTTTTGGACACAAATGAGGGAAGCCCATGCCACCTTACCAGTATAAGGAGGTGTGAATGTAGGGTATTGTCCCTGGGAAAGAGAGAGATGGTGAGATCCTTGGCACTATGAAGTGAGTACCAAACACTGATGAACCATTTTTTTCTATAGCGTGGGTCCTAGAAACTCCCTATTCAACCACAGTACATCTGTGCACATGTTCACAAGAGGATTACCCATTGAGTCATATGAACTAAGAGTCCTAGAAAAAAATAATATCCCATACATTATAGTTACTAAAATCCTATTAAAATGTTGGGTTTAACTTTACTGAGGCAGTAAATACACATTTTCTTAATTTTTTTTATTTTACTTTTTTTTTCTGAAATACTCTTGTATATAGCCCAGGATAGTATCAAATTCCCCACAGCCTCTGAGTACTGGGGTTGAAAGGTGTGTGATACTTCACCCATCTATTTATTTATTTAGGCAGATTCTCTCTGTGTAGTCCAGGCTGGCCAGACACTCATAATACTCTTACTCCAGCTGAATGCTGGGATTACAGGTATGTACCACCATACTAGCCTAGATACATATTTGCTTGAGCAGTTTTAGTTTTACAGAAAGTACAGAGGGCTTATCTGCCCCTGTTTCGTAGGGTATTTCCTGTCATTGACGTCTTGCATTAGTATGTTGAATTGACTATGCCTAGGTATTCCATATTGAGATACTGCTTACCGTTACAGGCTTACATAAATAACATTTGGTATATACTATATGCAATATATTTATTATTAAATTCATTAAGGTTGAGATCCACATTAGGGTCTGTAGTAGGACAGGACCATAGGGTTGAGGAATTTGCCTCAGACCAGTAGCCAAGGCATGTACATAATGTACTCCTTAAGAGCCAACCTGGAGTCTGCCTGAGGACCTAGCAACAGGAACTGTCAGAGTTCCTGATCGTGCCCAGCCAATGAGGGATGACCACACAGACTGGGTGCTGGGAGGAGGGTATATAAGGCCTACTCTGTTATTAAATAAATGAGTTTATTATTTCAATGGACTCCCAGTGTCTGTGTTGTTGACACCGTGACTTCTCACCCTCCCCAAGGGAACCATTAGAATCCAAGCAATGAGGGTCCATTCTTTGTGTTGAACATGTATTTAGAAAAATATGTGATGACATATATCTATTATTACTATAGTATCCCACAGTATGGTTTCACTGTCTAACTATCCCCCATGATTCACTTCTTCAACCTCTCCTTTTTCTTAATTCCTGAAAACATTGATTTTAAAAACACAAAAGCTATCTCCATAGAAGGCTGAATAATGCCTCTTGTGGCTTTCTGTAAGACGGTAAGTGACTACAGAAATTGGACACTTGTGGAGGTTCGTTTTTGTCAACTTGACACAAACTAGAGTCACCTAGGAAGGGGAAGTTTCAATGAGGAACTGCCTACACAAGACTGGCCTGTGGGTATGTGTGTGGGACATTCCCTTGATTAATTATTAATGCTGGAGGGCCTCACCTAGTGTGTGCATTGCTACCTCTGGGCAGCTGGTCCTACGTTGTAGAAGAAAGCAAGCAGTGTTCTTCATGAACTCTGCTTCAGTTCCTGTCTCCAGGTTCCTGCTCTGACTTCTCTCAATGATGGATTGTAAGCTGTAAGCTGAAATAAGCCCTTTCCTCTTCCAAGTTAGTTCAGGTAAGTGTTGTATCTTAGCAACAGAGAGTAAACCAGGGCGGTGCCAACAGTGCATCACTGAGGTGAGTGGGTCTCCATGCCGAGCTACACTGGAGTACAAAAGGCTCCACAGACCAGGGCCTTCAGGCTGGATCCATTAATTTGAGTGGCTCTATTCTGTGCCTCACTAAAGAGCAAGCTGACTTGGAATGTTTATGTTGTAACAAGTGCACCTGTCATCCGGGGCCTCCAGTTTCTCATTGCCCTCCGTAGGTTGTATATGTGATTCAGAAGGAAGGGGAAGATGCACTGGCCTGGGGGGATTCGTGAAGCATCAGTTCTGCTGTCCTTCACCTCTTCAGGTTCATGAGGTAGAGTTAACCTAGAACCAGAAAACAGGGGGCTTTACATGAGATGGGGTTGAAGTTTTGATTTTAGGTAGAGTTAAACTTGTAATATCTCAGAATGACCAGAAAAGCTCATGTGTCTGCCTGGAATGAGGATGAAGTGTAACAGTATGAGTACAGAGGACAGTGGCAGAAAGAAGATAAAGTTGATTTATAACTAATCAGGAATGTATATATATCCCAGACCTTGCACTGTCATCTTGTACATGTCCTGCTGTGGCTGAAAGCTTCTGTCCCCTCCAAAATTCTTTTTTTTTTTTTTTTGGTTTTTTCGAGACAGGTTTCTCTGTGTAGCTTTGCACCTTTCCTGGAACTCACTTGGTAGCCCAGGCTGGCCTCGAACTCACAGAGATCCGCCTGGCTCTGCCTCCCGAGTGCTGGGATTAAAGGCGTGCGCCACCACCGCCCGGCCAAAATTCTTATGTTGAAACTTACACAGTGCTGCGGCAGTACTAGTGGGACTGTAGGAGGTCATGAGGGCAGAGCCCCAGTGAATAGGATCATTTGGGAACCCTCGGCTTCCTGCCTCCTGCCATGTGAATGCACAGCAATGAATCACCAGAGCACAGTGCCCATACCTTGTCTCAAATTTTCTTCCCTCCAGAAGTGTGACAAAACAGTATTTGTTCTCTACCCAGCCTTGGGTATGCTGTAGTCATAGCACAGACCATGTGCAAACTCAAGGTATTGGCAGAGCTGTGGTTCCTCTGAAAACCTGGGAAAAGACCTCCCCTTGCCTCTTGTTATAGTTTGAGTATAAAATATCTACAGTGAGTTCATATTTTGAACACCTGGTCACCAGCTCGTGGTGCTATTTGAAGGCTGTGGAGCCTTTAGGAACTGTGACCTCACTGGTAGAGGCAGAACTCTAAGGCTGGGCCTTGGAAGATGTACTCACTTCTGGTTCTAGGCTATTCCCTCTGGTTCTAGGCTATTCCCTCTAGTTCTAGGCTATTCCCTCTGGTTCTAGGCTATTCCCTCTGGTTCTAGGCTAGGCTATTCCCTCTGGTTCTAGGCTATTCCCTCTGCTTCCTAGTCCAATGCATGCGATGAAGCCGCCGCTGCACACTCCCACTGCCGTGGACGGAGCTTGCCTCATGCCCTTCTCACCATGGTAGACTGAAATCTCTGAAGCTGCGACCCTAAATAAATGTCCTTAAGTTGCTTCTATCACACCTCCTCGAGCTCATGACACTCCCACTTCCCTTGACTGTCTCTGTCTCCATCCTTGCCGAGGGCAAAAGGTCCTTGTGAGTACAGAGAAGTCCTGGAGAGGCCAGGGAAAATTAAAAACCCAGTTTATATCTCCAAAGGGAGAAGACATTTGGCTGTTCTCCTGGAGTTCTGGAGAAAATACAGTTCACAACCTGGTGATCCTTCGCTGCCTGTCAATCCAGGCTCCGCCCGTATCCCCCAGAATATTATGTTTGTTTATCTCAGACTTTTCCCCACTTAAAACTTTGAACATTGCTTCTCAGTCCATAAAGCCCATCCTTATGAGTGATATAATGTGTACTTTACAACAGTCTAGGGGATTTCTCTGTTGTCTTAGAGTCAGGCCAAATCCTGACTCCCCAGACACTGTGTTTACCTCGGTCATTCTCCCTAGACCCTTATCTTGAGCACTGTTTCTGAGTCAACAGAACCCATCTTTATGGAAGAAGTCATCTGGACTCTGTAGAGAGCTTCACTGTAAACATGTATTAAGCTTTGTTGTGTGTTCCAGACTGAGTTAATTGTTATCAGGAAACTTTTTTTTTCAAATTGTACTGTACTTATATATGACCAAAAAAAAGTATGTGAACTGGCATCAAACTCTCAAAGTTTTAGCTCAGTACTGGTACCTAAGTTGGGCTAAATGGAGTTTCCTTAGTTTTATTCTGATCTCTTTGTGGACTGTTTCCCTGCTATCCAGAAAGCCTGCAGGGACAGCGCCCCCTCCCACCCCCATCTTCATGAGTTCAGATTTCTTCTTGTTGTAAGGATTCCTGTCAGGATGGATTAAGATCTACTCTAACGATCTCATACTAACCTGTTAAGGCTTCGGTGATCCTCATTCTAGTTAGTCATGTTCACAGCACTAAGGTTAGAGCTTCAGTATTGCAGTTGGCAGGAGTAGACAACAGTTTACCTTGCCAATAAACTGCTTCCATGTGTACTGGCTTCTAAACCAGCCAGCACAGGCTGGCATGATGGTCTTCTTCAGGGAGAGGCTCATCACTTCATTCTCCATCTCATCTTTCTAAGACGTTCCCGATTCCCTGTTCTCATACAGCAGAAGGGACTCCAGCTCTGAGGTAGAAGTCTTGTCTAGCATGGGCAAAGCGCATGAATTCAAGCGCCAGTACTGTAAAGACTTGAGTGGAACAGATGGATGGAGACCACTCAGAGCTACTGTCAGTGGTGATCAATTGAATGTTCGTGTGTTCAGGGCCACCCAGAATCATTTTGATACTTGGTCTTTTACACACATTCTTTTACAAAGCTTTCATAGTACCACGAATCAGGTAGATGGGAATAGAAATGCCAGACTAGAAACAGGATGAAACACACATTTTAAATTTTGTTGCTATTCATCAAATAGTATCTTCTTTGGGCAGGATGAAATGAAAGACATGTTTAAGTTACATTTCCCAAATGAGAAGCCATGTTTCTGAGAAAAGAGAATGAAGAAATTTCTTCTTTAAATGGATCCCCTGACATGATTTTTTACAATGAAGAGAAGAATTTAAAGGAAAAGGAGCCATTGAAACTGAAACATCTGTCTTGGAAGTGGCAGAAAACAGCAGAATTGTGATATGTTTGTTGACAGCTGGGGAACTGGGTTGAGCTTGTTCTTCTCAAATGGCAAAGGATGGAGACAAAAAAAAAAAAAAAAGAAACCAAGAGCATGTGAGTATGGCAATGACCAGAGACAGCAACCATCTTGATTTTGTGTTTTCCCATCAAACACTGGAATATGGGAGGAGATGAATACCAAATCCAGACACTGGAGTGAAAAAAAAAAAAAAGGACACAAAGAAAGGAATGTCCTCATTGAACTTGGAACAGAAGCAGTAATCATCTTCAGGTGGGTACAGTCCCTGGTGGACATCCCATAGCCCTCTGTATCTACTTTTCAAATTCAATTTGTCTTAGTTAGGGTTTGCTGTGAGGAGTCACCATGATCACAACAACTCCTATAAAGGAAACATTCAGTTGAGGGGCCTCGTATACAGTTCAGACGTTCCGTCCATCGAGGTGGGGAATCGGGGAAGCGGGGAAGCATGGCAGCATGTGGACAGACGTGATGCAGGAGCTGAGAGTCATGCATCTTGACTCAGAGGCAACAGGAAGTCCACTCACCCTGGAGTGACTCACACTGAGTGAAGCTTGAGAAAAAGACCTCAAAGCCTGCCCCCGCGGTGACACACCTCCAACAGAAGTTGTGGCCCAGATTAAACGTGTGCCCTCCAGCCTCAAGGTCTGGACTAAAGGCGTATGCCATCCAGCCTCCTCCAAGAAGACCACACTTCCTCCAACAATGCCACACCTCCTGAGAGTGCCACTCCCTACGAGCTCATGGGGACCAAATACATTCAAACTACCACACAACTGCCGTTCAAAAAACAGTTTGCTTCCCAGAGCCCACCCATCCATATGTCAGTCTATGTAGCAACTCTTTATCAAGAGGGATTGGGCTTAAATTCAAGTTCCACCTCTGTTACCACCCTAGACAAACAAAACAATTTGTCTCTTGCCTTAGTGTCCTGATCTGTCACACAGGTAATTATGGAATGTTACCTACTCTGTTTGTTAGTAAGGTCTTCATAATTTTAGCTTAAGACAGAGTTTCTGTATCCCAAGGCTAGCCTTTAACTCACAACGTAGCTGAGAGATGATGACCTTGAACTTCCAATCCCCCTGCCTCCACCTCCCAAGTGCTGGGTTTACAGATGCACAATACCACATCCAGGTTATATGGTGCCTGGGGTCAAACTCAGGGCTTTGTACGTACTGGATGAACATTCTACCGACTGAGCTAATCCCCTGCTCCAGTTTTGGCCATTTTAAGTGTTTCATTATTGTAGGTTGAACTGTAGGTTGTAAGGATGGTATGGTGGTTCGATTTTATCAACTTGATAAAAAGCTGGGGTCATCTGAGAAGAGGGAACCTCAACTGAGTAAGTCCTCCATTAGACTGGCCAGTAGGCAAATCTGTGGGACATTTTCTGGATTAAGAATTGATGCTGAGAGGGGGTCCATCCCACTGCGTGCAGTACTACCCCTGGGAAGGTGGTCCTGGGTTGTATGAGAAAGCAGGCTGGAAAAGCCATGGAGAACAAGCCAGTCAACATTGTTCCTCCATGGCTCCTGGTTCAGTTCCTGCCTCTAGGTTCCTGCTTGGAGTTCCTGCCCTGACTTCCTTTCATGATGGGCTACAACTGTAAGCTGAAATAAACCTTTTTCCTCCCCAAGTTGCTTTTGGTCATGGTGTTTATCACAGAAATAGAAACTCTACCTAATACAGGTATGTATGAATTTAAAATAAGAGGCTTAGTTATCTATGATATAAGGAGTTGTTTCTGATGCTTTCCCTATTGTTTCAGAATCCTTCTCTCTGTCCTTCTTAAACACACACACATCTTTATCATGACTAATAAGGCAGTCTTACAATTAAGGAGGTTTTCTTTAAGGACCTAGCAGGCACCTTTTAAAAAAAAATTTAGTTTGTTGCTCGACAGTTCACACAAGTGTATAATGCATTCTGTTTACTCCTTCCTTCTACCCTCCCTTACCTCCCTCCATCCCAACCCTCCCCAAATCCTCCCAGTCCTGTTTCTGTATCACGATTTTTAGTTTGGTTTTGTGATTCTTCTGTGTGACCATCGGATTGATGGGTCTACCCGTGGGTACACAAGTGAAGACAACAATTCTTCCTACTCCTGAATCTATCAATAGGAAATAGTTCAGCAGAGAGGGCCAGGGCCTCTGGAGACCCTCCTTAATCTGTGTTTGACTGTTGATGGGTCCATCCTGTGCCAACCCAGGGCAGGTACCTGCAGAGGTTATGAGCTCATAATTGCAGCAGCTGGGTCTTGCCCAGAAGATGGCACTTTTCAGGCCTATAGTCTAGCTTGCTCTTACTCTTTTTTTTTCTGTCCCTTCTTTTTGCAGTACCCCCAGAGCATCAGCAGAGATGGCATAAATATCGGTTTAAGGAGGAGCACACATTTGTCACTCTTTATCAGCACCGTGTATAGATATGAGTTTCTGCATTTATCATCATTCACTGGAAAGAGAGGACTCTCTGATTAAGTCTGAAAGTAGCATTTGTCTATGGGTGCAAATGTAAACATTTAAAAGGTAGCTTGATGCTATGACTATTTAGCTTAATTACAGTATTCAGTCCCCCCAGGACCTATGCTGTCTCCGGCCACAGGTTTTTTGACAAGGTTTACAGTACCAAGCATGAATTTCATCCTGGGAGTGGGCCTCAAATCCAATTAGAGAATGGTTGGTTACTCCCATAACAGCAACGCCACTGTTACACAAACGGGCACATCTTATCTGGTAAACTGGTCTCATAGTTCGTAGGGTTTACAGCTGGTGCAATTGTTGATGTCTTTCCTTCTCAGTCACCGGCATAGCATTTTCTGGGACTATGAAAGCTAGCTGGTAGGAAGAAAACTTTCAGTCCACAGAGGCACCTTCCTGAAAGCTGCTCTGGAGACTGAAGGAGGAGTGTGCAGTCAGAAGAATGGTCTTCCTTTTCAGAGAAGATTGTTCTCTTCATCTGAGTGTACAGCTTCAGAGGGGACACTCATGATGTAGGAGGGAGAAAGGGGACTCCATCTTAAGCAGATGTATCAGCCCAATCAACTCTGGCAATCAGTGGGGCAACAGAACTTATAGCCAGATCATCCTTTCATACAAGTGCTATGTGAATATCAAGAGAGAGACTGGGGTTGTCATCCAGCTCCTGCAAGGAGGTAGGAAGTCAAGTGAAAGACTGACCAATGGGCCAGTCGCACCAATGTTCAAAGCCACCTCCTGTCATTAAGATGTGAGCAGATAGAATCCATGTTTGGGGGTCATAGGTACTTATATTTGGTTCAGAATATATTGTTTTTTAAAGTTGAGTTGGTATTTTATTTATCCCATCTTTAAACATTTCACTCTACCCACTGCTGAATATCAGTCTGCCCTCCCTGTTAGGGAAAGGGTGCTAGGAAGCTTTTCCTGTTCCCGCTGTCTCTCAAGTACCTAGGAGCTCCAAGTCATTCTTGCTCCACAGAGGTGAGTGTTGGAGCAGCATATTCTGAACCTCTTCAGTGTACAACATTTCTGTTTCAATGCTTATTCAATAATACAGCTGGTGTGTTTCTAGTTGGGAGAGAACTGTTTTTTATACACTGACATTACTCAATAGAACTTCACTGAGTACCTGGTTGTGCTAGGGACCATCTCCCTGTTCACCACAGCACATCTGAACAGCGACAACTGCCTTTTTATGTCAGGCTCCAGTAGACAAAGGCTCTGCTTGCTTCCAGAGCACAGTCTGTGTCCTGCAGGGCTTACCTCCTTCTCTGTCTATTTCCTCTCAGCACTAACCTGTTCCTTTTGCTTCACCTACATCATGATTATGTTTTAAAATTGCTTTAAAGATTTCTGCTCAGTAAATTGAAGTTAACGTTTACTAAAATCCTAGCTGCATTTACAAACTTTATCTTATTTCATCTTCAACCACGGTCCCATAAAGTAGAGTATGTGTTTTAACATTTTTTATAGACACAGAAACTAATGAAAGTGGATTAGATAATTGTTCATGTTCATAAGAGCTGGTGCACAACCCTAAGACCCTCCTCTTTTGGCCTCTGACAGCTCAGCCAGGTGTGAGTTATATGAAGTTATGAGAAGGCTTAATGGATAAAGTTTTTGCTGTATAAGCATGAGAATTCAGATCCTCAACTCCCATGTAAAAGCTAGGTGCGGTTCTATACATCTGTAATTGGGAGGCAGAGACAGGTAGGTCCTTGGAACTCACTGGCCAGCTTAGCAAAAAAAAAAAAAAAAGCAAGTCATAGGTTCAGTGAGAGCCCTTGTTTCAAAAACCAAGCTGAAAAGCAACAGATGACACTTAGACATTGACCTCTGGTTTATACACACACACACACACACACACACACACACACACACACACACACACCAGTGAGAACACATGTCCACAGACACACATACACAGACCAGACTACAGTAATCTGATTCTGTCTTTCAGCTGACCTGGGTGTAGGAGTGTATGTAGGATGCATCAAATTGGTCAGAGATGGGGCAAGCCATGAAGAGCAGCCAGGAATTGCTCCTGAGATGGGCTTGAGGGTCAGCCACTTGGTCACTGGCCTAAGAAACATCAGCTATAATCCATAACAGCGTTAATTCACCCCAGGGACACACGCCAGATACCCAGGGCTCCCATAGGACCCTGGAAAATTTCTATAAGAAAAGTCAATTTTTTAGATATGACAAGGACTCCATTATTTTTTAGGTAAAAACAGAGCATCATTTTTTTTTGTTTTAGAATATAATACATTTTAAACGCCCTGCACAATTTCTAGTAAAACCTTGTTAGAGTGATCTAGGTATGCTCCCCAACTTAGCCTGACCTGTTCCTTTGTTTTCTAATTTTTCATGAAAACTACAGCCAGAGAGCCAATTTTATCTTTTTAGCCACAAATTTTTCATTGAATAAAGTTTATAAATTGAGTCTGCTGAAGATTCCTCTACACCAAGAGTAACAAAATATTCCCAACCAGAAAACACAAGCAACAGAAATAAATTTTTCCGTAGTTCAGGATGCTCAGTCAAGGTATCAGTGGGGTTTGTAGATGTGGTTTCTCTTGAGGCTTTTGTTCTTCACTTGCAGGTGACATCACCTCACTGATACTCACGGGCTCTTTTCTCTACTCCTCTTCTTAGAAGACTGTCACTCAGGTCAGTCAGACTGGAGCAGAGTCCATCTTGGATCCCACTTCCAGCTTAATGATTCCCTCAAAGGCTTCGTCGCCAAAGATGGAGGGTAGGGTGTGGACACAGCTCAGCCACATCACCCACAAATCTTCATTAATGTACACTTTTCAAAAAATGTCAGAAACATGATGTAATTACTGTTTTGTAAGATTTTTTTTTTTTTTTTTTTTTTTTTTTTTTTTTTTTTTTTTTTTTTTTAGTTTCTATGCTGGGCCTGGGAGCCCATGCCTCGATGGTTAAGAGTACAGAGAACCTGAGTTTGGTTCCCAACACCCAAGTGTGGTGGCTCACAACCCCCTGTAACTCCAGCTCCAGGAGATCTAATACCTTCTTCATCTTGCTTTCTTGGGCACAACACTCACATGCAACCACCCACATCCCCCCTCACACACCCAGAAACTCACTTATATGTATACAAATTTAAAAAAAATGTTTCAATTTTTAGACTATACTAATCAGACATGGGACCATTTGTGATTTGAGGCTGACGGCTTGAGTGGACAGACCTGCTTCCTGCTCCCTGCTGGGTTAATAATATATTCTTCTTTTGTTTTATTTTTGTTTGTTTTAAGGCAGGATCTTGCTGTGCTGCCCAAGCTGACCTCAAATACATATTCCTTCTGCTGCAGTTTCCTACTCCTGGCATTCTAGGTGTGCACCGTAATGGCTGGCATCAGTCCCCTCTTGTCTGAAGGGGATGCATTCTAAGATCCCCAGTGGCTGTTTACAGCTAAAGATAATACCAAACCATATATTTTTTCATAAGCACACCTGTGCTAAAACTTAAAATTATCCTTGGCTCAGTAAGAAGTTAACAAAATAACCAATATTAAAATATAGCAGTCTCACGGTCGGGGGTAGGAACCAGGAGGAGAGGAGGGAGGGGGAACTGCAGTCGGGATGTAAAATAAACAAATTAATTAATTAAAAAAAAAAACAGTCTCCTTTTGTCAGTAGTTTTGATTCTTTAAAGTTTCAGTTACCTAATCACTTAAGATTGGAAAATATTCTGAAAATTTCAGAAGTGAACAGTTCATGTGTTCTAAATTGCTCACTTCTGACTGGCATAATGAGTTCTTGTTCAACCCACTGGATCCTGCCCAGGAGGTGGAACATCCCTGAGACACTTCCTGCCTGGTAGACACTTAGTAGGTAGGAGTCCGGGTTATGAGTTCAACTGAGCGCTTCTGTTGAAGCAACAGTTATTTTACTTAATAATGGCCCCAAATCTGGGTGTGGTGATACATACTTGTAATCTCAGCACTGAGAGGCCAACACAGGAGGATTGCCACAATTTGTGCCCAGCCTGGGGCTGCACAGTGAGTGCCCAGACAGCCAAGTCAAGATAGCAAGACTCATTCAAAAAATAAAACCACTACAGAAAACTCAGCTGATCAATATGCAAAGAACAATGATCATGTGGTGCTCACGCCTGGCTGATACATCTGCTATACAACCCCCACACCTCAGGCTCGGGGGTTATAGGCAAAGAGGGGGCAAAAAGATTGTAAGAGCCACAGGAATAGGAAGTTTTCTGTGGGACTGAGTTTCCCAGAAATGTCAGAGAAGCTATGCCCATGAAGTCTCATCAACTTGGCTTCCTAAATGTGACCTGAACAACATCAGTTGACAGGCTGATATGGAAGGGGAAACCTCATGGGGCACCGTCTGCAGACAAGAGCCTTCCCCCAGAGGAGAGTCCCCTGATTGGTTATCCAACACCAAATGGTCAACTCTGAACTCATACAAGTAATATTATATGGATTGAGCAAATTCTGTTGATATATTTAGTGATATATGTACACAAATACACACACACACACACACACATATATATATATAACAACAAAGAAATAAAGACTATGAATTTGAGAGAAAAAGGGAGAGTACATGGGAAGGGTTGGAGAGAGGTAAGGGAAGAGGGAAATGGCATATATTATAACTTTAAAAGAATTTTAATACACCAAAAATGATAGCAAAAAAAAATGGGCCTCAAATCAAGAGTAGTGATGGTAGTATTTGGGTATGCCCAAGAGAAATCAAGAAAAAGAATCATTCTCTGAGGTTGCTTGGATCTATAGTAAATTATTGGTAGTATATTACTGTGTTAACTTATAGATTAAAATTTATCCTATAGCCATATACATGAAGAAAGTCATAGTGTCTGTTCTACATGTTTCGTGCTAGCCTTGGTTTCAGGCATGCACTGGTTAAGGAGGACGCTGCAATAGCTCATGTTGACTAGGTGCTTACTCGGCACCAGGCACTACTTAAACTATTTCTCATGTATTAAATGGTTTAATTTCACCACACTGTGTGATGGGCATTGCCATTATTGTTACTGTCTCCACTTTTCTGGTTAAGAGAGAATGAAAATAAAGTATTGCCTCCCTGGAGTGTGTTCATGGGCTTTGGGAAAGAATGGGAAGGAGAGTCTCCAAGGTGGCTCCCCACTATCAGGGTCACCTATGTCTCTGGCTTCCATGTTCCATGATGTTCTCTTCTCCCATTGGCTGCATTTGAAGTCTCCATTTATGTTTTCACATCTGCTGTAATATATATGTATTACATATATGTAAAATACATGCTACAGACCTTCGTAGTTGTGTAGTTCAGGTATATGGACAGATAAACATTTGTGGGAATGAATATCTATTAATAAGAGGGTCCTAACGGCCTCTCCCTCTAGCTCTGACCTGTTGAAGGGTTCTTGTGGTTGGAGAGAGGAATGAGGAAGTATTAGATAAAAAGATAGAAGGAGATAATAAAGAAGACAGAGACACAGGATAGCTTCAGGAGGACCCTGGGTCAATATCCAGTCGCCTCGACGTTTATTCCAAAGGGCTCTTTATACAATGCCAAGGGGCAGGGCAAAAACCACCCCCTTTCAAGATCAAAGCACAATGTACAGCCAAGTGTAGACCCTTCAAAACACCTGAAAAACAGGCTCATAGCCAAATCATCCCATTATGCAGCCCTGCTGGGTAAAGCAAGCAAAGATTTTCTGACCTTGAGTAAGGTCTCACTAGGGAGCCTCTGTGGGCCTCCACATCCCATAGGATCATTCTTATGTTTTTAAGAGTGTTAACAGAATTTCAGAGGTTGGGGAGATGGCTCAGTGGACAAAACACTTGCAGTGAAGCATAAGAACCAAGATTCAAACCCCCAGGACACATGACATGAGAGGCAGTGTTCCCAATGATGCTCTCACAACACACTCCTGAAGACCATTCTTAGCCTGGTCACTCTCCATCCTTCTGGGCTCCATACATTCTTCCCACAGTGAGCATCCCATGATGCACCTCAGCTCCAGTGCATACCAGGAAGAGCCCTTTCTCTACACCAAAGTCACTTCTACAATAAAACCCTAAGTCCTGTTCCCCCAAGCTCCTCCCACAAGTTTCTTTCTTTGCTCTTAAGTCTACAGGTGCCTGGATCCCTTAGTGGAGGAATTGACCATTAATTCTTCTGCTCTCTTTAGCCAAGAATCATAGAAGCTACATACCAACCTCCCCAGCCCTAGGGTTACATTTATATGCTAGAAATCTGTGTTATCATGGTGACTGGTGAGGTTTCTAAGGATGTACCATTGACTCTAACCTGTATCACTTGACTCTCAGAATTCTGAGACAATTTTTAAAGACTTGAGTTTTCTTAGTTTTTAATTATACATATGTGTATGGGGCGGTTATGTGCACATGAGTGCAAATGCCTTTGGGTCCTCTGGAGCTGGAGTTACAGGTGGTTGTGAACTGCCTAAGCTGAGTGCTGGGAACTGAACCAAGGTCTTCTGTAAAATCAGCAAATGCTTTTAACCGCTGAGTTATCTCTCCAGCCCTGCCTGAGAATTCTCGATCATTTCAATGACTTCTCCAAGGGAACATTACAAACATTATGGTGGTATTTTACTTGTACTGAAATGTGATTTTAATTGTATGTTAATAAATAAAGTTGCCTGGGGGTCAGAGCTATTAGAGCCACAGCAAGAGCGTGGCGGTGGTGGCGCATGCCTTTAATCCCAGCGCTTGGTAGACAGAGCTAGGTAGATCTCTGTGTGTTCAAGGATACAGCCAGCATTGGAGACACATGCCTTTAATCTCAATCCCAACCATAGAAGACCTGGAAGTCTCTACAGACAGGCAGTGACGAGGGCAGTCATGTGTTTGGGTTTACAACCAATGAGAAGGCAGAACAGAAAGGCTATAAAGACAAACACACAAGAAGTAGCTCCTTTTTCAGAGAGCTCTCTTGGCTGAAGAGGATCACTGAATCAGGAAGGGTGAGGCTCTTAGCTCTGACCTCTTGGCTTTCTTCTCTGAATCGGCTCTGTGTTTCTTATTTAATAAGACGGTTGGTTACATCTACAAAACATTCACCGTCCTTATCTTAGTGAGCAACGTATTTGGCTGCTTGGTCAATCTGAAGCTTGTTTCTGAAACATGACTACTGTTTTATTACAAAGGATACAATCTGAGGATAGCCAGATTGGTGTAAGATACAACAGACAAACGGAGTGGGACATCTGGTGATCAGATGACCCTGGAGTCAGGAAGCCATTTTGTCATCTTCTATTGTATCTGTCTCCTTAGTGCAGGAAATAAACATCAAAATATGAAGAAGAAATGAATGGCTCCACAGTCCTACAGTTCCCCCTCCTATTTTCCTGGAGCATCTCAGGCTGGATAAACTGATCTCAGTCAAAACTGTGAAAAGAGAACCTGGACCATACCTCTTGCCTCTGTACCTTAGCAAAAGAAAACTCCCAGGTCCTGAGAGCTTTGTTCTCTTGTGAAATTTTTTTCCAAAAACTTAGAGAACAGCAAAATGTGCATAGTCCTTATTAGCATGGTTTCTTCATGTCCCCTGAAGAGGACATGCTGTACAGAAAACACAAAGTACTATGTGTAGGAGAGTATAAACAGGCAATTCTGAAGAAATGATTTTAAACAAATAATTACTGAAAGAACAGAGCTTGAACAAAAAAAACATTAAAAAGGAAGAAACTCAGAAGACAATTGATTATCTATTGTTACAGGTCTCTTGTCTTTCATGGGAGAGATAAAACTCTGACTTCCCTCCTGTGGCCATCCATCAGGTACAGAATGGCCATCCACCTTGGCTCTTACCCCTGCTCAGCCTGCTTTCCTGGCTTCACGTGCGTTCTTCACCTTCCATGCATAAGATGGTGTAGTTACAGGACACTGTGAAGTTTAGTGTGGGGGAGGAAGTAATGGGCAATGGACAGGAGTTGCTTCCAGAAAAATCTCTGAGCCACAAAGGTCTAGTCCTAGCAGGAGCTGGACTCCAACAATGGGAAGCAGACATCCTTCCTTTCCAACTCAGAAGAACCCTGTCTCACCCTGGAGACCTCCAACAAACACTCACCTCTTGGAGACTCAGCTGCTAAACTGTGAACTCAAGTAAAATCAGATAATGCACACTACCAGTGCTCACTGCCCTAGTCAGGCTGCATGTCACCGCAATCAGCAGTGAACCTCCTTTACAGTTACTCGGGACACTGCAATCCAGCAGTGGACCTCCTTTACAGTTACTTGGGACACTGCAATCCAGCAGTGGACCTCCTTTATAGTTACTCACCACACTGCAATCCAGCAGTGGACCTCCTTTATAGTTACTCAGAACACCGCAATCCAGCAGTGGACCTCCTTTACAGTTACTCGGGACACTGCAATCCAGCAGTGGACCTCCTTTACAGTGACTCAGGACACTGTAATCCAGCAGTGGACCTCCTTTACAGTTACTCACCACACTGCAATCCAGCAGTGGACCTCCTTTACAGTGACTCAGGACACTGTAATCCAGCAGTGGACCTCCTTTACAGTTACTCACCACACTGCAATCCAGCAGTGGACCTCCTTTACAGTTACTCACCACACTGCAATCCAGCAGTGGACCTCCTTTACAGTTACTCACCACACTGCAATCCAGAAGTGGACCTCCTTTATAGTTACTCAGGACACTGCAATCATCAGTGGACCTCCTTTATAGTTACTCAGGACACTGCAATCCAGCAGTGGACATCCTTTATAGTTACTCGGGACACTGCAATCATCAGTGGACCTCCTTTATAGTTACACAGGTAGTTGAAAAGGTCCAAACCTGAATGCAGATGTCTATAGCAGCCTTGCTTATAATTACCACAATTTGGAAGCCACCAAGACGTCCTCTAGTAGGTGAATGGATAGAAACACTCAGTTTGCTTTGACAATGAGATACTATTCTGTACTAAAAAGGAATGAATTATAAACTCATGAAAAGACATGGAGGGAACTTCCTTCTCAATTTTCTTGGTCTCTGCAACTAAAATTTCTCTAAGAGTTGTCATATATATTTAGTATATATCTATATATGCATACATATACATACATATACATGTATATACATTTACGCACATATATTTAATTAGTTATTCATTTACAATGCTTAAAATATATCTGGTGGCATTGAATTATGTGTATGTATAGGTATGTGTGCATGTTCATGTGTGTGTTTGTGTATGTGCAGGGATGTTTGTGTGAGAATACAAATGCACACATTTACATGTGCATGGAGACCAGTCAACCTTGTTTGTGGCTCCTCAGGAGCCACCCTCTTTATTTTTTGAAACAGGGTCTTTCACTGGGACCTAGGATTGCAGGTTAGAGTAGGTAGGCTGAGCAGTGAGCCCCAGGAATCCTCCGGTCTCTGCCTCTTCAGCACTGGGATCACAAGCATGTAGTACCATGCCTGGATTTTCACACCAATGCTGGGGATGAACTCTGGTCCTCATGCTTGCAGAGAAAGCATTTTACCAGCTGAACCATCTCCCCAGCTCTGTATTTTATTTTTTATTTCATTGCACTATCTGGCAATTGAGTCAGGCTGTGTTTGAAGAGTCAAGCAATCTTCAATGATGGTCAAATTTTCTCTATATTGAAACTGTATAAATAATAGTAATGCCTATAGAAATGAATGATTGTGACTCAGCACATGCCACATACTGAAGTGAAGTTAGGGACCCTTGACACTACCTTAAATGTGAGCTAGTCACAGCTCTTGAATCACTTCTGCAAACACAAGTGACCATGGCTGTAGAAGCAGGTGTAAAGGTTCCCATGAGATGTCCCTCAAGGTGAGAAGGATGCTCAAAAGTTACAGGTGTGACCATTTTGCCTGGGTCCAAACGAAGTACTTGGCAATAAATACAGTTCCACCTCACCCACATGTGAAAATACTGAGGTGTCACCCAGTGGCTGTGAAGGAGGTTTGGAATCAGATGTCAGTGTAAAAGTCAGGGAAAAGGAGATTTTCTAATGGCCTAAATCAGGGAAGGAACAGTAGGCAAGGGAAAATGCATGCTGCAGCTAGTTGCCCATGGAAGGGTAGAAATAAGGAGGATGCTGTGTATACTGGAGCTTGGGTATGTGAAGACAGCCTAGACTTCAGCTCTGTGACCCTAAATTGATAACTATGGTTCTCATAGGCCACAAGTCTGTCTCACGCACCTCAATGTTGGCCTATGATAGAACCTACGGATAAACCCGAACACCTGCAAGAACCATGGATAAAGCCATGTACCACCCCTAGTATCATCAGGTTTCAGGGCTGTAGACCACTATTCAGACTCTTACATCCTGGACACAGACATACAAATTAATAGTGCTACCATGCTTTTTAAGATCATAGCCTGGGCCCTGATGGCCCTAAAAAGCTAGGCTCGATCACCTAATTTCAATATGCCAGCTCCACAATGACCGTGAAAAGCAGAGAAAGGAGATGTCTCTAAAGGTAACCTTTGGAAGAGAAAGAGATTCAGTGATGTTTAAGCCCATCTTTGGGGGTCATGGTATGAGGTTTATATTAAATAAAGGGCAAGAGGTGTACACACCTAAGCAGTCCTGGTCAAGGTGTGGTCCCACCCATCACCAACCCATCATTGTCTGGGCTCCAAGACATCCTACAAGGTGATCTTACAAGTTGTCAGAACTGTGTGCAATCTTCCTGGTAGACATACTCCTTTTATGGCTGGTACCTGCCTTCAGCCTTTTCCTTCTCCCAGCATGCGGTTCCTGTGGACATTCCAATATCTTGGACACTGTAGTTTCAATGGTCTGACAGCCAGAGGTAAAGGCACGAGAGTCTGTTTAGAATGTCTCTACTCCTTCCAGGACAGCAAGCGAAGTGAGCGAAGTTCCTCTGACAAGGTGTACCTCCTGGTGAACAGGCACAGTTTATTGGGAGACGGCACAAGTCTGAGGGATGAAGGGGGCTGAAGCAGAAAGAGTTCAGTGCTTTAGTACTCTGATGTACAGAATTAGGCTTCTCTTATTTCATCCACATAAGCCTTTGGGCTCATTTGTGCAGTGAAGGCTTTTCCATGGATGTTGTCTCCATTGCTTGTAGTTCTACATTCAACTTCATGTGTCACATGTCTCACCAGCATAGATCTCTACTCCCTTCTCTTTTTCTACCTGCCCTGCTCTACAACCCAGCATTAAATTGGAAGTCTAAACGAAATAATTTATGCTAAGGTGCTGGATATATAGTGGCATTATTTCTATGTCTATTTATTGGGAAAACTAAGATTTCTCTGTGGCCAAACTAACTTATCCTACACTTTTCATGAGGAGTAATAGAGTGGAATGAGACAATGACTGGGCAGAAGGAGCTACAGAGGTTTAAAAACACCCCTACCCTGTTGTAGAATATTATTTTGAGATGTGTTACATTTGTTTATGCTCTGGAACATTTGTTTAATGATATAGAGATGTGTTTCATTCTTTTATGCTGTATTTATTTAACTCTGTGAAGCTGTGTTACTGTGCCTGTATAAATACCTGATGGTCTAATAAAGAGCTGAATGGCCAATAGCAAGGCAGGAGAAAGGATAGGTGGGGCTGGCAGGCAGAGAGAATAAATAGAAGGAAAAAAGAAGAAAAAAAGAATAAGGAGAAGAGGATGCTATGGGCCAGCCACCCAGACACACAGCTGGCCATGGACTAAGCATAAAAGGAAGAAAGAAAAGGAATACAAGAAGGAATTACAGAAGCAAGAAAAGGAATAAGCCCAGGAGCAAAAGGTAGATAGGATATTTTAAAGTTAAGAAAAACTGGCAAGAAAAAAGCCAAGCTAAGGCTGGGCATTTATAATTAAGAGTCTGTGTGCTTTATTTGGGAGCTGAGTGGCGGGCCCCCAAAAGAGCAAAGACAATGAACAACATGTTGGCATGCCAACGTGGACCTGTGGAAAGCTGAACAACACTACCTACCCCAAACAAAAGAGGAAAGGAAGAAAAAGATGGGGGTGGGGGTGGGGGAGCTAGCAAGCAAGCTATGTGTGCAGAGAGGCAAGGAGAAGACTGTTTAGATAAGCCTCCACAGATCCTGAGGTAGAGAGGGAACTGGAGTGGAGGTGGGAGCTGAGGACTTAGGGTATTTTAATCTTCTTCAGAAAACGCTAATAATATTGGAATACCTCTGCAGATCATATCATCTCCTGGACACATGTGCAACTCAGGCTACATGGAAACTAGTGTTTCCGGAAGAGGGTGTGGGATTCCCTGGAGGTGGAGTTACAGGCCACTGTAAGCCACCGGATACGGGTATTGGAAATGAAGCTTGGGTCGTCTGGAGGAGCAGCAGGTGCTCTGAACTGCCTATCCAGCTCTCCAGCCCAGTCTGCGTTTCCTTTTGCTGCTTTTGTTAGATATTCTGTCGGAGCGATGAAGAGAGGAGGAAGCAGAAGCTTGGGAGAGAACATGACAGATCCACCGGGATTTGCTCTGTGATAGCTTGACCTTGACATGGAGGCCTTGAGTCAGAAGAGTGGGTAGGTGGCTGGTGGGTGACCACTGTTGTCTGGGCTGTTCTCAGACAAGATTGCCGGGTGGACAACCATGCTAAGCCAAATGTCACCGCTCCTGCTGGGTGTCTCCCAGCTTAGTTGCTACTTGCTATTTGGAGAAGAGTACAGTGTCTTCCTATTTCCACTGGCTTTCATTCGGCCCCGTGGCTCTCCAACCCTGGCCATGCTGAAACCCAAATCCTGACCTGCCGTCGACAACATTGGCAAATTTGGCCCAGTGGCTTCTTGAGTTATCCTCGTAGGATGCCTTTCTCTAAGTAGTAATCAGCTGATAACACTACGCCATTTACCCAACTTGTGTAATCAGCTGATAACACTACGCCATTTACCCAACTTGTGTCCTTATTCACTTAAAGCAGTGTGACACTTGAGAACTAGGAATCACTGGAGTCAGCCCCAGCTAGGAAGGTAAGTAAGCTTTCCTGTGATGCTGGACCCAGCACATCTGGGTAACCTCCAGAGCTATTGGCCAGACCCAGAGACTAGGCTTTATGATGGCCATGGCTCCACCCAGAGGGCTGGGGTGATGAGAACCTGTCAGCCACAACCTGGCAAAACCAGAGCAGTGCGTAACCATGGGCTCTAGGGAGGTGAAGCCCCTCCAACTGGAGTAGAGACAGTAAAAGATTTGGCTCCAAGGCTGACAGTCCCCAGGTCACAGGTCTAACTGCCAGTTTGTTTCAGAATGATGCTTTCGGCCAGCAACATCAGGTCCTTACACAAGTCATATTTCTGGGTCCACATTCATTGTTTGGAGCATCTCTTAGACTATACACAGGGCAATTCACTGCAGACACGATCCACAGGGACTTATTCCGAGCAGCAGCCCATGTGCAGGGGAAGGAGGAGAAACCATAGGAACGGCCTCTCTAGCACAGAACATTCACTCACCAGCTGACTTGCCAGGGTGCCAGCTAGCCCAAGCTCTGAGAACTTGCACGTATTAGTAAAGAACTAATCGTCTCCCCATCTCTGATTACCACCGGCAGCAATGAGGACCAGACTTCCCTAGGAGCAGCAGGATGAGGCTGGAGAGAGGACCCCATGGGGCCATCGATTCCCTCATCATTATGGCCAGGGCACTTGTTAGCTATGAGAGTCAAAGACCCATTAGTGATAATGCAGTCAAAATGGAAACTCAAAATGGTTCAAGCCCAAGGCAAGAGCAGAATCTGTGAATTAAGAGATTGAGTCATCCCTTCTCAGCGTGGAAAGAGTGTATCAATTTATAGATTACCCCCTCAGTGCCGGAAAGGAAGCCAGAGAAACAGCAAAGGGAGGAACGTGCAGAAGCAGAAGCTGCCCTGGGTTGCTGGGTTATCTCTAATAATAATGGAAATAATAATAAAAGCTTGTAAATGTTACCATGAACCAGGCATGTTCTGAGCCGTTTCCATACATTATTACTTCATTTGATCTTTCTTTCTTTCTTTTTGTTTGTTTGTTTTTCAAGACAGGGTTTCTCAGTAGAGCCCTGGCTATCATGGAACTTGCTTTGTAGACCAGGCTGGCCTCGAACTCACAGAGACCTACCTGCCTCTGCCTCCCGAGTGCTGGGATCAAAGGTGTGTGCCACCATGCCCTACTTCATTTGATCTTTCTATTATGACCAATTTGGGCTATCTCCTCTTCACCCCACCTGCCATTTATGGTGCTTGTAAAGTCTCTCCTTGCTTACTGCTTTTACAGTATGATGCTTTCTAGACCAATGGACACTATAAGTAACTTGAGCTCATGCCATGTAAGAAATAACTTAGTCATTACTCTATAGTAAATGTGTGAAAATCCATCCTAGTCTCCAGAGAGAGACATTGACATTGGTTAAAGGCAGATCTATCTAAAAGGGATAATCCTTTACATGAAAGAAAAAAATCTTTGTTAACTATCAACTATATGTCAGGTACTGAGGTAAATATTACTTCATCTCATTTTCACAGGCTTACTAGGCAGGTGGTGGTGTTTGGTGTAAACTAAGACTGGAGTCTAGAAATAACTTGTGGTCTCCCAGTTAAAAGAAGATAGCCAGGCATGAGAGTGCATACCTGTAAGATCATCACTGATAGGGCTGGAGCAATGGCTTAGTGATTAAGAACACTGGCTGCTCTCCAGAGGACCTGGGTTCAGTTCCCAGCACCCTCCTAGCAGGTGGGTAACTTCAGTTCCAAGGCATCAGAGGACCTCCTCTGGCTTCTGGGGTCACTGCACACGTGTGGTGTGCCCAGACATACATGCAGGCAAAACACCCACCTAAAATAATACAATAAAACTTCAAGATTACCACTTACAAGACCGAGGCAGGAGGATACTAAGTGTGAGGCCAGCCTGGGCTACAGAACAAGATTCTGTCTCAGAAAACAATAAAACCAGTAAATAAAAGAAAATAAATAAATAAAAGCCAGCCCCTCACGTTAGCAGCACCCAACGGGTTTCTTCTCCTGTACCCCATGGCCCTAGCAATAGTTTTACATATGTTACTTTTAATGAGTAAGGGCTTTTCCTTTTATAAGACATAATGCAGCATAAAGACCTCACCCAACAAGAGTAATAATAATTTACAAGAAAATCGTGCTGACATTTCCCTGGTTGTCTTAAATAACTTAATCAAATCACCATCTAGGCAAGGTCCACATCTTTGTGCAAGTTTTTGGTTTTTTTTTTAATTGACATAACTTCTAAACTTACAGAGTGAATTACTCTGTACTGTAAAGATACAGTACACTAAACTCCTGTGGTCCTTTAAATGGGAGCCACCAAAATTGCTTTGTATCTTTTCGTCTATATTGTTTCTCTTAAAAAAAAAAACCAAAAAACACCATTCCTGGATGAAAATGGGTCACTTGAATGGCAGAATCTCCTACACACTTAATACTCCTGGTTAATCACTCATGGAGTCATTCTGAGTACTCATGGATTCCTCTATGCCCCATATCTCCTGTGAACTAGGAGTTACATCTAGAATTTGACTACATAAAGGTTCTTTGGGACTTTTGGTGGGGGAGTGATATTCAGTAATAATGTTTAATAGTGATGTCATGTTTCCCATGTACCCAATCAGGATGCACACTTAGTCTTCAATGTGATATTGAAATAATGGAAGATTTAAGACATGGGGCCTCATGACGTTGCTCAGGCCACTGGAGGATCTGCCCTCCATGGGGGATTTAAGGTATTTTTTATGGGAGTCTGGTTACCTCAGATTTGTTGTAAAATAAGCCCGAGCCCTGAAGTCTCTCTCTGGCTTTTTTTTTAATTAAAGATTTATTTTATTTTCAATTATGTGTATGGCTGTGAGTATGTGCACGTGAGTGCAGGTGTCTGGGGCATTGGATCTCCCTGGAGTTGGAATTACAAGCAGTTGTAAGTTGCCCAACATGGGTGCTAAGAACTGAGCTCAGGTTCTGTGCAAGAGCAACATGTGCTCTTCACCACTGAAGCATCTCTCTGGCTCCTCCATGGCTTCTTCTTTTCTTGCCCCCCCTTCTCCCTTTCTCTCATTCTCTGTTCCCCCTTCCTCTTCCCCTTCCCCCTCCCTCTCATTTTTTAACAGGGCTAGAAATCTAAACCACAGCCTTGGCATGCTAGGCAAGTGCCCAACCATTGAACTGTGTCTCCATTGCTTTTTTAGGATTGACAAACTACTGATTTCACAATTCTATTCTCCTGACCCGACTTACTAGTTATGTGCCTTCCATAATGCACCAAGTGGTAACCATTTGATTGCCATTAGGCACCATTTAGGAAAGACAAGTCACTTCTTGCCAGCTCTCAGCACGATGTGTCCATGCTCCAGGAATCTCCCAAAGTAACTCAGGAGGTTTTATGAGGATGTGTGTAAAGCAACTACGGAGTATTATCATAAACTCAGGAACATTTATGTATTGGCTTTATATCGGTCTACTGCAGTAATTTTTAATGTTCAGACTGTCACAGGTACGGTCAATGGGAGCCTCTTCAAGCTGGCTATCACAGCATTTGAGATCACCGTAATCTCTGGCAGCTGCCTCACTTTTAGGCATAACAAGATGTTCCAGCTCAAGACGTCCTTGTTCCCTTTAGTGGGAAATGGTGTCTAGTGACTACAACCCAGGAACTAGGGGTGATTGTTGTTATTAAGTTATTGTTACTTCTAAATCTTTTCAGCGAACACAACGAGGAAATATCAAGTTTTTAGAAAAAAGAAAATAAGTCACAAGTTAATACAAATGTTTCCAATTTAAAGCAAAAATTATAAGATTTTATTTAAACTCTCTGGGTTTATTTTATACTTCTACATTTTGTCACCTGAGCTGGCAGGGTTGGTTCCCTCCTAACAAAATTGGACATACGTAATTGTCTTAGCCTATTTTTTTCTGTTTTTATAACATTAGAGTTATCATCTACAATAGGACCACTAAATATAGAGTAAGATTTCTTGATATCTCTGTGAGTCTTTTGTCTTTGGGATAGATTCCCACGAGTGATGTATAGTAAAAACGCTGTTTAAGGTCATTGAAACAAGCCTATTGCATATGGTCATTGTATATCTAATAAGAAACATTTAAGGGATGAAGAGTTTGTCTCCACAGATTATGGGTGCAACCCATCATGGTGGGAAGGGCACGGAGACACAAGCAGCTCTCGGCTCTGGCTGTGGCAGCAGGAACGTGCGGCTGCCTGCTCACATCTGGACAGATCAGGAAGCAGGGACTGGAAAGCTTGCTCTTTCCATTTTTATTCAGCCCGGGACTCAATCCACCGGGTAGTATCCACATCCGAGGCAGTTCTTCCATCCCTCACAAACACACACGAAGGTGTGCCTGACCACACAGCCCTGGGGTTTCTCCATTCAGTCATGCTGACAATCAGGACTAACCGTCATAGTCAGAAATACTTCCTGTGGTTTATGTTCTATTTTTAGGTTTTTTAAACTAGTTAAAAAATGGTACAAAACATCCACTGGTTCCAGAATCATACTACAAAACAAGATCAATTCAGAGAGGCCTAGTCTTTATTCTACTTGGTCTAAGGATGTGGAGATTAGCCCACACTAGATTAGCTGGACATGGAGTGAGATCTCTTGGAAATAAGGTGGTATAAGAACTATAACGAAGAATAATGGCCAAGGTTGTCAGGAAGAACCTGGGGTGTTGGGGGGAGGTACCAGGGAAGGATTTCTTCTGAGTATAGTGTTCAGACAGGGTCTTCAAAGCAAACATATTCTGATCGAGTTAAAGCTGGAAAGGGTAGAAAGTGAGGAGGTGATACAGGGGGAGGAAATGCATGAATGAAGAACCGATGGTGTGAAGGAGCACAAGGGAGTGATGAGGGTTTTGCTGTTGGGGCAAAGTGAGTCGTGAGAAGAGGTGATGTGGTAGGCAGTATGAGGTGAGATCTGGGAAGGTGCTGGCAGAGTCAGAAGCTGTCTAGCTGCCAGGTTTCATTCCTTCCCCACCAGCAAGGGATTCAGGCCATGCTCCAGTAATGGCTGGTCTGCAGGGTACAGGCCCCTTTGTCCACACGTAACTATCGCTCTACTCTGCATTTTCTAGAGCAGCTAAGGTGCGGTGATGTCCCGAGATGTCTGATTTACCATCTGCTCTCCCACGGATCAGGGAGGTAAGTCGACTGCCATGTTGTTTAGTACCAAGTGTAAACTGGGAAGCAAGACTAAGGAAAGCCAAAACAACACAATTATAAAACTCTGACCTTCAGGAAGAAATACAATTTTATGTGCACATAGGTGAAACCAAAATTTAATAAGACAGTATTTGTCCTTCCTGTGGGCAATGCACCATGATATCTTAGTTTATTTCATTAAAATGGTGGGGGTTGTAACTTAATATTAGTTATGAATGCTCAGCCGTAGCTTAGGCTTGTCCTGCGGGCTTTTATAACTTAATTTAACTCATTTCCCTTCATCTATGTTTTCCCTTGGGGCTTTTTACCTTTCTTTCATTCTGTATGTCCTACTCCCTGTCTGGCTGGCCCCGGGCATCTCCCCCTCTTTCTCCCTCATTCTCTTTTTTCTTCTCTCTCTTCTCTCCTCCTATTTATTCTCTCTGCCCACCAGCCTTGCCTATCCCTCTACTGCCTAGTTATTGGCTGTTCAGCTTCTTAGTAGACCAATCCGGTGCCTTAGGCAAGCAAGGTGAAACAGCAACACCTCTTTGCATAATTAAAACAAATACCGCATAAACAAATGTAACACATCTTTGCCTAGTTAGAGTAATATTTCACAACAGGGTCGCTACCTGCTAAATTGACTTTTCTGACCTATAAATAGGTGAAAATCCTAATTTAAAAGCCAACACTCTTGCTTGCCTGGGCGTTAGCCTGGAGACCCAAGAGGCCTGGGCCCAGCTGGCCTCTCAGTACTAGGCATTTAATTGGGTTTATTAGTTTTGGGTTGTTGTAATTAGTGATAATAAGAGGGGAGAATTGGGGTTTGCTTATGGAAGCAAAGCAGATGATTCGGATGCTGTATACAGCTGTTAGAGGGGTGGTAACCAGCGTGATTCAAAGGGCCCAGATGTTGGTGTAGCACGTGTTTGTGGCTTCCATAACTAGGTCTTTTGATGTCCCCTCTTCTAATATTGCCTACAAGCTTAGAATGGGTTTTATGTGTGTGTGTTGTATGTACTTGTTAATGTGTGTGTGAGTGTGTGTGTGTGTGTGTGTGTGTGTGTGTGTGTGTGTGTACAGGTATGTGTGTATATGGAAATCAAAGGCTGACCTAGAGTTTTTTTCTGGATTTTTCTCTTTCTTTATATTTTGGTACAGGGTTCCCACTGGGCCTGAAGCTTGTTGGTTTGTCTAGGCTGGCTGGCCAATGAGGATCCATGGTTTTCCTGCCTGTACCTTCTCAGCACTGGGGTTATAGGCATTCACTGCTGTGCCCAGCTTTTTACGTGGTGTCTGGAGACCCAAACTTGGGTCTTTGTTCTTGTGTAGCAGATACATTACAGGTTGAGCCCTCTCCCCAGCTGTTCTGTGACACTAATCCCGAGGAGATACGAACAAGCTCCTACCCACCCCAGACAGGAAACCAGTCACAGACTGGTAGGGATAGCACAAAAGTCGAAGTTGGCGAGCCAATGAGTCTTATTGGGGTGACTTTTGGGAGTATGGATGAGTTGTCACTTACAGGAGCAGAAATGACTCACAGACAGCTCCATCCCAAAAGCCCACCCCAGCACGGGTGATGGCTGATGAAATCTGGAAGCCTGAAGCACACCACACAGCCTCAGGCAGATCAATGGGTTGGAACATTGTCTTTTCCAGGCAGTTCAGTTGGTCTGAGCTTTTCCCAGGCGGCTCTGCTGATGTCTGTGTCTTCTGGGTAGCGTTGCTTGTCTGTGTGTGTCTCAGCAGTCCCTGCAGCTTATATAAAAGCTTGAGGAGAGGAAAGCCTAGGGAATCTGTTCAGTTTCAGGGACTTCCTGAAGCCTTCGTGTTGTTTACTTCCTGAGCTCAGTGAGCTTCCCTGCAGTATGTGATATTTCACCTCTGCATAGAACACCCTGTGTCTTTTTTTTTTAAAGTATAAAGTCCTTTCTTTTATTCAGAGTTGAGACGTGGTCACCACAAACAACTCCTGAGCACTTCCATTGCCACAAAAAGATACCCCACACCCTTCAGTTATTGTCCCCAGCAGTCTCCCCATATCTGCTCTCCCTAAGTGACAACTGACCAGGAAATCATCTAACATGAGCATTTGCATCTCACTTTCACTTAATAGAATGTGTTTCTTAGCATAATTTCTTTATTGAATCCTTGGGAATTTCACATCATGCACCAATTCTGCTCACCTCCCAGTTCCTCCATACCCTCCCCTCCCCCATGCATCAGTCCCCCAAATGAAAATTTAAAAAAAAATCAAAACAAGCAATCAAACAAACACAAAGAGAAAAACAAAAAAGAACAAAAACAAAACAACACAACAACAACAAATTTTTTTGCTCCTCCATCTTCCCCACCTCTCCGGCACCTCTTCATTTGTCCTGGTGGCATGGGGAGCCACAAACACCCTGTGTCTTGAGGAGCTTCCCTCCAAGATAGAGAGGGCTTTGTGTCCAAGAAAATTACTACACAGCACCAGCCTGATTTTAGATCCTTCAAAGCATAAAAATAGTATTTGGAGATACAATAATCACATGAAATTCAAATTTCAGGGTCTATAAATATTTAAATTCCCATGGGCATGTTCCTATGCAGTTTTTTTGTGGTAACCATTTTGGTGCTTTATATACTGATTATATTTGCCTTTTTACCACATTAGCAGAGTTGGACAATTGCTACCGTATGGCTTACAAAGCATGTAATAGTCACTATCTAGTCGTTAAGTGTGATGGCACACTCTCAATATACCGGTATTTGAGAGGCTGAGGCAAAAGGATTGCATTTTTGAGGCCAGCCTGAACTATATAAGGAGACCTTGTCTTGAAACTAAATTAATAGGCTTTCCATGGTAGAAGCTCTCAGTGTGTTCAGGCTTGATCTTCTTTCTCTAGGAAGCCAACTTTCTGATGCTTCCATTTGTCCTACAGTATAGTCTACTAGAACTCCTGGTCCCTACCCAAGCCTAGCTCAAGGCTGTGGCTTATCCTAAAGGCCCCTGTCTAGCCCTTGCTCAGCCAGGAGAAGGGACTGGAGAAGGGGCACAGAGGCCGTAGAAATAATCGCTTTTATAGGAGGAACCAAGCAGTAGGGGTGGTGATCCCCCCGGGGCCACCTACGGTACCCTGACTCTCCAGACTATAGCATGAATCTTAAAAGTTCTTATTCATAAAATGAAACCTGAGGCCAGTTATTGGGGTGAATGCTGGTAGATCAGAGAGACAGAACAAGCCACAGCTACCTCACCTCACCAGATCCTCAGCTGGTCTTGTACCTCAGAAGCCTCTGAGTCTTCATCCAGAATGGGTCTCAGCTGAATTGCTGCTCAAAAGCCTGAATGCTTAACCAGCCAAATGCTTAATCAGCCAAATGCTTCTTGTTTCTGGTCTTCACGCCTTATATATCTTTCCTTTCTTTTTTTTCTTTTCTTTTTTTTTTTTTTTTTGGTTTTTCGAGACAGGGTTTCTCTGTAGTTTTGTGCCTTTCCTGGAACTCACTTTGTAGACCAGGCTGGCCTTGAACTCATAGAGATCTGCCTGCCTCTGCCTCCCGAGTGCTGGGATTAAAGGCATGTGCCACCACCGCCCGGCTATATCTTTCCTTTCTACCATCACTCCCTGGGATTAAAGGCTCGCTTTCTGGGATTAAAGGCGTGTGTCACCATGCCTGGCCATTTCCAATGTGGCCTTGAACTCACAGAGATCCAGGGGAATTTCTACCTCTGGAGTGTTAGGATTAAAGGTGTGAGTGCCACCATTTTCTAGCCTTTGTATCTAGTGGCTGTCTGTTCTCTGACCCCAGATAAATTTATTAGGGTGCACAATATTTTGGGGAACACAATACTACCACACCCGACCTCGGATCTTACCTGTGGGAGTTTTGCGTTTTCATCATGGTCACTGATGAAGATGAAGAGACATTGGTGGTACCTGTGTCTTTTGTCCTCTAGCAGGCTAATCCAAGGGACATTCTCAGGAAAGTGGCAAAAGTGTAAGAATTGTGTCCTTTTAAAGGTACATGCCGTTTTAAAGTCCCAGATTCTAGCACATTTATTAATATCCCCCTTGGCCAAAGCCAGTCACATGACTGGGCTCGGTGTCAGAATGGAGGAGCCCTGCAAAGGTGCACGCAGAAGGCAAGGATCGAGGAAGGGGTGAGGAAATGGGATCACTGGTGCACTCAATCTCCCATATCAGTTTTAATTTACCTAAGTGGATGCCTTTCCATTTGGTTTTTACAACCCTTACATTCACACATCGGATTACTGGGGAACTTGTTCCATGTAGAACGTACCAGAATCGAGGGTCAGAGATTCTGGGTTTGGTAGTGGTTCTGAGAGAGGCTCAGATGCCTTAATTTTAACACACTCCCTGGGAGATTCTGATGCAGTCGATACTTGGAAACTTGATTGTATGCTGGTCAGCTAGGTTTTTCTGCTAGCTTGTGTCCCCTCCTTCTCCCTTGTTTCCCCTGAGGGAGCCTTGCTGTGAAGCTCAGGCTGGCCTTGAACGCCTGCCTCCACTGGGGCATATGCGCGTACCACTGCCCTCGGCTTGCTAAACTTTGTCTTTGAACTAGAGCTCAAATTTGGAGATGCCAATGCATGATCAGGAATTATGGGTTGGGGCCAAAATGTTCCCCTCACTGGGAACTCACAGGCCTCGTGAAATTGCATGACCTGCATCGAGAGTTTGTTTTCCAGCCTAGGATAATATTTATGTCATATTAAACTCTGTGAGCAGATGGATCTCACTTAAAATCGACCACACAGGTGGGACTTGTGCATAGCAACCAAGCAAGCAAGCAAGCCCCCAGGGATCATTTGTAGATGCGGATTCTGTGAATGTTTATGCTTGAGATTGATAAGCCAGGGGTGGCAGGGGGCAATTAGAGAACTTCTGGGCCCGGGGACCCAGTTCTACAGCCACCAGATCCCTCTTCTTTCCTGCGTTTGCTCTCTAAGTTTCTCTCACCTCATTAAAGATTGTCCCCCCAAAAAGAATCACTCTTACATTAATAAAGCTGTTGATGAGAACAGTGATTTTTCTTATTATGTATATTATTTAATCCTCCTGAGAAGAATGCTAGTGGGTTGATGTTATTCTCTCCCATTTCTAGAGAAGAAACACAAAATTCAGGGAATTTACATAACTGGCCCATTTTCAAACACGACCTATAAAATACACCGTTAAGAGGGTATCCTATGTACTTACCCATTACCCATAGTTCCAAAGATTATAATGGGACAGAGCACAAGAGCACCAGCTCCGGGAGCCTGGTCATCATTGTGCCTCCCGGCCCATGCACTTCTTCCCCTGAGGATGAGAAGCTAGGCAGGGTATTGGGTTGGATTATTCACTGCTCACCCATTTTTCTCACTGTGGTCACTTCTCACCTTGCCCAGCTCAGCCACACATGCCCATGCCCAGTCACTCATGTGGTCTTAGGCCTTTCCTGCTGCTAAACCCAAGAGAGGTGGGGAAAACCTACAGCCCCATCCGTGAGCAGAGAGAGAAATGCACGGTGATGGTCCGTGGGAAGCCAGGCGGCCCTCTTACGATCACTTCCTCCCTTCTCGGCCCTCTCGCTGTGTGCTGTTTGAGCCTTAGTTTAGGTCCTACTGTCGTTCCCAGCCAGAAGTAGCCGGCACCCTCCCATCCCCACTACACAGCCCTTCCCTGGTGTCTGATTCGAACCTGCACTCATCTAGACAGACACCGTACCACCTGAGGTGCCCAGCATCTCTAAGTAGTAAGACTGACCACAGAGCCAAGCACTGACGCTCCTGCATGTTGGGCCCCAACTCAATGACACTGTTTTAGGGAGCAATATTCAAATGTTTACGTGTGGTCGTGATTATTCTCAGTGACAACCAGTGGCTACCAACTCAGCCACGAAATTCCAGAGAACTTTAGAAATGGTGGAGTTGGAGTAGCAGCCAAGTAACATCTAGAAAGCCACTGTTTCAGTGTTTGGTGGCCATTGGGACCTCAGAGATTCATTCACTGTGACAACACGAGGTGGTTTTGTCCAAACCCATGATCTCATACCAGACTCCTTTGGGCTAATAGTGCCTTCCAAGACTCTAGCATCGAACACTGTCCCACAGCTGACACTTGTTGTTCCAAGTACTAGGGCTTGGTCAGAAACCTCCGTGTGTGCTGTGAAGGCCAGTCACCCCAGTTTCACAGCTCAACACTCACTGGGTGTGTTCACCAGTGAGGCAGCAGGGCAGTGAAAAGTATAATGAAGATGGTCCAAACTGTCTAGGAAACACTGGAGGAGGGAGGCTAGGAACCTTCATCTCGTGAACTGAATCCTTTAGTCCAGTGGTTCCTAACCTGTGGGTCGTGACCCCTTTGGAATCAAACAACCCTTTCCCAGGGGTCACCTGAAACTATCAGAAAACACAGATATTTATGATTTGTAACAGTAGTAAAATTACAGTTATGAAGTAGAAATGAAAATAATTTTATGCTTGCGGGGGGGGGGGTGTCACCACAACACGAGGAACTGTGTTAAAGGGTTGAAACATAGGAGGGTTGAGAACCACTGCTCTAGATAGTGTAATCCTAGCTCTTTGAGATACTAACAGGAAAAAATAAAAAAATGAGAAAATGATCTGCGCCCCTGCCTATCGTGATCTCAATTCTGGTTAGCGATAACTCTCTTGTCTAGCCAGTCAAGTCAAAGAACACGGTCATTCTAACTCCAGCCCCTCTCCCCCCCCCACCCCCAAGCAGTCACTAATGCATCTGGCTGACTATATTAATACTTTCCCATCCTCTGCACCATGGCCTTAATTCAAGATGTCAGTATCACTCACTTGCTCTAACCATCCGCTCATGGCGCTCTCTGCTCACAGGCACACCTTTCAAGACAGCCACCAAACCCAGCCACGCAGTTCTTGTGTTAAAAACACCCCCTGCATTTCTCCATGGTCTAGAACACCCAAACTTTCTAACTCCGAGAGAAGCTGCACCAGCGTCTCCACCCAAGATCTGGCCCTTGCCATGCTCCCCAGCCTCGTTTCCCGTCATTCCCCACGTGTACCTCATGTGTCAAAACAGGCATGCCTGTAATGCCCTGACAAAAACCTCGCAGATTTCTGTGTATTAGCAATGTAAGTGGTCTGTTTTGTGTTCACACAAATACTGTGAGGGATTCAGGAGCCCGCCCTCCACAGGCTGACCGGGAGACCCAGACTGCTTTGACCCTGTGGCTCTGTCCTCTTGGATCACACCTGAGCTTTGTCATGGAAGAGTATGGAGAAGACTCACATGGGTCTTCTGCTCCCTCAACCCAGAAGTGGCACACATCGCTTTTCATAGGCCGGAACTTGTCTGTGGCCTCTGCTCCCTGCAAATCACAGGGAAGTTCAGTTTCCTGTATACTTAAAAAAAAAGAGAGTGAGAGAGAGAAAGAGAGAAGCACATGTTGTCAAGAACTAGCAGAGTTTACTCTACATCCTGCGTTCCCTTATGTCCAAGACCTTGTGCATTCCCTTCCCATTTGGGACTATGAATGCTGACCCCATCTTCCAGAACGCCTCTCTCCTCTCTCCTTTCTCTTCCACCACATTCCCAGGGCGATTGCACCATCTGCACAGCCAAGCTTTCTTCTGAAGTCCATGAAACCTTCCCTGAGAGTCCCCCAGCCTCACCAGTTTGTACTTTTCACTCTTCTTAGGAGGTGGACAGGCCATTGAGTTCACTCCCTATGTTGCTAGTGTCTATTGAAGTAGATCCTGATTCTTTAGGTCCCAAGACCCCAACATCCAAGAGCAATTGCCCTTTACTAGAGTGGGCTAACGCCTCTCTCATGGGCTCCACCCTCAGGACAGTCTTCCCAGAGCCACAGAAGCCGGTGAGTGGCCCATCTTCAAGTTGTCTTTTCCTCTTCCTGCACCCTTGTCTGGGTATCACATGGTGGGTCATCTCCCTGGGCCCAGCACGCTGTGCTGGGGTTTTCTTCACACTGGGACAACTACTGGGGGAAAGAATGGGCCATGAAAAGTGACTGAGGCTCTGAGGTGGTCTTTCCCACTGGGGTGTAACCACACATGTTGACGTCTGGTCCACGGGAATCCAGTAATCACTTAGCCCTGGAACACTAGAGGGTAGAGGCACAAAATTCTTCTCAGTGACATTGAGACTTCTCCCATGAAGGGGGCTCTTTCAATAGGCCTCTACTTCTTGCAGGGCTGGAAGACCCATCTCAACCGCGCCCATGCGGGAAACAGACTCAACTCACCTGGCTTCCTCTTTCCTGGCTTAGAAAATGAATTTTCCAGCTAATGCCCCTGACTTCTCTGGAGACCCTATTGCAGGCAGAGCTATGCTACCTAACTGTTCTGGCTGAAGTATAGTGCAGCAATCTATAGTTGCTTCCTCTAGAACTTTCCAGTAGTCCCCACCTCTCAGATCTCCCCCCTCCCGTTTTCATATTCTATCATCAGAACTCATTCTGGTGTTCTCATTCCTCATCCTTAAGCACTCCAAGCGAACAAGTGACATCTGTTTCCCCCCCTCCACCCCCCGCACCTTGCTGTGCTCTCTAGATTAGTATCCACAGTAGACTTAATTAGTACAATATTTACCTCGGCTTCTTGCTCATTAATAAAGATATCTCAGCAGAGAGAGCTCCCGTAACAGCCCTCCCGAGCCGTATCCAGGTGTGTGAATGGAAGAGGAGGACCATTAGATTATTTGTGGGATAACTAACAAAATGATGTGTTCAAAACTAGTCCCCTGAAGGTTCAACATCCTTCTCAGAAGCAATCATCAAACAATTATTAGAGTGCTTTTCAAAGTGACATTTAAAATCAATTACGTATTTACAGTATCTTTTTTTCCTCTTAGTTTTTATTTTATGTGCATGGGAGTTTGGGACTCCATGTATGGCTGTGCATCACACCCATGCAGTGCCCGAGGAAATCAGAAGAGGGTATTGGATCTCCTATGGTTGTGAGGCACTTGTGGGGCCTGGGAATCAAACCTGAGTCCTCTCCAAGGTGTGGCTTCCTCTGCAGGTCCCTGCAGTTACCTGTTAGGGGCTAGAACATATCTTATTGCTGGACTAGGTGACACTGGGCATTCTGGGTGATGCTGGGCATTCTGAACAACGTACTGATCTAAATTTTACCAACAAGAATTCATGTTTGTGCAGAGAAAATTCACAAAGCCATTTGGAGACCACCTCGGCCTGCCATGCTTATAGTGAGCTATCACTTGCTGGCTCCAGACCACCAAGAGTATTTAGATGAAGCAAAGGACTTTTAGCTTCCATGCTATACCTCAGGGGTACCCTTCCCTAACCCCTGTGTCCACGGCACCTGTCAAAACTCCTCTCTCACACACCCATTTCTTTACCCATACACTATTTAAATCTATTTATTGTTTTCCTCATTTCTTTATAATGGAGTGAGAGCAGAGAATTTGTCTTATTTATTTGAAATATTGCCAGCCCTAGATGTCAACTGAACAAATCAAGTTACTGAACACTTTCAACCTGGCTATGAAGGAGACTTGATTTTTATATCCATAAATAAAAAAATGTTATTCAGTTAAACCCAATGACTTGCCCAAGGTCCCATAGTTAGCTCCATAGAGGACAAGCCTTCTGGGTTTAAATCCAGCCTCCTTTCTGCTTCCACTGTGGCCACATGGACAATTCTGCCTTGACCCAACGTCCTCATCTCCCTTTGAAAAAGGAAATGGCCATGTGTATGACAAAGCAAAACATAAATCATGTGTCGACTGCATGTCTCAACGCAGGGAGCAGCAACATTGGCCCAAGATCTGAGGCTTGGCGGCTCACCCTATGAAGCTTCTGCTGACCAATGTAATGTGACCTCCAGAAGGGAGCACAGAGAAGCAGAGCTAGCCAGCTGAGGACTGTGTGGGGAGGATTGGGAATGAGCCCGTTTGCACGCCCTGCTCCTGGTCTTCAGTTCCTTTGTGCTTGTCCTGAGCCTGAGCTCCGAAGGATGAGTCACAGCCACCAGGATGCATTCCTTCCTCCCCACCGTTGCTCACCTAGGAAACAAGCAGTGTGAAAACCTGGAGCACACTGCAGGGCAGAGTCACTGGCGCCCTGTGATTAGAGATGGGACTGTTGGAAAGTCAGAAAGAGGGCTTTAAGTTCGGTCTCAGGCATGCGTTCAGCTGGTCCCTCTTTTCCCGACTGAATCAGTGGAAGTACATGCAAGGACAGGAACAGCGTTTATCCAGGCTTGTGTCCTCCAGAGCACGTGCAGGACATTGTTCCTATAGCAACAAGGGATTCAGTTCAAGCTGACTCCTGCAGAATCACATGATGCAACCCGAGGGTTCTTCTTGGAGTAGGTTCCTCTGAAAAGGAAATGATTGTGCTCCAAAGAATATAGCCACCTATACTTAGTTTCCAGATCTATTCAGAAAGTATAGCCAGAGGCCTCAAAACAGCCAGACTCTCCCAGGGCATCCAGGGACTACAGAGCCCCGAAGCTGGCACACCTCGCTGGCTTTGCTTTTGAGCCTCACGCTCCTCTGGACCTTCTGGTGGTTTCTATCTTATTTACCAGCTAGTTGGGCTAGCACCTGGGTCTGAAACTCAGGGTTCCCCCATCCATTTCTTTCTTTCCATGTTAGAGAGCGGTGAATTGCCATGGATAGCTGTGAGGATTAGCAAACCCTGTGTAGAAAGGCAACTGGGACTTGACCAACTAAGTCTCCTAATCTCTCTGGGTCTCGTCAGCTTCACTTCTGCATGATCTTCGTACACCACGGGGTTACTACAAAGGTTTCATGTGGAAACCTAGACACGGCACCTAGTGTGACCCCCAGTCACTAGTACCTCTGCAAACTCTCCTCTTCCCCACCCCATATTCCCAGTCCTTATCTCACCCTCTTTCAGGAAAAGAGACTCCTCCGTGGAAAGAGTCTAAGGAATTTGGAGGCCAGAGCTGCCTTGCTTGGCAGGGAGAGAAGAAAGTTGGTTGACAACAGAAGATGTTCATTGGGGGAGGTTGATAGGGCACAAGATGGGTAAAATTCAACCCCCAAACAAAAGCCCATGCTCGTGTCCTGGGACAGCTGGGAGAAATCCTCCAGGGGCCTTCAGAATGCTTATAGTACTTTCTTGGTCAGTTGCTATCACCTGCAGCCATATGTCGCTTCTGAGTTTTACTGCAGCCATGCAAACAAGGTTTCAGATCCGGAGGACAGGAGGGAGAACACTGGCAGGCTGGAGAGGGGTGCAGGGAAGGACAGCCCTGTGCGATCTTTGCAGACCCCCCTGGTGAAGGTGCCACACACTCCCATTTCATCAGTAGTGAAAAGAATGTCAGCGCTGGGGAAAATGGAAGAGGAATTTAATATTTTAATCCTTTGTGTGTGCCTGTGTGCTCATGCTTACGTGTGCAGGTCCATGTGCATGCATGCACAGCGGCAGCAATTGACATCTAATGTCTTCTTCAATCACTTTCTACCTTACGCTTTGAGGCAGAATCTCTAACTGAACCTGTTTACCAATTTGGCTATGGTAGATGGGCAGCAAGCTCCAAAGATCTGCTTGCCCCTGCTCCTCCAGTGCTGGGGTTAGAGGGGCCGGTCACCAGGCCAGGATCGTTACATGTTCTCATGTTTGCGTGGCACACACCTTATTGACAGTCATCTGTCTGGTGAATTATTTTACTTCTTCATCCTGCTGTCTCTTAGTCATTGACCAGAGACCCGAGAAAGCATCTGTAAAATTCAACCGATACCACATCCTCTCCCAAGCCAGCAACAGCAAAACACAGGTTGCTCTTCTTTTTCCAGCACCCTCTGCCTCCCTGCAGAGAAAGGACAAAGAGCAGCAGCAGGAGAAAAAAGAAACGTCCCTGTAACCTTGTCTTGGAGCTGCACACATTCTCAGCTAGAAAACAGGAACATGTGGAGCATCTGAGGGGGCAGGGTTAGCTGTGCCTGGAGAAAGAACCTAAGTGTTTCTCAAAAGACCTTCAGAACTTCTGGCCGTGCGTCTGGCCAGTTCTCTTACCAGGGGGACCAACATGGAGATGAGGATCCAGGCAGAAATGTCTAGAAACCTGAGGGGGATGCTGAGCTGGCTTGTTGCCTAGCAACCACTTGAGGGCTCCTAAGAGTACTGTAGGTGATGACAAGAGAAGCTGGCGAGGCAGGAAGGCCCTGGGCCTGTTTCTGAAGTAAGTTCTGTCTGTCCTACACAGACCCTTCTTTCACACGCAGCCTTGGACTGTTCGCCAGGCCGTGGCTGTAACGGGGGCATCCTGCTTCTCCACCAACTCAGTGGCTGTAACGGGGGCATCCTGCTTCTCCACCAACTCAGTGGCCGTGCCTGCTAAGGTGAGAGAGATTGCCCACAGAAAGCAGAAAGCCCCAGTTTTCACTTATGTTGGATGTAAGATTTGGTGGCGACTACAGGGGTGAGACCCAGGGCCCCAGGGTCTGCATCGCGGGACTACAGGGGTGAGACCCAGGGCCCCAGGGTCTGCATCGCGGGACTACAGGGGTGAGACCCAGGGCCCCAGGGTCTGCATCGCGGGACTACAGGGGTGAGACCCAGGGCCCCAGGGTCTGCATCGCGGTCGAGGCCTGTCAGCCAGGGAAGCACCCCTCCTCGGGTCTTGATTCATAGTTACTTATATCCCAGAACCTCCGGGGATGCGGTGCCCATTTCAGAGTGCAGAGGAGATTTCGGGAGACACAATGTCCTCACTCTAATTGATTTCCCTTAGAGAAAGCAACATCCGGCCTCCGCTCCTCCTTGCCCCACCTCCACCTTGCTCGGAAGGAGGCTGATGGAAGACCCACCTCAACTCCCCTCCCTATCTCTTCCCTAAACCCGCCCCTTCAAAGCCTGCCAAACACAGCTCCTCCCCCAAAGAGTCTCAAGACCACTCCCACATGACATATAAACAACATCCCAGAAAACAGACACATGGTTCTTCCAGTCTCTCCTCCCTGTCTCCTCTCTGAGGGGCTGGGAATCACCCGGGAATGCTTTACCCATTTAACCTGGTTTTTTCCAGTTCGGTCTGATTCAGTTTGCTGCATCAGCAGAGAGGCCTTCAAGGTGCACAGACTTATCACTCCTGCCCTCCATTCCTAAGCTCCCATGCATGTGCACATGTCAAATACTACATGCATTTTTTTTTTTTGTTTTTCGAGACAGGGTTTCTCTGTGTAGCTTTGCGCCTTTCCTGGAACTCACTTGGTAGTCCAGGCTGGCCTCGAACTCACAGAGATCCGCCTGGCTCTGCCTCCCGAGTGCTGGCATTAAAGGCGTGCGCCACCACCGCCCGGCTGCACCTGCCATCTTTTTCCACTCCTCTCCTCCCCGACACACCCAGGCTTTGCAAAAGGCCTTTCTCCCTCCCTGCCCTGATGACCTGAAAATGGGAAAAATCCAAGGACACTTAGTTGTTGTGAGGACTCTGGTATGTCCAGCATTTCAAAGAGCATGTATTTCTTGCATGTCTACTGTGTCCCCAGCCTGTGCCGGGTGCCCTGGATTTTTACTGTTTTCTCAGCCCTGCCCCAAGGGAAAGGAAGGTTGCCGTGTCTTCTGCTAGGGCAGAGGTTGTGTGCTCAGGATCCCTGGAGGAAGAAAGACCCGAGTATGGTTCAGAGAAGTGAGGCCGGGCTTTGGAGAGGAGGTGAGCTGGTCAGGCTCAGTAGCAGGACTGTCTGAGATAGAATGAACGGCATGGGTAGGTGCCCAGATGCTAAAATAACACTGTACTAGAACCAAAGGTGGGTATGCCTTTCCGGAGGAGTGACAGGGGAGAAGAGCACAGGGCTGGATCATAACAGACCTCAGGTACCATTAATCAAGAATTTTCAAGAAAAAAAAGAAAAGACTTCATATGATTAGATTTGAATTTAGAAATAGTTTTGATAAAATATAGAAGAAAGAAACCTAGAGGAAGGTCCCTCTAAAACTCAAGACAGGGCTAGCCCAATTGCTCAGCAAGTCACGGTGCCTGTTGTGCAAGCCTGGCATCCCTGTGTCTAATCCCTGAAGACCACGTATAGGTGGAGGAGAGAACTAGTCCACGGAACCATCCTCTGACCTCCACGTGGGCACCGAAGCATCTGCACACCCGCCCCATCTTACTGATGCATAACATAATAATAAATAAAGTAAAAAATTTAAATTGATGAAAAGAAAATTGAGGCAAAAAAATGAGGAAGGAGAGTCTGAACCAAGGGCATGATAATGAAGAGAATTGAAACAGACACTAGATTTTTCAGAGTGATGACCCGGGGAAAGTGGAGGAAAGCTCAGCTCAGAGCTGAGGCCGTAGGTGGTGGAGTCTGCTCACTTGTAGTCCCAGCTCTGCCCCTTACAGGTTGTGTAGCATTTGGCAAGATGACTAACTTCTGAGCACCTCAGATCCAAATAGCTTCTGTGCCTACAGATGCACCTGAATCCAAAGACCCAGCTAGATGGAACGCAGAGCAAGGAGAAGGTACAGTATTAAATAGTGAGCACACCAAAGACGGTACGGCTCTATTGATAGGAAGCAAAGTAGATCACAAGACAACACGCAATGACAGATAAAGAAGATATGCTTCATCTGAGCAACAGGAGACACAAAAACCCCAATGACACGGCTTTAGTAACACAGGAAACAAACAGCAGACTGAAGGGAGGCACAGACACATCCACAGTCATGGTGCAGGCTTTACACTCTCCTCTCGGTTGTTGGTAGACACTAAAAAATCAAGAACTATATAAAATATTTATACAATGCTATCCGGCTTGGACAGGTTGATATTCATAAATGCTATAACATCTGCAGAGCATACACTCTGTGAAATGCACATTGACCCTTCCACAAAATGCAATGAATGCTTGCCCAAGGTCTTTGGTTGTTTGTTTTTTTGAGACAGAGTCTCTCTACAGAGTCCTTGCTGTCAGGGAACTCACTATACAGTCCAGGCTGGCCTTGAACTCAGAGTTCTGCCTGCCTCTGCCTCTGAGTGCTAGCTGGGATTATAGGCATGCTCCACCACACTTGGCCAAAGTAAGTCTTAATACATTTCAAAGGAATGAGATTGTAATAGAATATTCTCCAGCCATAAAAGTTAAATTATAAATTAATAGCAATAATCTATCTAGAAAATCTCCCCCAAATATTCAAAAATGAGGCAACATGAATATGCTTTTAAATCATTTACACTTCCTCTGGGGTCCATCAAAAAATAAATCATTAAAGAAATCTAGAAAATATTTCACCTAACAATGGAAAATTGCAAGATAGAAATAAGACGGAAAATTCATAGCTCGGAGCACTAATGTTAGAAAAGAAGAAAGCTTTAAAATCAATAACCTAAAAATAATCCGAGCTTCCACCTCCAGAACTCAGAGGAAGAAAAGAAAATTAAGCCACAAATAAAGAGTACATAGACATAATAACAAGAACACAGCTCAACTGGAAAAGAGACAAACTGTGGTGGGAAACATCAAAGCCAAAGCAGGTTCTTTTACAAGTTTATTGAAATTAGTGACTCCAGAAGACTAATAGGAAGGAAGGGAGGGAAGAGGGAGGAGGGGGGACGGGGGGGGGGGAAGAAGGGGGAGGGAGGAAAGAAGGAAGAGGGGGAGACATTGTCACAAATAAGAGGGGTTATCACCAATGATTCCCAAAGACACTGAAGGGACAATAAAGTAATTCCATGAGGCTTTCTGTCACTGAACTAGAGAGGGTGGATGAAACGGATCCGCACTTGTAGTAGGAGATAATTTTCTCAAAGTAACAAACGAATATATAGGAAACCAGACTCTCTCCTACATTAAAGAAATGAATCTGCAATTACAAACTTCCCTAATTAAAAAAAAAAAAAATCCAGGCCCAGATGATTTCCCTGGTGAGTTCTACAAATTTTCCCATTACACAAAAATCCACCAGGAAATAGAAAGGTGAAACATTCCCAGTTCACTTTATGTGGCCTCTCTAACCATTATGTGAGAATTTCATAAAGACATTCTGAGAAAAGAAAATAACATAGAAAATTCCCCATGAATATAGAATCAAAACTAAATATAGAAATATATTACAAAATATAACCAGGTGTGGTGGCACATGCCTGTAATCCCGGCACTTAGGAGGTATCAGCCAGTGGATCAGGAGTTCAAGGTCATCCTCAGCTATAGAGTTTGAGACCAGCCCGGGCTACACGAGATCCTCTCACTAAAATTGCTTCCAAAGAAGACGCAGCTGTCCTGTTATGGTAACATTAAGAGCAGGACCTGGCCATCCGCCCACAACATTGCATACAGAATGTGGGCACTGATTGCCTGGGCCTCTGATGGGGAAGTGGGCTAGAGAGGCGGTGTGTCCTCGCAGAACTCACAACTGAGCCCCTCCCCCCGAAAAGATGGAGGAAAGGAAACATTCTCAGAATCCGAGTGTCTTATGCTAGGAGAAATGGGGCTTCCGGGGCTCTTCTAGGAACGTTTAATTTCCCAGGGATTCTGCTCGTCTCTGAGACAACACTTACCCTGTATATATTTGCTAACGTGTGTTTCCTGTCCCCCTTCCATCCAGGGACTGCCTCCCCACACCCCATTCTTTCCCTCCTTTCTGCATTTGTGTTAGCCACCCCCCTCTTCCCTCCCCCTTTGAAATGTGATCGACCTATAGAGCTCGGGCTGGACTCCTCACAGCAGACCTCTGCCTCAGTGATTACCCTGTGCACAGCCATACCTGGATGATCCTGTGCTTCAGAGCCATTCAGGTACCTGGGAGACAGCTTCCCTCTGGCGTACTCTACACCGCTCTCCTTAAGCCTAGCTCAGGGGTGATGCATCAACAATGACTTGCCTGGGCTGGCAAGGTGGCTCAGACAGTAAAGGTGCTTGCTGCTAAACCCGACAACCTGAGTTCAATCCCCAGGACCAACACGGTGGAAAGATAGAATTAACTCCTATGAGTTGTTCTCCATGTAGTGCGCGCGTGCGCACACACACACACACACACACACACACACACACACACACACACACATACACCAAAAGAATTATAAAAAAGAAGAAAAGAAACCTATTAGTATCGGGGAGGGGGAGATCTGGGGAGACAGCTTAGTCTGTCTAGTACTTGCTTTGCAAGCATGGGATTCCCAGAACTCATATTAATTTTTTAAAAATGTCCTTAAATGCTGGGCATAATAGTGTGCATCTTTAATCCTAGCACTGGGAAGAGAGACGGGAGGATCCCTGGGGCTTGCTGGTCAGCCAGTCTAGCTGAATTGGTGAGCTCCAGGTTCTGTGAGAGACCCTGTTCAAAACAGCAAGATGGAGAGTGACTGAATAAAGTCCTCGCTGTTGACCTCTGGCCTCCAGGAGCACAGGCGCACAGGTGGGGGGCACCCACATGTACCACACGTACCCATTCATACAACGTAGATGCACATTTACACATGTGGATAACAAAGGGATTGTAGGTGCTCTAGCATTTAGACAAGAGAATTGAAATTGGAATGCAAAGCCTTCCTTATACATAGAGAAAATCCTATGGCCAAATGAAAATCCTAACCTTGGCAGCTGTAGTAGGGAGAACAGTGAGCCCCCTAAGATAGGCGCACCAATCCTATGTCTATTAGTGCATCACTTTAAATGCGGAAGGTGTGATAAGGTGAAATGTACTGAGATAATTAGCGTGATATCAGCCTGAGTGTCACAAGAATCTTTGGAAGCACTCAGGCCTCCTGTGATAGATGTCAACTTGATGCCATCTGGAATGACCTGAGGGACTGGCCTCGGGGTGTGCCTGTGGATGATTATCTTGATTAGATCCATTGAGCTGGAAAGAGCCGTCCCTGTGGGTGGTACAATTCTCCGGACAGGGAAGCTGGGCTGCAAAATAAAAGGTGTGTGTGTGGGAATACCAATGAGCACAGGCATCTGTCACCCTCTGCTCCTTGATGTGGGTGCTGTGTGAACACCTGCTGCAAGTTCCTGCCACCTTGAACTCACTGCCACGATGGCCAGGAACCAGGAACTGTGAACCCAAGTAGAGCCTTGTCATGTTCACACTTGTGTTTCCAGGGCACAGCAACGGGAAAAATTTGCTAAGATACTTCTCTGTTAGTCAGTGGAAATGTAACTATGGAAGGGGAATCACAATGGGGGGGCTGTAGTTAGCTGTTATTTACTCTTTGGGATCCCACCACCCAGCTCCCAAAAAAATACACAAAGACTTATTCTTCCTTATGAATGCCTGGTTTTAGCTTGGTTTGTTTCTAGCTGGCTTTTCTAACTTAATTTATTCCATTCTCTTTATTATTATTTTGTTGTTGTTGTTGTTCTTTTCGAGACAGGGTTTCTCTGTGTAGTTTTGGTGCCTGTCCTAGATCTTGCTCTGTATACCAGGCTGGCCTCAAACTCACAGAGATCGGCCTGGCTCTGCCCCCCAAGTGCTGGAATTAAAGGCATGTGCCACCACCGCTCAGCTATCCCATTTTCTGTAACTATGTTTTGCCTCTGGACTTTTTACCTTTCTTTATTCTATAAATCCCTCTTTTCTTCTTACTCAGTGGCTGGCTGACTGGCTGGCCCCTGGCATCCTCCTTCTCCTCTCGAGCCTAGATTTCTCCTCCTATTTATTCTCTCTGCCTGCCAGCCCTGCCTATCCTTTCTCCTGCCTAGCTATTGGCTGTTCAGCTCTTTATTAAACCATCAGGTGTTTTAGACAGGCAAAGTGACACAGCTTCACAGAGTTAAACAAATGCAACATAAAAGAATGCAACACATCTTTGCATCATTAAAACAAATGTTCCACAGCATAAATGAAGTAACACATTTTAAACTAATATTCCACAACAGGGACATCACTAGTCTTGAAGATGGAAAAGAGGTCTAGGGTTTAAGAATTTAGGAAGACTTTAGAGCTTTCCAGGAAAGCTTTTAAGAAAGACACAGCTGTACCAGCCACTTGACCTTAGCCCTGGGAGACCCAAGTGGGGTCTAACAAATCTGTAAGATAATCCATCTGTGTGGCTAAAAGCCAAACAAACAAAAACAACAAACAAATCATGCTGTCAATAAGAGACAACATGGAAATTGAATTCTCTGCAGGGTTGATGCTAATATATTAAGCAGGGAGTTAGGAAATGGGAAAAGATAAGCTGAGTGCTCTGACATCTAGTGTTAGTCTGAAGTGAGGGGTGGTTTAAGGGATGAGATATTGGTGAAATTATTTAGGCCACTCCACGTAGTTAAAAGGAGATTTATTTAATGGCGTAACTTACAAATTAAGGGATAGGTAGGTCGCAGGGTCTGGGGAAGGTGTATCACAGTCCAGCGGTGTTCTCTGGAGCTCTGCTTTGTCCACCTCCACCATCCAGGGTCCTGGAACCAAGAGAGTGTTCGCCAATCCAGATCTCGGGTCCCCAGGCGCCTCCCTTGGCCCCGCTTTGTAGGCGTGACAGTTGCCGAAGTCTCAATGGGGGTTGGAACTTCCAGAACAAAGCTGGAATGGCTACCCACTACAATGAGATAATTGGATACTAAAGAAATCCTTCCACTCTTCCTTTGGTTCCTGAGGCTCTGGGAAGGCCACTGAAACAGATAGCAACCTGCTCAGTGAAGCCTTGGGACTCTGCAAGAGGTGACGTGTTCCTGAGACTCACTTCCTGGCCGCACACACCTCCCTTGGTAGAGCTGAACACTCTTGGCACACAGGCTGTTCTCCAATTGGCATGTTTCACATAACTTGTTTCATTGATGCACTGAAAGGAGGCTGCCTGAAAAATTTGAGAGTGAAGTTCATGGTAGAGGCTGGGCATAGGTAAAGATAACTGACTGTGTGGACGTGTAAGTATACTGGACCTCGTGCTAAAGATTTTCCATCTAAGTTCTTCATTTAGGGCAGTCTATGTAAGTGAGCCATATAATGTATTTCTCAGTTCTTGGGATGTTTACTTCAAAAGGTGTTTTGAAGATGCAGTGTGAGACCATGGGAACACGCTTCACCATGCCATTGGGATCAGCCAAACCAGCAGAGTGCACAGAAGCCCTCCCCCTCCCCCAGGGAGCTCTGCAGGTCCCTGCCTGTCACCAGCTGTGGGAGTATTGCTCACCTGCACTCAGCCAGGCTTCCCAAAGTTTCCAGGCATTTCCGCAGGAGAATGTTCCCACATTGCAAATATTGTGGGCATGTGGAATGCTATAGTAAACAACACATGAACCTGCCCTCAAAGATCCCGTCATTCCTGCATGCGGGAGAGCCGTTGACGATGAAGGAGGTGGTAACTAAGTCCTGTGGTGAGAGGGTTGAGAGGCTAAGTTGTGACCAAGAACAGAGTAGTCACAGTGGGAAGGCCGTCGGAAATGAAGACACTAGTGATAACATCCAGGCGAAGAGCATTCTGGGCAAGGGGCATGGCCAGTGCAAAGGGTACTTATATCAGGAGCATGCATGTCTGATGTGTTAGAGGAAGAACAGAGAGATCCAGGAAACTGGAGAGGAAGGAGGGAAATGAAAGCGGGGAGAAGAGAGGGCGGTGGTGTTGGTGTTGGTGGGATGGGGACCTTGGAGAGTTCCAAGGAAAGGCCTAGAGACTGACTTACCCTAGAGGGCTGCCTCAAAGCTCTGCCTGCAGCATGGAGGATGGGATGAAGGTGGTCCAGGCCAGCCACGGAGGAGAGTGGCCAGTTTTTACTCCTTTTCTGAAAGAGGGACTAAAGGATGCCCCAAGGGAGTCTCACTACCTGGGAGATCTAGAGACATCTCCAGAGCCATGTTTCTTCCTCCCTGTACCATCAGCCAACATTTTAAACACTTCTCAGAAGTGAGGACTTTTTTCTCACAAGATCACCCCCAAAATTCTGGGCTCTTGGCCTCGTTCACTCATGAGCTAAGCCTTTCAGAACAGAAGGCCATTATCTGTACCGGAGTGCTCAGTGAACTCCCGTCCCCACCCGGCTCCTGTGTTACTGTGTGCCAGGTGCTCAGGAGAGAACAGCATTTAAGAGAGGCTCTCAAAAACCAAACTGCCTGGGTTCAAATCCCAACACAGAAGTTTATTGAGTGTGTGACCTTGGACAAGGAGCATAGAACCTTAGTTTAAGCTATGGTAATAATCTAGTCAACACTGGGTTGTACAATATAAATATGTTCCTGGTGCCATGTTTGCCGTCTGTGGGCATTCTCAGATGCAGCCAAAGCTAGCCAGGAGGGTCATCAGAGACTTGAGATGTCTGCTCAAACTGAAGGTCTCCTCATGGGCAAGCCCCACTCACACCAAGCAAACGCTCAGCAGCGCCACCTAGGGCCACGCCCCCTCTCCCGTGCCCCCTCACACCACAGCATGGTATCAGGTGTGCTCAGGAGCCTCCAAGGCGATGTACACACTCCTGCCCTGTGAGAGAAATTTCAGAAGAGTAAAACAACCCTTGCAGTCAGGAATTCCAGGTCTGTGGGGGACGTAACCCTCCAACATGCTCGCGGGAGTGGCTGCCCCGCTCCACCACCTTTCAAGGGCAGCTGTCAGCCTAGACCTGTTAGGACATAAGAAGAACAAACAGGCGAGGAATGACCAGTGTCCCGTGAGATGATGGGAAACACTTTTCACACCAATGCTTGAGGATGGCTACAAATGTCAACGTTGTGTCCCACTGGCATCTGCTCTGCAATTGGAACTTCTCTTTTTGTTATTTTAAGAATTCCTTGTGTTTCAGGATCATTGCTCCCTCTTGAGTAAAAGCAAGTGCCTGGGAAAAAATTAACTTGAAATAGTGACTTGTTGTCATTTGGAGTAGAAAAAAAAACAACAAATGTACTAGATCAAAGCCAATCTAAAATTAAATTGTGATACTCACAATATAGATAACCAAACATTGCATAAATATTGCATTGTTACCAATGAATGAAGATGGAGGAGGTGTCCGGGGTGAGATTCTCCACTATGTCTCATTCTTGCATGAGTTCTAAGTCAAATGTAACTTTCTTTAGCACTCTATACCACAAGATATTTCATCTGCCAGTGTCATGTGACACATCCCTGCACATATGCAAACACAAACTCACCTACAAGGACCCTGCCCGGTGAGTTGTGGTCTGTTCTCTCCACCCTGGTAGAGGCAGCTACTCTCCTGGACCCCTCCTTCCCAAATAAACCTCTTTCTCAAAAGAGTATTGGGTGAAGACCTTCATTGACTGGTGAACAGAAGAACCTTCCTGGGACGTCCCATAGTGGACTGAGCAAGGAGGAGCTGAACAGAAGAACCTTGCTGGGATGTCCCATAGTGAAATGAGCGAGAAAGAGCTGGTAACACTGAGCCAGAGATTGTGGCTCTCCAGGAGAGGAGCAGGATTGCTGTGTCCTGCGGGGAAAACATCCCCCATCATACCATCATACCAGGTATATCCTGACCTTCCCGAAGAGTCAGGATACCCTTCCTTGCTGAAGCAGTTCCAGGCCTGACTCTCCCGAGAAGTCAGAAAACCTTCCTTTCCAAGGTTGGGCTGTTTCTTTGCAGTCTCAGCCATCAGAGCTGTGCTAAACAGCTCCAGGTGTCTGGGACACCTTCAGGGCAGAGCTCTTGTCCTAAGTAGCTCTGAGGTGTCCGGGATACCTCGCCCTCTAGGGCTGAACTGTCTCCTCGCAGTTTCAGTCATCAATTTACTTACATTTTTGTGCCAAAACCTGGGACACCAAACCCAGAGCTTTTGCAGTTTACTAACATTTGGTGCCGAAACCCAGGACACCAAACCCAGAGCTTTTGCAGTTTACTAACACTATGTAGCACACAGGCTCAGAAAATACATAGCTAGTAAACACAGAACACCCTAGACCTTGGGACACCACATAGCATGTGGCCATCACATGCCCACACCAATCAAGCACAACACAAAGCTGCACAATACAACACAAACACTTGTGCATGCACAAGCATGCACACACACACACACATGCATGCACACACTTCCTTCTTGGTCTTCATACACCCTAGCTATAACGTGGTAATAGAAGCTGCTTACTTGGACAGGGGAAAGGGCTACCTAGCCCACTTTAGGTTATGTTTTGTCTCAACTGAAAGAGTCCCTAGTAATCTAGAAACCTACCACAAATATCCTGAGATAATCACAATGGAACTAATCAATATCTTATTCCCAGAACAATTGTGGTACCTTTTGAATTAAAATTGAGATGGTCCATGGACAGAGGATGGGACAATGTGTCCTTTCTATAAAAACAAAACAAAACAAAAACCAAACTTGAACTTGATGTGAAGTGCAGATTTGATGCAATTTGTTTGAAGCACTAGAAAATGGACGAGTTAAACTTGAGACAAGTGGTTTCTGTGAAAGATTTTGCACCTAGAAAAGCCATCCCATGTGTAAGACTTAGTCTTGAATTCTCAATATATCCCTGTGTGTTCTGTGGCTTTAAAAATATATAAATGTGGCTTGAAGAGATGGCTCAGCAGTTGAGAGAGTTTCCTGCTGTTCCAGAAGACCTGAGTTCAGTTCCCCAAAACCATGCTGGGTCACTCACAGGTGCCTGTAACTCCAGCTTCAGGGAATTCAACATCCTCTTCCGGCCTGTGCAGGAACCTGCACACACACACACACACACACACACACACACACACACACACACACTGCTGTGTGTCTTCCAAAACTTAAACATTCCCAGAATGTAAACAACTCAACATAGCTTCAGAAAGTCCCTGAAGTTGAGGAGATTCACCAGGCCCCCTCCCTCTCAAGAGTAAACAATAAAGACTGTTGAGAGTCCTTCTCAGGCAAGCCAACCTGCAAAGTCGTCTCTGAGACAAGATCAGCTGCCTGGAAGAGGTTTAGACCAACTGAGTCACCGGGAAAGGTTATTCTTGAACCTGTTCAGCTGCCTGCAGGCTGTGCAGTGTGTTCCAGGTTCCCAGCTTTTATGAGCTGTCACCTGTGCTGGGGTGGGCTTTGGTGATGTAGTGTCTTTGAGTCATTCCTGCTCCTGTAAGTGACCCTTCACCCATGTTCCTGTAAGCGACCCAAATAAAACTCATTGGTTCACCAAGTTGGACTTTGGTGATATCTGTACTTTGGTCTGTCATGGGACCCCTATGTGGGATAAATAGATATGTATGTTGCATCTCCCCCAGGAAAAAGTATTGTTACAACACACACACACACACACACACACACACACACACACACACACACACACAGATTTTAATTAATTAATTAATAAACTAGGGTTTATTATGTATAAGCTAGGGTTTAGTCCAGCTGTCAAGTGACAGAAACTTAGAACACTAAGAACTTAAACAAGACAGAAGAGGAAACATTCTGTGTCTTCACTATCATTACAAACACAGGTTTTCTCCTGTTTCTTCAACACCTTCAGAGTATAGCTCCCGTGTTAGAGTCTACATGACTGCTTCCATTTTAGAAGCCATGCTGACAGCCAGCAAAAGGGCAAGGGGAAAAGAAGGGCATTCTCCTCCCTCTCAAAGACTTTCTGGAAGGTAAGATGTAGCCTGCGCTTACACTTCACTGGCTAGAATTTCATGACCACACCTAGCTGCAAGGGAGGCCTAGAAGAGAGGCCAAGGTAGCCATGAGCCCATCAAACAGTAGAGATCTACGTATGCTATAGGACAAATAGAGGATGGAAAGTGGATAGTAGCTAGTAGTTTCTGCATGACTATAAAGAAAATGAAAAACAACCACCAGCCATGGGTAATTGTTGTATTCCATATGTAGTGTATTCGAGTGTGTGTGTAATTTCTTTTATAGGACTGAGTCTTTATGATACGTTGTTTTGTTCTCATTCCACATGTGTCTTTTCACAATTAGATGCAGATGCCTTTTTTAAAGCCACAAAGGGAAATATAGTTCAATTCTACCTAACAAAACATTTCACATAAGTCCCTCGAATCAGATATTCTTGCTTGATGCATCACTCTGTGTGGGGGACAGGGAACCAAAGTCACACACCAAATGACAAGCTAGGAGTTGAGGATTTGAAACAGGAGAGGATCCCTGGCCACGTGATAGCTGAGGGTGTGTGACACTCCAGAGCTTGCCGGTATGAGAAATTGTGCTGTCTTATCTCTGTGCACAGGGAAAGGAAGTATGCTGGGAAGGGTGGGGGTCATGAATCTACGTTGGTTTGTTCCTTACCTCTAGGCCAACCCTTAAATGCTGCTTGCTAGGGGCTGGAGCTCATGATATTTTGGGGAAATGATTCAATGGATTCTGTTGTTATGATATTTAGGGCTTTATTGCCCTGGCAACTTAAACGAGGATTTAGACTTCTTCCCAGAAGATCAGGGCATTACAGTTCAGATCAGTATCCAAGCGGTGACTTTTCTTAGCCAGTCAGATATCAGCTTCTTTTGCTCTTCTTTGATAGACTTGTATCATCTGCTCAGAGCCTGCAAACCTGTCACAGAAAAATATCTTACTTTCTCCTTGCTACGCTTTTAATGTCTCCTAAAGGACTGATTCAAACGAACTCTCAGCTCAGAATCCCCTAGTGGGTCCCTGCTTTCTCATGTACCAAACCCCAAGCATTCTCCTGGACTTGGAGTGCCCTCCTCAATCTTCTTCATCCTCCCCCTTGCTCCCCCTCCCTAGATTGCTCATTGCACTGAAGCTGTTAGCCCCTCAGTCCCTGTTTCAGAATCGAGGTTTTTTTTAGGAGGTGAGGTTGCACCCAGTGAGGTGGCATTTGCCCAGCAGTTGAGGAAGGGAACAGAGCCAGGAGATCTTGTGGTAGAGTACTTGCCTGAAAGGTTACAAGTCCTCAGGTTCGTCTTCAGAACTCTAGTGGGGTGGAGGCGGAGGAGAGTCGCATTTAGTAGTATTATTTAACCCCTTTGGTTTCTTTATACATTAAGTGGGAATGATAAAATGAGACCATGCATGTCCAGAATCCTACACTGTCTGGTTTATGGTGGAGGAGTCAGAAGAATTTTTTCCCTCTCCCCACCCCTTCTTCAGTAATTGTTTTTCTCTGTGTAGGCTCTGGATTTATGGAGTTGTGTCCCACCTCGATGACACCTATTTGGTGCTGGTCTGTACCTTGCTCTTGCTCGATGGGGTTGCTCAACTGTCAGAGCTTATTAAATGCCCTTGCTATGGAGGTCTTGGGAAGCTTGGTGTCGGCACGTGAGGGTTGTAGCTTTCTGGCTATGGCAAAGTTTGTGCCAACTTTACACCAGCCATAGAGTCTGTCAGGCTAGTGATGACTACATCTGCTCTGGGTCGAGCTCCCTCCCAGGACCTTTGATCTCTTCAGATCTCAGTTCTTTATTTCCTTTAGGAAATGACTGTGTGTACCTTCTGGGGGCTAGGAGATCCAAATTTACATTGTGTTCAAAAATGGCACATACACATATGAGCATGAGTATACACGTATATGAAAATAGAAAGGGAGAGCTACGTGGGCAGAGCAAGAGTTCTAAAGTGATATGGGAAGACCAAGAGAAAGAAATGGAGGTGGGGGGAAGATATGTATTGCTAGTTTTTCTCTCATATGTAGAACCTGTGCTACACACACACACACACACACACACACATGAGATACTATTTTAGAGGGGAAAAATGACCTGTGGGAAGTGGGGAAGTGAGAGTAATGGGGAGTGAGTATGAGTTAAATACGATGATATAATGAAATTATCATAATAAAATCCATTAGTTTGTATGCTAACCTCCACCCCCAAAACAACAACAAAAGACACCAATGTTACAAAAATGCAATTTGGGCTGGGGAAGTGGCTCAGTGGTAAAGTGTCTGAAATCACGATGCTCCCACTGTGAGACTGGAGGTGGAGACAGGATGATCTCCGGAAACTGGCAAGCCAGCTAGCCTAGTGTATACAGTGGCAGACAGCAAGAGCTCAAACAGGTAGGAGGTGAGATTCAACATCCAAGATTGTCCTCTGAATTCCACATGTGTGCTGTGGTACATGCGCACTCACAAACACGTACACACACACACACACACACACACACACACACACACACACACGATATTTGTTGAAATACAATTCATCTGGATAATCAAACCTTGAAGTGAAAAAAAAGTAAATAGGAAAAAATACGCTTAATTTTCACATTCCAAGGATTTATACCCACAGAAGATTTCTTTAGAACTATAAAAACATCAAAGCCTAAGAAAAGAACAGATCATTTAAGTAAGAGGAAGTACAAATTGTCTTGCAAAAATGGCCCAGTGTCATTGGTAACCAAATAAATATAATTTTAATCTTTAAGAAGGTACCACTTAAGCCCACTGAATTAAAATTGTATTTTAATATAATAAAGCCCAGAGCTCCAGCACCAGAGAAACTGCTACATTCACAGTCTTGTTGACACTGTAAATTATTACCAGCATTTTGAAAAGCAATTTAGCAGCTCATCTAAAGAGCCAGGAAAACATTTTTGCCCTTTGGCTGACAATGTTCACAGTAAGATAATCATACAAAATAAAAAATAATTATGTGATGAAAGTAATCTTTGTAGGGTTATCCATGATAACAATATATTAATAGTCTAAATGTCTTATCATTAAAGGAATGGTGAATTAAGTGTTGATTCCTGTAATATTGGTGTTGAGACCGGGCTGTGCCCTGCTCAAAATTGCTCCATATTGTATAAAACAGTGGCTTTCATGCTGCATCTTGCACTGGGCGACCCCATTTGAAGTGCAAATACAGAGGCAAGATGTCTGCGTTTCACTTGGCATATAGACACTATGAGATGCCCAGCACTTCAAGATGCAGACCAATACCACTCCTAAAATAACAACAACAACAACAACAACAACAAAATGCTACTTATATAAACTATCAAGTGTAGAAGGACCATATGAGCATGTGGCTGCATTAAAACCATGTCAGGAGAACCAGCAGAGCAATGAAAGATATAACATCACCACCTGTACCCTATAAAGATGAGGACACATAATAATGTGATGGTGGTGGCCTCACTGATCTGTCACCTGACCACTTGGTGTGGACATCAAGGGACTGACAAGCAAAGGACTCTTGACTGCCCCTGGGGCTTTAGCTTAGACCAGTGCGCATTGCTAATGCAGGCTACTAAAATTTCTGTCTGTTCTTCTGTCCACCTGTTTCTCCATCTGGATCTGGTCCTGCACCTCACCTCTGCAGCCTCCATGGTCCTGCACCTCACCTCTGCAGCCTCCATGGTCCTGCACCTCACCTCTGCAGCCTCCATGGTCCTGCACCTCACCTCTGTAGCCCCCATGGTCCTGCACCTCACCTCTGCAACTTCCATGGTCCTGCACCTCGCCTCTGCAGCCTCCACGGTCCTGCACCTCACCTCTGCAGCCTGCATAGTCCTGCACCCCACCGCTGCAGCCTCCACAGTCCTGCACTTCACCTCTGTAGCCCCCATGGTCCTGCACCTCATCTCTGCAGCCTCCATGGTCCTGCACCTCACCTCTGCAGCCTGCATGATCCTGCACCTCATCTCTGTAGCCCCCATGGTCCCGCACCTCACCTCTGCAGCCTGCATGGTCCTGAACCTCACCTCTGCAACTTCCATGGTCTGTACTTCACCTCTATAGCCCTCATGGTCCTGCACCTCACCTCTGCAGCCTGTGTGATCCTGCACCTCACCTCTGCAGCCTCCATGGTCCTGCACCTCACCTCTGCAGCCCCCATGGTCCTGCACTTCACCTCTGTAGCCCCCATGGTCCTGCACCTCACCTCTGCAGCCTCCATGGTCCTGCACCTCACCTCTGTAGCCCCCATGGTCCCGCACCTCACCTCTGCAGCCCCCATGGTCCCGCACCTCACCTCTGCAGCCTGCATGGTCCTGCACTTCACCTCTGTAGCCCCCATGGTCCTGCACCTCACCTCTGCAGCCTCCATGGTCCTGCACTTCACCTCTGTAGCCCCCATGGTCCTGCACCTCACCTCTGCAACTTCCATGGTCCTGCACCTCGCCTCTGCAGCCTCCACGGTCCTGCACCTCACCTCTGCAGCCTGCATAGTCCTGCACCCCACCGCTGCAGCCTCCACAGTCCTGCACCTCACCTCTGCAGCCTGCATAGTCCTGCACCCCACCGCTGCAGCCTCCACAGTCCTGCACCTCACCTCTGCAACTTCCATGGTCCTGTACTTCACCTCTATAGCCCTCATGGTCCTGCACCTCACCTCTGCAGCCTGTGTGATCCTGCACCTCACCTCTGCAGCCTCCACGGTCCTGCACCTCACCTCTGCAGCCTCCATGGTCCTGCACCTCACCTCTGTAGCCCCCATGGTCCTGCACCTCACCTCTGCAACTTCCATGGTCCTGCACCTCGCCTCTGCAGCCTCCACGGTCCTGCACCTCACCTCTGCAGCCTGCATAGTCCTGCACCCCACCGCTGCAGCCTCCACAGTCCTGCACTTCACCTCTGTAGCCCCCATGGTCCTGCACCTCATCTCTGCAGCCTCCATGGTCCTGCACCTCACCTCTGCAGCCTGCATGATCCTGCACCTCATCTCTGTAGCCCCCATGGTCCCGCACCTCACCTCTGCAGCCTGCATGGTCCTGAACCTCACCTCTGCAACTTCCATGGTCTGTACTTCACCTCTATAGCCCTCATGGTCCTGCACCTCACCTCTGCAGCCTGTGTGATCCTGCACCTCACCTCTGCAGCCTCCATGGTCCTGCACCTCACCTCTGCAGCCCCCATGGTCCTGCACTTCACCTCTGTAGCCCCCATGGTCCTGCACCTCACCTCTGCAGCCTTCATGGTCCTGCACCTCACCTCTGTAGCCCCCATGGTCCCGCACCTCACCTCTGCAGCCCCCATGGTCCCGCACCTCACCTCTGCAGCCTGCATGGTCCTGCACTTCACCTCTGTAGCCCCCATGGTCCTGCACCTCACCTCTGCAGCCTCCATGGTCCTGCACTTCACCTCTGTAGCCCCCATGGTCCTGCACCTCACCTCTGCAACTTCCATGGTCCTGCACCTCGCCTCTGCAGCCTCCACGGTCCTGCACCTCACCTCTGCAGCCTGCATAGTCCTGCACCCCACCGCTGCAGCCTCCACAGTCCTGCACCTCACCTCTGCAGCCTGCATAGTCCTGCACCCCACCGCTGCAGCCTCCACAGTCCTGCACCTCACCTCTGCAACTTCCATGGTCCTGTACTTCACCTCTATAGCCCTCATGGTCCTGCACCTCACCTCTGCAGCCTGTGTGATCCTGCACCTCACCTCTGCAGCCTCCACGGTCCTGCACCTCACCTCTGCAGCCTGCATAGTTCTGCACCCCACTGCTGCAGCCTCCACAGTCCTGCACTTCACCTCTGTAGCCCCTATGGTCCTGCACCTCACCCCTGCAACTTCCATGGTCCTGCACCTCACCTCTGCAGCCTCCACAGTTCTGCACCTTGACTCTGAAACTTGATCCAACTTTGAGTCCTAAGTCTGAGAACTTGTAGCTTAGGTCTGCCTCTGTGAGTCTCCAGTGACTCTCCAACCTGGTTCTTTGACCTCTTCTCTACCCATGTGATGACTCTCTGCAAACTGTATCAGTTTTCCCCCTCCCTCCAGGAAGGTTCCTTTGAACTCCTTGAACTCTATATCTCCTTAGCCCTTTCACGGACATCTATAACTATATATACACACATACATAGATGCAATACCTGTGTGATGTGTCATTTGAGAGTTAATACTAGTAGTTCAGATTGGAATAAAAGAACCTGTGTTTGACAATGGTCCACTGGCGAGACTACCTGGCAACTTGAGACAATGATGTGTAAATTTATTGTTATCCAATAAATCTTGACACTGTAGAAAGATACAAACATGTCTGTCCATGTTTCTGGCCATGTCCTGGCAATTAGATGACTGTCACATGATGGCTGAAGACCCTCTACTTCCCACTTCACTGTCACCTGGTATTCCTATCCCCAGCTACACTTAAAGGCCACACTGCGTGGTCCCATCTCCACTTGTGGTTCTTCCTCTACGTCCCCTCATCAGGTTACACTTGCCAGCTGTCTTCCAGACCCTCTCTCTGCCTTCTACTATCTTCCTCCCATGCCACACTCTCTCAAGTCAACCACACCCTCTTTGCTTCACAGTAGTTAATCTTGTCTCTCGCTTTCAAGGAAAATCTCACCCTTAAGCTCGTATCTCTAGGAAGCAGCTGCCTGTTGCTCTTTTCCCTTCCAGCCATCCTCTCTGTACGCATGCCCACTGCCCTATCTCACGCCTCATTCACGGACCACCCACTGCAGTACGGCTGCCAATCCTTCCTACTCTTTCAGTGACGTCACCAGTAGCTACCTTATCTTCCTTGACTTTACCTCATCATTTGAATGGGTATCTCTCTCTCTCTCTCCCTTTCCTCCTCCCTCCTCCCCACCTCCTCCCGGCTTTCTCTTCCTCCACCCACCCTGTAGTGACTTTGTTCCACAAGGGACTCTCATGAGTTCTCTTTTTAATTGGAGTCAGACAAATGGAGTCCAAATTCTGACTTTGTTTCTCCACCATGTGGTAAAGTTATCTGACTTCTTAAGCCTCTGTTTTCTAGAAAATGAAGGTAACAGTGGAACCTGCCTCATGTGGTACACACTCAAGGAATGGCAGAGATGATTCCTAACTTGCTTTCCTAGTCTAGAGTCTGCTGGGCTTTGAGAAACCCCTGTGTTCCACCTCAAACTCAGCATGCTATGACTGTGTTAAGTGTTGCCAGCCCCAAACCCTTCCTGCACCATAACGTTGGGGTCATCCTCAAACTCCCCCTTTAGCTGTGTCTTCCCATGCCCAGCAATGCCTCCCAAAGCCCCTCAGTGAGACCCCTAAGCTTTCTCCTCAATGGCCAGACGGTGAAATGCAGAGAAACTCTGGGATCTCAGAGGAGGAAGGACAGACTGCAGGACGGAAGGGGCTAGGTTCCAGGGCTGGTTGTGTGAAGGGCTGTCTGCCATGCTGAAAGGCCTGTCATGAATTTCATGTGAGCAAGAACTAACGCCCTGATAAATTACATCACTAGCAGTTCAATAACCACCTTTCGTGGCAACTGGGGTTGCTCTCACTAACACCGTCCGAACTGTCTAAAGGATCTGTCAGCTACCCCAATCCCCACTGACACTTCTCTCCATTAAGGCTTCATGGCCCTTTTAAAAGAATAGTCCATTGTGACACCCTCCTAACTGGCTGATCAGACTGTCGCTCTTCTCTTTCTTTAATCCATTCTTTATATAGTTGTTGCAGCGCCTTTGTGAATTATTGGAGGACCCTGTCTTAGTTAGGTTTCCTTTGCTGTGAAGAGACGCCATGACCACAGCTAAGGAAAACATTTAGCTGAGGGGCTCACCTACCATTTCAGAGGTTCAGTCCTTTATTATCATGGCTGGGAGCATGGTGGCGTGCAGGCAGACATGGTGCTGGAGCTCAGAGTCCTACATCTTGACTCACAGGAAGTCGTCTGTCACACTGCGGGAAGCTTGAGCCAAAAGAGACCTCAAAGCCTGCCCCCACAGTGACACACTTCCTCCAAGAAGGCCATACCTTCTAATAGTGCCACTACCTTTGGGGGCCATTTTCTTTCGAATCACCATAGAACCCAAGTCTGATTTTATGAATCATTTCTCCTTAAGAAAATCTGTCACTAGCCCTCGCTATTACCTTTGTGGTAAACAACCTCTTACTTGACACAAGGCCCTACACGAGCGGGTCCCGCCTGCCTGGCACTTCTCTGTCCCTTCCCTTTCACATTCATTGCCAGACAGAGTTAGTGGCCCACAGCCCCAGAGTGGTCTGCCAGTTTCCCTAGACTTTCCTTCACACCTTAAAGTTATAGTGCCCCCTGCCTGGCACTCTCCTATTCCATCCTGTTTAGGAGCTAGCACCCATCCTTCATAATTCAGCTTGGACACCACCTCATCTGAGAAACCTTCTCTGATTCAGCCAGGCTGGGTGAGACTCCTGGATGCCACCATGACTCACAGGAACACATCTTTGATAACTTTCCTCCTGTAATCCGATGATGCTTTTCTCCTGCAGTCTGTTGACTTACCTATTTATTTACTTAGGCGTCTCCATTTCTAGTATAATATCTAATATACAGATTGTGTTCGACAAATGTCTCCTGAATAAATAAATGACTGAATAAAAGTAAGAAATCATGGCCGGGCGGTGGTGGCGCACGCCTTTAATCCCAGCACTCGGGAGGCAGAGCCAGGCGGATCTCTGTGAGTTCGAGGCCAGCCTGGGCTACCAAGTGAGTCCCAGAACAGGCGCAAAACTACACAGAGAAACCCTGTCTCGAAAAACCAAAAAAAAAAAGTAAGAAATCATGATTGTGACAAAATATAGAAATGTTGACAATACACATTTTATTACTAATTTATTTATTAAATTGTACATTATATAAATTGTACTATATGCTTTATGGTATATGCTATAACTATATAAAATATACATGCAGGTGATGGTCCTGGAAGTAGCCATTTGATAGACTTAACTTAACACCCCTTCTGTGCCACATCATAGTAATGGAAAGATTAATTGACACTGCCCCATCACTTCAAGCGTGACAATCTGGCTAGCAATCCTGTTAGGCTAGTGAAATATTAGCACATTGTTTTCTTTCAAAACTCATCTTCATGGTGACAATGTATTTTAAAAGCAACCCATGAAACAGAAAATGTTCACCTATAAAATGCTACCAGTAGTCATACTGAAGTAGAAAATTCCACCCCTATCATTTGGATCCATCTCTCTAGAGGTAAGCCCTGGGAAGTTTTGTGTCTGCGCAGGTTTGCACACGTAATTGTGTATTGGCCTGTCTTCCCCATTGAGGGCGTCAGTGACTAGTCACAAGTCTATCTAGTTGCTCAAGTGGTGGGCAACCCATGTCTAGCTTAATTGTGCCATGTGTTCTAATAGCAGCCCATCTTTTCTCATGAAGCAGAAGTACTGGAGTAGGGTGGAATGGGAAGGGAAGCCTGTGTGTGTGTGTGTGTGTGTGTGTGTGTGTGTGTGTGTGTGTGTGTGTGTGTTTATATCTCATCCCCAGACCCCGGTGCTCACCTTCCTTCCAAGGGAAAGTTAGAGGAGCCTGGCCTGAAGACTGTGAGAGGTGTCAGCACCAGTCCTCGAACACAGGGAGATCCCTATTCTAGAAGGCAGAGCCAAAAGACAGGCCTGCTCCTTGCATGGCTCTTCGGGTGCCACCTGCACTCAGGACCCAGATAGACAGAAGCAGACTAGCGCCCAGAGGGTACAAGAGTCTCCCTCCCCTGAGTGGGAGGGAGGATTACTCTCTGTTCTTTCCATTGACAACCCCTGGCCCTTAAGGAGCCCTTGGTAATACCAGCACCAGATTAAATGAACCCAGTCTGGATGCAGGCTTCTGCTGGTGCCCCGTGTGTACTGTCACAACTTCTTCTACCTCCCTGAACCCGAGTTACTCCAGTAGCAAAGATAATGGCCTCTAATTCCATGTGATTATTTCAGAGAATAAAATGAGATAATGGGTATGAACCCACTAGTGTCAAAGCACTTTGAACATGTAGATCAAGATGATGGGTAGACTGCCTCTGAGTTTCTTTTCAAATATACCAGTAATGCAACTTTCTGATCAACAGTCTTGTATCCAATAGTCAGTTACTCAAGATGGAAGACTACATTTTTCTATACAGTTCAGCATTTTACTTTCTAAAAATAAGTGATCTTAAAAGCCATTTTTTTTCAGGGAAAAAAGTTATTTGCCAACTTGTTGGAACACCAACTCTTAGCTGCTTTGCACAGGGTTCTCTACATTATCGCATTGCTTGTAATGCCAATTTCTTGAGACCGTGAGGTGATAAGGAGTAGAAACTGTTCACTTGGCACAAAGAAAGAGCATCCTTGCCATATTTGGACATGCTAAGGGAAGGGGTGTCCTGCATTATGAGATGCTTTTGATACCCGAGGATGAGAGGCTACTTTGGACACAAGTGAAAGTAGAGAAATAAGAACACATTTTAAATAAAATTCACCTGTCTCAGCATGAGTCCTCAAGGGAACATACTCTATCCAACATCCTGGACTTGGACTCAGTAGTCCTCTATGATTTCTGCTTTTTCCAGGAGTGCTCTTTCTCAATAAATGGCCTCACATACCTCATCCAGCATTTTCTGTCTTCCTGACCTGTCAGGACAAGGACCAGTGTGCCGCCAGATTTACACTTTCCAGGAAAGAACTGCATTGCTTGGCTCTAAGAACCAAGTGCTTACTCTCTCTCTCTCTCTCTCTCTCTCTCTCTCTCTCTCTCTCTCTCTCTCTCTCTCTGTGTGTGTGTGTGTGTGTGTGTGTGTGTGTGTGTGTGTGTGTGTGTGTGAGACTATAGATGCCCAGAGGTGGGGCAGAACTGCTACAGTTCTATAAGATTCTAAAGTTTGTCGAATAAAGCTCTGATTTCATTAAACCGATTATTTGCAAAGGCTTGGGCCCAGAGTAGGCACACCTTGGAAGTGGCCAAGGTTTAGTACTTCCTGTTGAGGCCATTGAGACCCTTTAGGTCTAGAGAGAACCAAGTGTCAGCCTTCATCACGGGATGGAAAGGAGGTCCTTTGTGAATGCAGAAAACTAAAGGTGTGCAGAGGAGGTTTGGTTAGTGGGCGAAACACTCACCGAGTGACTTGCAGATGGGTTGCTGCCAAAATTCCTTTTTTACCCTATTCTGAGCTGCAGGGTGCTGTCTCGGGGAATTCACTGTACACTGTCTGACAGGGGAACTGCACAAATGTTTTCATGAATGTTCTCACCTTTGGCTCTATGGGTTGAAAAGAAAATGCCTAGGCATCACTTCAGATCAAATAAATCCATCTCTGGGCAAGGGATCCAGAAACCAGTGATTTCTTAAAAAGCTTTCTAGATAATTTTAATGTACAGTGAGTGTTGAGAGCCACTGAAATGTGCCGAGATGGGAAAGATGCTGATGGAGGCTAGAGAGAGGTGGGGTTGACCAATTAGGCATCATCACAGACAAGGCAGGCTTCCTCATGTCCATGCTGGTGAGTGAGTGAGTTTTGGAATGTGAAGAACCAGAGGCTACAATCAGCTTGTCACTGGACTGGTGCTAATGAGCTAACCCTGTGAGAGTGAGCATGGAATCAAATTGGCAGACTCCTGAAACATAACCAGGACAAGGCAAGCTGGTACTTGAACAATATACTTAGTTGGGTGTTTAATCAAGCATAAAGAATTCACAGGGGGAAAAAAAACAGACTCAAGGCAGTTCAAAGTTAGGAAGATTTGTGGTAGAGACATAAAAAGGAAGTTTCAAGGCTTTTTTCTCCTTCTACCTCCCAAGAGATGAGCAGAAATGAGGGAGGGAAAATTGAAAAAAAAAATGTGCCCCATCTAGTCTCAGGACCTACATCTGGGAAAGGTAACCACACAACTCATAGGTAGTTTACAAACTTCCCACTGTATTCGTATGTGATTCCTCATGAGTCAGCTTACCCCGTGTGGTGGGTGGGATAGGATTGGCCCCTGTAGGCTCTTATATTTGAATGCTTAAGGAGTGGCATTAGAATATGTGGCCTCGTTGGAGTAGGTGTGGCCTTGTTGAAGGAAGTGTGTCACTGGGGGTGGGCTTTGGGGGTCTCAAGTGCTCAAGCCAGGCCCAGTGTCTCTCACTCTCCCTGCTGCCTGCCGACCCAGATGTAGAACTCTCGGCTCTCATCAGCACCATGTCTGCCTGTGTGCCATGCTTCCTGCCATGACGACAGTGGACTGAACCTCTGAACCTGCAAGCCAGCCCCAATGAAATGTTTTCCTTTATAAGAATCACCATACTCATGGTGTCTCTTCACAGTAATAGGACGCTGATTGAGATACCACCACCACCCCCAAAACCATGTTTATTTTTGGTTATGACAAAACTCAGAATGTCCAGACAAAAGGTAAGCTGGGTTCAGATTGATTCTTGTGTTCTGGCATGTGAAACTGGACCAGACGTGGGCCTCCCCCCACCTGGAATGTCCATCTTTTGACATTACAACAAAGTGTAGTCATTTACAGAGTTCATGCTTAAAAACCATGTGACGAAGCTACAAAGAAAAAAAAATCACCAAAAAGACTCACAATCTGATTTTGTGTTGGCAGGTATTACTAGCTGTCTGGGGACATGCCTGAGGGCCTCGGCCTGCACCTGATGTGATCACTTGCAAGTGTGCAGAGGTTTGACAGTTCATTGGAGAGCTCTGTCACCACGTTCTTGGCTTTGACATGACAGTCTTGCTCTGAAACCCAAAATGACTCTTTTCAGGATCTCGGAATGTCAGCCAGGTTTTAGGTTCTTGACAGTGGTGGAGTGTGTTAAGTTTTGAATCCCCTCAAATGGAGAATAAATTCATCCATAGCCCAACATTAGCTACTGCCATAAAGAACTTTCTTTCTTTCTTTCTTTTTTCCTTTTTGGTTTTTTTCGAGACAGGGTTTCTCTATGTAGCTTTGGAGCTTGTCCTGGATCTCACTCTGTAGACCAGGCTGACCTCGAACTCATAGAGATCCACTTGCTCCTGCCTCCCGGATGCTGGGATCAAAGGTGTGCACCACCACTGCCCAGCAGTATTGAATTTTCTTAGGCATGCTCCCTCTCCCAGGTGAGTTCATGTACACTGAGGTAGGAGCAGGGATGGTCTGGGAGGCCCTGTTTAAAATGGTCAATATACGTAAACCCATCCTCCCAGACTATGGGCAAGCTGAGGTCTTCCTTCCTCCCTTCCTTCCTCCCTTCCTTCCTTCCTTCCTTCCTTCCTCTCTCTTCCCATCCCTGGAGCTATATGTAAAAATGAAGCCAAGCACCAGCTGGCGAGAAAGCACCTGCAATGTGTGTTGCTTTATTTCACTGCCCAGACCATGTAGCCTGTGAAGGCCACAGCTATGGCCTCAGTCCAATGCCATAACAGCAGCGTGCAATTGTTTCCTTCAGAGCCTCACACAAAGCCAGCTACTTTAGCTTTTGGTCCAAGCACAGCTACTGGAGATTCTGTCTGAATGCAAAAGAAAAAAAGACAAATACTTGCATTTTACTGACAAAACAAAACACCTTTAAACCAAAAGGGTGATTTATCTGGGCTGAAAATAAAACCCCTGCCTACTGAAGTCTGGTGCAGCTGAGTTATCACTATTTTGGTCCTATAATTTGTTTTATAAGGTACTAATTAACAGGGCAAAGTCTGTTGCCAGCAAAGTAAATCACATTTTGCTGTTTTCTTCTTTTCTAACAAGACACAGACCTTGTCTTCAGTTAAATAGCAGTTGTAAGGGCAGCAGCAAGAAGGGCGGAGAGCGTGGGAAACCTGCAGAGCAGGACTCAGAAGATGGTGGGAGAGAGGATTGCTCAGGTAAACCCCTCTGGAGAAGAAGCCAGCTTACCCCGGCTGTCCTTATTACCTTTTCCCTGGTCCTGGTCCCTTGTTTCTTCCCTGGCTCTACTCAAGGGACATAAACGTTATAAACACTCTTAAAAGAGAACTCCTTTCCCTGAGTTTTTTCTCTCTCTCCCTCCAGATGCCCCTGACCCAACCTCCCCTTCTCCATGGCTGCTTCACCTACCCTCGGCGACCCTTGGCTCTGGCCTTTGCTCTGTACCTTATTGTGGTTCACCCCTCACCTTCCTTTTCCTGCTCACCCTCTGGGCCTGGCCTCCGGTCTGGGCTCCTTTCTCCCTCTCCTCTCACCCCCATCCCGTTCCTGGAGGTTTCTGGACTGGTCGAGGCTCTGGCTTCTCCTCCCGTCTGGAGCTTCTCTGAGATGTCTCTGAGGGGTGGGGTGGGGGGACGCCAAGAAGGATTGGCCGGGCGGGTGTGGCGAGTAATCCGCTGGAACCAGAACCCAGAGCCTGACGTCACCGGGCCCCGCCTGTCAATCTCGGGCGGGCGCGCTGCTCGCAGCAGCCTCCTTCTCTGCCCCTGCCTCTCACTCGCAGTGACGGTGTCTCCACGACAGGCGACCAGCGCTTTCCTCCTGGACGCCGGGGGCCGCCTCCTGCAGGCAGCTGCTCGGCCCATGCAGAGAGCACAGCCGGGCACACAGCCACGGGGCGCATGACCAGAGATTCCCCGGAGCCCTGACTCCCCAGGTGAGTGGCGGGCTCCCAGGGGTACTTTGAGCGTGTGGGGAAAGCAAGGGGGTAAGAGGCAGTCCGGAGTGAGTCTATCCCGGAGTCAGAGGAGGGAGGCTTAACCACAGCACCTAGCACACTCCCCCCTCAGTCCTTTTGTTCCCAGTTCCTGACCTGAGGTCTCTGGCTCTGCGCTCTGCTTGCTGAGACATCAAACTTTGATTTCAGCACCGCGGACAGCGGCTCTGCCCTGCTAAGACCGTTTACGAGGGGACTTATTTCGGTGCTTGTGCAAGTTCACGTATATTTATCGGATTGTCCATGCGAGTCCACAGTGGAATCTATGTGTGTATCTGCTAAAGCTCAAAAGCTCCGTGTATTTTATCCATCCATCCATCCATTCATCCATTCACTCAACAGGTGCTCACTTATTTGGGGTTCGCACTTTATCCCCACTTCCCCACTATGCTCCATGCTCCTGAGATGGGATATGCAATTTGAGTGAGGCATTTTGAGCAGGGCATCTGCGGGAGAAAGTTCCTCGGTAGCGCGGAGAGCGCACCTGACCATCTGCGGTCCCTTTTCTGCAGGGAGCAACATCTGGCGGCATGAACGCGAGCGCCGCCTCGCTCAACGACTCCCAGGTGGTGGCTGTGGCGGCGGAGGGAGCGGCAGCTGCGGCCACAGCAGCAGGGGCACCGGACACCAGCGAATGGGGACCCCCGGCAGCATCCGCGGCGCTGGGAGGCGGCGGTGGACCTAACGGGTCACTGGAGCTGTCTTCACAGCTGCCAGCGGGGCCGTCAGGACTACTGCTTTCGGCAGTGAATCCCTGGGATGTGCTGCTGTGTGTATCGGGGACCGTGATCGCAGGCGAAAACGCGCTGGTGGTGGCGCTCATCGCGTCCACTCCCGCGCTGCGCACGCCCATGTTTGTGCTGGTGGGTAGTCTGGCCACTGCCGACCTGCTGGCGGGCTGTGGCCTCATCCTACACTTTGTGTTCCAATATGTGGTGCCCTCGGAGACTGTGAGCCTGCTCATGGTGGGCTTCCTAGTGGCCTCCTTCGCCGCTTCAGTCAGCAGCCTGCTTGCCATCACAGTGGACCGTTACCTGTCCCTTTACAACGCACTCACCTACTACTCGCGTCGGACCCTGTTGGGCGTGCATCTCTTGCTGGCAGCCACCTGGACAGTGTCCCTCGCCTTGGGGTTGCTGCCCGTGCTAGGCTGGAACTGCTTGGCCGACCGCTCATCCTGCAGCGTGGTGCGCCCCCTGACCCGCAGCCACGTGGCGCTGCTCTCCACTTCCTTCTTTGTGGTCTTCGGCATCATGCTGCACCTGTACGTGCGCATCTGCCAGGTGGTCTGGCGCCACGCCCACCAGATCGCCTTGCAGCAGCATTGCCTGGCGCCGCCCCACCTAGCCGCCACTAGAAAGGGAGTGGGAACTCTGGCCGTGGTGCTAGGCACATTCGGGGCCAGCTGGCTGCCCTTTGCCATCTATTGTGTGGTGGGTAGCCAAGAGGACCCGGCCATCTACACCTATGCCACCCTGCTGCCCGCCACCTATAACTCTATGATCAATCCCATCATCTATGCCTTCCGCAACCAGGAGATCCAGCGTGCCTTGTGGCTCCTGTTCTGTGGCTGTTTCCAATCCAAAGTGCCATTCCGCTCCAGGTCCCCCAGTGAGGTCTGAACGGCGTCTCCGTGTCCCCTCACCAACAGGACAAACCCAACACGCCAGCCTTTGGTGAGCTTCTAGGTACCTGCTGATGAACTCTTGAGATCTCAGTGGTGTGAATCTGACTCTACAGGAGACGAGGGACTGGGCGTGAACACAACAAACTCACTCAGACCAAGAGGCTTGTTGGCACTTTATATATACAGTGTATACACGTGTACATATATATACAAGTATTTGTGTCTTCTGGAGGTGGTCAGGACCTGGAGCTTCCTGTTATGTGAAAAACCAACCAACAAAATGTGGTTGTATACTCAATTTACATCACATTTGTCAAGTGAAGACATTCCAATACTGCTTAATAATAGCACTTTATTTTTAGCTGCTGAAATGCCAAAACAGTGTTGCCATTTCCATGAGCAGGAGAATGGGAGTCAAAGATGTATTTTTGTTGTATGTGATAGAATATTTTGCTGCACATGCATCGATAAACTACAACATATTTTGTACACAAATAAACACATTATAAGAAATATAATCTGGGGTATGTGATGGATTGTGGAATTATTTGAAAGCTGAATTATGAGTGTGTTCATTTTAAAAGTCTATTACATAGCATCTCCTTCCAGAAAAAAAAAAAAAAAACCTCACCCAAGAAAGCATATATATTGCATATGTGTCCTTACATTTTCCCTGAAATATCAAATCCAGATCAAGGGGTGGGAAAGGTCATGGAGGAAGTAACATTCATATACAGTATTCACAGAACATGGAAGGAAAGGCTGCATGGTACTGGTACAAGTTAATGTGCTCCCTTGGTGACTGAATTAGAAAGACATGTTTCAGGGAACAAAGCAATTCAAGCCACATACGTGCAGCTGTAAACCCTGAAACCAAAACTTCCCAGCATAGATTTACAAATATGGCTTATTCTGATTGTTGTTGATCGGATCTGGTAGCAAGGTGTAGAGCCCAACAAAATGAATCAAATTCTTTTAAGGCAAGATTTTCAGATCCTCATGAGGTAACTGAAGTGTGCCTGGTGTCCTTTCTCCAGGCATTCCTCTTCCAAACAGGCATTAAGACCCTTAACAACTAAACATTCCTCTCTATCAATGGGTCATGAATCAAGGCTAAATGAAGTAAGGTACACCGTGAGCTCACATGAAGAACTATGCACACAAACACATACATTACTATTGGGAACTTAGGAAAATACACACAAGCACATTTGCTCATGGATTTCATATTTATTGGGTACTTATTATATGTTAGGCACAATTCTGGGCCTGCGAATGTGGAAGTGAAATGAACAGGCCAAAAAAAAATCCCTCTATTCTCATGGTATTATATTTTAGTGGGGAGGCTGCCCTAAAAGTAAACAAATATCTGCTTTTACGTTGGGATAAATGCCAAGGAAGAAAGTAAAGGTGGTAGCAACCAGCAGAGCATTCTCCAGCGGTTGGGGCAACTGAGGGAGTCCCTGAGAGGAGCGCCCATTTAGGAGGTAACCTCGGTGAGATGGGTGCCAGGCATGTTAGGATGTAAGGGGACAGCCTCCTGGGCAGAGGGAGCGGCAAACACAGAGGCCTCAGGCGGGAACTCACCTGCCAAGTTCAAGGAGCACCGAGGTCAGCAGAGGCGTCTGAACTGAGCAAGTGGGAGAGGCACCAAACCAGGGCAGTGAGGGCGGGTCTTCTCCAGCTCTGGGGTCACTGCGGGGACCTGGACTTCTACCGAGCTGTGGTATAGCAGTGAGGCAATGCCATTTGTGTTTTTAAAAAATTACTCAGAGTGAGATTGGGGGGGCAGAAAAACGGAGAGAGAAGAGGGGATTGGGGAAGGGGTGACACGATTCAAGGATTGTGAAAAGGCTGTGAACAAACCTGATACCTGGCTAAGTAATTAAAGACAAAATTACTTAAAACTCCCTTGGGCTGTTCCATTGAAAATTAAGTTGGGCAGGGCTTTTCCTGCTCTCACCACCAAGGGAACAGTTCTTCTTCATGTCAAAAGATTCTGTAGGGACAACCAGCACAGCAAGGAATAAACACAGTTATCACCAATAGACCATCAAAACAAAAAGATTAGAAAGGTACTCACAGTTCGGTGTGGGTGCACACCTTTAACCCCAGCACCAGAGAGGCAGAGGCAGGCAGATCTCTGAGTTTGAGGCCAGCCTGGTCTACAGATCGAGTTCCAGGACAGCCAGGGCTACGTAGGGAAACCGTCTCAAAAAAAGAGAAAAAGAAAGGAAAGAAAGAAAATTGTCTCTAAGAGAGCTAGACAGGCAGCAGCAAAAGGCGGGCCGTGGCTGCACTCCCCCTGAGAAACGGCTTCAGGCGCAGAGGCAGAGCTAAAGATGCGGAGCAGTGGTTAGGGTCTGGAAACAAGGGGAAGCACAGACGAGGCATGAAAGAAAAGACAGATCTTCAGGATGACAGCTGGAATTTTACCTCGAGCCATAGAGTGAATGGGATGCCTTTGATATCAGGGAGACCATGAAGGGTAGAGGAGCAATGAAAAGGTGGGTGATGAGTTTTCTGTCCAGTTGACTACCTGGTGGGCTACCCAGATAACTGGTCAAACATTCTGAGCGTTTTGGTGGAGGTGATTTGGAGTGAGATTAACACGTACATGGGTAGACATTGAATAAAGCTGTCAACCCTCCATGTGGGGGTGCCCCAATTACCTGCCTTCTGACTTCACTGGCAACACTGGATCTCTCTGGCTCTACCATAGACGGCCTTGAGACTGTAATCATGTCAGGTTCCTTGGGTCCCCAGTTATTCGGCCTGCTCTGCAGATTTTTGGGTGTGCTAATCCCCATGATAGTACAAGTCATTTCCCTATAATAAATTTCTCACACACCCGTATCCCTCTATTTCTTTCATATTTCACATTTAATGAGCCAGCAAAGTCTACTGCCTTTGCCTTTACATGCATGCACACGTCTTATTGGGTCTTTGTCTGTTTCTCTGGAAAACCCTAATACAGGAAGGGTGGGGGGTTTCAAAAATCAATTCTGGACTCCCAGATGGAGAGCACATGTGGGCAGTTTTTCTATTACACAAACCTCCTGTAGCACTTACTATAAAATCAGCCATCGCTCTAAACACTTGACAAATATCTAATTTAATCTCTACAGCAATCCCGGATTGATGAACTCCGGGCAAGAAACAAATGGCATACTCTAACTAAGTAATTAAGTCTAATCTAATAGAGGGACTCTTTCTAAAAGTGACTATGATTAAAGGAATCCAACAAGGTACCAAAGCTTCCCACCCTCCCCCACCCACGGCTCACTAACAGAGCTGCCAAAAGGGAATGGAGAGAAAGCAGATTCTAGAACCAAGAGAGATTGTTGTAGAATAGCGGCCTGGGGCATGTGACCCTAGTAGAGGGAGGCAGCCCCTCACAACCTGGAGTCTGGTATAGAGTGAGCTGAGAGAGTTAATTACTGGATCAGCACATCTCGGCTCCATGCTACCTCCTGGTGATGACGTTTATTAATTAAGCTGCCAGAAGCCAGAGAGCAAGACAACCAGCTCTGATGTGGAGCACAAAGTCCATTTTCCTGGAGCAGCTGAGGTGGAGTGAAAAGCAGACCTGCCCGTGAGAGCGGAACAGTTACCACAAACACTGTGAGAGAGATGCTAGCATTATGCCCACTTTCCAGATGAGGAAATGGAGGTAGAGAGAGGTTACTATACATGTCAGTAGTTCTGGAGTGGGGTCTAAGCTGACAGATGAACTTGGGACTTGTCAACACATTGATGGTATTTAAAGTCATGGGTCTGGATAGGGCCTGGATAGGGTCACTTTGGGAGTATTAGTTGTCATGTGAGTTTTCCAGCAGAGATGAGAACAAATGTCTACTCACTGCTCACTAGACTCAAGAAAGGATTCCACCAAAGTCTAACTTAGAGAAACAATGCATTTATTGGGTTACTTACAGGAGCGTGGGCAATTCAAAGGCAGCCTTCTCACTGAAAAACCCACCAGCATAGGCACCAGCTCACAAAAGCTGCATTCCTGCAGCTTAACCTGCAGGCAGATCGACAGGCCAGGAAAGTCACCTTGCCCTGGTAGTCTTTTCTACTCATATAACCGGGAGTTAGAGGGATCTTAGGAATCTTAAAGATTTCAGGAACTTCCTGAGACTTGGGAGTTGTTTGTTGGCTGAGTCTTAAAGGACCCACCCTTCAAGATGGAAAGTTTCTAAGTGGAGAAAATCTCTATATAACACTGTTGGACAGAGAAGAGGGCCCAGGACTGAGCTCTAGGGGACTGAAGTGTTCACACATCAAAAGACAGGATTAAGCAAAGGAAGAGAAAGTAGTGAGAGAGTGAGAAAAGCAGAGTTCCCCAGGGAAAGGAGGAAACCAAGCCCCAGGGAGGAGTTCCTGAGAGAATGAGTAAAGAAGGGACTTAAGAAATGACTTGAGATTTTATCATGTCAGCATAGCTGTTGAACTCCACAAAGCAAGTCTTGGAAGAGTGTGAGGAGAAAGAAGCTTAGCTGTAGAAGGTGCAGGAGAAAATTCACTAGCGATCCAGCCTCAAACAGTTCCCAACTGCACACTGCTGACCTTTTCAACACTGTAACACTCTGTGCTTTCTGCATGTAGACGCTTACAGTGCCCATAAATTTAGATATGGAAAGATTAGTGTTATTGTTCACCCATCAAATTAAACTTTTCTCAAGAACTGACTTCTTGGACTGTTCAGCCCCATCACACATGGTTTGAAGTCCGTCTACCCATTGACTCTGGAATGTGTTGGAGTACACTGAACCACAGAGCTGGTTATCAGCATCCCCTAAATGTGAGGGGATAAAGTAACCCAACTCCAGAGACAGGACACAGGGATTAACAGTATGATACACTTTAGAACCACAGATATAAACTTCCTGCAATAAGCACATGGATCTGACTTCAGTCTGCTGATGTGTTAGTTAATATTTAATATCCATCCCTGGCCTGATCACAGTTTGGGGGAGCTAAGAATAGGAAAATGCTAAGCAATCAGTTTGTTAATGATGCTGCCTTATAGAGTGGGCCAGTCTGTGTAATGTCAACAGGTTTGACATTAGCCAACCTATGATGTAACAGTATAAAGCTGTGGGCAGATCTCAAAACATTTCCACACAGAAATGTCACATATTCATTTGACCTATCAAAAACTAATTAAGAATCTTCTATTATAAGACCCTATCTAGTCAGAGAAGCATAGGGTCTTTGAGAAACCCATCCACTTTATTATCTAATGAGTATCCTACCTTCAACAGATTTTAAATTGGGCTACTGACTTTCACCCCCAAGAGCCCATCCTCTATCTCTTATTTACAATATTAATGGCAATGTCATCCTGTAGTTGCCCTCAGAGAAGCCTTAGAAATCACACACCGTTCTATTTCTTTCATGCTTCACGTCCACTGTGTGCTGTGGGATGGTCTGTATGTCAAATGTGTTGCTGATTGGTCAGTAAATAAATCACTGATTGGCCATTGGCTAGGCAGGAAGTATAGGCGGGACAAGGAAAAGAATTCTGGGAAGTGGAAGGCGGAGAGAGAGACATTGCCAGCCGCCATCAGGACAAGGAAGATGTAAGGTACCAGTAAGCCATGAGCCATATGACAAAGTAAAGATTAATAGAAATGGGCTAAATATAAGAATAAGAGCTAGACAATAACAGGCCTGAGCTAATGGCCAAGCAGTTTAAATAATGTAAGAGTCTATATATTTATTTTATAAATGGGCTCTGGGACTGGCGGGACTTGATGGCGGGAGCTGGAGAAAAATTCTCCAGCTACAAATGGCGCCCAACGTGGGGCGAGAGTTTCCACCTAAAAACTTAAAAAAAAGATTCTAAAACGGACCTAAAAACAGCTTCCTAATAGTCTCTCTCAAATAAGCGGCAGCTGCCGATTTGAGCTACTGGCGGGTTCCTAGCATGCACTCTCGACCTGCAATATGGTGGGAATGAGGCCTCTACAAGTAGCACATTAAACTATGTGATGAATTTAGCCTTTGCTAATACAAAACAAAAAAAGAGGTTTCTGGGCTACACGCTACTTTGGTAAAAATGTAGACCCACTATTTCTGAGAGTTACGGCTCCCAGAGCTGGCGGAAAGCGGACCACCACCATGTTGGGAAGCTGAAGTGGGCAGAGCCAGCAGCCACTGCGCAGTTTCAGGCTTAGAAGGCTGCAGTTTAAAAGGAATAGGCTCAAGCTAATATAAAAAAATAAGCCACATAAAGATGACTACCACACAGAGAATCTGGATTATGTTCTCTTTGATATTCGTAACTGCAGAAAAACATTTGATTGTAAAAGCTGTTGAGTTATGCCAAAATGTATATTTTAAAGATACCTTGACTTCAAAATTTGGATATAAGGATATATTGCTTTGGAAAAGAGTCTCTGCTCTTGTTTCCACAGAAAGCCAGAGACTATGGATTTGTTCCAGATTAAGATACATCAGGTTTGACCAGCCAAGACCCCCTGAAAGGTCTCCAATGACACCATGGCCCAGATGATTCAACATCCAGAATGGTTTCAAGTCAACTGGCTCAGACGATACAGCCTCACGGACTACTCCATGATCCTAAAATTTTCTTTCTGTCTCCAGAAGATACAGCGCCCCCCTCCAGCAGGAAATAATAAGAGAAGCTACGCCCAAATTCCCAAATATACCAAGCTGGCTTTAGAGATAGAATTGGCTCACTCCCCCTCTAAACCCAGACATATTGCTCAAAAAAAAAAAATGATTAAGAGATTCTTATGTCCCAAATCAAAAGAGCCCTCTGATATGGGACAGAAAAAAAACAATATTTTTATTTAAATCAGGTTGATTATAAATACAATCTCTTTCTAAAACAAAAAGGGGGATAGTTTAGATATGATAGGATAAAAGGATAGATTAATGAACCTACTTTTAAAGAATAACAACTTATTTAAAATGTTTTACATTGCTATAAATTTTAATTTATTGATACAAATTTAAACTTAATTTTGTTATACTATATATATATTTCTATTCTTGTTTGAGGTATGTTTATATAACTCATTTAAAATTATAATAGATAATTAAAAAATAGATTAATAATTAATCATCTATGATAATCATATTTATAGCCATATTAATTAAGTCTTCTAGATATACATAATTATATTTCAGATAGATAGATAATCTTCAAACACTTCAAAGGCCTACAGAATATGGCATTTACATCAGGACAAGGAAGATGTAAGGTACCAGTAAGCCATGAGCCATATGACAAAGTAAAGATTAATAGAAATGGGCTAAATATAAGAATAAGAGCTAGACAATAACAGGCCTGAGCTAATGGCCAAGCAGTTTAAATAATGTAAGAGTCTATATATTTATTTTATAAATGGGCTCTGGGACTGGCGGGACTTGATGGCGGGAGCTGGAGAAAAATTCTCCAGCTACAACTGTGCCATTGTCTTGAACTTGGAATATACAGGGAATCGAGCCACAGACACTTCTGGACTGCTACGGTCTCCTCTGGTCTGGATTACGTCAGTAGCTTCCTATCAGGGCTCCCACTGCAGCCCGTGTATCTGCAGTCTCTGCCTGTGTCTACAGGGCCATAGTCTCTAAGGAATGAACTTGGGGAGGAGGTCCATGGCCCCAGAAGTGGGGATTTTCTGATCGTAGCCTAGAAGTGACGACATAAATTCCACCCTTAAAGAAGGCAAGCAGGACCCTCTAAAGCTTGAAGCCCAGCACCAGGCTCCACTTGGCATAGCCTATTCATTTCCTATTGCTGATGTAGCCAATCATTTCAAACTTGGTAATGTGCATAAAACAGCACACATTTTATAGAGATCGAAACTAGAAGCTGGAATTCAACTTCCCAGGGTCAGAAATCGGGATGGCAGCAAACTTTGCTCCCACCAGTAGCTCTTCAGGAAGAACATTCCCTAGCTTTTTCTAATGTTCGGGGCAGCATTCCTCGGCTCACGGCTCCTCCCTTACAGTGGCCACACTGCCTCCCTCCCTCTGCAGTTAAACCTCCTGTGTGTTTGTCTTATGAAGACACTCGTGATTACAGAAGTCCTGGCTAGGAAACTGCCAACAGTGTTTCCATTCGAGGGTCACTTCTGCAAAGCCTTTGCCATCTAAGTAACAGACAGAACCTTTGAGAGCTGTGCCAAGAAGGTTACAGTCTGAGACGCAGAACCATGGAAGTCAGCCGAAGAAGAGCCACCGAGGAGAGGCGCAGCTGAGAGCTTGGAGAGAGGTTTACAGAGCATGTGCTGAAGGGTGGTCAGAGCACTGAGAGAACAAGTGAGCCAAGGGCATGGGGGGTGTTAAGTTAAAAATATGGTGTCACAGGTGAACTGAGTGAGAGCAGCGTTAAGGGACAGCAAGATAGGGTGTGAGACTGGGTGCAGCGAGGAGGAACACGCTAAGTTCTTCCACTGAATTTAGTCCCCTGAATTTAGTTCTCCATCTCTCTGTCTCTGTCTCTCTGTCTGTGTGTTGTGGGGATACATTGTGTCTCCCATATATTGTGTCTCTGTCTCCCTCCCCCTCTCTTTCCCCCTCCCGCCCCCCTCTCTCTCTCTCTCTGAAAGCCAAGAATCGAACACATTGTTCTACTGAGGAGGCAGCACTCTACTGAAAAAGACAAGGCAGCAGGAGAGATGCTTGATAGACAAGGCTTGATGAGGAAGGATGGGCTCCGGCTCCGAGACAGAGCGCAGGGAGTCGGTGGGGACACAGCTCCTCTGTTCTGCCGGGGAGGCAAGGCGGGAGTAATTGGTACTGAGAGAGCTCTAAGTTTATAGGTGGTGGGAGGAAGTTCACAGAGTTCCTACCTGACAATCTCCATTTGTCTGAAGGAGGAGTGCCAGTTAAGAGATGATTACAAAAGGTCTCAAGAACCTGAGCTGATGAGTTTGGGAACAAAGCGGGGTACTCGGGTGATGCTGTCATCACTTGATCCAAGTTTAAGATCATAGCAGGTGTTGCGAGAATGGAGAGCAAGTACCATCCTCGGACACCATTGATGGGGATGCAGAAGGGGACGAACACTTTGGGAAATGATCAGGTGGTTTCTTAAGAGGTGAAATAGTCTCACACCACACAATCAAATTGTTCTGCTGATCTTTGTTGCAGAGAAATAAAGGAGTGCATCCATATAAAGACATTCATGCGAATGTTCACAATGGCTGGGTTTGTAAGAGTAAAGAATTGGAAATGACTCGAATATGCATCAACACATGAGTAGTAAATTGTGGTTTATCTATCTGACTGGATACTACTCGGAAGTGGAAAGGAATGAATTAGTGAGCTGTGCAGTGTGTGGAATGAGTCTCCAAATACGTATACTGAGTGAAAGAAGCCGGAGAGGAAGGGAGTAAAAGGACATAACTCTTCACATGCAGAATTCTTGACAATGCATGCAACAGAAATCATGTTATGTTTGGGATGGGGGGGTGCAGCCATACAAAAATGTGGAAGAGACTGAGAGAGGCTCAGGGGAATTCGGGGATGATGGATATTGTCATTATCTTAATTATGGTTGTTTCACTGGTGCAGATTGTGCCTTTGATGGTGGCGCATGGCTGTAATCCCTCTAATGCCTGTCTTTATGGGGCTGGAATACTAGGATTGCAAGTTCAAGGTCATCCTTGGATACAAAGCAGGTTCAAGGGCACTGTTGATTGCACAGTGAATCCGTCATTCACAAACCAGGGGCTTAGGCTGAAACTCAGCGGCAGAGCATTTACTTAATATATGCAATGCCCTAGCTCCGATCTGTAGCATTGCATAAAAATATAAACAAACCCATTCATTTCTGCATCAATTGCAGCTTCAGTAAATCCATGCTAGAGTACTAAAAGTCAACAAAAGAGCCATAGTACAATAGTATATGCATGATAAAGTTTATTAGTCAGATGTGGTCCAGTCTCCTCAAATACATCCACCTGCTGGCCACTAAAGGGGTCATGTGAATCGGAAGATGAAGAGTGAGCTTAAGTTGCTCTAAGGGCCTTGCAGGGTGTAAGGGTCTTGTAGGGAACATATGAATTAATAAGCGTAATTTAAGCTGCAGTAACAAACAGCCCACAACTCTAGTGCCTCATGCAATGCGGATTTCTAGTTTCTACAGTACTTTTTGCAATGTCTGGACACCTTTGATTACTGCACAGCAACGTAACTGTTCACTTCCTGGGTCCGCCCTCACCTCGAGGCCTTTTCTACAAACCACCAGGGCAAGAAAGGAGCTCTAGAAGGTGTCGTGCCAGTGACTAAACGCTTTGGCCATAATTTGCACTTCCATTCTCAGCCAGAGTGTAGAACTAGTCACACACACACACACACACACACACACACACACACACCCCTGACTACTAGGGTAACAGTTAGGGTCTCAGAAAGAAAGAAAACGAAGTGGAGGGTCTGATGTTTGACCACACCATTTTTGCCTTCCCTAAATGAATGTCAAGGTGCAGACAGAGAGGAAAGTCTGGAGACCCAAACTCAAAGTTTCAAATATTATTTGAGACTAAACAGGCTCTTGTAATACCTTAATAAAACTTATGTGATGTGGCTGTTTAGTCAGTTAAACAGTGCAAAAAATGTAGGAAGAATTCAAAAGAGGAGTCTGGTTTTCTAACTTTCGTCAACCATAGTCCCTCATCATGGAGTGGCTGGGGGACTGGGGAGTTTGGCATAAACACCTGCCCACAAGCAGTCCTCAGCCAGTGTGTGGCTAGGGTTGTGTGCCTATACTGAGTGAGGTGGGCTCTGATAACTGATACTGATCAGAGGTTCTGGCAATATGTGAGTTCTATCATGAAGTACATCAGATCTCTTAGGGGTAAAGGAAGGGTCGGTGCCACACCAACTCCAGTGTTGTCCATGTGACATAAACAATTATGTCAATAATAGTGGACGGGAGATACGTGTCCCATGGGACTAAGCTCCCTGGAGGTCCCTGGCAGAGTGCCCGTGTTATGCCTCCTTCTTGAAGGAGATGTGCTTCACAGATCATGAGCTCCTTGGGCTATGGGTTGTGTATAACTGCTTTTTTGATAATGTTCTAAATAATCTATGAAGCACAGCCAAAATTAATGAATGCTTGGGTTGTGAACTATGGAGGAGAGGGGAAGCTGGACATGGACCTTATTTGGATATAGCAGAATGAGCTATTCCTTAAAGACCTCAAGCCGCTAGATAATAGAAAGTATAATAGTTCAGGCACTTCTGGGGAATGAACACTCACCCACTAGGAATCCTTTATGAATCCCAACTAAAGTGATTTATGGCAGAAAAACGTTATCTCATAGGAGACAGATGGTGGGCCCCTCCATTGAGGAAGTTCAGCATGGGAAACTTAAGGACTACAGCAGAACACCTTCCCCTTACAGGCCTAAAAGTACAAGAGTCCATATTCCAACAGGTAAAAAAAGTTTTATATCAGAAGAGATATATGGTAAAGAACTGAAGAAAGACTCAGGGAGGATCTGCAGCATCCAAATTGGCTAAGTGGGTCATGAGAACCAGAAAAGTAGAAGTGCATAATAAACCAGTGAGCAGCTGAGATAAAGATGAAGGACACAGCTGCAAGAAGCCTACACAAGTCTAGGGACCGTACTAAGTTTAAAAAACACAGACCGCTCTTTGGGTCATAAAGTTCTTATGAGTGAAGGGATATGTCTAGCACTGATTAATAATTGTGTGCTTGCTGTTTTTTAAAGATGATGTAATTGAATTATTGCCAAGCTCTTATTGTTCCTTGTATGACTTGATAGTTTTCTTTTCTGTATATAAACTACTGATTTGCAGAAATAAAATTGCAGCAGATTCAAACCACTTCTGAGTGTGTTGTCTGTCTGTCAGTCGCCGAATCCTTGCCTTCCTGACTACCCAAGCTCTGGTCCCCCTACGGTCGTGGTACCTCCGATGGGCCAGTCCGTGGCAGGTCAGGTCAAGTCGCCATTAAAGACTGTTGGGGGAGGAAGGGAGTCTGCCATGACAGCAACCTGTAGCTTCAGCTTATAACTAGTGTAGAGCACACTTGGAAGCTGAGTGAAGCCATTTGAATGGTGTGTGTGTGTGTGTGTGTGTGTGTGTGTGTGTGTGTGTGTGTTGTGTGTGATATGTGTGAGTGTATGGGGTGTGTGTGTGCTGTGTGTGTGTTTTGTGTGTGTGATGTGTGAGTGTGTGGGGGGTGTGTGTGCTGTGTGTGTGTTTTGTGTGTGTGTGTGGTGTGTGTGTGGGGTGTGAGTGTGTAGGGTATATGTGTGGTGTGTGTGTGTGGTTTGTGTATGTGGGTGTGTGTGGTGTGGGTCTGAATGAGTGTTGGTGTGTGTATGTACGTGTGGTGTGGATATGGGTGTGAATGAGTGTGTGTGTGTGTGTATGTATGTGTATGTGGTGTGGGGAATGTCGGGGTGAATGAGTGTGTATATGTGTGAGGGTGTGGGGGTGAATTAGTATATGTGTTTGTGTGGTGTGGGTGTGGGTATTGGTATGAATGAGTGTGTGTGAGTGTGTGGTCTGTGGGGGTGTGGGGGTGAATGAGGGTATGTGAGTGAGTGTGTGTATGTGTGGGGGTGGGGTGGGGGTGTGTGAATGAGTATATGTGTGTGTGGGTGTGTGTGTATGTATGTGTGGTGTGTGGGGGTGTGGAGGTGAATGAGTGTGTGTGTGTGTGTGTGTGTGTGTGTGTGTGTGTGTGTAAGATCAGAGGACAACCTCAGTTGTCATCTCCCAGGCTCCACTGTATTTTAAGACAAATCTCTCACTGACTTGAGATTGACAAGGCCAGCATGGTGCTCCCACACCCAGCTGTTGGAATTGTTTTTAAACGTGTTCACCCTTCCTAGTGCTGGGACCCTTTAATCCAGTTCCTCACGCTGTGGTGACCCCCCAACCATACAGTTATTTTCATTGCTGCTTCATAACTGTAATTTTGCTGCTGTTATGAATTGTAGTGTTACGTATTTGGAGAGACAGAGGTTTGCCGAAGGGGTCATGACCACTGTTCTCGGGTTTGAACTCGGTCCTCACGCTTGCAAGGTGAGTCACCTGCCCAGTCCTGGAACTGCTCTTTTCCTAAAGCCACGAAGGTCTAAAGAATTCCAGTCCAGAACTCAACTCTCTCAGCCAGGTCAAGCAAGGGCAAAGGCTGTTGTAAGAACTGAACGGCTGAACGGGCTGGCAGAGCCGGAACGGGGCTCGGCCCAAGGCAGCGCCGCATCTGCCTTTGCTGCTCCTGTGATACAGCTGATCGCGAGCAGACGGTACAACGGCAGCATTTCACAGAGATTGGGTGTTATAGCCTGAGGCCCGTTCTGATCGTCAGGTGCCCTCCATTGTACTCCAGGTATTCCTCATGGGTTACCTCTTTTCAGTAGCTTGCAAATCTCAAATTTTGCCACTTTAATGCTTTAGTTGCTGCTTTGAAAATAATTTTATAATAATCTTTTAAAATTATTACATTTTTCATTTATCATATGGGGGGGTGCCATAGTGCATATGTGGAGGTCAGAGAACAGATTCTGAAAGTCGGTTTTCCCCTTCTACCATGTGCGTCTTGGGGTTTAAACCCAAGTCACCATACTTAGCAGCAGGTGTCTTTACTGCCAGAGCCATCTTGCGGGTCCCACGCCATGACAGTTTTTAATACTGAGCTAAGCTGTATCTCTGAAACAGCAATTCAAATCAATATTGTATCCATTTTCCCAACAAATTGAAACTGGGGTGTACATATTGCTGTAAACCACTTGTCATGAAATTTTCCAATAAACTGTTTACACCTAGGGATAACATTCACATCTCTGCTCCCCCTAAACCAGATCCTTTGGATAGTAAACTAAACAAAACCAGCCAGCAAACACACACACATTTCCATCTCTGTTTTTCTATCATGAACACACAGACAGACAGACAGACAGACACACACACACACACACACACACAAATGCACGCACACAAACCACACACAGAAGTCATGTACCTGGGAGTCCCTGCTACTTACCAAATCCCACTCCCTAGGATATCCTACACACCTAGTTTATTCAAGGGTGCTCTGAAAAAAAAAAAAAACTGGTTACTCCCAAAAGAAATGCAGTTATGAGAGAGAAATCGTTTAGGACAAACTCCATAGGTACACAGAACCAGTATAACATTCTCAGCCTGGGCTCTGGCTATGTGAGCATTTTTGAATGCCAGCTTCAACACAAAAGGAAGGGGCAAGAAGGAGCCATGACCAGTAACAGAATGCTGTGTGTTCAGTCACTCATCAGCCCCTTGCTGTAGGGTGCGGGGGTGGGGTGAGGTGGGGTCCATACATTACAGACTGAATGTGAGGTGACAGCCATCCCTCTATTACCCCACCACTGTGTACTAAGTTACGTCACCGTGTATCCAAAGCCAACAATGATTACAGCCCCTTGGGTATTACTGTAATATTGGCGGATGCTCTGTGTTAAAAGGATAATTGCTCCCTTAATTTTTTTAAATTACCGTTATTAATAGAACACACAGTAACAGCGTGAGACGGTATTCTTTCTCTTACTGGAAGGGTGTTAAATGCCTGTTTGGTAAATACTGCACACACAAAGGTAATTATGAAAACCGTGGCAGAATCAACAACAGTGAAAGGATCATTTGTTTCAGTCCATTTCAACAGATCTCATTTTTCACTGCTGTGGACGCACATCCACTTTATTACTGAAACAGCTGACAGCTGATAATGTTATCTTTTGTTGCTGAGGCATTTAATCCCTGTGTGACAGATGTCACTGGACGGGCTGGTACCGAGCTAGCAGAACTTTGCGTATCATGCAGCGTGCACGTGATAGCCACCCTGCCTGGGCTTGCAAACTGAACTCAACTCTGTGACTGTGTGGGACCCTATTCCTTTCCATATAGATGCCACTTTCCCTGTCCAGGAAGCTAGCTACATCTGCTGGGGGTTTGGACCCTAGTGACAGAGGTAGAGCTAAAAGGACTTTAGAAGCCGTCTTGTAGAGTTTCCTTGGGTGTCAGCGATTCGGGGTTTCACAGAAAAGCCAGTGAGTAGTCTTACTCAAGACGGCATAGCTTGTGGCTAGCTGTTGAGTGTGGTGAACCAAAGGGAATGTCAGTCAGGCTTTGCCCTACTTATCAAGTTCAGGAGCCAGGAATTTGGCCCAGGTGACTGCGTCTCTTCAGTGCCTGCGGAATTGTCTTAAACAACAAGACCATGCAGCAGCTGGCCACCTCAGGACCTTCAAGTAAAGCTTTTAAGCTCAAAAGCCAAGCATTTTCTGCCTCTCCCAACTGAGTTTAGTGTAGACGAATGAGTAAGTAAAAGACAACAAAACCCTCTCATACTATTGAGAACATTAGAAAAAATACATACGTGAGGGTATATGCATCAACTATCTGAAGTGGACAGGACTTTCTGAGCTTCAAAACAGTGAACAGAGTCACACAGTGTGTAAGAAATGCAGGTCTAGCCAAACCCATGATAAATAAATTTAAAGATGAAGAGCAAAGTATATCAAATACAGTTCATACATTTAAATACATTAATAAAATGTAACACAGTTTTGCATATAAGCTTTTTACAGATTGAGAAAATGTTAACTCAATAGGAAAATTGACAAAAATATAACAGAGATTTCATCAAAGGAAATGTCAGCTCTGCTGGATGCAGACACTTACACTGTCTTATCCTCGTGGGAGGAGGCTTTTACTGATTACTTTCATCAGAGCTTGCTTTTCTCCTGTTCAAACCCCTGATCCTTGACATTAGAGAAAGTTCTGAGAATCATGTTGGGCTAAACACAGAGCATTTCAGCAAGGCTCTGGGACATACTCAACATGAGGCATCAGAGCAAGCAAGGAATAAGGGCCGCTCAGCCACAGCTCTGCACCTCTACCCTGCTCCCCCATTCCACACAGGACAAGGGGAACCAGAGTCATGGGCAGGTCCCTCAACTGTTTGTGGTAGCACCCACACACACCACTCTAACGTACAACCCTGTTCTTTAAAATGATCACAGCTATCTTTGCACTGAGGAGGTTCACCAGGACCAAGACTCTCAACATTCAGAGCCACCTGAAGCTTTCTAAGAAGATGTTACAGCAAATCCCTTGCAGATAAGGAAGGACGTGATTTCTGTTAGCCAGTGATTGATACACTAGGGAATCATGTTTGCCCTTCAAGGACTATGTGACTTCAGGTGAGGCCGGTAGGCAAGTCCTCTCTCTCATCAGCTCAAACATCAGCAAAATGAGAAGTTTGGGCTGAGATGAGCTGAGAGTTTTCTTTTTACTCCCTTCTTCTAAGCAGATGATGGTCCAAAATCCTATCCATGATGGGGTGGTACAAGAGATGCTGTGTTATCCAGCGCTGGCTTCCTCCTCAGGATCTCAGATGTTCTTTGCACCAACTTCTCAGGAGGAGGCCCATCATTTCCAGAGTCTGTTTCGTTTTCTGGCTTCAGTGGAGGCAGAGATGCTCTGAGGTGTGGTGAATTCCACGCTCTTGACGGTTTTCTTCTTCTCTGTCTCCTACCACAAGGAAGCAAGGTCAGAGAGGAGTAATCTGCTCTTGCCAGCAACTCTGCCCACGTACGCAACAGCTCCCCGTGGTTCCTAGAATAAGCCAAATACCTTAGCATGGCCAGACACTTACGATCTGACCCTGCCAACCTCTTTGGCTGTCTCCTCTGTCTCACCCTGCCAGGTGACCCACATTGAATGTACTACCTTTCATCCACCTGCACGGCTTTGTGTGCGTTCAGTTTCGTCTGCTGCCACATCATTTTTTCCTTCAATTCCTCCACTCTTCCCATTAGGTGCCTCATCAAGGTCTCATCTCCTACCTTCCTCCCTCATACTTGGGGTTCAGCTCCCCTATCCCCTACCCTAGATCAGGTTAGGTCTCTGTGAGGTGTTCCTTTAAGTGCCCTGAGCATCCTCGTCATTTATGATCATCATTTCTCTAAATTGTTTTTTCTCCTTGATAGACTGTTCACTTTAAGGGACCCTGTCTGTCTTGTTACCACTACATCTGAAAGGTTTTAACAAGCCTTGTATATAAAAAGTACCCAAGATGTACATGTCAAATGAGAATTAAAGATCCCTCCTCCACCCAAATCCTACCCTGCCTTATGCTGCTCCCCACCCAGTATGACTAAATTACATCCCTCTAATGAAAGTCTGGATTAGCAGGACCAGGGAGAATGAAGAAACCCATCGGAAAGCCTGAGAAACCTACCAATACTGCAGGTTCTACTAGTTGAACAGATACAGACCAGAGACTTAGCAAGATGCCCGGGAAACTGTCTACATGAAGGACCCACCACAGTCACACTCCTTTTATCTTCAAAGCAGCTTCCGTGGCTGCAGAAAAATTATTTTTCCTATTGGAATGAACTAAAAGGCACCACATTGATTTTTAAAATGGTACTGTAATTTGGAATTCAATTAGCTTTGCCTAAAACAAAAAGGAATATGTCTCTATCCAAATGGTAGTGATTTAAAATATTGTTTTGACCAAAGAGTATCGCCCATGACAGGGGAAGTCATCTTATCCCTTTCTGCTCTCATGTCCACCAAGCTAAGCAGTAAGCAACTGCATACTAACGGTCACCCCGGTGAATTTTTGTGCAGCATTAACTAGCTGCCTCTCTGTCTCTTCATGGATGTTTGCGTTATAGTATCCTGTCCTCCTCTCCCAGAAGTTGGTCACAAACCCAGGCTGGTCCAACAAGACATTCTCCCTCAAGACCCCAGCCTTGAGTACCATGGCCACACTGTGGAAACTACAGGTATTCACTCCAGGAAACAGGGTCAAGAGAAAAGAATTGGGTCCATGCCGCCTTCATGCCCAGACCCATCATGGCTCCCCTGCTCACAGCCTGTAGCTAGAGTTTTCCTGCCTGGCCCACAGTCAGGGCAAATCTCTTTCACCTGCCAGTCCCACAGCCTCTCAGACCCGACCAAGTAAACACAGAGACTTATGTTGCTTTCAAACTGTATGGCCGTTGCAGGCTTCTTGCTAACTGTTCTTATAGCTTAAATTAATCCATTTCCTTTAATCTTGCCACATGGCTCGTGGCTTACTGGCATCTTCACAAGCTGTTTCTCATCGTGGCGGCTGGCAGTGTCTCTCTGACTCAGCCTTCCACTTCCCAGCTTTATTCTCCTCCTTGCCCCGCCTATACTTCCTGCCTAGCCAATGGCCAATCAGTGTTTTATTGATTAATTAGCAACACATTTGCCATACATCCCACAGCACTTCCCTTTTTTTTTTTTTTTTAAAAAGGAAGGTTTTAACCTTAACAAAGTAAAATTACATATAATTTGGGAATTTGGGCGTAGCTTCTCTTACTACTTCCTGCTGGAGGGGGGCGCTGTATCTTATGGGGAAACAAAGAAAATTTTAGAATTATGGAATAGTCCATGAGGCTGTATCATCTGAGCCAGATGCCTTCAAACTGTTCTGGATGTTGGATCATCTGGGCCATGGTGTCATCGGAGACTTCAGGGGGTCTTGGCTGGTCAAACCTGATGTATCTTAATCTGGAACAAATCCATAGCCTCTGGCTTTCTGTGGAAACAAAAGAAACTCTTTTCCAAAGCAACATATCCTTATATCCAAATTTTGAAGTCAAGGTATCTTTAAAGTATACATATTGGTTTAACTCAGCTTCCTTTACAATCAAATATTTTTCTGCAGTTAAGAATCCCAAAGACAACACAATCCAGATTCTCTGTGTAATATTCATCTTCACGTGGCTTATTTTTTATATTAATTTTACTGTCTCTTTAAAGACTTTATTTTTTAATATTTGTTTCTATAACTGTATATATCACCTTTTTTGTCTCTTTCAAGCCTACGTATCTTTTACACACATTGTAAACTATTACATCTGAATCTGTCTTATTGTGAATCTATTGCTTTAACCTGCAGCAGCTGTGGCTGCTGGCTCCGCCCACAGCTTCTCAACATGGCTACGTTTACCACCAGCTCTGGGAGCTATCATGGGTCTATGCTTTTATCCAAGCAGCGTGTAGTCCAGAAACTTTTTTTGTTTTATACTAACAATGTCTAAATCCACCATGCAGCTTAATGTGCCACTTGCAGAGGCCTCATTTCCGCCCTACTGCAGATCAAGCACACGCGCTAGGAACCCGCCAATAGCTCAAACCAGCAGCTGCCGCTCATTTGAGAGAGACAATTAGGAAGCTGTTTTTAGCTCCATTTTAGAATCTTTTTTCTCAGTTTTTAGGTGGAAACTCTTGCCCCACGTTGGGCGCCATTTGTAGCTAGAGTTTTCCTGCCTGGCCCACAGTCAGGGCAAATCTCTTTCACCTGCCAGTCCCACAGCCTCTCAGACCCGACCAAGTAAACACAGAGACTTATGTTGCTTTCAAACTGTATGGCCGTGGCAGGCTTCTTGCTAACTGTTCTTATAGCTTAAATTAATCCATTTCCTTTAATCTATACCTTGCCACATGGCTCGTGGCTTACCGGCATCTTCACAAGCTGTTTCTCATCGTGGCGGCTGGCAGTGTCTCTCTGACTCAGCCTTCCACTTCCCAGCTTTATTCTCCTCCTTGCCCCGCCTATACTTCCTGCCTAGCCAACGGCCAATCAGTGTTTTATTGATTAATTAGCAACACATTTGCCATACATCCCACAGCAACAGCCCTCTAAAGTGCCCTCATCTTCCTAGTCATTATGCAAATTTTTGACATTCCTCCTGTATAGAAGCTTCATGAATAAGGTAGACAAATGGTTTCTGTGGCTTACATAGAATCATGGCACATCCTCAGACTCATATGTGAAGATGTTTTGAAGTCCCGTGCCGCCTCTTCGGTCATTGCGCATTGTGAAATTTAAAATGAAAGTCACAAAACCAGGCTTGGAATGTAGCTCAGTGGTAAAGTGCCTGCCAGTGTGCACAGAGTACTGTGTTCCATCCTGATGTCCAGAGAGAGAGAGAGAGACAGACAGACAGACACAGAGACACAGAGACAGAATTATGGTGATATTTTATTTGTGCTGAAATGTGATTTTATTTGTATGTTAATAAATAAAGTTGTCTGGGGGTCAGAGCTAAGAGCAAGCCATTTAGCAGAAGTCTGGCAGTGGTAGCACACGTCCTTAATCTGATCACATGGCAGGCAGAGTCTTGTGTGTTCAAGGACATAGCCAGCTTGGAGACACACGCCTTTAATCTCAATACCAACCATGGAGACCTGGAGGTCTGTATAGACAGGCAGTGATGAGGAGATCATGTGGTTGGGTTTAAAACCAATGAGAAGGCAGAACAGAAAGTCAATAAAAGTACAGACACACAGGAAGTAGGTCTCTTTCTCAGGGGAAGGACGACAGCGACAGTGAGAGGTAAGAAAGTGGTCTTAGCTCTTGGCTGCTGCTCAATCTCTGGGCTTTTAACTCTGCATTTGGCTCTGTGTTTCTCATTTAATAAGACTGTTCAGAATTACATCTACACAGAATGAGGAAAGATAGATGCAAACCTATCTAGACAGGAATAGAATGCAGCAGACCAAATGACTACTTGTAAAAGGCAAAAGAACAAAAAACAAAACAAACAAACAAAAAAAACTGCAAGAAAAAACAACAAGCCCTGACTCTTAAAGACAGATTTATGCTTCATTTTTCCTAATTTTCTCTATATTCAAAATCACTTGTGACACAGTACATTAATAACAGAAATAAAAACTTGTAGTGAGGAGAGTATAAATCAAGGGAAGGAAATCTTGCCTTAGTATTAAGACAATACAGAACCATGACCTACTTCCAATAGTCACAAATGCAGTCCTGGCCTCTTTGTTCCAAATTTCTAGTTCAATTTCCTGCCAGGGTTCTTAATGCACAGTAGCAAGGTCAGCTCTTAATCAGCTCTTAATCACCGTAGCGCGGAGCTGCCATGGCGTGGGATCTGGCAATCATCTCTCCGTGAGAGCGACCACTTTGCTGCATATTTCAGGATGAAGGATGACTCACTCCAATACAGGCTTGCTGGCGGGGAGGGACAGAAAGTCCAGCAGTAAACAGTGGAAGCCATGTCCACGGGAGCTCACTGGAGTGAAAGGCCAGCTTTTATCCACAGAGGGTTTTTTAAGCTTAAGAAGAACATTTCCTTCTTTTAGATTGATTCATGCTAAATTAAGAATTCATTTGGCAATTGAAAAAGACAAAGAAAGCTTGTGTCTACTGTTGTGCTTAAGAGCAAACAGGATAATGGTAGGAAAGAGCTGTGCCATCTGACTTTCGTGTTTAATTCATTCTAATGTGTATGCAGCAGGAGGTCACAAGTACCTTCCTTTCCATGTGTGTTGGTGTCCTGTTGCTGCTCCAATAAATCATTGCCATTTCAGTGACATTAAAAAGAACAGGAAATTCAGGCTGGGGAGATGGCGCCACAGATAAAAACAACTATCACCAACCAGTGTTATGGGATATTAGTTAAAGATGTGTTACGTTCTTTTTTATGCTGTGGAATATTTGTTTAATGATGCAAAGATGTGTTGCATTCTTTTATGTTGCATTTGTTTAACTCTGTAAAGCTGTGTTAATTTGCCTGTCTAAAACACCTGATTGGTCTAACTAAACAGCCAATAGTAAGGCAGGAGAAAGGATAGGCAGGGCTGCCAGGCAGAGAGAATAAATAGAAGGAGAAAAAGAGGAGAGGAGAGAGAAGAGGAGGAGAGGAGGATGCCAGGGGCCAGTCACACAGCCAGACACGGAATAAGAAGGAAAGAAAAGTTATACAGAAATAGAGAAAGGCAAAAGCCCAGAGACCAAAGGTAGATGGGATAACTTAAGAAAAGCTGGCTTAGAAACAAGCTAACCTAAGGCCGGCCATTCGTAAGTAAGAATATGTCTCTGTGTATTTGTTTGGGAGCTGGGTGGCGCCCCAAAGAGTGAAGAGTAAAAAAAAAAAAAAAAAAAAAAAAAAAAAAAAAAAAAAAAAAAAAACAACTACAAACCAGACAACCTAAGGTCAAGCCCACATGTTGGAAGAAGAGAACCTTCTAACACAAGCTGTCCTCTGACTCCTTCATAGTTACACATGTGCACACACGTGTGCACACACACAGTAAATAAAGCATGAAACACACACACACAATGTGTTTATTATCTTACAGTTCTTGAGATTCAAAGTCGGTGATCGGTCCCACTGAGCTAACATCAGTGGGCTGCTTTCTTCTGGAGGCTGAAAGGAAGAACTCATAATAGGTTTCACGCTGTTTGAGGGGAGGCCCCTGTCCCATGGTCCTGGCACTCTACAACATATCTTTCCTCTTCCCTGCCTTCTAGCCTGACCCTCCTGCCTCCCTCTTACAAGGGTCCTTATGATTTCTTTGGACCTGTGCAGGTAATCCAGGACTGTCCCCATTATAGGGTCCGTCACCACATCTCGTCTGGACCATCCCTCTTGTCATGTATATTCCCAGGGACTAGGATATGGACAATTTAGAAAGATGGCAAGTATTATTCAACCTACACAATTATGGGGTGGGGATCTTTTTCTGGGTACAACTAAGGAATACTATTGAAAATATAGAGGTAAAAAAGACATCAGGTTATAGAAGTGATAAATACATAAGTCTGCATATATGACTCCCAAAATGGTGTCCAAATTAGAGAGGGCTCACCTTTCAGTAGCTCCACTGGTTTTTCTGACTAAGATGAAAATTTAGAATAAATGCACCTTTCATAATTATGATGCTAATAAGTTTTTCAGTGATAAAATGTTTAAAACACTTGATTTGATTAGCAATGAATTAGTTTTATTTCAGGGGCCCTGAGTTTCTACCCATCACTTTCACGCTCTAACACCTGTCCTTCAGTTTGTGTGGTGTTTGTAGAATCCTAATCCTTCCTCTCAGTCTGAAGAGGAGTAGCCAGACAGAAGACACGAGTACCGCTCGAGCTCAGAACACTGGTGCTTTTGCCCTTACCTGTGCAGGGTCCACAGGAGAGGTCAAAGGAGTGAGCGGGGATGATCACAAAACCTTCCAAGCAGAAGTACTGGAGACCTCTGCGAGCATCTGCAGCCCATTCTCAATGGAGCTCACGAAGCCCCACCCACAGCCACATAAATGTTTTTTATGATAGTGAGATTATCTGATTTCCCAAGAGACAGAAGTCTGTAGACTTATCAAGTTAAAATCTGGGGGACACAGTGACCACAGTAACCGTGAAAGTCTGAGAACTGAGGAATACACAGAATACATACATAGGAACACACACACACACACACACACACACACACACACACACACACACATTCAGGGACTTGATTTTGAGTTGATAAAAAATACTCCAAAGTCCTTGAAAGTCCTCTGAACAAGTGAAATAACTCATACCTTTTGTTAAAAAAAAGTTTGTTTTAAATCTCTTACTTAAAACGTAGTGGAGTATTTGGGCTATTTTAGAAAGAATTTAATAGACATTAAGGAAAATATTCCTCTTATGCTTGAAAGCACATGAACCTCAAGCATCTAGACAATGTGGCTTCCTACACCAGTTACTCTCCATTGTGGAAATAGGTATGCTTTTTTTTAAAAAAAAAAAAGTTAAGTTTTCATTAGTTTGCATTCTAGTCATTCAGGATTTTAAATTCTGGAGTAACTACAATTCTCACCTTTTCATAACACAGAAGGCAAAGGTCTGTGACAAGTCATAGCACAAATCAGACTCAGACATACATGTCATCTGACTATCAAACATGTAAATAAAGTTCTCTCAACCTCTTCCCTGCGAGCAGGAGCTGCTGTCCGGAATATTTCTGTTCATTGTTCTTTGTTCATAAATACTTCAGGACTGATTTCAGTGTGTGTAGCTGGAAACAGTAAAAAAAAAAGGGGGAAAAAAAAAGGTTTGAAGTTCCCTCAAACATATTTAAAATTCAGACCAGCTACCTCAGTTTGCCCAAGTTAATGAGAATTAATTCTTTTTCCCACATTAATTATATTTTAATTAAATCACCAGAAATGACTAAGTAGCTCTAAAATGATTTGAGCAACATGAAAAGATTTTTAAAGGCACAATCACCATTTAGAAGTGCAATTCAAGACGTGAGCCATATTTAAAAGCCTCCCTTTGTGAGATGTGAAGATCAAACACTATTTTTCGTGGAGAAATGTTACCTAAGATAGTAAAAGCCCAGCACAATGTACAAAGCCTTCATTGATACTTTCCAATTATCCTAACGTTCCTCCCATGAACTTACCTCACAACATTTAGACAACAATGTTCACATTATGTAAACCACAACCATGATAAGCAACAGACATACTTACACAGACGCCACATCAAAGTCTAAACGTGTTTTGTGAGAAAACAGAGACCTGGAACACTTGCCGAGCTACAGACAGAGACACAGCTCTTGGAAGCGAATTCAGGTTAGGGTCGGCATCTAGCTTTTTCTAATGCGAAGCCGGTTCCTAGTTTTGCTACTTTATGCTCAGAAGAATTTGTGAACAGCAGCTGTATGTGGTTCACACACGGTTTAAGAAAATGAATTCAGTTCAGCCGAATAATTTATTCGACTAGTTATAGAACTGGATGGGCCCAACCGTTTATGACTACATAGGAATTAATTAATATTTTTGATTTACACAGGATTGGTTATTTCAGTTCTGGTTTGGAAACCAAAATCTTGGGACTGGGGATATGTGTCAGTTGGTAGAATGTTTGCTAGCATTCACAAAGCCATGGGTTCAATCTCTATCATTTAAAAACAAAAACCATGGTGGTACATGCTTGTAATTCTAACATTTAGGAGGTGGGAGCAGGAAAGACAGGAGTTCAGAGTCATCGTCTGCTACAGAGTGAGTTCGAAACCAGTCTGAGATCCAGGAGACCTCGTACCCTCCACTTCCCATCAAAAAAAGGACATTGATGAAATGATATTATATCTGGGACTTCCTTCAAACAAATCTGGGAATGGAGATGGTTTATTATGAATGAATCCAGATGGGCTATAAAGGTGGTAGTTGCTGCAGCTGGGGGATGGCGCACAGAGGTCACATAGAGTCTTTTCCTGACTGGCTATTGGATATTTTTCTCAATAAAAAGAAAAAGGGAGATTTTTTTTGTCTACGTCTGCTGCTCACAGCTGGAAGAAAACAGGACTAACTACTAGCTTTGCTGGATAACCTTAGGCCAACTGCCATGTGGCAGTGATTGGCCGAAGGTAACCCTGGGAAAACTAAGAGATTTCTATGTGTCCCGTGAGCTCTCCAAATCACCAGGCCCCTCACCTGCTGAGAATCGATCATGATTCTGTATCTGATTCTCTGTGAAAATAGGTGTGTAGGTACGAGCACACACACCCACACCTGCACTTTTAAAAATGTATAATTATACCCTTTTCTTGTTCCCAAGAGGATTTAAGATATTTGTGCCCATGTGAAATCAAACTTAAATAGTTTTGCCATTTAAAATTTCTCTCCCTAAAATAAAGCTTCATGAATATTTATTTGACATTTGCATAAAAAAGGCAAACACCTTGTCATGGGACCCTTTTGTTCAGCTGGCTCACATCACTCAAGCTTGTGATGAGCGACCTTCCTATTTATACACAGAATGTTAGATTTGATTTCGATTAAGAACAGAAGAGTTACCTTGTTAAGAATTTTGCTGTTCTCCAGTAACATCTATTTCAAATTCTCCTGTCATGGTTTCTCGGCTGATCTTGGTGGTAGAAAAGGGGCTTCTGCCTTGTGTGTTTATACACAGGACCAGAGGCGCTCCCATCCCTCACCGATGCAAAGGTTGATCCTGCGGGAGCCGGGTTACATTGTCACCCTCTCCCACAAAAGCTTAAGGATCAAAAAAAGTAGCCACTCCCTTGCTAAACTAAAAGGAGCTGAGGCATTAAAGACAGCCTTGACTGCTCAAAGGCTAAAAAGTATGAGGCAGAAAAATACGTTCAATTGAAGCAGGGAATTACTCCATTCCACCCACTTATAATCAGTCTGAAGAATGAATCCTGCTTGGCTGAAATTCTCCAGTCTGTTAGCAATTGGAGTGTGATTGCCTGAGTAACCCAGAAGGCACTCTTCAGGTACAATTGCTCCAATCTGGGGGATTTGGGGGCCAGGAAAGCAAAGAGAATTAATTTCAAATCAAATTAAGCTGGACTAAGGATATTTTTTATTATTATTTAATAGGATGGGATAGCTCAGTGCTAGGCACTAACTATAGGTTGAGAATTAAAAGATGGCTAAATCCTGGTCACCCACACTGTGCCTCTGAGACCTGTAATTTGTCCCATCATGGAGGTCAATTCCCATTATCGAATTTGAGGGCAATATCAAATAGTTCATACAACAGTGGCAATGGAAAGTTGCTGACTGTAATCACGGATGAAAAAACAAGAGTCATCTGAAACAGCGGAGAAAATTCCTTTTTAAATATACAGAGCAGAGGTAATTCTCCAAATTATTTGAGGCTTTAGATGTCTACCTCTCTGCAAAGCCCTCCACATGGCTTTCTGACTGTCCATACACTGGACATGACTGGCTTTCACTGGGGCTGCATCTTCTAGGCACCTAGAGACTGCTTGAACATCCTGTTACCCAGCTTGAAGCCCAGACCAAAGCAATCAAATGCAGACACCAATGTCACTTATAACTCTCCAGAGGGTTTTAGTATGTGTCCAGCTTAAAAGCTGGTGTTCTAGACACACGACCTCATTTAACTTTCAAAATAATCCTGGCAGTAGGTATGTTCCATTTCTGTTCTGTGCAGAAAGAAAGAGGCCTAGCCATGTTGTTTTGCTTAGTTTGAAATTTATAAGTAGTTTCTGACCTACATTTGTCTAAGGCTTGAACAAAGGCTTTCACTGCATTATCTAAGGAAAATAACTACCAAGATACTGATCCTGATGTAGCAGAACTCAATAACAAATTGATTTGCCCACCTCACAAGCAAATGCCACGGACTCTGGAGAATGGCGTCCTGAGAGCAGGCTGAGCTGTTCTGAACTTGGGGTTACGATGACACTGTAATGGCATAGGCTCACGCCTTGGAGTCTGGCCTGAAAGCCAGAGTGATTGTGTTGTCCCAAAGCAAATATTTCCTGGTTGGAGATGGATGCCATTTCCCTTGAAGGTGAAGGAGAAGACATTGCCCCTCCCTCCAACAACAATAAAATGTCTTTTTTTTTTTTTTTTTTTTTTGAGACAGGGTTTCTCTGTGTAGCTTTGCGCCTTTCCTGGAGCTCACTTGGTAGCCCAGGCTGGCCTCGAACTCACAGAGATCCGCCTGGCTCTGCCTCCCGAGTGCTGGGATTAAAGGCCACCACCCGGCAATAAAATGTCTTATTTGGGGGAGGGACCTTTTCTTTTTTCTTCTTGCATCGGGGGTTTTTAGGAACCCAACATTCTTTGAGTAAGGTTTGGGTAAGGGAAGGAAAAAGACATATCCCTCAACGAAGCAAGCTAGGGGCCAAATAGAAAGACAGTTTGGATTTTTTTATTTGGGGGCTTTTGTTTGTTGATTTGTTTTTGAATAGTGCTGTGGATTGATATACTAGATGTGGATCATTCATACTAGAGAAGTAGATAGTATGACACTTGGGTACACTACTGGCCCTGACATGTAGTGTTTTAAAATCCAGTTGTGTATCCTCATCTCTGGCAAACACCTTTTTAATCCCCAGGCTTCATCCCAGTCACGTGGGACAGAATGGGTATATGTCTCTGGATAAAGCTCCACTTAGATGCCGGGTAGCTAGAGAGTGAAAACCTGAATCTGCTCTGTTGTCACCCTGGCTGCTGTCACCCCAGCCCACAGCTCAGCAGACACTCTAGCAGGTCCTCCGACTGGTGCCAGAAGAAGGGAAGCCACACGCTGCCCTCAGGCCGGTGTGGCAATGGAAGGGTATCTGTTGTGCTCCCACAGGAGTGAGGTCTAAGAAATACTTCCTCCACAGCCTGGTAGTTATGGGTGCTGCCCTCTAAGCAGTGGGATTCTCGTCTCTCAGATGCAAAAGGAACCAAGAATGACATCTATAATGTACTCAATACAATGCCTGTAGGTGCCAGGACACAGTATGTTTAAAACCCAGCTAACCTTCCTTCTGTGGGGCTATGCTTCCTTCTTTATGTCAGGTTTTTAAAATTTATTTATTCTGCTATGAAATGTAGTAGTTTCCTCTCATTCTTCATCTAGAAGAGTCAGGCCTAAGTGAAAGATTGTTTCATTTTATTTGAGACCAAAATCTCACTATGCTGTTCAGGCTGACATGGAATGAATAAGCTCAATTGATCCTCCTCCCTCAGCCTCCCAAATAGCTGGGACCATGTCTAACCCAAGTGAAGGAGGTTAATAATTAATGGGCAAGGGTGGCTGCCAAGGTGGCCTGGGCCCAGGTCAGGCAATGAACACTGACAAATATCAATTGTGTTTGAATGAGATTCATCAGTTGCATTTCCTAGATGGCCTACGGTATGGAAAATGACTCACAGTTACTCAAGAAAATCGTGTCCTGCGTTAGACAAGATTCTTTACTTATCTCTCTGGAAGAGAAGTTTCCAGATGTCAGGTCAAGCACAAAGAACAGTGACAGGTGAGGGCTCTACCAGCTTTCATTTTCCAAGTCTTCCCACCAGCTCACCTGGCTGCAGACCCCCACCACCGGAGGGAACCATCATAGTCTGCAACTCTCGTGGCATGTGCTGTGTCCCCATATTGTGGTAGCTGATGGAGGGAATAGAAACATCAAGATACATACAGGACATAGAGCCTTCCCCCTAACAGAAAAGCCATGCAGCATGATCACAGGAAGTCCACCTCCCTCCATGGATATGAACCCTACACACTGGCTCTGCTCATCTCTGGCCTTACCTCCTGTCACTTTCTGTCACTCTGTTCCTGCCCAGGCCATCCCCTTGACTCTTCCTAGAACACAACTTGCTCCCACAGCGGGATTCCACATGGGTCCTTCTTGCTTAGGGGCCCTTCCACCCCCACATACAAATACCATTTCTCTTGATGGCAGAATCCAAGCACTAATGTCACCTCTTTTGAAAGACACTTACTGTCTGTCTCAATTAATGTCCCCTTTCCTCTCCTTTCTTCCTGTCACTCCATCCCTTACTCCTTGCTAGATTCTCCCATAGTTGGATACTTCTCGCTATTTATTATTACTGTACTTTTTTGTCTTTGCCTGAGGTTTTATTCATTTCCTTTTCAAGAATAAAAAGCTGCAATACTCAGTGCTTGGACGGCCTTGTTGGCATTTAATAAATATTTTCCATAAGTGAATGTGCAACATGCCATATCACACTGCAAGAGGAAATATGAGGTGGTGGTGGCACATGCCTTTAATCCCCAGCACTTAGAAGGTGGAGGCAGGTGGATCTATGAATTCCAGACCAGCCTAGTCTACAGAGTGATTTCCAAGACAGACAGAGCTGCACAGGGAAACTCTGTCTTAAAGAGAGAGAGAGAGAGAGAGAGAGAGAGAGAGAGAGAGAGAGAGAGAGAGAGAGAGAGAGAAAGAAAAAGAAATTAAGGAGACAAAAGTTCAGAGATGGGAAAGAAGGTCCCCGATGTAGAAGGAGGCCCTTTGGGGTCTCTTTGTAAAGAGCAGTAAAAGGCCACCAGTCTCACTGAACTTAGGAATAGTGTTGGCCTATGCCTAATGGTCTCTTGTCAGAAAACTACAAGAATCATCACCCAAGAAACCACTAGATATTCCAGGCATCTCCACAAGATGCCAAAATTAGTCCAATGTATCTCGGCCCTGCTTTACTAACAGGATAAAGGACCATGATAAGCCATTTTTCACGCCTACAGCATCCTCTTCTTACAATGAGCATACTAGCTCATACTAGCATCCTAGCTCATGTGAGTCTGTACAAGACCTAAGCATCATCATTTAATGCCTGCGGCCATGATATTACTCTGGAAACTGGGCTGAAAGTAGCTCAGTGGCTTCTTGAGGGTCACCTGAGCTAGGAATGGAGGCAGGGATCTGCCCCCAGAGCTTGTCCTCTGACCCCAGAACAGATCTGCCTCCCATAGCTTTTCACAGGCACCGGCAGCTGCTCTCACTGTTAGCTACTTCAGCCTGCATGCAGCTCGCTAAATTTTTAAAGCAATTATTTAGTTTGACAACTTCTTTTGGAAAACTATGAACCCTTTTGAGAATGTGGGAGCATAATTAATTTATCTACGGCGGTAGCATGATCTTCACACATAGCAGAATGTTTTAACAACCTAATTTAAGCACTTTCCCCGGGCCCAAATCAGGTATTTTCAAGACCTTGCCAGCCTGGGGGCCACATGGTTAAAGCACTGACTCCAAGCCGCTGACTGAGTCCTCTCCCTCCTCTTCCTCCTCCTCGTTCTCACTTGGCATGCTGCCTTTGTGTTTCACATCCACCTTGGCCAGTGTACAATTGGAAGTTAAAATGCCAGCTGCAAGGCTGGCACATGCAGTCACGTGCCAAAACCTCACGTGGACGCAGAGAGTGCAGCTGCTGAGCCATTACTGGTGTCGCGCCTGGCATAAATCCTCGGTCTTTTTCACCCAAAATATTTCTGTCGCAAAAATGTACAACCTCCGTGAAAACCCAGAAGTGGTGCTGGCTCTTCTCGTCAGATGTTAGCAAGCGGTTCTGACTGTCTACGTCTGTGGGAGTGTGTGTGTGTGTGTGTGTGTGTGTGTGTGTGTGTGTGTGTGTGTGCGTGCACGTGCGCCCAGGCAGACAAGGCAATGACCTTTTCGCCTTACCATTTGGAATGTACCAGGGTTCCTGGATCTGCCAAGAAAGAGTTGGAGGGGGTTATGTCACTTGGGGGAGCAGCAGTTACAGGGTCAGTCATGCCCACAGCTGCTTCTTATCTTCTTCTGACAACATGTACACACGTGTTTGGGGGGCCTGGTAGTCCACATATTGTTACAGAATTCCACATTGTCAGAAATCTGTGCTTTTCATGCCCTGTGTCTGGCTGTCATTCAAAACTGAAATATTTTTTTCTCACTAGTCTATATAAAACATAAATATGTTACTGGTCAAATTCTAGAAAACAAATGGTTTTAATCCAAATTGTATCACACCTTCCTTTTTTTTCTGTCTGCATCTTGTGAGCAAAGATTCCAATGACCATGCCTCTTTGGGACATTTCCCAAAGAATGTGACCAGGCACAGGCAGAGCCAAGTCACCCTACTTTCAAGAATTTTCATGTATGCCTTGAGACATGCCATCAGGGGCCACCTGGAGGTGGACATCTTACAACACTAAGACTATTAGTGAAAAGCATCAGGTCCCGTCCCCTCACCAGGTGACTCCTACTGTTTCTTTGGAAGATGGCTTTGCGCGGTCTACTGAAGCTGAGAATATCAATAACCCTATGCCTCATCTGTTTTCATTTCCGTAGTGCCAAAAAATTTCAAGGTGAAACTCGGGCATTGTTATTCAATTGTTTGGGGGCGGGGGCAGGTGTACAAAAATGCTCATAACAGCATCACTTGTAACAGTGAAAACTGAAAGTAGTCAGCATGCCTATCAACAGGGAAGTGGATAAATTGAGAGCCATCACCCAGTAGAGTTCTACACAGTCACGAAAATGAGAGATTACTGCCATAGAGGAACAGCATGGATGAGTCTCCCACCCATTGTGTTGAGTGGAAGAAGCCAGACATGATTTGAATCCATTCATGTAACCAGCTCAGAAAGTCTTGATCAATGTAGATACACACTTGGCTTTTAATACCTGAGTTACAGAATTTCTACAATAAAAATAATTTTTTCAGAGAAAATGAATAGGGAAGTGCTAAAGTCATTGCATCTTCTCAAACAGCTCTGGGAAAACTTCCTGCCCTCAACACTGTCCTTTCTTCCAGTCAAACCTGGGGTACAAGGCCAGAACCCAAAGGTGAGCGTGTATCTCCCATGAGCCTCCAGGACTGCTTTAAGTTATGAGAAGTACCTAGTCTTGAACTTCAGAGTTTCAAATTCCATGTGACCTGCTTCCCAAAGGTTTTTTTACTTGATGGAAAAATTGCATGCCAAGGAAACGTCAAAATTCTATCAAGATTAATTATGCAATTTCTGTCTATAAATGACATACCTCCTGTACCCAGTGAAACCCACCCATACACTAATGGGATGTGACAGGTGCATCACCAACAAAGCCTCCTCCGCCTCAGTTCCCAAAAGTGAGTGCCTGCTACTGGGAGGCACTGGCAGTCCCTGAGGGGAGAGGAACGCAATGGGGTCTCAACTGAGCGATGTGTGACCACCCAGGTTTGCCGAAGGGTGGATCTGCACTGGTGGGTCACCAGGAGGTAGTGTGAGGGAGTGAGGAGGTAGGTGGAAACCACTGTATTTTCACCTTTTGAACTGAAATCCATTCCAGCTGGAGGGGATGCTTGCTCCCTTCCCATGGAGCTGTATCTAACCACAGCACAAACATCTTCTTTGCTAAGGTTATACACAGTACACTTCTCTCTATTGCCCAGGAATCCAAAGGCCCCCTTATTAGCTACCTATGTTGAGGACTCTGAACATTGAAGACCTCAAATTATTACCTCTAAGACAGAGGGGAAAAGATTCGTCTTCTAGTGTCTGTCTGTCTCTTTACTCTCTCTGAGTGACTAAGAAGGACAGCCAAGTTTTCATGGAAATAATAGTTCTTCTCATTCTCTTCCAGTGTATTTGAGCTGGAGAAAAGACATAGTGAGCACACTGGAAACTAAAAAAGAAAAAAAGCAATATCCTCTCCCTGACTTCCTTGAACCACACACCCCAAACCCTTCTTCACTTCCTACTGGCTTTGAGTACAAAGAAAATGACCGGGGAAATGTGAAGAGATGCATCCGGATGTGCATCCTGGGGGAAGAGGGCTGCTCCGTTTTATTTGTTTATCTGTACTAACATTGTCTGAAGAACTCTTTTTATGTGCAGAGGTAAAATCTGTAGTCAGGGCTGCAACATTATTCCACTGATGATGATTCCACTAAAGCCTACTGGAAACAGTTCCTTTGGAAGTGTTCTTGTGAGCAGTGGGGCCATTTGAATGTAAGTGTTGAGGAAATGTGGATGAGTTTACAGAGCTGGTTCAAATAGAGGGGAGATTTTCCCCTTGGATACATTTTTTCTTAGAAAGAAAGATGGGTAGAGTCCAGAATAAACCCAAGACTGAAAACTCCACTACCAGGAGAACTTATTATTCTACTGGTACAATTTTTTATACTGAGAAACTTTTCCATGACCCCAGGTCATGTAAAACATCAAACATTTGCTGACAGCATACCTTAAAGAAATGTATTTTAAAATAATTATTTGAGATGCATGTAATTTTACCACCTAGGCAAGAGGAAAGCAGAGCTGTGTATTAATGAGATGGGCAGTTTGCTTAGTTTTACACAAGAATTAAATCTCAGTTGAATGTTTGATCCTGCAGGACATAGAGCATCTTAAATATTTTTCATAGCTGATATAGTTTGATTTTTATAATCTTTAATGCTGAGGATGCCACTTTATGTAAACACATAGTTTAAATCGGCAGAATTGTGTTTAAAGCCATTTCAGAAATTACTGGGATTCCGTCTCAGTTCCAAGCTAAAATTAATTTAATCTTTTTTATGCAATTAGTCAACAATTCAAAACTCAATTTTTAAAACCAAACATTCTAATGCAATGCAATCCAGTGATACACTAATTTGAGACTCACATACTGAGAAATGGTGGCAGAAAAGTATTGTTAGTGCTTGCTTCCCACAATTAAACCATGATGTTTCCATGACAGCAAAGACTTTGCATGTGCAATAAAACACTGCTGGTTACATGTTCTCCGAATGGGCTCTGCAACTGTGCATCAGGCAAGCCGGAAGCACACCTGTGAGGAATTAGTCAGCCTCCAGCCACAGCTGTGGGGAATTATGTTGATTGTGACGGGAAGACCCATCCTGAAAGTGGGCAATACTGTTCCCTGGACTAGGTCCCGGGCTGCATAAAAAGGAGAAAGCCGGGACAGTGAGATACTTCAGCAGGAAGAGACACATGACCTGAGTTTGGCCCCCAGGACCCGCATGGTAGAAGGGAAGACCTACTTCTGCAAGTTATCCTCTGACGTCTACATGCTTACCAGCTTACATAGCGAGCATAAGCATGCCTGCGTATACACACACAATGAAAGAAAATTATAAGGGGCTGGAGAGATGGCTCAGCACTTGAGTGCTGCCTGCTCTTCCAGAGGACCTGGGTTCAATCCCCAGCACCCACATGATGGCTCGCAACCATCTGTAACTCCAGTTTCAGATCCAATGCGATCTTGAGACCTCTGTGGGCACCAGGCACACACGTGGTGGACATAAACATGCAGGCAAGATGCCCATACACATAATCTAACAAAGTTGGGTTTTTTTTTTCAAGGGGAAAGCTAGCTGGGCACCAGCACGGCTGTTCTCTGCTTCCTGATTGTTGACTGGCAATGTGACGGCCACCTCAAGCTCTTGCTGCTGTGACTTCCTCCCCATGATGTCGACTGTGCCCCTGAACCGTGAGCCCAGATGAACTGCTTTTCTTTAAGTTGCCTTATCCCAGTATTTTAATCACAGAAACAGGAAAAACTGCAAAAACACCACGGTTCATAACCAACAGTAGTCTCAAAGCTGAACCATGGCATTTCAAGCAGGGTCATTGGCGTCACGTGACAACATATGCAATGCAAAATATGCACGCAGTGTGTTCGAAGAAAGGGTGCAGGGATGTCAGGTGGCGAGTGGGTGTCCATAAATACCTTGGATCCATTAAGCACTAGATTTTTGGATTACTTTTGGTAGTTGCAAATTCAGAACCTTTTACTGATACTGAATTTTTCTAACCAACAGCATTCAGCAACATGACCCCATGTGGCGTCATGGCTCACAGTTTAAGAGGCTGGGCTTTGGACTAGTGGTCTTTGGAGTGTGCCCTTTGACTGGCAGCCTTGAGCACTCACTGCCTTGACCAGTTAGAAAGACAAATTCAAAACTCACACCAGACCCACTGGGTGTAAATTTCTAAATGTCCTCAGGGTTTGAAAAGTCTAATTCCATTTTCACTTTCTCATGTAAAAATAGCTCCTAACACCTTTGGAGCTCTTGCTAGATAGCATTTTAGGATACTTGTGTGTACAACGTCACAGTAATACAAAACAACCCGCTCTGCCTTCCTGTGTGTCATTAGGCTGCTCAGTGTGAACTGGGTCACTTCGGTGGTTCACTGATCTGGTTTCCACAAACCTGACGGTAGAAAAAAGGAAAATTACCCAATGCAATTTCCCCTCAAGAATCAGCTTGTTTTCCTTCCTTTGTTAGTTATTCTTTTCTTACGGAAACCCTATTATGAATTAAACTAGGAATTTTTGAGTCTTCAAGGCAAGAGGGAGCTGTTTTCTCTTCTCTGAACATTTCAGATCTCCTGAGGGATGGGAGCTTGGTTGAAGGGAGTCCAGGAGACAGGGTGACACCTGGAATAGATGAGAGGTCAGAAACATTGGGAAATGTGTATCTGGAAGCTACCCTGGAGGGGGTCTGTGTGATTGATTACTCGAGGTGTTCTTTGTCTTCAGAAAAGGATTTGGAGACTTTTTTACTTTTTTGATAAATTCAAAGAAATGAAGAAGCATTGCTTGACAACAGATGATCTCTCCAGCAGGGCTTCCGGCTTTGTTCCAGTTCATCACTAAATGGATGGTACTAGATATGAGCCAGTGTGGAGGGCTACAATGTCAAGAAAGCACACATGAACAAGACAAGGCTGTCCCCTCTCTCCGTACCTATTCAAGTACTTGAAGTCATAACTAGAGCAGTAAGACAACAAAAGGAGTTCAAGAGGGTCCAAACTGGAAAGGAAGAAGTCAGAGTATCTTTATTTACAGATGATATGATAGTATACATAAGCGACCCTAAAAATTCCACCAGCAAATAACTACAGTTGATAAACATTTTCAGCAAACTAACTGGATATAAAATTAACTCCCAAAAATCAGTAGCAAATGACAAACTGTCTGAGAAGGAAATCAGAGAAACAACACCTATCACAAGAGCAAGCAAGTGAAAGACTTGTAAGACAAAAATTTCAAGACATTGAAAAAGATATCAGAAGACAGAAAGATCCCACACTCATGGTTCAGTAAGATTAATATAATAAAAATGGCTATTCAATAAAGCTATTCAAAGGAGAGCCTATAGAAATCAAGTATCCACAAGTTGCTAAGCTTCCAACAGGAAACGAGCCATAGACAGAACCAGGTCAAGAATCCTTCATGAGACAGATTAGTTCCTATATGCCAAGTATTGCAAGGCCCAATGCTGCCTTCACGAAATAAAATGTGAAGAAAAACCGAGCTTTAGGCTGTGAGCATGGGAAAGTAATGACGCCAACCGAGAGAGAGAGAGAGAGAGAGAGAGAGAGAGAGAGAGAGAGAGAGAGAGAGAACAAAACAATAACAACAACAACAACAAAACAGGACAATTAGGCAAGGAAAAACCACACAGGGTCTGGTAGCGAGAACAGGTACCTAGTGATGTCACAGTGGGGAGGACTCCCAGGGTCTGAGGCGGAACCAAACAGCCAGTGAGGACAGGCTGGTGGGACAGGCTGGCAGGTAACTTGTCAGCATGTGGGGGAGGGGCCAGGGCAGCCTGGAGGTGAGGGCAGGAAGCAGTGATGGGCAATTTCTAGATCACACAGCTGTCACCATCACTGTGCACTGGCCCATTGGCTGCATGCAAGACTCTTCTGGGTCACAGGACTGCACTCAGCAAAGCTCCCAGCCCACAGAAGCAAATTCTGGAAAGGGACCAAGTCAGAAAAGGGTTCCCATGGTCAGACTTGTGTGGTATTGTATTCCCCCAAATATTGTGCATGCTAATAAACTTATCTGGGGTCAGAGACAGAGCAGCCACAATATTAAACATAAAGGATAGGCAGTGGTAGCACACGCCTTTAATCCTAGCATTCCAGAGGCAGAAATCCATGTATTCAAGGATACAGACAGGCATGGTGACTCATCACGCCTTTAATCCCACAAAGCAAGCCTTTAATCCCAGGGAGTGGTGGTAGAAAGCAGAAAGGTATATAAGGCGTGAGGACCAGAAACTAGAAGCATTTGGCTGGTTAAGCTCTCAGGCTTCTAGCAGCACAGTTCAGCTGAGAGCCATTCTGGATGAGGACACAGAGGCTTCCAGTTTGAGGAAACAAGACCAGCTGAGGATCCGGCGAGATGAGCTAGCTGTGGCTTGTTCTGCATCTGATCTACCCGCATTGACCCCAATAACTGGCCTTGGGTTTGAGTTTATTAATAAGAACTTTTAAGATTCATGCTACAGACTTTGGCTAACCTTTCGTGCCGAGAGAAAGTGCATACAGTGTCTGCCATGTGCTGCAACACCAGTGAGGCAGAGGTGAGACATGCCCATGTACTTCTCAAGCCAGGCACAGCCAAGGGACCCATCAGCGCTAACAGAAGTATTCATACCTAGGATTTTCAAGGAAGGAGTCACAGGAGGGGCCTAGGCCAGTGGACAGCTTTGGTCTTTCAGCCCCAAAGAGAGGGCTCTTAACCTCCCAATTCTAGTCATTCTGAGGCAGAGTCTAGGATCAATAGACTCAATACTACCTGGGAACTCGTTAGAAATGCTTCCCGTAGGGGTAGGACCCAGGGATCTGTGCCTTACCAGGATTCCCTGAAGCTGAAAAAGCACAGGCCAAGTCCTTCCTCACTTCAGTGACTGAATATTGCAACACTTGTCAGAACAGTGAGTTGGAATGTATTAGCTGCTTCTCTACCATGGGGATAAAACACCATGACTTTCTCATAGGAATGCCAAGCACTTGACAGAGAGCTTGCTTGAAGTTTACAGTTCCAGGGAGTTAGGTCCATAATGATAGGGACAGCAGGCAGCAGACACAGCAACCTGAGCTGAGCACAGCGGGGGTGCAGGCAGGGCTCACAAACTGAACCACAAACAGGAAGCAGAAAGTGCACACTGGAAACTGAGAAAGATTTTTTTCTGTCTGTCTTGTTTATTAACACAAGGTCTTTCCATGTAGCCCTGACTGTCCTATGTCACTACACAGATCAAGCCAGTCTCAAAACCACAGAGATTCACCTGCCTCTGCCTCCCAAGTGCTGGCATGGAGCACGGCTTTTGGAATCTCATAGCATGCTTCCTCCAGCCCATCAAGGCTATACCTCCTAACTCCAGACAGTATCACCAAACGGGAATCATATTTATATGGCTGGAGCATCTCATATGAGGGGCGTCTCATCCAAAGCACCACATGGGGCATCAGCAGGAACTGTCTGGTGAAGAGAAAGGTACAGGCAACATCCACCAAGGCGACGTGCACCAGGGACAGAAATCACCTGGTCCTTGCCTTGTAGTCCCCCCAGAGACTCGTCATTGAGAGCAGAGTGCAAAGGATGCCCGTAGCATCTCAGCAGCTCCATTTTCCCACAGGGAAACAACCCCTTTGGGGTCTGACTAGGCAATGCGTTTCAGTTTGTGAAATCTACCCCCCAAACGACACATTTGTTTCATTTACTGTGCTCGCTGGTCTCGGTGTGTGTGGAGCAGAGGTCATCTTCCTTCCTCCAAAGAGGAGGGAATGAAGGCTGGCAGAGTGTGGAGGCTCCCACAAGATCACGTGGTACCATGCCAGCTGCTAAATGCTTTCCCTTTGCTCGGGCCCACACAGCCCACTCCTGTGAAGTATCTTTTCCTAATAGGCTGTCCCTGCTTCTGAGGAAAATAAAATAAATAAAATAAAATAAAATACCAGCTGAGGGAGAAGGAAACCAGAGCGTCAACCCTCTTCTTTCAGGAAAAAGTTATTAAAAGGCTTCAAAGCCATCTCAAAGGATCCATAGGTTGTAGATTCCTTTACACTTTCTCTGAGGGCTTACAATCCCTCCTGGAATCTACCAGCAGCTTGGGCCATAAGACGCTTCCATCCCTCAATTACTGGCTGGGCCTGAGTGATTGCACCAGTGTGCGTGAGCCGGAAGTACCTACTCCCGTACACCTTTACTGTAGGCCTAGTGGCCTCAAAGAGACCCTTTCTCCCACATGTAGCTGATTACAGACCACAGTTCTGATCCTGGGGACCTCCCTTAGGCCAGGATCTAGGTATGAGACTGCTCCATCCCCAGAGCCTGGATCTCCTGAGCCCCTTTTCACAGCGGATGGAATCCTCCATCTTCCCATTCTGAAGGCTGAGGCACACTCGGACTGCCCAGAGAGCTGCCAGTCTGAAGGGGCAGGATCCCAGTTCTCTTCAGCTACTAGCTTCCTTGCTTGGGGACAAGTCACGTGTCTCCTATGGGTAAGTCTCCCCTTGTTAGAGGTTTAAAATAATGTAAATGCAGCCAGGCTCTGGGGACATCAAAACAGAGGTGGGAAGGAGCTGGCTCAGGGTAGATGTGGGCTTGCAGGGAGGTCAGGGACAGATATGGAGAAGCTGAGTCCAGGAAACAGAACGAGAGGCATAGTGCTCTGAAAGCTCAGGGGAGGAATAGATCCTGAGGGTCCTGAAGTGGAGAGCCAAGGCCTGCAGGGCATCCAGCTCGACGGTCATCCTTCGGCCTGAATGTCCCTTCCTTCCCATCCATCGTATCAGCCCCCTCAAACGGAACACAACGTTGCAGGGGCTAGAGGTGGCATGACAGATTTGAGAAATTAAAGGTGAGAAACGGGAGGCAGATACCAAAGCGGGCATTTTCAAAATGTTAGCAAAAAATAATGAGAAAACAATTCAGAAAGCAGTTACAACTCCCCCAAGGTGGATAGTTTATAAAACCTTATTCTGTCCAACATTCTGGGAAAACAGACACGAGGTCACTGCTACGTCATGAGTAGAGTCAAAATTTGGACTGTCTTTGTGAGACATCTGAGGGATGACAGGTCCTCTTCTACATTAGGATGACTCTCAGTTCAGCATCAACAGATTCCATAGAATTCCACAAATGACCTCCAATCAATCCACGCGTCACTCTTCCAAGTGTGGTGGCTTCTAGTGCTCTCCCAACCAAAGGGATAGTACTTACTCATGTCAAAAGATTCTGCGGGAACAACCCGCACAGCAAAGAATAAACACAATTAGCTGGCTGGTGGTGGCGCTCGCCTTTAATCCCAGCACTAAGGAGGCAGAGGCAGTTGAGTCTCTAGGAGTTCGAGGCCAGCCTGGTCTACAGAGCAGGTTGTAGCACAGCCAGAAAGACCCTGTCTCAAATAAAACAAAACAACAACAAAAATGGCATTCAGTCAACAGCAACTCAAAATGACTTAAAAGTAGAGGAAGAAGCAGGGAGAATGACTCCCAGATGGACCAAATGTGCACCACTGCATCCCCGTGTTCAGCGCCCACGTCCCCCGCAGCTGCCATGCCCCAGAGAAAGGCTGAAAGGGATACTAAAGGAGATAAGGGCAAGGTGAAGGATGAGCCACAGAGAAGATCTGCAAGGTTGTCTGCAAAACCTGCTCCTCCAAGCCAGAGCCCAGGCCTAAAAAGGCCCCTACAAAGAAGGGGGAGAAGGTCCCCAAGGGGAAGAGAGAGAAAGTCAATGCTGGCAAGGACACAAATAATCCTGCAGAAAATGGAGATGCCAAAACAGACCAGGCACAAAAAGCTGGAGGCACTGGAGACGCCAAGTGAAATGTGTGCATTTTTGGTAACTGTGTACTTCTGGTGACTGCACAGTTTGAAATACTATTTTTTATCAAGTTTTATAAAAATGCAGAATTTTGTTTTACTTTATTTTTTAAGCTCTGTTGTTAGCACACGGAACACTTCATTGTTTTAGGGGGAAAGGAACATGTGTCACTAACAAAATGTCTCCCAAGCTGGATTGATGATGGTCGATGTTGGAAAACATCTTTCTCTGATAATTTTGAGACTCCTCTTGGCTCTCAGGGGAGATGTCCTGGTGTTGACATACGTGACCACCGTGGCACAAAATGCCATGTGTGGGAAACTCTAAATTCGTTTTTATATCCTCCTCCCCTGCACCATCAAATAGACTTAACTCCCTTCAAACCAGAGACCTGTTGGAACCTGCCCCCCAAAATTGGTTTTGCCAATCTATTATTGGGCAATCTGGACTTGGCAGTGGTATCACTGAGTTTCCTCAAAAGAGCAGCGGTTCCTTTTACAAAAGATTGTGGATCTTCGGATTGATTAAAAAGAACAAAAAGATAAAGTAGAAGACGAGGGGCCACAGCCATGGTGCTGGGTACCATCTACTGCACAGCACAGGAAGGATGGTTTTTATAGAAAGATGGCCTTTCTGAGCATTGTGCAAACCTCCCCTGAACCCCTCAGAGAGGTTTTGGCAAAGGTGGCTGCAGCAGTGGCAGCCGGCCTAATGTACTCATTGCCACAAAAGCCCACGATTACATTAGAGTCTTCTAAATTGGTCACCAAATGAGACCGGCTCTGGGGGGAAAAATCAAAAACGAATCCTGCTATCTTTAGCTCCCATTAAGAGAGCCAAGAAAGACAGCAAAGGTTCTGGCTGACAGTCACAGCAAGCTCTGACAGGTGCCCATGTTTACACCTGGGCCCATGGCGATAACTGCTCTGGGGACCAGTACCGAGTCTCCTGTCCCGGCAAGGTTCTCTCAACCACGGAGCACGTGGACACACGGATCTCAAGTGTTAGGAGCAAAGCCGACCCTTGCTCTTCCACAGGCGGCCAGTGTGAAAATGACCCTGGATTTGTTTTAATCAAATGTGGTGAGGCACACAGGCCTGGAAATGTCCATTTTGAAGGAAGAAACCTTAACTGACAGATCCCTAGCAGCAGAAGGTATGGCCGCCATGCAGATACCTGTGGACAGACACGGGAGGGGCCAGGAGGAGGAAGAGCCTAGGGTCAAAAGCACAGGCAAAGCCTTCGCTGGAGGCAATGGGCAGGCAGGATAAGCCGTGTAGGAGTGACTTCAACAGGCTCCGCCGTGGAGATGTCCGAGCAACCGGCACCCAGCCTTTCAGTGGTCCAGTATTGGGCAGGAGGGTGTTGGCTTGATGGGAGAGAGCTGGGTCAAAGTAGCTGGGGACGCGGGCTTTGGATCAGTTGGTTTACCTGGAAAGACCTATGTCCAGGAGTTGTTTAGTATCTGAGGGAATTAGCTAGCCCTGGGAGGGTCAGCCACTCCCAGGGGCCATCAGATGTCAAAGCATGTCAGATACACAAGAAGAATGCTTACTTAGTCCGTCTCTCTCTCTCTCTCTCTCTCTCTCTCTCTCTCTCTCTCTCTCTCTCTCTCTCTCTCTCACACACACACACACACACACACACACCATTGCCCTCGTTTTTTACTCCCTTTCTCTTTTTTGATACAGTCTCACTGTGTATGTAACTCAGACTAGAGGCAAACCCAGGATCCCTCTGCCTTAACCAAGGGTGTTGGGATTACAGATGTGTACCGCTGTGTCTGGCTAGCCTACTCTGCTGAGTGACAATGAGGACATGACAACTCTAAGGTATGGTTGACATGGGTTTCATTGTAGATGTGAGGGAAGAGGACAGTCAGAAGCATTTGGAAAGGTCCAGACTGAATTGGGCCATGAGAGGAGAGAGGGAGATAGATAGATAGATAGATAGATAGATAGATAGATAGAGAGAGAGAGAGAGAGAGGATCACCCAAGAAACTTAAGAAAAAAGTGTTCCTTGGTCTCACTCCAGACCCTCAGAATCAGGATTTCTGAGACGGATCCCAAACTGAGCGTGGCAGTTAGTTGAAATGGGCTACAGGATGCCCAGAAATGCAGTTGAATATGTTTTGGGTGTTTCCGCGAGGATACAGCAGATTGCTCTCCCCAGTGGGGGTGGGCCCTGGTGCGTGTCCACACAGTCCCAACCTGTTTTATTCCCAGTGATTCTGTCTGGTGCTTCAGTTTGCCTGGTGTCTTATGGCTACTATTGCTACAATGAAACACCGTGACCAAAGCAGCTTGGGGAGGAGAGGATTTATTTGTATTATTTATTAAATTGCATGGAAATGCAAATGATCTAGAATAGTCCACCAATTTTAATTTCAAAATTGACTTTGATTAAAATACTGATCAATAAGAACAAATTTGGAAAGTTTTACAACTTAATAAATAGTTCTGATAAACGTGTAGCTCCGACTTTTAGTGAACCAAGCCTTTAAGAGCAGGAACTGTGGGTGCATTGAAATGGAGATTTCATCACCAGAGAGAGGCAGGGAATTGGAGGATCTACAGGCCAGGTGTACTGGCTAGTTTTATGTCAACTTGACACAAGCTAGTGTCATCAGAGGGGAAGGAGCCTTAACTGAGAAAACGTGTCCATAAGATATCAGGCTGTAGGCAAACCTGTAGGGCTTTTTCTTAATTAGTGATTCATGGAGAGCCCAGATCATTGTGGGTAGGGCCACTCCTGGGCTGGTGGTCCTGGGTTCTATAAGAAAGCAGGCTGAGCAAGCCATGGGGAGCAAGCCAGTAAACAGCACTCCTCCCTGATCTCTGCATCAGTTCGGGCCTCTAGGTCCCTTCTCTATTTGAGTTTCTATCCTGATTTCCTTGGATGATAAACAGTGATATGGAAATGTGAGCCAAATAAACCCTTTCCTCCCTAAGTTGCTTTGGTCATGGTGTTTCATCACAGCAGTAGTAACCCTAACTAGGACAGAAGTTAGTACCAGTATAGTGGGGTATTGCTGTGACAGACCTGAACATGTGTATTGGGGAGGGTTGTGGAAAGACTTTGAGACTTGGAACTAGAAAAGCCTTTGAGTGTTGAGATCTCAGTGGGCTGTTCTGCGGGAACTTGGAAGGTAAGAATGTTAAGGGCAATGCAGATGATGGAGGCCTAGTTTGTTAAGTTTCAGAGCCAAGTTTAAAGACTCTAAAGAAGCCATTTGTTATTTTGAATTAAGAGTCTATGGTTCTGGTGAGCTGGGGCTGAAAAATCAGCTGCAATTAACAAGACACCAGAACCACTAAAGTGATTTGCTGGAATACTCAACATTGGTCAGCTGGAGCTAAGAAATTAGCCGTGACTAAAGAGAGACCAGCATCTTTGAGGTAAAATCTTCTAGAAACTGTTTCCTGAGAGTCAGCAGACAGAAGCTGTGTTCCAGACATGGCCAAGGTTGTACCTTGTGCTGGCAGCCAAACCTGGTAGTGTTAGCGTCATCCACATGGTGCTGGTTTTGAAGGTATGAAGGGGTCATGGAGAGCAGCTTTTTAGAACGCCTGGCCACTCCCCCCAGCTACATGACTGCACATGCACTGTCCAGTAGCCAAGCAAGAGGCTTAGTCATCCCAGGGCCCTACGTCCTACATAATCCATCCGCTGCATGATCACGTGATTTGCACGCAGCATGATCACGCAATCTATGCACATGCGTAGCGTAGCTACATAAGCCCATATGCATGTGTGCAGGGGAACCTATACAAAATCGGGTTCCATCTATCCCTTCTCTCTTCTCTCTTCCTGCACAAAATTGCATAGGCCTAAGCACCCCTTCTGTTCCCTTCCTTTAATAAACTCTTATAGTTGGTCTTGTTGTGCCTCGTGGCTTTCCTCGCACGGTAAACAGCACTGCTTAATGACTAACACAGCGCTGCCTAGTAAATAACACAGTTGAAGCCTGGCACAGTGTGTCAGGGTTGGAGTCCCTGAAGAGAGCCCAGGAGAGGCTATTGGTGAAAGTGCAGCCCAGTTACAGCAAGGGGCCCCAGCATTTTGGAGATGCCAGTACCATGGGATGACCACCAAGCAGCAGTGGAGTGGAGCCAGCAAGCCGAGTGTTCCTTCATGGGCTCGGCATCAGCTCCTGCCACCAGGTTCCTGCCTTTTGAGTTCTTGTCCTGACTTCCTTGTGATAGACAATTTTTTAGAATCAGCTTGCCAATTTGTACAGAATTCACTTTAGGAATTTTTCCCTCCTTCCATTTCCTGCCTTTCTTTCTTCTTTCCTTCCTTCCATCCTTCCTCCCTCCCTTCCTTCTCTCCTTTCTTCCTTCTTTCCTTCCATCATTCCTTCCTTCCTTCCCTCCTTCCTTCCTTCTTTCCTTCCATCATTCCTTCCTTCCCTCCTTCTTCCTTCTTTCCATCATTCATTCCTTCCTTTCCTCCTTCCTTCGTTCCTTCCCTTCCTTCCATCATCCCTTCCTCCCTTCTCCTTCCCTCCCTCCTCCCTCCCTTCCTTCTTTCCTCCCTCCCTCCCTCCCTCTTTAGAACAGGTCTCACTCTGTAGCCCAGGATAGCCTTGAACCTGGGCTCATCTTTCTGCTTCAGCCTCTGAAACACAAACCTGAGTACTGAAACACAGATACCAGACACCACACCCAACTCCCTCTGATGTTCACATTGTAAACACATTGAGCCAGTAGATTAATTGGAAATACCTGACATTTTAAGAACATTGATCTTTCCACAAACATGGCACAATCTCTCCACTTACACAGCAATCCACATTGAATAGCAATCATACTTGGGATTTGGAATTTGGAGCCTTCCTAGGGTAGGGGCCATGTTATATCACCATAAGATGCTTTCATGACGCAAAATGGTTTCCAGTCAACCAAGAAATCATGAGTGGACATAATCAATAAAACTCTCGAGTGGTTGCTACTAAGTTGTGATGTTCAGTGCTCAGGACAGCAAATACATTCTCAACTTCTGCCAGTTTCCACTTGCAGTGTGTGATGAGTGTGTAACTTCTACTGTAAGTGGCCCGACTTCTGACTCAGGCTGATCTGCATGGACAAAGGAGTGCTGTCCTCTAGAGACCCCTGAACCACAGGACTGAGGCCAAGACTCTCAGGGCAGCTGACTGTTCTTGCCGAATGCACCATTTTCTCCACCCAGTCCCTCTGTCTGTCAGCTCATGTCTGTCAGCTCACCTTCTAATGTCCCAGTCCTAGCATGCTTTAGAGACGGAGAACTTCAAACTCCTGTTTATCAGCTGTGTGCCCGGGGACAGTCCATGTAACCTCTGTGCTTTAGTTCCCATCTGTAAAATGAAGTCACGGCAGCTACTGTTTACAGCAATTTATGAGGATGGAAAGAGGAAATACCCTGGAAGAGGCCGGGCCACGACAGGGTAGTCAGTGAGTAGGGCTGGGCTATAATTTTGCAGAGGGGCTCATTCTTGCATTGGGCCCTGAGTCACACTAATCCTTTCTGCCTTTGAAGACTCCTCATGTTTCTTCTACCAACCTCCTCCTGTCTGATGCTTCAAAATTTCACTTTCCAAAGCTCTGCTGCCCAGTCTTCTCTCCTGCAACCTTTCTTTACCACACTTAGACTCTGCAGCCCCAGGCTGCGGAGGGAGCAGGATTCCCACAGGCAGCTGCTCATCCACACCTGCAGGCAGAGCCACATGGCTCCTGCTGCATGAGACCCCTGGCTGTGCTCAGGAAGAGCTGCCCAAGTAAACATGTGCCTTCAAATGCATGCACCTGGAGTCCTCCCAGTCCCTCACCTCCTGGTATGTTAGCACCCCTGTCATTTGCTGAAGTCACAAGGCTAGCCCTGTTTAGCCCATGAAACCCCACCGGCTCCCGCTGAAGAGACCACTCCAGCCAGACACTTCTGCAGGTTATGCTGTGCCCAGATCAACATCTAATCACGTTTCCATCACAACACGGTGAGAAACGTGTGGCTGGCCCTTAGCAACAGTCTCTCCAGAAAGCTATCCCTATAGAGAGCTTATTAAGTCAGCTGAGAACACGTGAGGCACTAGCTAAAAACAGACCCGTGCTGCCTGGAACCTCATGCGGCACATGGCAGAGCTGGAAAGGACAAGGATAGGGGTTTGCTGGCAAATGAGGACAGAGAAATGGGCAGGCAGGGCCAGGTGCCTGAGGTTACTAAGCTATCTCAGGGCTAAAGGCCCCGATCTGAGACCAGGCTATCTATCTGCATCTCCCAACCCAACTCAGACTGTCAACCAGCTGATCTCAGGTCCCCACACTGGGGAGCCCCCCAAGACCCCTCACAGCCCCTTTGTGTCATTTAGGACCCAAGAAAGAAGTCTAGCTGGAACTGGCTGTGAAGACAGTTTGGCAGAAGAAGAGTTAAAATGTAACGTTCATCCCCCCCCCCCCCCCCCCCCCCCCCCCCGGCAAGTCTCAGGCCTTACTATGACGCACACATATTCTTGTCAGGTGAGGTTGGTCGGATTTGTAGTCCCAGTGCTCAGAAGGCTGAGGCAGGATTACTGTGAGTCCAAGGCTAACCTGTGCTCCTGTGAAACCTTATCTCAAAAGGGATGGAGTTCTGGAGTTGTATCTCAGTTGACAGAGTGCTTGCCCAGTGTTGCATGAACTGGACGTGGTGGGGAACACCTGTATTCCTGAACTCAGGAAGCCAAAGCAGGAGGGTCGGAAGTTCAAGGTCAATTCTTGGCTACATAGTTAGTTGAAAGCCAACCTAGTATACATGAGACTTTATCTAAAAAAAAAAAAAAAAAAACTAAAATAAATAAAAGTTCTGGGAGCTAGATAGCTAGGTGCAGAGGATATGATGTCTGTTCATAACTGTTTGTAGCTCCAGTTCCAGGGGATCTGACACCCTCTTCTGGCCTCCGCTGGCACTGCATCCCTGTGGTTCAGGTACAGGCATGCACACGTACATAAATTTTAAAAATGTGTATGTTTTAAAATGTTCCACGTGGTGCACGGAACATGTAACAAATATCCTCGGTTCGGTGCAACACGGAACATGTAACAAACATCCTCGGTTCGGTGCAACGTACCAAATGCTCTCCTGGAGGCAAGCACAGCCTTCTGGACTTGGAGAGGAGGAATGAGGAATGGCACCCATGGGGAACTGGAGACCCTGTGAGGAAGAACTCGCTTGTCCAGGGCCCAGGGTTCCCGACTCCCAGGACCTGAGAGTTTGTCTTCTCCAGTGCCCAGCTGATTCTCTCAAGCTCTGAGATAGCGGCGAATAGGACGGCACTCTCTTGATTATGACCTGTCTCCTGGGGACCCTGAGTAGCCTTGAAATGCTGTTGCTTGTGTTGTTGCTGGGGAACCAACTGGGGGAGGGGGGTGCCTAAGGGACTGTGGGACAAATATCAAGGGCCCCGTAACCTTTGCTGGCCTTCCTCTTCCTTGTGAAGTCCTGGGGGTGGGGTGGGGACAGGGTGGTAAAACTGGTCCCTTCTTCACTTTGGTACAAATTAGACAGACTGTGGCAGGTTTGCTGGGTCTACAGTGGCTTTGCATTGCAAGGCAATCTTGGCCTTCACCTTCACCAGAAGCTATCCTTTAAGTAAAACTTGGGCAAGATGGACATGATCCTTTTCCTGGGAAACTGAGATAAGTAAGTGTTCTGCGTGGCAGGGCAGTGAACCTAGATGATAAAGCACAGAGGACTTGTGGTCAATGTCTGCATCTGAGGAGACAGCAAGAGCGCAGTGGGGTCAGTGTGTTTAATCCGAACTCCTGGCAGGCAATCGGGACAAGAGGAAGTATGTCAGGGAATATGGGGGTGGTGGGGGGAGGCATTCAGGAATGTCCAGAATTTAAGTCTAGGCCACCAGATAAAATGTCCTTACCAGCCTCATCAGGAAGAAGTGTGCGTAGCCTAACAAAGAGAGGGGTGAACTCAGCCATCTTCAAAACCATCGTGAGGCCTCCTGAGGGAGGAGCAAAGCCTCAATTTTATGTCACTAGGGGAGAGGGTAGCTCTGGTGTGAAGTGGAGATGGCTGTGCTAATCACAAACAGCACAAGCACTAGCAACAGACGGGTCTGTGCACCCCCAGAAATGACGAGAAACTGTTCGCATAGACTGTGAAGCACTGTGTAAACACTGGGGGTTTTGTCTTAAGGACATTAGTGTCCACAATCACTCCAGTTCAAGCCAGCATCCACAGTCCGCGGCCTCCCGGACTCCCATCTTCCCCACTGAAAAGTACTCTCCCATAAGTTTACTTGAGACACATTTATTGAACATCCTATGTGTGCTGGGCAAGGGACCCAGCATAAGAAGACATGGATGATGCCCTTGAGAAATTCAGATTCTGATATTTTTTTAAATGTTCTACCAGACAGGGCAGCACGCAGTGGTGAACTATGGAGTCTACAGTGGCTTTGCATTGCAGGGTAGCCTTGGCCACCTTCTATCCTTAACCTAAGACAAGGTGGGTGAATACAGACCCTTTTCCCTGGAGATCACAAAAGGTGAACTTTCCCACAGATGGAATTTGGCTTCCGATGGGGAGGAGCACGGATGGGATATTAATCGAGTCTTTGGCAAGAACAGACTTAGCTGTAGCCACTAAGCATATGTCTGTGTTCGGAAAGATGGACCCAATGCAAGTGGTCCTTTTGCAGGCAGCCAAAGGCAAAGTGGGGTAACTCCTTATCTCCATGAGCCGGACATTTAATGCGATATTCTCATCTCCCTTAAAGTTAACGTCTCAGCCTTGCAGGCCACACAAGCATCAAGCATCACTTAGTAACTTCGTTTTGCCCAATAGTCACTCAGGAGCCAAGTTCTGCTTCTGTGTGTGGAACCACCTGGACTCACGCTAATGGCTTCTCAACTTCCTGATGACCCAGGTCACTCTCTAGTCCCAGGGGTTAAGGAATCATATTCTAGTCACATATATTCCAGACCTCAGAATAGCCGTGCATGTCCGTTGTCGCTCCTGTCCAGCTGTCTTATTCCTTCAAGCAATCATACTCTCAGTCCCGTGTGCAAGCAGGGCTAAGAGAGCCAAAAAGGTCAAAAACTCCCATCTGGCACCTCAACTCGTGATGCCCACTTCAGGGCAAAGGGTCAGTTTACATGTCCTGTGAGAGGCTTAAAACACACACAAAACCCACTTACAATTAATGGTGGAATTAAAATAGAAGTCCTTCATTCTCACAATGTGGTCCTAAGACCTGCAGCTTCAGCATCTATAGAAGCGTGGTTCTCAGGCCCCGCCCAGACCAGTTGAATCCACAGGTAGTCTAGGACCAAGACTCTGCCTTGTGTCAGGCCCTCCAGCGAGACCCGCACTAGCAGAAGTGACAGCAGCACACAGTGGTTGAAGTGGGAGGGAACCCAACTGACCCTGATGCAGGAGGCTGACCTCGGGTCTCCTAAGTGTGTTGTAAGCTACAGAAAGATGCTCACTCTGTGAGAATGTAAGGGGGACAGTTATTTGCTGTGGCTGCCATCACACATGCTGCAGTATGGTGGCTTACGCAACAGGAATTTTTTTTCAGACAGTTGGGAAGCCACAGATCCAAGAAGAGGTGTCAGCAGGATACCCTCCCGAGACTCCTTGACTTCCAGATGGCCACACCTATAAATAATTATGTATCTACTACACACACACACACACACACACACACACACACACACACACACACACACATTTCCTTTTCTTACAGTAACACTAATTGGATTGGATCAGAGCCCATTCTAACAGCTTTGTTTTTAACTAAATCATTTCTCCAAAGATGCCGTCTCTAAAATACTCTACTTGAAGTTGGCTTCAGGACATAAATTTTGGAGACCATAGCAAGAATCTTCTCAGAGTTCAACAGTTCTGTAACCCTGACCTGGGCATGTGGACCCAAGGGAGACTAATTCACCCTCTTTCCTCATCCATTCATGCGCTCTCTGGAAGGCAGGGACTTCTGCAGGCCCAGTGCATTCTGGGAAGAACAGCCATGCCACTGGCAGAGGAGGAAATGAATGAAGGAGAGAAAGAAAAGAAGGATAGGGGAGTGAAGAGAAAGAAAAAGAAAGGAGAAACCAAGGAAGGCACTAGTGAACTCAGCAAGGACAGCAGCAGCTGAGGGAGGCTACCCGCCTGTGACCCCAGACTCGCCCAATCTGGAAAGCCAAGCAGGGTACGGGTTTGAAGCCAGACAGATTCTACCACTTGAACCCTGTGTGGTCTTGGCTCAACTGCTTCCATTCTTGATAACTCTGTTCATTCATTAGTTCATTAGTTCATTTATTTCACAGACTGAGTACAGGCTCTTGGGTTCTGCCCAGGCATTATTTCCTTGTGGGTAAAATGGGAATAGTAAACCCAATGTGCGAAGTTGATAGGGAGGTTCTAGATGAACCCCTAAAATAAAGCCTAGCATACAGACAGTGACTGAGGAAGCTTGCCTCCCTGGACACAGGGACTTGGTCTGTGCTTGGTCACCAGAATTCTGTCTCCAGCTACACGAAAGAATGGCTGGTACCTAGATGATACCTGAAGGAGAAATCAAGAAAGATGAGGGAGACTAGGAGAGAGAAGAGAGAGACAAGTGTGTCCCACTGAGTGGTCACTCCCAGGACGGCCGTCACTGGAACGGCTCAGTCCCTGCGAAGGCCCCAGAACGCAGTCTCCTCCATGTCAGCCTTTGAACCACATCACTCTTCTCTTTCTCGGCTGCACTGTGGCAGAGAGAAGACCTCACCCTTGACTTGAGGTCAGCTAGAGACCAGCCATCTCTTAGAGTCTTTCTGCCTCCACCTCCTTCCGCTTCGGGTTCCCTGCTCCTCATGCCAGGGTCTTCTCATCCCCTGTAGGCTGCTTAGAGCCTCTTGCCCAAAAGGGGAAAGGGAGCTGACAGAGCTCCAACTCTCCCACATTCTCTCATGACTCTTTACAGGGTCCATCTCTTTTCTTGTTCTTCCCAGAGGTCAAGTCTATGGGGTTAGCTGATGAATAGCTTCCCAGTGTGGTGTGACTCTCTCTCCCAAGGGTGCTTACCCAGCCCGTGCTCTGAGTCAAAGGCCACGACTACAGGAAGAAAAGCTGGTAGGAACCTTCGCAGAGCACCTAGCTTGACCTCTCTCCTCCAACAGAAAATCTGAAGTCTCTCAAAAAATACAAGATTGAATAGAGTTCATAGACAGTGTCTACTTGTGCTTGCCTGCACCTGTCTCCCTAGAAGCAGGCTGTTTGTGCTGACCTACATTTTTTGACTTGGCAGAAATTCTTCCTTCTGTATCACTGACTTCTCGGAACCTTCAAACTTTGCCAGGCAAGTCCCATTATCACCTCTAATTAGAAAAGAATTAATTTCCTGACACACGGAGCTCTCCCAAGAAGCTATCCACATGGCCAGGACCTTCGGAGTAGAACACTGTAACACCAATTCACATACGAGGTGCTAGACCAGCCCCGGCCTGGCCAGCTTCTTTCTTTTCACACCCTTCCTTTGGACTGTCAGTGAAACAAATGTGCCTCGTTTCTTGAGGCAGAGATCACCAGACTGGAGAAATACCTTGCTGTGTTTGCTGGGGAAGGCCCTCACAATGTGTCCCTATGCCATGTGCTCTCCTAGGTGGCATAGACATTAAGAACTTAGCTTTTAGGTCTGTATTTTACTGTTGCTGCAGCCTCCGTGGTCCTGGGGCTTGAACCCAGGGCCTTGTGAATGTCAGGCAGACACTCTCTCACTAAACCACCTTCCTGTCTAACGTGAACTACTTAAATCCCAGGCAATGAAGAGTCTCACTTCCGACATCGGGTGTTAAGTTTCTGTCGCTATGACAAGTATCTGAGACACGTTGATGTATAAACAGGGAAGATTTATCTTAGCTCGAGGTTTTGGAGGCTTCATTTCATAGTTGTTTGGCCCTGTTACTATTGGTCTGGTAGCAAGGAAGAACATAATGGCTGGGAATGTGTAGTGAGTGAGCTGCTCACACCACACTGACCAGGAAGTAAAGAATTAAGAGGAAGAGAAGTGACGTTTAAGAGGAAGTGAAATTAAGAGGAGGAAGTGAAGGAGAAGTGTGGTTTTAAAATGTCCCCCAAGGACATGTCCTAAAAGAGAGCTATGATATAAGGGCTCCCCCTGCTTTTACAATCTTTACCTCTTTTCTTTTCTTTTCTTTTCTTTTCTTTTTTTTCCAGAGCTGAGGACCGAACCCAGGGCCTTGCGCTTGCTAGGCAAGCACTCTACCACTGAGCTAAATCCCCAACCCCTCTTTTTATAATTTTCAAGGTCATCACTAAGACCATAACACGGTCCTTGGAGGGACATTTAAGATCCAAACCACAGCACATCCCCTTCAGCCATGCTTCCTCCTGACAGAGAATTTTGGGATCTTGGGTTAGGGAGGAATTGAGTAAGGGGAATGTTTAATTTGGTGTCGAGGGGCATTTTATGTGGTCGGCAATTTATTTCAGTACATTCTTAAATCCTTGTTAGCTGTCCTGAGGAACGGCCAGGGAATATTTCTCAGCACCCTCCAGACGATCTTACCTGTTGGGTGTGCAAGGCTGGGAGTGTGCAGCAACATGAGAATGTTCTGCAAGTGTGGGCCTAGTGAGAGAGAATCGAGGTTTGAAATCCATGAAACTTTAGAAGAAGTCTACAGGAAATGCACCAAGTTCTTATAGCTCACATACAAAAGAAACTTGGTAGCAAGTTCAAGCATTTGATGACAAACTTGAAAATGTGCATGACATTGCCCACGTAGAGTCATAAAACTGAAAGAAAATAATGAAAATTTAGTTCAGCCAGGTCTGAGGAAAAATAAGTTATGCATCTCCCTTTCTCCATAAAAATCATGTCAAGTCACTGCTTCATGAAGGGGTGGTGAAGACCAGAGGCAGAGAAAAGGGAGAAACAGAGGCGTGATGAAACCCATGTGTTGTTTGCATTTGTGACAGTCCTGGTTAGCTCTGGCTTCCTGGGTAATCCTGGATGAGGGCCCCCAAATGATATGAGCTTCAGGGTTCACAGAGTTTATATCCAAGTCTAGCGGGACATGACTAAGGTGGAAGTGGAAATCCTTCAGAAAGAAGTCAACCACATAATGACAGCAGTGACTGTTGTCTTCTCAAGCCTGAATGGCAGCTTTTCCGTGTGAGAGAAGCAGGTCAGCAAGGGCAGGTGCTGGGCTCATAAGTAACGGATTGTTCCATGGTAAAGGAAGCATTCTCATTTACACGATGCTCACTAGTTTGTACAGTTTCGAAGCTGGAGCTTAAAAGAGGGTACCACCTAACTAACATCAAGTAAAATTTATCCCTAGTTCTGGCTTGGTAGGTCTCAGATGTCTGCCCAAGGAAAAATAGAATTTGTCCCTCTCCATGGACTTATGAGAGCACAAAGACTTTGTCTGACTTCCGTTTCTGGAGAAACGTCTCTAGAAGGAATCCCCCGCATACTGATCCCAGCCTTGAGGGACAGGCTGTTTTCTGTCCCCTCAGTCTACTCTGATGGGCTTCTCCCAGAACTTCTCACCCCGCCCCTACCCTAAACCTCTCCCTCCCAGGTGTTGGCTTCCACTTCCCCTCCCCCAGTCTGATCTCTATATAACTCAGCCATTTTGGCTACTCTGGTCACTTGGCCTGTACTGCCTTAGTTGGAAGCTTCTCTCTTGCTCTCCTTCCCCTCTCTCCTCTCATGGTACTGTTTAGTCTTCTAGCCGTGTTCAGCCTGGACTCTCCCCTCTGTCTGCTTTCTCCCTTATATCTCCCTTATATAAAAACTTCTCCATACTTCAGGAGTACTCATGTCCTCCTCCTTTGATTTCATTTTTTCATTCAGCTATTAAAGTGCTTGCTGAACATGCATAAGATCCTAGAGTTCAATACCTGGCACCCTAGAGACTCTAATTCCAAAAGTCCTGAGGGGACACTAGATATCGGCATTTAAGAATCTTCTGTGAAACTGTGAAGGTAGCCTAAGGATTTCACCTGAATAGCCATGGCTTTAGTGTTAATTCCCCTCTTACAGGTCCCATTGTGAGTCTTAAGTTCGTAGTAATGCTTGGAATGGCACCTAACACACCACAAAACGTGACGTGAATGAAGTTCATTCCTAACCTTCCTCTTTCTTTCTGGGCTGTTTTTATGAATGTGGCAATGAAGCAGACTGATGTGCCACCCACCCTGAGCTGCTCAGAATGGAATGGGGGAAAGCTATGAGGTCAGGAATGTGACAAAACCTGGTTTGTAGCTAGCAGAAATCTTCCCCACAGCAGCCAGAGCTCCTGACCTTTGTCAAGTGACCGCCATGGCTCTGGCTGGGGCAATCTCACAGGTGGATAGAACATTTATTTTAAGTCTTGTTAGCATAGATTCCCTTCAGAACATTGAAAACTAAATGCCAGTTGACTCTCCCAAACACTGACACAGGAGACAGATTCGGGCTCCCACATCTAGTAAGGGGGGCTAGGCAAGAAGCCACTGTCCACTAGTCTATCCTGTGGGAGATCATTCTCCCACTTTTACCTCAGGGTACTCTTGAGGAGGGAGAAGTGAGAAATATTTAGATAGAAATATAGAGGGAAGAGAGACAGAAACACAGGATAGCTTGGGAGGGCCTGGATCCTTATCCACCAGCCCCTTCTGTCTTTTCTAAAGGGCTTTTTATAGAAATTCCAAGGGGCAGGGCAAAAGACTTTCCCTTGCTAGATCAAACCATACTGCACATCCAAGTGCAGACCCTTCCAAACACCTGGTAACCACGCACCTGGTCAAGTAAACCTCTAATGCAGTTCTGCTGGGTAAAGCAAGCTCAGACCTCACTAGGAACCTCTGTGGACCTCCACAACTCCCCCTTCTTGATACAAAAAAGCCCCCCCCTCCAGGCTCCTCAGATAGACTGTACCTGTCTTAGGTCATCCTTCTTGATTGATCTTCCTTACCTGTCATGGAGATATATACTTTCCATCAAGCACACTCTGACTTAGGTTGGAAGCGATCAAGAAAAAAGTTGCCTGTCTTTGACTACCAGCCTCTGGCAGAGGGGGGTACAGAGCCTAACTCAGCTCTGACTAAGGTCCCTACTCAGCTTGCAAATATCCACAGTGTTCTCCATAGATGCTACACCTCCCAGTAAAGGAGTAGAGGATAATAAATATGAAATATCCTTTTTGGAATGGCTCTAAGGTGATTACAGCAGTGTCAGGTGCACCAAGCCCTTTTCCTGAATCAAAACTCTCTCCTAACAGATGTTCAATAAAACTTTCAAGAGACCATTTTGATTCCCAGGAGAAAACAGTCATTTCTAATAATTTCAAAGTATCCACTGAAGTAAACAAAACCCATGCTAATTATCAAGACACTTTTACAAACTAACTCAACTTTGGGAGGCTTATCCCTTTGTGGGAGGCCTACCCTTTTCTAAACAGAGACCGAAGGAGTAGAAACTTCTAGGAAGAAGATAGAAAAACTCCCCTAATTATGACACCTTCAGTTAAGTTTTCCAGGGGCTACTGAGATCATAAAACATTCAAATATATCTGAAAGTAAAAGAGTAATAAAAACTTCAAGATGTTTCTAATGTGATTTATTTGGTTATTCTTTAAAGTTTAATGTTATCTAATTTATCTTGACTAGACAGATATTGATGGAGCAATAAACAATTCTAGTATGAACTTACATTTAACATTTACACTTTTTACAAACTTACATTCAACATCTATACCTTTCACAGATCTACATTCAACATTTACACCCTTTACAAACCTACATTAAACATATACTTATTTATACTTTTTACAAACTCACATTCAAAAGGAAACTCTATAGAACTATTTTATAAATTTTATATTCAAAAGAAAACTCTATAGAACTATTTTATAAATTTTCACAGACATCTAGAAAGAATCTCTTAACAGAACTAACATATTCAAAAGCAAACTCTATTAGCAAACAACTGGAAAAGATTTCTTAACTGAACTATTAACAAGACAGAAAGTATGCAAATCATTTCTAAAGTTCAGAGTTTATAGTCAGCTTTGATATCATTCTGAAAGTTTTCTTGAGAGTTTGAAGTCAGAGCCTAATTATCAGTGGCTCTTAAACTTGACTGAGGGTAAAATTCCCAATTCTTAATTTTTTTAAAGCTGCATTTTTTTAAGATTACTATGAGCCTTTCTAATGATGCCAATATTTCCCTCTTGCATTTTTAGCACAATTCAATTCCGTAAGGTTTTTTTTTTTTCCATACCTGAATCAATTTCCTAGTGTAAGGACCACTTTCCCTTGTTTTCTAAAAGATTTCAAAGTAGCTTGTTGACAAACAGTGTTAGCATTTTAATTATCTCCTTAGAGGCAAGCTGTTTGCCTGTTCCTGGTTCTCAGGAGGTAAGGCTAAGTTTTCTAACATCATTTGGAAAAGAAATCGCATTTTGAGCAGAGTTTTTGAGCAGTGCAATATTGGCATTTCTGTTACAGACTACATTTCCCAAACTTGTATTGGGACACCTGCATTACTGTTTCACAGGTGTACCTCTCTAATTAGATTTTTTCACCTGACACTGTTCCCAGAGCAGGTCATGTCTGTCCATGAGCACTCAGACAGGCATTTGTCTCCCACCTTACCAAGTCAGTGAAAGAAAATGAAAGCACTTGGAATAAAAGCTTTTTCAGAAAGGTCTTTTCCCTGAAAGAAAAGTGAGCTTTCTCAGATTTCTTTGCAGCTGTGGATGTAAGTAAATTGGTTGCAAAACATGAGTTTTGCAACTCTGTGGGTTTGATGTCCCAGGTTTGGGCACCAAAAATGTTAGTAAATTGGTTGCAACAACTCTGGGGAAAGGTGTTCTGACTACCTGGGGAGTCAGGCAACACCTTGAGCTGCTCAGGACAGCTCTGATGGCTGAACTGCAAGGAGACAGTTCGGACCTGGAGGGCGAGGCATCCTGGACACCTCAAGCTGCTCAGAACAACAGCTCTGTCCTGAAGGTGTCCCGGACACCTGGAACTGTTTAGCACAGCTCTGATGGCTGGAACTGCAAAGAAGTAGCCCAACCCTGGAAGGAAAATTTTTCTGACTTCTCGGGAGAGTCAGGCCTGGAACTGCTTCAGCAGGGAAGGGTATCCTGACTCTTCGGGAAAGTCAAAATATACCTGGTGTGATGGGGGATGGTCTCCCTGCAGGTTATAGCAATCCTGCTCCTCTCCTGGAGAGCCGCTACAGCTGAGCTTTGCTCAGCCCCTACTTAAGGGGGCTTTCAAGCAGAGCTCTGCTTCTCCTGCCTAAGATGTTGCTTCTTTTGCTTCACTCTGAAAAAGGAGAAACCCCTGCAGAAATGTAGCAGTCTCCTCCAGCTCCAGAGAAAAGTGTTACTTTTATCTCTCTTGCAGGCTCTATCCACTGAGGGACATCTCAGCAAAGATCTTCTGTTCAGCTCCTCCTTACTCTTCTCTTTCAGCTCTCCCTTGTTTTGTCCACTGGGGGACATCTCAGCAAGGATCTTCTCTATGCCAGTGAATGAAGATCTTCACACCCAAAACTCTTTTGAGAACGAGATTTATTTGGGAAGGAGGAGTCCAGGATGGAGAGAACAGCCTTCTTTCTAACTGACTAGACAGAGTGGTTTACACAGGAAGTCTTGGGGGTGGAGTCAACCCTGGGCCCAGGGTTCTACTATCCTGCTCTGTGATTGGTTGGTTTCACAAGTCAGTTGGCCAGGGGCAGAGATGGCTCAGATCTGACTGAGCCAAACTGTGTTTCTTTCTGCCCTGATCTGAACCATCTTTCCTTGGTTCTGGGCTCCAGGGTCAGGGTGGGTTTCTTTAGCCAGCCCCTTTTGCCTACAGTGGACACTGTGTAGGCCCACCTATGAGACTCGGGGCTTGCAGTCAGCTGGTGACTGTTGCCATTCAGACCAGTTTTGTTTGTATGGCAAATTTACCCTGATTTTTTATGCTAGCAGCTTTCCCCGGGTCCTGCACCACCTCTGCCTCAGCTCCATGCTCCAGGAAGCTGTTGACAACTGCAGGAACCCTAGTATTCCTGGAATGCGCTCAAACTCGGAGGTGCTTGCTCCCTGGCCCTTTGCTAATTGCTTCCTGACTGCTGGTTAGAAACAGAACACAACACTAACAGTAAGAATTAGCAATGCTTCAGGGTTGTTTTTTTCTATACTAGGGCAGTTGCAAGTGGTTCTCCCATTCTGAAAGATGTGTCTTCAAGGTGAATTTAGTTTTTTGCCCTATTTAATTTTTTGCCCTACAGAAAGAGAAAAAAAAAATCCAAGAAAGTCTGAAGAACTTTTTGGTTTTTTAGAGAGAGATTACTAAGTCTTTCCCAAAATTTCTGTTCTCTAAACCTTGACTTCATGGTCAAACGGAAACTAATTTTGATTGTACGGTGTTGTGATGGTGTTTGCCGGTGGAGGGGAGGGTTTTGTTTCATCTGTATCCAACTCAGGAAAATTCCCCACGTATCTCAGGGCTTGATTCTAAGCTGCCTCCAAGCCAAAAGCTTCCACAGGAATCTTTTTCTGCCCACCTTCTCTCTTCTTTGGTAGGTTTTTCTCTGGTTGTTCCCCAGTAGTTTGTGTTCATAGTCCTGAAGTTGGAAAATCAAGGACATAGTTCCTCTGTCCTGTTGCTTACCTTACCCTAAAATTTTTCCTAAACTATATTCCTAACCCAATATTTCTATATTCTACCTTACTCTAAATTTTTTTCTTTAATTTGTATAAATAGAAATTAAGAGAGAGAGAAAAAAAAAGAAAGAAAACTAGACCAAAATATATGCTGCAGCTTCACTTTTCAACTTTGGTGTTCCACTGCCTAACTTTCACTCCTGAAAATAGAATATCCCACCTTAATTTTTCAACATTACCAGACATTCCCAAACTTCCTGTAGGGCCCTCTCCCCTCTTTCACTAAGTTCCTGGTCTCTGTTTATGGTGCCATCTGTGGGAGACCTGCTCCCACTTTAACCTCAGGGTACTCTTGAGGAGGGAGAAGTGAGAAATATTTAGATAGAAATGTAGAGGGAAGAGAGACAGAAACACAGGCTAGCTCGGGAGGGCCTTATCCACCAGCCCCTTCTGTCTCTTTTAAAGGGCTTTTTATAGGAATGCCAAGGAGCAGGGCAAAAGACCTCCCCTTGCTAGATCAAACCATACTGCACATCCAAGTGTAGACCCTCCCAAACACCTGGTAGCCAGGCACATGGTCAAGCAATCCTCTAATGCAGTCCTGCTGGGTAAAGCAAGCTCAGATCTCACTAGGAAATCTTTGTGGGCCTCCACACTATCCACCTGGTTTTCTCATATTCCTTGTATTATTTAATTACCACAGCAGCCTTGTGCTCTCACTGTACAGCCACGCATGGGAAATTTAAATCTCAGAGAGGGTACATTAACCCTAAGATCCTAGGGGTAGAAAATGGCAGCCAGGTCCAACCTCCAGCTGCTGTTCTTGCTAATACCTAACCAGAGGCATAGATGTGCCTTCTAAGCTGCCTGGCATTCTCTGAGAACCTGCCTTCCTACCTTGGCTATTCACATTACCCTTGTTCCCCACCCCCATTAATACACTCACAGACTGCCAGATGGTGCCACACCTGCAGTCCATGACTCTGTGTGCCGCTCCTGTCTTTTTACAGGTGCTTCTATCAACTGCTCCCATTCTCTGACCTTTAGACTCAGAACTCAAACTGAAAGACACCAGCAGCTTGCTTCCCTCTGTCCCCAGCTTGCAGACAGCAAACCTTGGGCCCTTTTCATCTCCATGTTTCTGTGATCCAATTGCTCATCCTGTTTCTATAATAGGATAGCAGCTTGGAGCAGAGCTTTGGAGTCTGATAGGTCTTAGTTCAAATCCAAGGTCCACTTGGATATCTCGTAGTCAGTAGTCATCTCTGAAGCCACTTTCTAGACCTTCCCAAAGGACAATGTTCTCATTTATGCACCATGAAAATGCAGAGAAGCACACTGGCAGAACTCCAAGTTCTGGGTTCGAATGCCAGATCTTTATAACTAACTGTCTGACCTTGCACAGTCTACTTTACCTTTGTGTGCTTCAATGTCTACATGTAAATGGAGACACTGATATGCTTGCTTCCCAAGGTGTGATGAAATTAGGAGAGATCAGAGTCACCCATGAAGAGTTCAGAGCAGACTCAGTTTCCTAAGACATAAAATTCCAGGCATAGACTCTAGAATGTGCTGAGCATTCACCGAATGCTGGTTGCTACTGGTTGCCATTCTCACGAGGAGCACAGATATTAAAATGAACGAATAGAGGCCTAAGCCACATCCTGTGTGTAGTGGGTAGCTGTTCCAGCTTTGACCTGGAAGTACTACCCCTAGTGAGGCTTCTGGCAACTGCCATGCCTACCAATGGCCTGCCCCTAGGGCGGGGCTGAGATGGGAGCCCTTAAGACCCAAGATCTGGAAGTGCCAGGCCTCTTGGTTCCTCGTGATCCTGGATGCTGGATGGAGACAGAGTCAGAGTTCTCCAGAAAACCTTGCTGGACTGCACCCCACCTCTCCCAGATCCTGTAACCAACCCCTTTACTGGCTGTAAGTTACCCCAAAATAAATCCTCACATTACCTGTGGAGCAGAATAAAACCACAAACATAAACCAAATACCAAGGTGGGGTGTTTTGCCCCGAGTTGGGCACTGTGTGAGGTCACTGCCCATCCATGTCCATTAGAGAAGTCTGCCTCTCAGCCTGCACCTTCATCAAAACCCCACCAGTTTGCCACAGAAGGTCTCAGTACTGTTTGTACTAAATTACAGCCTAGGCTGTCTTCTACAAGTGTGTTGGGCCTCACTGTAGCTGTCCTGGGATGCATGTGGCTCGTGGACCACAGGGTGGACATGCTGGCTAAAATAATGGACCACCTGTGGCAGAACACAGAGCCAGAACCCTTGGGTGTAAGCTTCAAATTCTGTCTCCATGACTAATGACAAGTTCAAGCTTTCTTCTCTGAATCTGGCCCCTGTCTGTCACATGGATACATAGTGTCTACCTCACAGGGGATGGTATGAATTCCATGAAACTGTTCCTGGCACACGGGAAGCCCATATAGGCTCGCTACTGTTACTGCTTCTGGGCGGCTCTGTGCATCTTGCTGTGCTTTTCCCTCCAGCCTGCACCCATGCCTAGGCCCATCCTTTCAGCCCCTCACCCTGCTGCCCCCCTTCTCCTCACTAGCCAATCATCCATCCTGGGCAGGTCACCCCCAGGAGTGCCTTAACAAGTTTCATCTCCTACTGTAAGACTCTCTGTGCGCTAAAATTAAGTCAGCTGGGAAAGAAGAATTTCAAGCATTTTCTAAATTACACTTGAAGGGGCAATGCGAAGAAGCTTAGCTGGTCTGTACTGCTTTTCTGTGCTTTCTGCCCTTTCCCCTCAGAAAGATGGAGGTGCGTCCCTCCAGAAGAGGACACCTTACCAAGTGACCCCTCTAGTGGGGCTGGTTGGTAGAGGAAAAGGATCTCTCACCCTGGCCTGTGATGACTGTCTCATCCAGAAGTAGGAACAATAACGCTCTGCCGACAGCACTGTAGTCTAAGGCAAGTCAACACTGCCATCTGTTGGTCATGAAGAATGCCTGTGGGCTCCCAAGCAAAACAGATACTTCTTCAAAGCATTTTACCAGCCCTTTACCAGGAGCTGAATACTTAGAAAAGCCAATACCTTCTAGGTTTGCACACTGTGCCAGGTTTATACAGCCAATCTGCAGAGTCTAAATCACTTTATTGTGATCCTCACCTTCAGAGTATTTCTTAAATACCTAGATGACTATATGAGACTGAATGTCCCTTTTGCAAAATACTTGAACCTGGGACTGGAGCAATGGTATGGGTGGTGTGACAGTTGTGAGTGCACACCGCTCTTGAGGACCCGAGTTCAGTTCCCAGAACCGACACCAAGCAGCTCATAACCACCTGTGACTTCAGCTCCCTGAGAATCCAATGCCTGTCTTCCATATGCGTTTGCCCACACACTACTCATAATTAAAAATAAAATAAAATCTTAAAAAAAAATAACTGAGGGTTGGAGAGAGGGCTCAGAGTCTAAGAGCATTGGCTGCTGGCTGCTCTTCCAGAGGTCCTGAGTTCAATTTCCCGCAACCATGTGGTAGCTCCTAACCATCTATAATGAGATCTGGCGCCCTCTTCTGGTGTCCAAGCATACATGCAGGCAGAATACTGTATACATAACAAATAAATAAATTTTTAAAAAAAGAAAAGAAAGAAATAACTGAAACTAAAAGTACTTCAGATTTCAATTTTTTCAGGTTTGTGCAAATCTGCATAAATATAATAAACCTACATATAAAATTCACTTATACATTTTCCACATAACCTGGGTCATTTTTCACAATTTTGTGCACAAAACAAAATTTCATGGTCTAAAGTTTTCTATTTGTGTCATACAGGTGCTCAAAAAGTTGAAGATTTGGAGTATTTGATATTTTGGGCTTTCCGACTGGGGATCCAGCTCCCCACTAGCCTCCCCAATATGAGTGTACCTGCTACACAGCCCATGTCCGCAAGATGGAACCAGGCCGCCCAGGTTCTTTCGCTCTGAGAATGGGGAGACAGAATCTAAGTTTATCATTGTAAAGGTCTGAGTGTCACCTGTGGACAACTATGAATTCTGGGTAACTCCTCGGCTTAGCTGTGAACCATGCCTGGAGACCACAGCCCGGCAGCAGCCAGACTGTCACCCTGAAGTTGACCGCATACCAAGCCCCTCCTCAAACAGACAACACAGCTCTACCTAGCAACGGTGTCTATTTAACACTGCAGTATGACACTGTCTTCTACAAGTGTGTTGGGCCTCACTTGTCGCTGTCCTGGGATACGTGTGGCTCATGGACCACAGGAAGGACATGCCGGCTAAAGAAATGGACAACTTGTGGTAGAACTATGCTTCAAATCCTGCCCCATTATTAATGATCCTGTGCTTGGCCATATGAAATATATGTAGGATCAAATGTGCTGTGTGCTGAACCTCAAGTCTAGAGTGTGACTCCCCAAAGCTGTGAAGTAACTGTGAGATTAGACAAAATTCCGTCAGTAGTGAGGGGAGATGTCGCCAGCTTTCTCCCTACATTGTCAGTAATATGCAATGGCAAAACATTAGAAGTGAATTTTCTGAGCTAAGTATAAAACCAAAAAGTATAATGCTTAAGCCAGGCATGTTGGCTTATCCCTGTAATCTAGCGCTTGGAAAACTAAGGCAGGAGAATTGTTATGAGTTTTAGGCCTGACTGGGCTACAGTGTGAGAGAACCTATCTCAAAAATAAAAACAAAAAACATGCACACAAAATTAAAATGCTGAAGCCCTACTACGAACATGACCATAGGACAGTGAGATTTTCAGTGGGTAGAGGAACTTGCTGCCCAGCAGAGTTCCAATCCTGGAATCCACATAGCAGGAGAGAACTGACTTCTGCAGTCTGTCCTTATGCATATACATAACCTAAAATTTATAAATATAATTTTTAAAAAAATTTAAAGAAGTTTATTACAGAAGGAACTTACTATGATACCCTCCACTGAGCACCACGACCACACACGTAGAATTTATTGATCCCATGGGAAAGTCCATCAACCATAACATCTGGGGAAATGGCTGCCCTATCACCCTGCCCCTGTTTATCAGAACAGCTCCCTTCTCATCCTTTCAAGCACAGTGGCTGTGCCCAGTCGCCAAGCTGGTTGGAAACTCAGACTCCCCAGGCAGAGATGGGGCCAGGGGACCTTCCCTTCAGGAGGACTCTCAGGAGCCAACAGCCTGAAATCTAGAGTATCTGTCCACCTTTAACTGCCGTGGAGCAGAATGGATCCCTGGCCACCCTTCTACATGCCCCAGGGGGTTCATAGGCTAGTGGTGCCCAGATAAGACTCTCCCTTGTAACGGGCTTTCTTTGGGGCCACAAGTCAGCTCCCAAATCATGATGGAGACTTAATATTAGTTATGAATGCTCAACCTTATCTTATTCTTGTCCCACTAGCTCTTATAGCTGAATTTAACCTGTTTCTCTTCAACTACATTTTGCCTCGGGGCTTTTTACCTTTCACTCTTGTGTGTCTTGCTCTCCTGCTTCTCATGGCTGGCTGGCTGGTTGGCCCTGGGAGTCTCCCTATATTTGCCCCTTGTTCTCTCCTCTCTCTCTCTCTCATTTCCCTAGCCTGGATTCCTCCTCCTCCTTATTGTCTCTGCCCACCAGCCCCACCTATCCCTCTACTGCCCAGCTATTGGCCATTCAGCATTTTATTAGACCAATCAGGTGCCTTAGGCAGGCAAGGTAAAACAGCAACACATCTTTACATCATTAAATGAAGTATAAACAAATGTAACACAGCTTTACACAGTTAAAGCAATATTCCACAACACTCCCTAATAAAAATTACAAATTTGGACAGTGAACTGCAAAATGAGAGTGAAGGAGGGCGTGAGAGTGCTTCTTAAAATATAAAGCTGCACATTTAAATCAATGGCAAATCACATTAACAGAAGAAACAGCTTCACTTTGTAAAAATGTGTCCAACACTATGACTCCCGCTAAATGTATCAGTTGTTTTTAAAATATGCATCTTATTTCACCCGACTAGTTCTCAGAGGTTCTAAGACTTGGGTGAGGACATTCTCTGCGCCTGGTGGCTCAGAGGACAGTTGGGATGGCAGCCACACTGGCCACCTGCAGACCTCTTGTCTCGGCTAAAGCTACCGGGTGATGATGTGTGAGTCTGAAACTTGTTCTCCCCAAAGAAGAGGGTCTTTTCTCCCTTTCTTTTTTGCCTTCCCACGCCTGTGAAGCTGTTCCTGGGACCCTCGGCACTGGGGAATGCTGGGAAGTGTTTAATGATTTGCAGAGGAGAGATGAGAGTCCTTCACACTCACGATCACATTCATACACACACACCCTTCTCACTCTCCCCTCCTCCTCCTCCTCCTCCTCCTCCTCCTCCTCCTCCTCCTCCTCCTCCTCTCCTCTCCTAGATGGGGTCTCATTGTGTTACCCAGGCTGTCATCAAACCTAGGTTCCAGTTATCGTCTCTTCTCGGCCTCTTGAGTAGCTGGAACTGCAGGCAAGGATCACATACTCTCCTATGTTACATCATTTTTATAGAGAGCATAAAATGCTTTACATGGGGGCTGGGGAGATTATTCAATGGGCGAGCTTGTGTGAAAGCAAGAGAACCTGAGTTCAAATCTCCAGCACTCATAAATATCTGGTATGGCTTTCTTTTCACATCAACAACCCCAGCACTGGGTGGGGCAGGCGTGGGAGGTGGACAGGAAAGACAATTGGGTCCCAGGAGCCTTCAGGCCTTTCATCCTAGCCAAATATAGCATTTCCTGTTCAGCGAGAGCCCTGTCAATAAATTAATAATAATAATAATAAACAATAAAAAAGTGATAAAGACAACCTGACCTCTTCTGGCCTCTGCATGCACATGCATGAACATGCAACTGTGTAAAAATGTTTTCTTTTTAAATGTCATTCAAAAAACTTACTATTTCAGTAATCGCCAAAAGAGATGATACAGGCTTTTTTTTTTTTTTAATTCCCATTTAAAAAAAAAAAAAAAAGCTCAGGAAGGTCCCCTCTGTCTTGGCTGATTGCAGGCAACAGTGTAGGGAGCCAAATCAGCATTTTGTACTCCAAGTCAGGAGAGTGAGACAGGAATCGAGGTCTGGGAGCAGAAGCAGATTCCGGTGAATGCCTGTGTAGCAGGGGCTGCCAGGAGCTGGGGGCAGCAAACCTCCCGTGGAATCCATCAGCAAGCATAAATTGCAACACCACCCACAGTGCCGGACATCTGCCTCCAGACCCCATCAAACCTCCAGGAAAATGAGATGCAGAGAAACCAGAGTCCAGGAAAACCATGAAAAGATGGGAATCGGTTTCATTCAGACCCAGCAAAGGAGCCACCTACAAGACTGTACACTTTGCTCAGACCTTTGCCGGGCCACTGCAGCTGACCAGGAGGCAACTAGCTTTGGAAGGGGTGAGGGAGCAGTGTGGCTCTTTCATTACCCTGCTCTGGTCCTCTTTCCAATCCAATCCTTCCGCAGCGGCCCAGCCCAGCCGCTGGCGGCCTTGCAATTAATCTGAAATCTGCTTCCACTGAGAATTCCCTTCAAAAAGCAATTTGCATTTTATTAATGAATTCATAGAGACAGAGAAAGCCTCCCAGAAGTCAGCGGTCCATGCCGGCATATGGGGGATGGGAGGCCAGCCTGGTCCTGGGGAGACAAAGCTGAAGTGACTGGAAATAGAAGTCACAAATAGTGTTCACAGAGGGTGACAGCCTCCTCCAGGGGCACAAAACAGGGAAGTAAGTCTGCTTTCAGCACAAAATACGTAATGATGCTCAGTCAGAAGGCCCAGGTAGCAGTATTTTAAATGGCTAAGCACTGGTATGGGCTAGCCTCTGACCATCTCACGGGTGTTCCTTCCTTTCCCTCTTAGATGCTGTAGTTTAAAAACCCATTTTCTTAAATTAAACCGATTAAACTGTTTTTGCTGTTTTAGAATCATCTTGTAAACATTATTTCATGATGAGACAGCCAGAAGACAATCTGAAAAATGGCAGTTTTTTTAAAAATAATCTTAGCACAATGCAAATTCAGTCCAATTGACATGGTAAAGCTGAAACTTCTTAAATAATGTGTTAAAACTACCTCAACTGGGGGGCACAAAGCCCCACCCCTACCTGAGGAGCTACTAGCAATGGGTAGATACTGGGAGGAGTTAGTCTTCTTTAAGAGTGTGACCCCCAGCAAGTCGGCCATGCTCCAGCAAATGGCCACAAGCTCACGATTATTTGGGTAGCACAGATTTGAACTCGTGATTCTTGTTGGTTGGTTTCATTGTAAAGGGGCCCAGAGTTGGATGGGAAGGGAGAAGAGAGTGAGTGGATCTGGGGAGAGCTGGGGAGGAGCGAATGTGATCAAAATGCATTGTATGAAATTCCCAAATAGTTAATAAAATATTATTTAAAAATTTTTAAGTGACTGCAACTCAGCTGTTAATGAGTTCCACACTATTTATTCACTCGTTTAAAAACCGCATCTCACCCTGCTCCACCCCACCTCAACCTCTCCTAGTCTCCTCTCAACACTTTCACAAGGATTCAGATGCTCTTCGTGTATGGATGGTCTTGACTGATTATGATTGAACTGATAATGTTTTTACTTCAATTCAGTAGAAACGTAACTTGATTTTTAACTCCTTTCCTGGGCTGGTAATGTGGAGTACAATATTGCCTCTTACAGCAGCAGCAGCAGCAGAAGCAGCAGCAGCAGCAGGAACTAACCACAGCTGCCAATCACTGGTGCTCAGGAAGCGGAAAAACAGCTGAAACCCACAGTGCACTGCTGCTAACTATGAAGTCCAGGAAGTGAGGACATTGTGTGCATTTTCTTTTTCCATTTCTCATGTGTATATAGTGTTCACATGTGTATTCGTGTTTTAGCATGTGCATAAGTGCATGTGTATGTGGGTGCCTATGCATATGTGTGTAGTTGCATGTATATGCCCAAGGTTGATGTCAGGAATAATCTCCAATTGCTCTTTTATCTTACTCAATGATGGTTTCTTAATCAAGCCCAGAGCTTGAGGATATGGCTAGTTTTGTTAGCCAGTTTGCTTTGGGGATAACCCTGTCTCCACCTTCTGAGTCTAGAATTATAGGCAGGCTACCACATCCATCCAGCACTTACTGGGTTTCTGGAAATCTAAATTCTACTCTTTGTTTTTATATGGTTTATAAACACTTTAGCCATTGACCCATCTCCTAAGCCCCAATTAAGTGTATTTTTAACTGATATCTTCAACTTAACATATATTTATTATACATAATCTTATGTGTGTAAAGGAGCAACTGTGTGTAGTTTTGCTGTGTTCCTAGAGCATATTCTGTTTTGCATACTGGCACTTTATTTATGAGTCGTACTCAAAATCTACCCAAGCTGTTATCTCACAGTACTTTAGCTGGGTATAACAGCTGCAAGACACCCCAGGCTGCACCCCACTGCACCTTACCTCTCTGCTCCCCTTGCTAGCGGCACCAAGATTTTCTAACTCCACCATAAATGGCACCATAATGAGCAATCTCAGCACAGAACTAGTGAGAGTTTCTTTGGGAAAAGCACATGGGGAAGAAATGACAGGTCAAGCTGATGTGCTCACTCTATTCTTCAACACAGGACCAGATAGATTTCCCTCTTTAAAGAGCTAGCAGCTTGTTCCCTCTGGCGGTGTACACAACTTCCTGTATAGTCTTGCAAACACCTGGCATCATCCAACTTCATGTTTTTGCCAGGCTAATTAGTATAAATTAGTATCTCATATTTTCATTTGCATTGTTTGATTACTAATTATCCTAAGCACTTCTTCATAATGTATTTCACAGTGTTATGTAATTAGTTTCTGGGGTGGCTGACTCTCCTGTCCCCATCCATCAGTTATTTTTTCTGTCAGATCTTTTATTTATTTATTTATTTATTTATTTATTTATTTATTTATTTATTTATCTTGCAGAAGGTCCTTACAGTAGTCTGAACACCAATCCCGGACCTACTTTAGACATTCTGACTATTTTCCCCTGCCCTTTGATCTCTTTGCTTTATCTGTGGTGTTTTTTGATTCCCTACTGATTTGTAGCATCATCTCTGTCCTTTATTTTTTTTCCCCCACATATATGTGGACTGGTCTCTGAGCCTTCCTGCATGTTCCAATGAGGCAGAATGTTCTGGATTTACTCCACACTGAAAGATTCATTCTTACTTCATAGTGTGTGCCAATGTCTAGTCAAAGAAACCCCTCCCGATTTTTACGCTTGTTTTTCAGATTAATTAATTACAAACATTTATTTATTTGTACTAATGTTACAGGAATCTGCCCCAAGAATGCAAGTGGAATTTTTACTTGATTTAAATTGTTTATAGCTTATATACCAAATAAATATATTAATACTAAATTTATACATTTCATTGTTGTTGTTTGTTTTTGCTCTTTTGGGGTCCCACCACCTAGCTCCCAAATAAAACACACAGAGGCTTGTTCTTAATTATGAATGCTCGGCCTTAGCTTGGCTTGTTTCCTGCCAAGAATATCCTATCCTTTCTTCTGCCTCACTATTGGCTGTTCAGCTCTTTATTAGACCATCGGGTGTTTTAGACAGGCACAGTAACACAGCTTCAAAGTAAACAAATGCAACATAAAGAAAAGTAACACACCTTAAAATAATATTCTACAACATCCCATTTGTGTCTTTCTAGCATTATCTTGTTTTTAGCTGATTTAATTTTTTTCCTATTTATTTATTTAGTTGGAGAGGAGCATGCACACCACATTGCACATTGTGGAGGTCAGAGAACAACATTCAGAAGGTGATTCTCTCCTTCTGCCATTCGAAACCCAGAGATTAAGCTCAGGTCATCAGGCTTAGCAGCAAGTGCCCTAACCCACTCAGCCATCTCGCCAGCCCAGCTTTTAACAGTGTTCATACTCTCCTTTGAGTACTTATGCTGTCTTGGTTGGGTGGCTTTGACTCTTGTTTCTCTTATGAATCGTGCTTTACTTTCAACTACAGTCTCAGAGACTCCATTGACTTTATAGGTTGATATTTCTCTCAGAGTATTGCTGAAGTTTTATTACTGCTAACAATTTATTAATTCTGTAGACTTCTCTAGAAAGAGGGGTTCATCTTTTGAAAATTGTGAATGTTTCAACTCTTCAATTGCTACACATAATTTTTTCCTTTTTCTTGTATTGTCCAGCACCCCAACCCCAAGGCAGTAACAGAGAAAGGGGTGTTATTGTTCTGTCTCAAGAGAACGCATCTAGACTGGGCAGTGGTGGCTCACGCCTTTAATCCCAGCACTCAGGAGGCAGAGCCAGGTGGATCTCTGAGTTCGAGGCCAGCCTGGTCTACAGAGTGAGATCCAGGACAAGCACCAAAGCTACACAGAGAAAACCTATCTCAAAAAACAAACAAACACACACAAAAAAGAGAATGCATCTAAGCTTTCCTCATTGCAGACAATTCTTTGTTTGCTGGAAGGTTCTGGTCCATACGATTCATGAACTTCAAGGATTCCTACTCTTAGCCCGATGGGCTTGTTTTTAGAAATGCAGTATTTTAAGAATATTTTTCCTTTTCTAATTTTTTTCTGTGAAGATAGGGATAATTACAAAGTTGTCTTTTAGTTTTTTCATTGAGACCTTCATTGATCTGTCCATCTGTCTTTTCAGTCCTTGGCTAAGGCTTGCTTAACTTTGATATATTATTTTCAAAATAAGCAGTTGTGTTCAGCCAATATTTTATTCCCTTGTTATGTATCCATATTTATAAGTGAAGTGAGTCTAGCATATATCTCCTGTCTATGGAATCAAGATTATATTATATCATAAATTGAATTCGATAGCTTTCATATTTCTATTTTGTGATACAATTCATTTGTTAATGTTTTTTGCCATTGTGACAAATGATTGAGAGAAAAATAAACGTACAAGGAAGAGAGATTTATTTCTGGTTTCAAAGACAGCAGTCCATGGTTGCTTGGTTCTTTCTCTGTGACCTGTGGTGAGGCAGAGTGCCATGGTGGCAAGAGCCTTTGGAAGAGGCTGAGCCCCGTATCCACCAAGAAGCAGAGGGAGGGGACAGAAAAGGGACAGGCAAAGTGGCCTACTTCCTCCACCTAGGCTCTTCTTCCTAATGGTCCATTGGCTAGCTTAGCACTATCACGATCTAATTACCTGTAAACAGTGTCTGCAGCCGGAGACCAAGGTTTCAACACATGAGCATTTGGGGAGGACAGTCATATATTCAAACCACAACAACTTTTATAATTTGTCTATAGGGCATGGCAAAACTCACTTAACAGAAGGACTGAGCCTGTGGTATTCTGGAAGGTTGTCCTTTGCCTTCCTTTTCAATTTATTTCATAGAAATTTGAACTAGAAGTTGTAAATTAGTTGAAAACTAACGTGAATGTGTATTGGTTGGCTATTGTTTGGATGTTGACTGCCCCTGTGGGTTTGTATGATAAAGGCTTGGTCACTAGGGACATGCTGTTGGGAGGCAGTGAAACCTTAACAGTGTGGGCCTAGTGGGAGGGTGCTCTCTGACGGAATGGTGGTACACACGCTTTCTTCTTCCTCAGATTTTCTACCTTGCTTATGACACAAGTATCTCTTCTTCCACATGACCCCACCACAGTGTGTTGTCTCCCCACAGGCTCATTTGCTCAGGGCCTGGCACCTTGAGAACTGTGAGCCACAGTAAATCTTTTCGTTTTATAATTACCTCAGGCACTTGGTTATATTGATGGGATGCTGAAGATACACTGTCTGGTCAAACTCTCGGGTTGTCCTGTATGAACTCAAAATCCCCTACCGTTCTATTACTTTGGACCCTTCTTGACTTTCAGATCTGAGGTGACTGGGTATCTGTGCTCATCTGTGCTCTCCAGTCTCTCTCTCATAGATATTTCCCTCTTTCCTTTCTGTATTTTAAGTTCCTTTTTCTCATTTATTTTTTTCTGATGAATTTTCAGAGATCTGTCTTGTCGATGCTTCAGGAAACCTGTCTATTGATTCATGTTGTTCACCGTTTTATTGAGTCCTGGTCTGAAAGTCCTTATTTTCTTGTTCGCTCTATCAATCTTTTCCAAATTCTTCCTTCTCTTATTCACATTTCAGGCTTTCTGAAAAATGAATTTAGATCTGTAACTTTGTAAAACTTTTTCATCTTGGTGCCTCAATGACCACTTCTTAAATCCCTTTATGAGCTCAACGCAAAGGTTATTGGGTAACATGTCATTTTTGTTTCTAAACATGAAGGATTATTTGACAGTATTGTTTATTATATACTTCTGAATGTATTTATTATTAGCTGGCTACCTAAGGCAGTTTATTTTTAATGTTTCACATATGATTGAAAAGAAATGGTTTTTTGTTTAATTTTATTGTTTTTTTTTTAAATATTCTCTCTCATTTACTTAATCTATAGATTTAACTGTAATATAGAATGATTTATTTTTCTCTGTTATCCAGTTCCTTTGTTAGTTTTTTGAACGTGTGTGTATGTGTGTGTGTGTGTGTGTGTGTGTGTGTGTGCTCGTGCCCATGTGTGACAGCACACATGTGGAAGTCAGAGGACAGCTTGCAGAGGTAGGTTCTCTACTTCTATCATGTGAGTACCAGGAATCAAGCTTAGGTCACCAGGCTTGATGGCAAGGGCCTTTATCTGCTCAGCCATCCATGGGACCACTCTCTGCTCTTTCAGTGTTTAAATGGATCAAAGGACACATAGGACATGTGTCTACGGTATAGCTCTGCTGTCTGCTATTTCTCTTGTGCAGGTTTAATGTCAATCATCTGTTGTTTGTGTTGTGGGGTATTCACCAGAGAAGACTGCTCAGACATGGCTTTAAGCCAATAGAAAGTCTTTATTAGCTGGCCGGCAACTACACTGGGTATTCAGGATCCTAGTGTAGCCCTGAGCCTTTCTCAGGATGAGATTTTAAGCACAAAAACTATGTCCTGGGTTGACATAACTCAGTTACCAAGAACAGTTAGCCAAGAGTGGAACTACAGAAGCCAAAAAGCAAGGTTAGTACACTTAGAGACTTTCACAAAACTGTGGACTTCCAACATCCCAATATTAATACATATTCATGACTGATTAGCAAAACTACCAAAGAAACACACCATCTCCAGTTTCTTTTTGGTTTTATTTTTAATGGAAAAATGTTTTTCAACTGGTTGCAAGGTGTGATGGCTATTCTTGGTTGTCAACTTGACTAAATCTGGAGTGAACTACATTCCAGAAATGGAAGACACACCTGTGAGAGATTTTCTGCTTTGTTTGAAGTGGATGAACCCACTTGTAGTCCAGACCTTTGAGGTAGGAAGATACACCTCTGATCTGGAGCCTGAGTCAGGAAGACACACTTTTAATCTGGGCCACACCTTCTGCCAGAAGCCTATATTGGACATGGAAGAAGGAAGGCTTTGCTCTTTGCCTGCTTGCCCTCACCTTGCCAGCACATCCACTCCTTCACTGGCATTGGAGCCTACTTCTTATGAACTCCAGCATATACAGAAGACCAGCTGAGACTCCTGAGGGAGACCAGCTCACTCTTTTCCCTTTCCCGGGGTACTCTTGAGCAGAGAGAAACAAGAAGTATATAGACAGAAATATAGAGGAGAGAGAGAGATAGTTAGAAACATAGGATAGCCATGGGAGGGTCTGGGTCAAAACCCACCAGCCCCTTCTGTCTCTACTAAAGGACTTTTAAAGGAATGCCAAGGGGTGGAGCAAAAGACCTCCCCTCAGCACAGCCAAGTGCAAACCATCCCAGATACCTGGTGACCATACACATGGTCAAGCCATCCCCAAATGCAGCCCTGCTGTGTAAAGCAAGCTCAGATCTCACTAGGAAGCTTCTGTGGAATCCCACAGGTCCCTCCTCTTAATTTTTTAAAGAGCCCCTCAGGCCCCATCAGATAGACTGATGTCTGTCTTAGGTCATTCTCTGTGATTATTTCTTCCATTACCCATCATAGAGATATGCTTTACACCAAGCATACTCTGTTTTAGGCTGGAAGCCATTAGGAGAAAGTTGCCCATCTTTGACTCTCAGCCTCTAGCAGGAGGGAGTACTGAGCTTAAGTTAGCTCTGGCCCAGGTTCCTATTGAGCTTACAGCTATCCACAGTGATCTCCATAGCTGCCATACCTCCCAGTACAGGAGTAGAGGATGATAGAGATGGCATATCATTTTATGGAATGGGTCAAACTTACATCACTATACATATTTATAACTCTTTACAAGATTACTTATTAATACTTCTTACAAACTTATATTTAAGAGCAAACTATCTTATAAACTTATATTCATACGGAAACTCTATTAGCACTTAGAAGAACTACTTACCAAGCTTATATTTAAGAGGAAACTCTATAGAACTGTACAGACATCTAGAACTAACTTACATTAGCAAGCATCTAAAAGAGATTTCTTAATATTTAGAAGAGATTTCTTAACACCTAGAAAAGATTTTTTAGCTAAACTATTAACAAGACAAGAAACCTTTTCTAAAGTTGAGTTTATAGTAAAGTTCAGAGTTTATAGTCAGCTTTGATATCATTCTGAAAGTTCTCCTGACAGTTGGGAACAAGAGCCTAATTCATCAGTGGCCCCTCAACCCTGGGATTTAGTGAATGCTCTTGCTAAACAGCACTTTATTCATTCCAGATCCTTTCTAAAAGCTCTGTTAAGAGCTATCTCAGTTTACAGCAAACCCAAAAAGGAAGAAGAGAGGATGAGGAGAAAACCCTCCTAAGGAACATTCTGTTTCTGAATTGCTCAGCCGGCAACTCCACAGCAGTCAATTTCCCATCAGGAGAAGATAATTGTCTAAGCTGGAGTGGGCTCCAGACCTGCAGCCTTCAGCAGGTTCCCCTGTGTACCAAAAACATGGCTGAAACTTCATTCCAAACTCCTCAGCAGTCTGGAGGCCTCCTTACTCTCCTACTAACCCAAGACTGCAGGATGGAACCTCAATATTGGGAAAATTGGTTTAGCTGCCTCTAACTCCAGTTCCTCTAGAGGAGTGTCATTGGAGCTGGCATTCCTCTGTTCCACACTCATCACCAAACTCTCAGACAATTTTCTCCCTTCTTAATTGTTTAAAACTGTATTTTAAGTTTACCATGAGTGTTTTTTAATGATATTAATGTTTTTCTCTTGAATCTTAAGCCCAGCTCAATCTCGCAATCTCCCAAAGCAATCTCCCAGTGTAAGGACCATTTTCCCTTGTTTTCTAAAGGGTTTCAAAATGGCTTGTTGATAAACAGTATTAGCATTTTAACCATCTCCTTAGAGGTAGGCTGTTTACCTGTTCTTAGTTCTCAGGAGGTAAGATTAAGCTTTCTATCATTGCTTTGAAAAGAAATTTCACTTTTAGCTGAAAAAACAGTTTTTCCGGACAGTACTGTCATTTTAATCTGAAAAACTACATTTCCCATAGTGCATTTCTCTATGTTGGCCAGCTGTTATGAACATTATAGACTACATTTTCCATAATGCCTTCGAGTATTCCACTTCTGTTTCCCTTTAAATGGCCAAAGTCAAGTTTTTGCTTTTAGCATGGGAGGTTTTCTGAGTCAAGCTTTCACTTTTTCTCCACAGGAGAACAAGAGATTTCTGTTCTCCTTGAGCTGGCAATGATAGGTGTTTTGTTTTTGTTTTTGTTTTTTCCTGACACTGTTCCCAAATGAGTAACGCCTATTTGCATGCACTTTCAGAAGCAAAACCCCTCAGGGCTTACTCCTCCTCTGCCCTACCTGGTCAGTGAGGTAAAATGAAAGCACTTGGACTCAAAGCTTTTTCAGAAAGGTCTTTTCAGAGAGTTTCCCTCCTGGACAGTTCTTTGTCCTGTCCTGACTCGGCTCCTCCCCAGACAGTGTCCCTGATGCCACAGTGCAGCTGCAGCCTCAGCTTGGCTTCACTGCTTCCTCTGCACCAGCAGCCTCCTCAAGCGGCCCTGCTCAGCTCTCTGTGGCTCTCCGCCTGCACTTTCCAGAGTGTCTAGGGCTAAGCTTTATCTAGCCTCAGGGGATTTCTGGCCAGGATCCAAAGTATCTTCTGTTTTTCTAATACTAGCTTCTAGCAGAGAGGATTTGCTATTTTTAAGAGGTTTGTTTTTTCTTAGAGCAATTACAGGTGATGTCCCATACCCATATTGTTTCCAGGTGAGTTAAATTCTTGCCCTCACAGAAAGAAAAAATCTGAGAAGCAAAGACCTGAAAAGCTTTTTAGCTTTTTAGAGAGAGATTAAGTTTTTCCTAAGAAAACTTCAGTTTTTGAGAAAGAAAGACTCAAGTTTTCCCAAGACTTCTGTTCTCTAAACTTTTGACTTCATGGTCAAGAGGAAATTAATTCTGATAGTATAGTGTTTCAATACAGTGGCAGTGTCTGCAGAATGAAAAATTTTATTTCACCCACATTAGCTTCAGGGAAAAGTCTTTTCCTGCCGGTTGGGACCAAAAGCTTCCCACAGGAATGTTTTTCTCCCTGTTAAGCTCATCTTTGATAGATATTTCCTCTGATTTTTCCCAGTTTGCCTTCCTAGCCCCATAGTTAAAAATTAAGGACATAGTTTCTCTGTCTAGTTGCTTATCTTATTCTAAATTTTACTTTAAGCTATATCCCTACATTCTATTTTTCTAAGTTTTTCCTACACTATATTACTACACTCTACTTTCCTTAATTTTCATAGATAGAATTTTAAGAGACAGAGAAAAAGAAAGAAACCTAGATTGAGAAAATCTATACTGCAGCCTTACTTGGGCATCTTTCAGCCCCTCTACAAAACTGGATCGGTCCAACTGCTTCTCACAGGGCTTTCTCCCCAAGTTTTTGCCAAGTCCCTGATTTGTCTCTGTTCAGGCACCATTTGAGGGAGACCAGCTCCCTCTTTTTCCCCACAAGGTACTCTTGAACAGGGAGAAACAAGAAGTATGTAGATAGAAACATAGAAGAGAGAGAGACAGTTAGAAACATAGGATCGTCTCAGGAGGGCCTAAGTCAAAACCCACCAGCCCCTTAAACAGCTTTTAATATAATATAATATAATATAATATAATATAATATAATATAATATAATATAATATAATATATTATAATATAAGGGGTGGAGCAAAAGACCTTCCCCCAGCACAGCCAAGTGCAGACTATCTCAGACACCTGGTAATCTTGCATGTGGTCAAGCCATCCCCTAATGCAGCCCTGCTGTGTAAAGCAAGTTCAGATCTCACTAGGAAGCTTTTGTGGGCTCTCATAGACATCAGCCTTGTGGGACTGAACAACTACTACTTCTTGGACTTCACATTCACAGATAGCCATTGTTAGATTAGTTGGACTGTAAATCATTCTAATAAATTCCCATTATTTCTTTCTCTCTCATATATATATATATATATATATATATATATATATATATATATATATCCATTCCATGAGTTCTGTGACTCTAGAGAACCCTGACTAATACACAAGATTTACGTAGATCCTTAACAGAGGGATGGGAGAGAGACAACAATGACTTTTCTACAAGCACAGATCACTCAGTTCTGGACATTTGCTAAGTATGTGAGGTGGGAATGGAAGCTGCCCCATTAAATTTGATTTGTTTTTTTCACTCCTCTAAATCAGGGGAACCATTCTGGGCCCCACGTATCTGACAAATAGAAAACTCAATTTCAGTTTTGAAAGATCTTTCCCTCCCTTGAAGCCTACAGCTCACCCAGGAGAATGAATTGTTTGTAGTCCAGAATACCAACAGAAGGGCCTGCCCGTCTCTATTGGCCTCCTCTGTGGACTCTGCAAGGTGGCGGTGGCTGCTCCATGCTCCTGTGCTTTGCAAAGCAACAGTCCACGTTGTAGAGTCTTCCTCTCCAAGTGCACACACCACCACTTATGGGACAAACCCAAGGTGGGGAGACTGAGGCTCACATTGGAGTCTATACCCTCCCACCCTCTCAGCTTTGGGGAATGCTTCTTGCCCTCCCATTCCACATTTCAAGGCCATCTCACCTCTCTCAGCCCAAACCTTGCCTCCATCTGCTCTTGGCCGGGGCCATCTCCATCCAACAGCCTCCATATAAAAGAGTTTAAAGCACACAGGCTTTGTCCCTTCCCATGGGAGAGGGAGTATAAGGAGGGCTAGGGACTTAACAGAAACGTACTTCTTAAGAGTAAGGCTCACCACAATGAAAGTTTGTTGTCCTTGTCCACTCACAAATGCGTGGTGTGTGTGTGTGTGTGTGTGTGTGTGTGTGTGTGTGTGTGTGCATGTGAGTGCATTCCTGTGAGTCCATGGGCTTATGGGGCTGAAAGAGGATGTCAAGTGTCTTGCTTTATTTCTCTTGCCTGACTGTCTTGACAGGGTCTCTCACTCAACCTGGAGCTGACTCTCCAGCTAGGCTGTGGGCCAGCAAGCTCTTGGAATCTGCCTGTCTGTCCTCTACAGTGCTAGGATTGCATGCACACCTGGCTATATTAAGCTTTCTTGTAGGTACTGGGTATTTGAACTCATGCCTCCAATGTGTTAACAAAAAAGCACTCTTACCCACAGAGCCATCTCCCCAGACCCCTTGTCCATTTATAAATGCTTGTTTTTCTATACATGGGTTACATCATGTGATTCTTTTTTTTTTCACACAGCCCTGCAGGAGCTTCCATGGTCCCGCAGGGTCATGACCTCTCCCCCACAGTATCTAGAGGCAGGGAGCTAGAAGATGAGGATGAGGTAAAGTCCCTGGTCCTGTTGATGAAAGGTACAACTTGAAAGGCTTTCCATTATGGTCCCTGTGAGCTCAGCCAAGACCTCATGCCAGACTGTCCCAGAAGCTTCCCTGCCCAGTCCTGCTTCCCCTTTCCTCTTGTGGTGCTGGTCCCAGGCCCGCCTCAGTTTCTCCCCTGGAACCTGCCTGGCCTAACACAAGGCAGAGACTGATACTGAAACCCCACTTTATAGACACTAAGGACTTGGGAACTTATCGTCTTGGTCAACTGGGAAACATGGTGTTTACCAGATCGCTGCGAACTCCAAGAGTTTCTACTCTTTTTCCTCTGAGGAATTCTTGCTCTCACTCAGGCAGGAAGAATCTCAATTCTGTGCCTCCAGCCTACAGTTACTACACATCATACACCACATGCTCACACACATGTGCACACACACACACCATGCGCCATGTACCACAAAACTCTTTTGTACCACTGCCACTTTTATGACAAAAGTTCCCTCAAGCTGGGCAGTGGTGGCGCACGCCTTTAATCCTTGTACTTGCGAGGCAGAGCCAGGCAGTTCTCTGTGAGTTTGAGGCCAGCCTGGTCTACAGAGTGAGATCCAGGACAGGCACCAAAACAACACAGAAAAACTTTGTCTTGAAAAAACCAAAAAAAAAAAAAAAAAAAAAAAAAAAAAGTTCCCTCAAAGGGAATGGGAAGTCTTCCAAAGCCAGGACCCAGTGACAGAGGGCCCTGGCTGGCTGCCAGCTTTTCTGCCTGGAGGGTATGCTTTCTAAAGAGTCCTGAGGAGGAGAGACCCTCAGAGAGGCTCCGGGAACGGCTGTCCCTGCAATAGTTCCTCAATTTCTACCCCACCCAACTCCCCACTCCTGAAAAGATCAGAGAAAGGGCTATGCTACCCTCTAGATTTAAGGCAGAGTTCCAAGTTAGTGCATTTTTAAGGCAAAAATGCCACCTGCTGCTGGAGCTCAGCCAGAACCTTTCCTCTGGGAGCCCGTAATTCAACACGTACAATTCCCTTCTCGCTCCCTTCTTCCCTCTCAGGCCCCCAGTAACCTGCCCCTTGCTCAAAGACTTCCTAGGAGTAGTCAAAGCAGCCTGTGCTGGGGACTTCTATAAGGCGTGGTCCTGATGACTTGGGCCTGTCTAATCCAGAAGCAGGGATCTCAATCTGCCATCAAACCCCACACCCCCTGAGGGCTGCTGCTCCCACAGCAAAACCCTGGGCTGTGGGTGGCAGGAGCCTAAGGAAGAAATGAAAATAAGATCCCCCTCCCCACTCACTGGGTCTCTCCCCATCACGTTCTCGGGTACACAGACCTTATAGTTTGTTTTGTGCTGCAGACCCAAAATTACAGTGGGACCCTGCGGCCTCCTTGCAGTCCCTAGAGAAGTCTGGCATTGGCCAAAATGTCAGAACTGGAGTTTGGGGGGACTTGAGGGAATAGAGTGGCGGTGGGTGATGAGTGGGTGAAGTGTTGGTCTTTTGACTTGCCGCCCAGTCTTTGAAGCAGATTCGATGTGTAGCTGTGAGAAAAGCAAGTATCCAGGAAAATGCATGGGCTTGGGCTCGTTGTCACTGAACGTGAACTGTCTCTTACGACCCCACCTTGAACACTTGCTCCCTTGGTGTTGGAGCTGTTCTGGAAGATTTCGGAACTTCTGAGACTGCAGTCTAACTAGCATTGGTGTCTCTGGGGGCACCTTTGAAGTTTACAGCCAGGCCTCACCTCCATGAGCTTTCTGACAAATGATAGGACCTGCTACCATGCCATATCTTCCCTCCGGGGGACTGTACGCCCTGAGCCAGGAGCCACAATGACCCTCTCCTCTCTTACACTGCTTCTGCTTCTGTTGGGTATGGTCACAGTGATAAAAAAAAAAAAAAAAAAAAAAAAAAAAAAAAAAAAAAAAAAACAAAAAAAAAACCTGACACAGCTTCATGTCTGGCTATATAGAAAAAAAAGGATCCAGCCTCAGGGCTGCTGAGGACGTCCAGGCATGCTCAGTTTAAAAGGCTGTATAGTCAGAGGCACTTTGGCTGTTGGTGACAGGAACATTGGACTAGAAATCTAGTACATGGCCAAGGTCACGAGGAAACTGTTAAAGCAGGAATCCAGAGAGGGGTGGGGTGGTGGTTTAAATGAAATGGCCCCCATAGGCTCATAGGAAGTGGCATTATTTGAAAGGATTAAGACGTGTGGCCTTGTTGGAGGAAGTATGTCCCTGAGGGTGGGATTTGAGGTTTCAGAAGCCCAAACCAGGCCCAATGGCTCTCTCTCTCTCTCTCTCTCTCTCTCTCTCTCTCTCTCTCTCTCTCTCTCTCTCTCTCTCCCTGCTGCTTGATGATCAGGATGTAGAACTCTCGGCTCCTTCTCCAGCACCACGTCTACCTACATGCCACCGTGCTTCCTGCCATGCTGATAGTGGACTGAACCTCTGAACCGTAAGCCAGCCCCACTTAAATGCTTTCCTTTATAAAGTTTGTCGTGGTCAAGGCGATTCTTCACAGCAATAGAACAGTGACAGGGACAGACGGGGACAGCTCACTAACTCAGCAGCTCATGGCTTAGTGGAGAAGGAGCCGGCAGAGGGGCCCAAGCAGGGATCCCGAGGAGCCAGGGACAGGACAAGCACAACAGCGGGACCTGGAAGCTTCTCAGAAAGACAATCCTCCATGAGATCCTCCTCGAGTGACGTAGTTCATGTGATAATCTGGTGGAGCTAGATTTGCTCCCCTGCCATAACTATCAAGACAAAGGGTACAAAACCACCTTTCTTCAGATTGACAACCAGGTGGCTCAGCACAGGGTCTCTAAGAACAATCTGTGAGGAGACACCTGGTGGGGCCACAGCCGGCTGCTGAAGCTTCTGTAGGCTCAAACTAGGGAGAAAGGAACCAGGGCCCAGGGGACAAGAGAGAGAATTCAGAACAATTTCTTCTTCCACCTCTTCTGAGAGCTTGAAGTGCTTAGGACTCTGCCTCCTTCTGGGCCCCCTGAGGCAGAGGGTGGAACTAGCTGCTAGTAGCCTGGGGAGCCGTTTTAGGTAGGGGACCTAGGAGCTATCTGGAGGAGAATCAGACAAGAGCTTACTCCATCTGCAATGCCCAGCCCCACAGAGGCAGAAGAAGGGTAACCCACTCGGAGGAGTGCTGGCCACCTTCGCCCCCTGCTGGTGGCTGCACTGGCTTCTTAGATTTGCCTGAAATTGGCCAAGAAGTTCAACAGTGCTCAGAAGAAGCCCGCCGGTCAGTCCCAGAAGCCCACCCGGTGGAAGAGAAGCGAGCCTGCCGGGCTGAAGCTGAGCCCTTCCCCGCGGCCGGCGCGGCTGGGTGCCTTTCACTGGTGGTGCCTCCAGTGTACCTAAGTGGGGAGCCAAAGAGCCTGTGCTGCCACCAAGGGTCCCGGGGCAGCACAGAGAGCAAAGCAAAGCTGAGCCTCCGCCCCAGAGTCAGCAGAAGGGAGACAGACTTCCCTCAACACCTGGGGCCTGGCCGGATCGGGAAGCCAGGGAAGGATGAGAGGGAAGGGAGGTACAGGCGCACACCCAGCGCGGCCACCACCCACATCCTTCACTAGGTGAATGCCAGTCCCAGCTTGTGTGGTGTGTTTCTGTGAAAGGGGGCTGAGGAGAAAGGCAAGGCGATGTTCATATGATGTTCCTCACCCACCGAATTTATTACCCTCTGAATTTCCGCTTAGAACAATTGTGCTTGTCAGATAAGACAGGAACTCAAATTAGGCTCCAAGTGTCACCATTTGTAGTAATTACAGTCACACACAAACAATAGCAAAACTTCAACAACGGCGCTGATTTGAAACATTAACTTTCAGAAATGTTCCCAGTTGAATCTACAATCAACTTCTATTTTTTTCCCCCTTAGAGATAGAACAACAGGTAATTACTTAAAAGAATCAGGGGAATTTTCCATGTACCTAATTTGTGTCCAGAAATAGCTAAAAAACACTTTCCTGAAATGGACAGAACAATTCTCTGTAAACTTGGCTGTCACGGCAGCAAGTGTCCCGAAGTGGGTCCCGGGGAAGAAATCCTACTTGAAAGACATCTGTGATTTCAGGCACGTCAAACTTGAAATGTGCATGTATGACTCTGTGGGTGTGTGCGTGTGCTCCCATAATAGAGTCCCTGTGTTCCTCATTCTCTTTGTAACCCACGCAGAAGTGGGCATGAAGTGATTAAGTTTAAAATGGGGAGAATATCTTCTGGAGCCACACAAAGTAGCACAGAGTCAGCGGCTGCTGTGCTGTGGGGGAGATCTGGTAACTATAGCAACTTGCTTTAGAAGTTGTTCTTTTCCTGCCAAAAATCAGGTAGGCCCTGGAGTCCTCCCACCGTCACATGGCAGGGAGAGAGAAGCCATTCAGGAGAGGCAGCGGGCCAGCACACAAGGGGCACACGAAGCAAAGCAAACCTAAAATTCCTGTGCTCTGCGGGTCCGCGAGGGAGCAAGCTGGGACCGAGAAAAGGGCAGCCGAGGAAGGGCGCGCAGAAAGAGTGGGTTTTACACCCACACAAACAGAATGAGATTTCTCCAGCAGCCCAGCTGCAGCCATGCCAATATAACCTGGCATGGGACCCAGAGAAGGATCAGTGTACAGACATAAAGAGCCAGGACCACCAACAGGAACCCAGCCAGCGCCAGGATTTCCCTTCAGGCTTCTGGATAAGCCCTCACCAGTCCCTCAGCGAGGAGGCGAGAATTAACACCGAACTCTACCATGAACAGATTCTGTAGTTATGCCATTTTTAAAAACTAAAATGAACTGTTAGCAGGTTCCAAATAGTTGGTCCCGTAGGGTGAGCCCGGTCCGTCTTATCAACACCTTTGTTATTGTTAGAAAGTCTGGAGCAAACACCTTCTCAAATATGGCTAGACAAAGGCTCCCATGCACGGTGAGCCTTCAGGTCCTCGGAGTAGGCAGCAGGCAAGTGTCCCACACGGAGTGGCAGCTGTCACCTTGTGCAGGACGCTCTCCTAAGCTCGCCATTCAGTGCCCTGTCTCCACCCCATCTTGATCACCCCCTCCACTTGGTGGCAGAGTTGGCTTCTCCTCAATTGAGCACCTGGTGCAGCTCTCTTCTCCCCAGCTCCACATGGCCAAAGTCTCCACGACACTTCTCCTCCATCTGCCCCTGCTCCCCACTGGATCTCATTAACAGCATGGGTCTATACCTGTGTGCTGATCCTGCCTCTATTTATATCTGCAACTCTTGGAGTGATTGGCCCAACCACACAGATGTCTAACAGAAACCAGATACGTGTGCCCTGTCTTCTCTTAGGGAATGAGTGATTCCACAATCCAAGTGCAGCCTGCATATGAGCCCCCCCGGAACCCCGCTTCTCTCCTGCCTGGGTCCCGGCATTGCCGTCTCTCCTGACAGCTCTAGTAGTCTGAGTTTCTTCTCCAGGAGGCAGCCAGAATCTTTAACAACACACACACCACATCCTATCACCACGGTGCTCAAGCCCCCGCCCCAACACATACACCAGACATGTCACACCCAGAAGAAAGCCAGAATGCCTGCTTCTCCTGAGCTCAGTGTGATCAGTTGCTGCTGCCCGATCCACCCCCGCCCCTTCTATCCCCGCCCCTTCCATCCCCGCCCCTTCCATCCCCGCCCCTTCCAGTCCTCAGTCTGCTCTTGAAATTGGTTTTCTGTCTTGACCTGCACACTGCAATGGCTCATTCCCTCTGCCCAAGTTTCTGTTCTCTCCCTGCTTAGTTTAGCAACGTGCCCACCCCTCTCCATTCCTTTGTGGTGTTCTGTGCTCCTCTGCTATCACAGGCAATCTGTCTTCCTCAGATGAATGTGAGGTTCCTGAAAATGGATCTTTTTTCTTGTTCGGTGTTTTTTCTTTCCCTCAAGACACAGAATTGCTATAGTATCTGATACCTGGCCTGTGGTAAGTAAATATTTGTAAATGTTGACTAACAACAACAACAAAAGTATACATTTGTGTATCATGTTGGCTGTGTCCTGGTTCAATGGTTTTTTTGACTTCTTATGAGTTTGTTGCTAAATGACCTTTAAAAAAAAATCAGGTGGTAAAGTATCATCCTGCTAGAAAATTGGAAACATTGAGAGTCAGCACATGGTGCTGTATCTCATGCCTCTGACACATGAGATTTCAGAACGTTAGCTAAGTGGAGGCTAAATAAGGACAACAGGACTCTGCTCTATCAGACAGACTTTTCATTGGGGCTACTGGAGGACATAGGGGAGATTTCTCCCTCCCCACTCCTTTCCTAGGAGCAGACATGTGAACAGTTCCTCCCAACCTGTGTCCTGTAAGCTCACCCATTTCAGGCTTATCCACCTCCCAATGTAGGGGTGTCTGAGAGGGATTCCCCATGCAGATGTGCAAGTAGACCCCCTCCATATCACCACAGCATTTTAATAACTACTTCAGTGATAGCTCATGCGCAGTAACGATGCATGCACATTTGCCAGATGCAGTCTAGGGGCCTGAGCAGCACGGCCAGGACAGAATCTAACCTTCCAGTCCCCAAACACACAAAGCATGACTCTATGAACCACCTAACCTCTCTAGCCACAGTTCAGTGCCAGAGGATGGGGCTGGATAGTCTGCACCATCCCTGTGGTCTCTTGTGATAGAGAAGCAACCAGCCACAGTGACGATTATTGAACCCTGAGGCACTACGTAGTTTATGTACTTCTCACTAAATCCCAATAACATCACGACAAAACAGGGCCCACTCTTATCCTAACTATTCAGCTGAAGAAACTCAAGAAAGCATAGAGAAACTGAAAAACCTGTCCAAGGTGACTCACAGAGCAGCTGAGCTGCAGAGCTGGATGCAAAGCCTGGTAGCCTACCTGCTGATCATCAGGAGGTGGGAGGACTCACTCCATGAACCAGGGGCAGGAGAGGCTCCCACAGACCCACAGAGCACCTTCCCTCAGCACAGGGGAAAAGCTACAGACAAGAAGGCATGAGTGATTTGTCCAACTTGACACTGGGAGCATAGGCAAGAGCAATGTGGATTCTCATGACTACTTACTAATGTCTGCTCTGACAGGTGAAATCTTAGGGATGGTCATCCCCCAGTAGCAAGCCTTTGGACTTTGTTTACTCCTCCTTTGCTCAAAGACATACAAAAATAGATTATTTGAATTGTATATATCTTCTCTGCACTAGATCTACACCTTTTAAAACAGGTTTAGGCTGTCTTTAAAAAAAAAACACCTGAAATTTTATTTGGAATTTGGATACAGAATGCAACTGGCTTTCATAAGGAAGCTACTAACCACCATTTTGAGGTCCAAGTTCTTCTCCACAGGGGCTTTCCTCACAGGTCCACTGAAGGCTGAGCCTGCATAAGCTGAGGCAAAAATAGACTAGCCTCTCCACCACAGCCTACAGACTAGAATTTCAGGCTTTTTAGGCAGTATTCTCTCAGGTACACTGGGATTTCCTAAGTCTTTTAAAAGATTTTGTCTTTTAAGTTGCATGTATGTGTATGTATGTGCCTAACAGTGAGGGTGCCCAAGGAGGCCAAAGGCATCAGATCCCCTTGGAGCTAGAATTATGAGTGGTTGGGAACCATCTGACGTATGTGCTGGGAACCACACTCAGGCCCTCTGCAAGAGCAGTAGATGCTGGTATCTGCTGAACCATCTCTCCAGTTCCCCATCCCCAAACACTTTACAAAACTGCATGGGACCCCAGCACACTGAAGCCACCGGAAGTTCAAAAGCCACTCACCGGCTATGTAAAGTGGGAACAGGATGCAGTAATTGTATGCTTTTGGAATGGAGGCCAAGCTGCTGTACCTTAGTTGACTAGAGACATTTGTTGTTTTTGTTGAAAAAAGCCATGTGTGTGTCTCTTAGACTTCCAGAATGAGCCACACTCCTCATAAACCAAATCCTTTCTTCCCATACTCTCTGGGGAGACTGCCTGCCTCTTTTGTGTGTGTGGGGGTCCCTCTATGTAGAGCAAGTCTGTGGAGGACTCCATATCTCTAGATCGTTACTTCCTTATCTCGTTAACTGTGAAAAACTGTTCACAGGTCACAGTATTGAAAAGGCACACAATACAGAGTAGACAGGGACATGTCTCCCACTTCCCCATTCATGTCTCCTTCCTGCTGTCACCAATCGGGAGCTTTGGAATTTCAGATGCGGAGACTGCACATTCAAGAGGATGCTACCGCGCTAACACTATAAACTCGACATAGTCTGGTCACCCAGCACAGCCTCTGCACATGTCTGCGAGGGAGTTCCTAGACTAGGTTCCTGAGGTGGAATGCTATGAAGAACACCATTCCATGGGCTGGGGCACTGGACAGAGTGAAAAGGAGAACCTGAACTGAACACTTCATCTCTGCTTCCTGACTCCGGATGCAATGTGTCCAGCTGCTCACACTCCTGCTGTCCTGACATCTCCACTGCGGTGAGGGGCTGTACCCTCAAACTGTGAGCCCAAATCAACCCTGTCTTCCCCAAGTCGCATTCATCACATACTTTATCATAGCAATAAGAACAATATCTAACAGTTAGGTACATGTATATGGATTAACTCACATGGCAACCTTTGACACCGGTCAGAACTTGTAAATTCTCGTAGTCCTAATCCCGAGGACCTGCTTAGTATGCTGAGGAATACCTGCTCTTTGCTGACCAGAGGAGGGAGCTCTTCATATCTTACTGTCCACCCTTCCTCAAGCCTCACGATGGAGAAGTCCAGTCTTGCTCTTCTGTGAACATGCGTCACTCTACAGTGGTCCTGCATTTACAGTGAAGGACAGATGCTTACAGATAACAGGCCACTCACGACTCCCTAACCTCAACTGGAAAGTGTATGATTCAAAGGGATGTGTGGTCCATTGTTCCCCCTCCCCAGGAGCAATCTTTCACATAGTAATTGAGGCAAAGGATGAAGGCCTGGGCTGTGTTACTAAATGCTAGAGTTTAGGAAGAAGTAACGGAACAATGCAATGAGAAATTCGATGTGCCTCAGAAACCCCTGTTCAGGGAGTGTGGAGAAAGAACTGAACAACTCTACACCTTATAATCAAAACTCTATGTTCAGCATCCAGAAGAGTGGATCCCGTCAAACAAGACTTCTCTGGAAAGGGCTTCAAATGCCTCCTTTGGTGGGCGGGCAGTGCTGAATCTTGTACTCATCAAATTTGCAAGGCCACCAGCCAGCAGGCACGTCTGTGAGGTAGTTTCTCTCTCACCCTCCTCTGCCTCTATTCCATCGTAAGCTGCTGCCTGATCCCTTGGGGACATTCTGCTACAGGGCTGCCTGTCTGACATCTGCTAAGGTCGTGAACAGCATGAGGTGTAGGCTGATAAAGACAAAAGCTGTCTCTCTCCTGAGGGTAGTTACATTTTAAAGAATACCCTGGAAGAAATAAAGCCTTTTTTTTTTAAAAAAAAAAAGGAAGAAAGGAAGGGATGGAGAGAAGAATGTACACAGGAGAGTGAAATTAATGGACCCCTGAATAAAATTTTCTCAGGCAAGCTAGCTGTCCTCAAATCACACATAGCTGCTTAGTTACTAGGTGAATTCTTCTATCCTGACCACTTCATTCCAGCGCCTTTCCTGCCTCAGCATAGATTACTGCCCATCGATAGACTACTGCAGTAGTGATGCAGGAATGACTTTCTAGAAGTCCATTCAGTTATTTTAGAAGCTATCAGTACAGGCTGAATAATTCTTTTCCCTATTTCCTGATAGGCTGTTTTGGCGGGGTTTTCTGTGGTCCATAATTGGCCTTGCCTTACTGGGACTATGAAATGTTTCCTATCTTGTGGAAGAAAGCAGAAAAAATCCCATTGCTACATGGAAATCTTTAATAGACACATGGTACTTCTAAAGAGGCAATTCTCCAACCATCAGCAAGATGTAAGAAACTGAGTCAGGTGATGTGTTATCAATGACTATACGTCTACAGACCAGAGCCAAAGGCTCAGTAATGTACACCCAATGGGAAGCAGTTCTGCTCTGCCTGGGCTCAGCAGAATCCAGGCACAGAGGATACTCACCACTTAACCCCCTAGAGGCCCAACACTGGAAACATTCCATCTGAAGCAGCATGGCCACTGTAGTCAGCCTATTTGGGTCCAAATACTGCTACATAGATGACCGACCACAAGCCATTTATTTAACCTCTCTGAGCCACAGTTTCATGCAGGAGGATGGCACTAGCTGGTTTGCTGCATTCTCTGTGTGCCTTGCAATTCAACACACAGCAACAACCACAATCAGACGTTACACTTGTCATCATGTGCCTTGACTCCTCTTAAAGTGAGGACACTAATGGAATGGCACAACACACATGAAAGAAACATCTAGTGGTTTCATTCAATCATGGAAACATTTTGTACTACTTTAGATTTTGTACTGTTTTGCAATGAATTTTAGTTTGTTAAAGTGTGTTCATTTAAAAAATAAGCATTAATTTATCTGTTTTTCAGTATTCTGGTGTGTGAGTGACTTGGGCACGGCACACTCGTGGACGTCACAGGACAAGCACACACAGGCTGCCATCTCTTTAAAAATGTGTATACCACATAAGATTTGGGGGAGGTAACATGTGCATCTGAACTATCATCTCAGTGCACAGCAGGTCTGTGACCTCAAAGGCTTAAGTGAAAACCAGAAGCTGGGGAGATTTAGGTAAAGCTGAACAGAGAGAAAAATGAACATTTTGTTTTTGTTTTTAAGCCACAAAGTTTTTATATTGCACCATGGAGCTATACAAACGTTTGTTGAATATTCATGCCAAGTGCTCCCTCTTTAAATGAAATGCTTGTTGCATAAATGTTAATTAATGTTTGTTGATCTGTTGAAGAGTGATGGTAATCTTCAGCATTTAAATTTAGAGGCTGAGAATGTTTTATTTGAAAGTATCACCACTTAGATCATATATCTGCAGTGTTTGGCATTTAGCTAGGGTGGCTTTTTCTAAAATACAAAAGAAAAACTATTTCATCTTGTTTTGAAGGGGTCCTAATTTGATGGTGGTTAGCAAGATCTCATTACAAGTACCCAGGGTCATGGTGTTGTCATGCCAGGGCTGCTGCCTAGAGCCATGTCTGGGTCCATGGCCCTGCAGTGGCTGGGGGCTGGGGTGATGTCCATGGCTCCTGTTACCACTGAGGGCTCTTCAGATGCCGAGGGTCTAGTCAGTCACCTGAGACCATGTTGCCACCAGAGACATACTGATCTGGGTGGCCTGCACTGCCACCAGGGCTATGGTGACGCCCAGGCCCAAGCTGCTGCAGGGGGCCATATCTGGGTCTGTGGTCCTGGTGTGGCTGGAGTCTGTGATGGTGTCCATGGCTGGTGTCAGCACAGGGGGTCATAGCGACCACATGTGTGGAAATCTGAGGGCTGTGCTGAGCCAGCCTCTCCCTTCTCTGGCCTTGGGGTAGATGGCCCTGCCCCTCGCTGGAAACTGCAGCAGGCAAACTGGTCAGCTGCGGGAGAGACGGCCCTACCACAGGTGTGCAACAGCTGGGCAGCACACTAGAGCTGACCCTGTAGTTGGGGATGCAGGTGAGCTGACTCTAATAGTGTGAAAGCAGGAGAGCTGATCCCCCCACAACTCATATACCCCCTATAGCAATCAGGAGAGAGGGCCCAGCACCTCACTTGGGCAAACCAGCAGAGCTGGCCCTGGTGGTGTGAGCATGACATGAGGACCTGAGAGCAGAACTGGCTGGGCTCCTTGCTGCAGGCTGCATTGGGTGAGCTAGCCAAGGCAGTCCTGGAGAGCTCATCCAGGTAGTGACAATGAGGGAGAGCTGGTGAACTGACCAACCCAGCTACCACCCAGGCCTAGAACCAGGGCGATGAGCTGGCCCACCCCAACAACCACCAAATCTATGAACTGTTGGAGCATGTTAAAGGGACAAACCTACAGATCCAAAATTGCAGGATCCCCACGACACAGGACAACAACAGGATATCCAAGAGGAGCTCAGTGAGAGCACAGTATCGACGGTGTAGCAGAAGCCAGCGGCCTCGAGCCAGACCAATGACTGACAGCAATGAACACTTGCAAGTAAAGATGAACGGGCTAAAGGGTAAACCGTGTGACTCAACGGGCCACACCACGGCTTCCACGACGAGACTCTTCTCTCTCTCTCGTTCTCTCTCTCTCTCTCTCTCTCTCTCTCTCTCTCTCTCTCTCTCTCTCTCTCTGTTTGGTTTTGTTTTAGGTTTTCTTTTAAATTTTGGGGGTTTTTTTGTTGTTGTTGTGGCGGGGGAAGGTGCAAGGGCAGAAGGAGGAAGTGAGGGGATGGGGAGACAAATGGGATTGGGATGCATGATTCGAAATCCACGAAGAATCACTCCCACCTTTCGGCCTAAACTCACAAGTTATCGTAAGGCAGTTGTTACGCCTATGGTTTTTCTTTTAATTCACTTTAATAGCATTAAAAATATAGTATTCTGAAAGAACTCTGGACTGCACATTTTCCTTGAAAGATAATAATTCTTTCCTGGAGATAAAAGGTCTGAAACAAAGCCTAATAAACTATATTGACAAATTACATTAACACAGATGTCTGGAAGGTAGTTCAGGTTAAAATATAGGAAATAAATTAATGTTTAGTATGTACATTTTCTCTAAACCAACTTTCTTTTCTTTTCTTTCTTTCTTTCTTTCTTTTTTTCTTTTTTTTTCTTTTTTTTTTTGTTTTTTCGAGACAGGGTTCCTCTGTGTAGCTTTGCTCCTTTCCTGGAACTCAGTCTGTAGCCCAGGCTGGCCTTGAACTCACAGAGATCTGCCTGGCTCTGCCTCCCGAGTGCTGGAATTAAAGGCGTGCGCCACCACTGCCCGGCTCTATAAATCAACTTTCTAAGAAACCCATGGAAGTATTTACTTGCAGCCAGTTTGGGGATGGCTCCACACCCTCTGTCATCTGACTGATTCCTCTGTTCTTTTTCTCTGGCTCTAGAAGAAGCAGATCTTATATTGGACAATGGATTGACAAGTACTACTTCGCCTGTCATCTTGAAAGGCCACATCTTGTGAGTTTAGCCAAGAAAAGCACAGGGTTCTTCCTGACCGGAAGAGGTCAGCTGGCCCATGGCAGTCAGGGACGAACACATGCACCTTTAAAGTTTTGTTTGTCCAGAGACCATTTATAGACTCTCGACATTAAGATAAATCAGACAAGACCCTCGAGCCATCTCAGATTGTGTAAGTCAAAGATACTCAAGAAACCTGGGGCCCAGACCTTCTCAAAATGACCAGTCCCTTGCTCTTATCATCCATTTTGTGTAAGCCTTCCCAGTCGTGAACACCTCCTCTTAAAGATCCTGGAGCTAACAACAGAATACATGGCTAGAGACAAGCTCCTCCGTGCTCACTCACTAGCCACAGGAGATACAGAGAGTTCTGCTGATGAGATGGGGCGAAGCCCTAGTCTCCGCAAAGAGAAGCAGGAGGTGGGGTGGGTACAGGGGTGCCACAGACCACAAACTCTCCCAGCACCATGGACAGAGAGACTAGTAGGAGGAAAGCACAGCGTGGGGTCGGTAGGAAAAAGTCCTGGGAGTGAGACGGCCATCGCAGAGAATGGCAGCTATCAAAATTAATGTCCCCACACGATGTCATCATTCAACAACTATATCTCAGTATATATACACATACATTTTGTGTTTCTCTCTTTCCTTCTTACCCGAGTTTGGTCCCAGCTGACGACTCTTAGCATGACTATGGTCTCTAACCAGGGGCATAGTTCAGTTGAGAGCACTTGCCTACCCCTCACAGACCCAGCCCTTGCCTACTGTAACTACTACCATACACTTTGTATTTATCTTTTCCACGCATTTATTTGTATTTTTAGCACAAGTGTATATGTGAACACATGCATCTATTCCTATTTGTTTTATGTGAACATATATGTTCAGAAAATGTAGATATCCCTGAAAAATACATGGCATTGTTTTATTGTAGAGCTTCCAAACTATAAATACATAGTATACTATTTTTCTGCAGCGTGTGCGTTTCCATGCAGTATGTGTGTTTTCAACCATGGTTGTGTGCGTTGATTAGGCTGACCTACTGTCATGCCAGAGTCGTATTCCAGTGTGGGAACAGATGTCTTCGATTTGCTTGGTTGCTTGTGGACGGCATTCCCTAGATTTCACATATGAGGATTTTGTCTTCCCAGAACAGGGAAAGCTCTTTAACACGTTCGTGTATATTTAAACAATTCAGCTGCTACACAGGATGCCCCTCCCCAGTGCACCATAGATCGTCCAAGCAGAGTGTTCGGCAGTGACATGTGGACCAAGAATGACAGAATTCTCTCAGAGAGGTTAGGGACACTCAGCTCACACTGCTAGCAGGGAACAACTAGGACAGGCTGACATCTGCTAAAGGAAGAGGGTGGCTCCATCAGTGTGTCAGCCGTGGAGCTGGGGTCACCGGCCAGGAGAGATCCGCAGAGCCCAGAAGACAGCGGGCGGGTCTAGCAACCTAGAACAGTTTTGATGTCAAAAGTGGTGAACTTGGGCCCAGACAAGAAACTATCCTTTCCCCGCCCCCTAGAGAAAGGAAGAGCCTGTCTGGAAGGGGCGGGGGGGGGGGGGGGGGGGGGGGGGGGGACTTGTCCTAGCACAGAGCTGGAAAACCATCAGGGCCACTGAGCACTCCGTCTCTTTGCCCCCTCCCCCCCCACCACCACCACAGGGCTGGAAACTGGTCTGCGGCATCAGTGGCACTTAGTTAACCGTAGGTTTACCTTCTGTTGGGTTACAGGGGACAGAAAGGGTGGCGCTCTAGGAAGCTGTCCGTGGAGGAGACATTTCCACTCCATTGGAGGGACAAGGGCTGGCGAGTTATAGCCAACACAGGAACCAAAGTAGGAGACGGGGTGTGGCCCGGGGCCAGGGCCTGGGGAGGGAAAGGTGTGGGGGGGCAGCAGCTCTGAGGGCTTCTCTCAAGGCAAAGACATCCTTGAGAAGGACCACAAGCCCCTGGCTGAGGAGAACCACACCGCCTTGCTTACCTAGACAACATCATGATTTCTTTTCAGGAGTTGAGGAAACAGTCTTAAAAATCTTACAGGTAAAAACCCCAAATCATGCAAGTATAAATACTTAAATATATCAAAATATCTAGATTATGAAATTGTCCTTTTTCTTACAACTTCATACAGTTTCAACATAAAAACATAATTTCAAAAATTGTATTTGAAAAACAGTTTTCAGTGCTGGTAAGTAGATTCAACTGTACTGGCTAGCATATATTTCTTAGAATGAAGAGAGATATGTGGGTGTTTATAAATTTTACTTCCTGCGTAACCAATCAAAAGTCTTCTAGCTTCTTCTGTAACAGTGTACTTCTGATCTTCTAGTGAAACAAGCTATGATAGACTCACTCATTACTTGCCTTCTCACAAGGAAAGTTGTGGCAAGGGGCTGCAGGCTCAGTATTCTGAGGAAGATGGCCTCTGCATCACTTTAGTTAACCAGACACTCCCCTCAGGACCCACCGCAGGAAGCTGCAATCCTAATTAAAACCAGCTCTCTTCATTTCCTTAAAATTAACTGCGGCCGGGCGGTGGTGGCGCACGCCTTTAATCCCAGCACTCGGGAGGCAGAGCCAGGTGGATCTCTGTGAGTTCGAGGCCAGCCTGGGCTACCAAGTGAGTTCCAGGAAAGGCGCAAAGCTACACAGAGAAACCTTGTCTCGAAAAACCAAAAAAAAAAAAAAAAATTAACTGCGGATCTGTTACGTTGTGTAGGTCTGCCGGTCTCTAGACCAGCACAGGCAAAAGGGATCCATTTCTGTCCATCTGTTTAGGGGTCACTGTTATAAATTACGATTGGACCATAATAAAACTGTGTTTCAGTCAAGTATAAATTATCACTACTGTTTGGAACTTAATTTTTTTTTCTTTTATTAAAACACTCAGAGGTATCTTCTGCCTGATCCACTTGGCATTAGAGTGGTACCATGACCACACAGAGAATTTCAGATAATCAGAAAATAAACCATGTATTGACTTTTTTTTAAAAAGTGACTTCTACATACAAGACTGGTACTATCTCTCACTGTAAGCCACATCAATTACTAACCATACGGTTAGCATTTACAGGTGTTTCTAACATGACCCTCAAACTCCTAATGCAAAGCATAAATTACTATGGTGGTCTGAATTAGAACAGCTCCTAGAGGTTCATGTATTTGAATGCTTCGTCACCAGGGAGTGGAACTGTTTGAAAGGATTAGAAGGATTGGGGATGTGGCCTTGTTGGAGGAAGTGTGTCATTGGGGGTGGGCTCTGAGGCTTCAAAAGGCCCAGTGTCTCTCTCTCTCTCTGCCTGTGGATTAGGATGTAAAGCTCTCAGCTACCACTCCAGTACCACAATTCTCTCTGCCATGATGATAATGGACTAAACCTTTGAAACTATAAGCAAGCCCCACAATTAAATGCTTTCCTTTATAAGAGTTGCTTTGGTTCTACAGCAATAGAACAGTGATGAAGGTAATTACCAACATATATAAAATCTTTGTGACAATTAATATTTTTAAATGATTTGTTCCAAGTATCGGTAGAAGCCAGGAAACTTTATTATATCTTATACCAGGAAAGGAGCAAAATGATACATTTGTAACTGTATTTCTAATAACCATGCTTTGGAGATCGTAATGCATTATATCCATGTGGAACCATGATATAAAATATTATTTCCATGAGATGAAATAGTCATTTCCTTAGAAAAATAGCAGGCATTCAAACTCTCAACCACCAAGTTCCTTAAGTCCTCAAAGGCATTCTAAGTACACACACTTCCAGGCTAATGTTATTCACAACAGAATTGGATTTGGGAAAAAGTGGACCTCAGTGCAGGCTTATGCCTAAGAACTGACGGACTGAATATCTACCATGTGCTTTAAAAAGGTTTGACTAAAAAGTGCGCATGTTGGGCTGGCAAGAAGGGTCAGTGGGTAAAATGCTTGCTAGAACTTGAAGACGAGAGTTCAGATCCCCAGTGGTTTGGATTCCCAGCGCCACACAGACACTGGATAGGTATGCCAGCCTGTTTATAATCCCAGCATGCAGGAGGAGAAACAGCACATCTCCAGAGCAAGGCGACTAGCCAGAGTTCTGACATACAAAGGTGAAGAGCAGCCGTTGAAGACATTGACATCTACCTCAGAATTATACACATGGATATATGTGCACACACACACACAGAGTACAGAACCACAAACACATGGCTATGCATGCACAGGCATACCACATACACACACACACACAGCACAGAACCACATATACATGGATATGCATGTACACAGGTACACCACACACACACACACCTACATGATCATATGCCCACAGATATGCATGCACACATGCACATCATATACACATATATTAAAAGCAATTAAAAAGTACACATGGCCAGGCAGTGGTGGCATACACCTTTAATCCCGGCACTTGGGAGGCAGAGGCAGGCAGATATCTGTGAATTCGAGACCAGCCTGCTCTAGAGTGAGTTCCAGGACAGGTTCCAAAGCTACACAGAGAAACCCTGTCTCAACAAACAAGCAAGCAAACAAACAAACAAACAAACCAACAAAAAAAAGCAACAAAAAGATTAAGCTGGGCGGTGGTGGCACATGCCTTTAGTCCCAGCACATGGGAGGCAGAGGCAGGTGAATCTCTGTGAGTTCGAGGCCAGCCTGGTCTACAAAGAGAGTTCCAGGACAGCCAGGACTGTTACACAGAGAAACCCTGTCTCAAAAAAAAAAAAAAAAGTGCACATGTAGAGTACACATCCCATCTCAGACTAGACAGTAAATGATATAAGACTTTAAAGTTACTGGGATATTTGAGACAGACTGGTTGGGCGTCCCTCCTATTCTGGCAACTTTTCTGTAAGGAACATTAAGAAAACAAGTCAGTGCCCAGTGTTTGGAACTGACAGAAGGCAGGGCATCAAAGTGCGGAAGCTAAATTCCTAGCCAAGCACACAGGAGCTCCCCAGGGCCTGGGACAAGTTTCAGTTCTGACATTGGTCCTCCTCTTGCATTAATTATAGGAGGAAAGGCTTTATACAGCTTTGTATGCAGAGTAGAAAGTGCCCCCTTTCTGGTCTGGTGTTAGAGGCTAAACTTGGTTCTGAGAGTAAGACCTCCTACTAAGATACACCCATGCTGTGGATGATTGATTGATAAATAAAACACTGATTGGCTAGTAGCCAGGCAGGAAGTATAGGCAGGACTGGCAGAGAGGAGAATTGAGAGAACAGGATGGCGGAGAGGGGAGATGCCAGCCTGAGGTCCAGAGAGCATCATGTAAAGGCAGCAGGTAAAGCCACAGAACACGTGGCGACATATAGATTAACAGAACTGGGCTGAGTATAAGAGTAAGAGCTAGACAATGGTAGGCCTGAGCTAATGGCCGAGCAGTTTAAATAATATAAGCGTCTGTATGCTTATTTTATAACTGGGCTACAGGATTGCCGGGGCTTGGCGGGGACCTGGAGAGAAAAACTCTAGCTACACACCCAGTATTCAGAACTATAAGCAATAATACAAGTGAGGCTGAGAGCTGAAAGGAGAAGTTAAGTCTCAGATGAATGCATGGCAGGGCAAATCCCAGATAACCTGATCAATAGGACCATGGTTAGATTCACTCTGTCCAAACTAGGCGTAAGATTTTATTCTACTTGTGGACTGAATTCCACGGAGCTAAAAGAAGTCCTAAGACACCTGGGAAGCAAAGGGCCACCCACAGTAACAGCAGTGTCGGATGTTTGTGATGGTTTCCTGGGCTCCAGGTCACATGTGGGTGAGGACCCAGATACAGACGGATTAGCACGTTAGTGAGCCGCGTACACCAGCAAGCTATCACAGAAGACTGATGCTTTGGGGGACCTGCTGCTTAGAGCAGAAAATTAGCCAACTCTTTGCTTTGGCTGGAGATTTTTATCTCCTTTCCTTGAGTCACACACTGTAAAAACATCCATGAAAAATGACCAGAATGAACAGTGGTCAAGCCGTCATGGAGGATTCTCCTGAGTCTTGGTGATGCAGGCCTAGTGAGCAGTATCGTGCAGGCTGTCAGTCATAACCAAAATACTTTGGGCATGTATCTAACGTGGGCGTGTTGCAAAGGAAAACAGCAGTTAGGAACAGATGGATGGGTAGGGAACAGTAGCCATTCAAGACCTCATCACTACTTAAATAGTAGCGGGTGCAGGAATAAAGCGAGCCCCTTCCAAAACGAGGCTGGGCTCCCTGAGGAACATGGGAAAGGGCTCTCCTTCAGGTGTTGTCTGGTTTCCCCTTGCAGCTGCTTCTTCCTCCCCAGATCTTCCTTTTCTCTTGTCCTCTCGGGTGGCATGCTCCTGGCTGGTTGGGCTCCTCTCTCCTTCATGTGTTTCCTGTGCCGGGGTGTGGCCATTTGTGTCTTGCCCTTCACATTGCGTGTGACTTACTGACAGTTCCAACTTTACAATGAAACTCTAAGTTTTCAAAAACACAAAGACCACTTTAAAATCCAAGATTCCCAAAGCCAAGCCACAGTCTAATGTTTGAATGCAAACGTTTTTATTGCATTTATTCATTTATTTACTGTATGAGGGCACGGATAACCTGAAGGACCCAGCTCTCTCCTTCCATCATGTGGGGCCTGGGAATTAAACTCAGGTTTTTAGGGCTTGGTAGCAGGCACCTCTACCCACTCAACCATCTCCCCCACCCAATCTCGACTAGCCTTAGTTCTTTATTTTTCTAAATGAATTTTAGGACGAGTCTAACAAACACGATGAATAACTTTCTTAGATTTCTTTATTGGATTTGCATGACTTTATATGTCACCATCTATGCACAGTTTACACCCACAGGGTAAAATACTAATGATAGAAACATCCTGCTGCTGTAGAAGCAGACTGACCTACCCCCCGGTACACACTCACACGTGGGAATGTGACCTATGAGAGAGTGGCATTCTAATTCCGTGGAGATAAGATAGTTTTTATTCATAAAGACAACTGCTAGAGTCCCTATTTTATACCCTAAACAAAAGTAAATTCTAAATGGTTAAAGACTTAACAGACTTGATATGCAAAGCTAAGCTTTAAAGCTTCCCCGAGAAATTGAATAAAAGCATCTTTATGACCTCAGGGTATAAGAGATGCCAAGCATAGGCCATAAAAGAAAGTAACAGTAAATCTGGCTATTAGAATTTAATGATAAAACTCATCACGCTCAAAGTGAATGGGCAAGATACAGATTAGGAGACTATATTTACAGTTCATATCATGATGCAACATAAATCAGTAAGAACAAGAAACGTTCTGTAGGAAAATGGCAAGGGATATTAACAGACAATACACAGGGAAACTTAAGTGGCCAGCCAACGTGTGGAAAATGATAACTAAAGAGAGATTATTTCACGGTCCACAGATTTGTAAAGATTATCAGGCAGTGCCTATATTTGTTGGAACTATCATAAAAGGAATTTTAAAAAGAACAACCATTTAAAGGACCTAGCAGAAAAGATAGACGGCATGCATGAACAGAGAAGGAATTCCAGCAGCGAGAACGCTAAGCATGAAACAGAAGCTCTACAAGTAACAAGTCTAGTAACAGTGCTAATGGACTTCTGAAAGTAGACTTGCTACAGCCAAAACACCAACAAACAAAAACATCCCCAGTGAACTTCAGAGACGGAGCAACAGAAACAACCCCAAACCGAAACCGAAAACAAGGAGCATGTGATGGTCCCGAAGGCAGACAGAGCAGCTAAGACTCGAGACAACATCGCACTTGGGAGCATACAGATAGTGGGAACCCAGAAGAACACGAAAGAAGAACTATTTGATGAGATGATAAAGGTTGTGAAGTTTCTAAAAGGGCCGATGACCAGCCAGATTGGATAAGCACTGGGTAATCACTAGGCTAGTCCTCCTTGCTACATGAAATAACAATGAAAGCAAACTAAAGCCTGGAGACAGGCAAGGCTAGTCACTGCACCGAGGGATACACCGCACCGAGAGGCCAACAGAAACAGGAAGCATAGAAGGTGTCTTGTTCAGTGTCAACAAGTTTCCTAAAGTAACTTCCAAAGGAGGCCCTGCTATACACACTCCACGGGGAAACACGAGCTGCTCCAGCCCTGCCACTCTTTATATGTGCAGGCGGTCTTTTGTCTGGTGTATTAATTGGATGACGGAAGAAATGAACAAGAAAGCAACATTCAGGTACCAGGACTCTCAACACTTTCCTGTTAGCCTCCCGCACTGTAATAAGCCACATCTATTTCTGCTTCTGTATTTTTAGCATCTCACAGTAACTAATTCTGATAATAATGATGCTAATTCATGCAATAAGAAAGTTACTTTAGCAGTCATTTACTGATGGTTTCCTATGAACTTCAACCTAGACCGAAGGCTGAGGACATAAAAGTTAACAGGATATATAGTTCTTACGATTCTGGGGAGATGGTTCAGCCAGGGAAGTGTGCAAATGTGAAGACTGAATATGGCAGTGTGCACCTGTAATCCCAGGAAGGTAAGGAGGTGGAGACAGGAAAATCCCCAACAGCTGGAGGGCCAGGTAGCCTGGCTTACACAGTAGCAAAACGAGAGACCCGCCTTAAAGAGAAAGATGAAGACCAACACCTAAAGTTGTCCCCTGATCTCCCCACATGCACAGTGACACCAACAGCAGACACCTGCACACGCACGTGCACACAAACACACACACACACAAACACACGCATGTGTACACTCACACAGCTTAATAAGAGTCTCAGAGTCCAACAGAAAGGTCAGTAATCTCAGCAAGTAATTATAATACACTCTAACAAATGATACACTAGTATTTCACATGGAAATGATGTCCACATTATTTCTTAAAAGGTAAATAAATGCATAGTAGCTTCCAGCAAGAACGAGGATTTTTGACAAGTTGTAGAGCTGGATGAGGCTGGGTGCAAACCTAGCCCTTACGCCACATGAACTGTTATAAGATACAGGCCATGTTGCAACTCAGAGCCTCATCTCCTTCATCTATGACATGGGGATAATGCATGTCCCATCCTGTTCTAATATCAGAAAAATCAACAGAAAGAAGCCATGTAAACTGCTTGGGAGAGCACCTGCCACCCAAAATAACAGAGGGCTGGTGGGTCATGAAGGCAGTAACGGTTGTTGACACTTCTTTGTAGTGTGTACAATGTTAACCCTTAGGAATCTGAAAAGGGGCTGTATCCACAATGGTAGGGATTCTAGACACTAATATTTTAAAAAAAATATGCGTTGGACCAGGAAGCAGGAAGAGAAAGACATGGTCTACGCTTTAGCAAAACTATTATTACTGGAGAAGACACCTGGGAGGAGAGCATTTGTGATCAACAAAGACTCTACAGTTACTGAAGTTAAAACAGCCCTGAATTCCAAAACACGTGTCAAACATACAAGTGCCTTCAGATGTATTTACGATAAAGCTGTCCACCTCCAAACGGTGCCTTGAGACCTGAACAATAAACTAGCCATCTGACAGAAACATGAGGCCTGTCACTTCCTATTTCTCAGCCCTCACAACACTCCTGGACACACTATCTCCACCTCGCACGGAAGCCTCTGTCTCTATGCTTCTGAACATTCCCCTTTGCGAGTTAAAAATAGCTGGCATTATTCACAGTCTCCTTTTTGTTGCTGTTGTTTTGACATATCTTAAAATGCAGCTGCATGCAACAAACAGTTTAATTGTAAGTTTAAAAAACTCTGTGGAAACTGCATTTTGGGTTACTCACACGCAAGATGAAAAAATGGCCACTAATGCTTTTATAAGTAACAAAACAGGCTTTACATTGATTTTGATGTTGATAAGTGAGCTAGCCAATGTCTTCTGACAATGGTGGGGTAGGGAGTGCTAACCTCTTGCTATGGACAACTAGAAAAGAAGGACAAAATATTTAGAAAAAACAACACATGCTTGAAGTCACCTGGGAGGTCGGATAACGAAGAATTATCAGGTCAAGATGGAAAGGGGAGTGTTGATGATTCAATGTTTAAACTCCCCTAGGAGACTCTACTGGTTCCTGAGGAAACTGTTGAGAGAAAAGCAGTACTTCTGCCAGCCTCACGGTGCTAGGAGGCCAGGGCCAGGCCCGGGGAGAAGTCAAGTCAACTTCCCTACTTTAGGCTGAGGCTCTAAAGGGTGAGCCATGGGAATGCCACTGAACCAGAAGACAGGCTCTGTAAAGACAGCAAGACAACCTTACTGAATATGAGCCCCTGGTAGGGTTATCGACCACCAGCAACAGGCTGTAGCACAGCTATTCTTACTATATCCAACGAAATAAAAAGCAGCATTAAAAATGTTGACAGAAGCCGGTGTCATGGTGCACGCCTTTAATCCCAGTACTCAGGAGGCAGAGGTAGGTGGATCTCTGTGAGTTTGAGGCCAGCCTGGTCTACAGAGTGAGTTCCAGAACAGCCAGGGCTGTTACACGGAGAAAAAAAAAAAAAAAAAGGTTGACAGGAAACAGGGGACTTTTTAAAAGTGATAAATTGTACAAATGACAAACACTGCAAAATTGCACACAGTTGCAGGCTTGGCAAAGGCTCCCTGAATCCTGAAGGAAGATGGAAGGGTGTATTAAAATGGGACAAGCAGCAGTGTAACAGCTACAGAACAATGGCTGCGAAGAGACCAGGAGACGGGAACACCCAACAGGAAGGCCCCTGGAACTCTAGGGGGACATCAAGAAAACCTGGCAGAGAATGTTCCAAAGCGACTCAAGACATCACAGCACAGATTCAGGACACCGCTGGATTCCCAGTACCATAGACAAGATGAAACCAGAGTAGTAGACAGATTCTGCCACTCAAGGACAGTAAGTACACCAATAAACTCAACAGTGAAGCTGAAATGGATGCAACTGATTATCTAAATACATAATTTCCTATCCATTAACAAAGTCAGAAAGACCTTGTTTTTTAAAAAATCCCACAGAGGGTGGTGGGTGGGGGAGATCTATTAACCCAAACGGGTTCAAACGCTTAAAAAAAAAATACAATATCAATCTCACACAAGTTGAGAAAATACAGGCAAGAACATATTTAAGAGGGCAGTGTGAAAACAAGTGAAACACTTGAAAAAGACATTTTAAAAGGGGGAACTGTTTTTTTTCTCTTGATCAGCAAATACAATAATCTCTTGACAAAACATTAACAAATCAAATCCAACAGCACATAAAAGGGGTGATGATCAAGCATCTACTTTTAGAAATGCACATTTAATAAACTAAAATAAACAGAAAACCACATCAGATTGATATATAGAGGAAAAAAAAAAAACCCTGACAAAATTCAACTCCGTATCAGTATTAAAACTTTGCAAATGGGGACTGAGAGCACTCTCCTCATGTGGTAAAGGGCACTATGTAAGCCCTACAGGTTATAACCTTAGAGGGAAATATGGGCTTTCCCCTAGTGATGAGACCAAAGCATGGAAGCTTTGGGCCCTTACCACCCTTACTCAGCGATGCACTGAAAGTTCCAGCTAGGGTAACAGAAACAGATGACATGTAGATCAGAAAGAGAGCACAGAAACTGCTCACAGGTGACTGAAGATCTGCTCATTAGGGGAAGAGTTCTTGAGACTATGTATCTGTCTTAGGAAGCAGTCTTGTTAGATAGCCTTGGTACGTCCTTAACGAACCAGGCTTGATGCAGACTCTGGATTCCCGTTTCAGCCTCTGGAGGCTGAGGATTACAGGTGGGCATGTGCCATCATGCCCAGCTCCTAGAGATGTGCAACTGAGCAGATTTGGCTACACCAGTGGCCGGGAGCATGCAAGGCACACGAGAGCGGCAGAAATAAAGGCTATTCAATGATCAGGCTATGCTGCCTCTCAATGTCTTGTCTGTTATCTGCCTATCCGATTCTAAATTTATACAGAAAAGCAAAGGACCAAGATCACTGAACACAAATGCACAGGAAAACGGGAAGCGGGCTGCGTTCTGGTTATCAATCCTTATTTAAGTCTGTAAGAAAACTGATATTATGAGGACGTGAGCTATAAATACCCAGGTATTTGTCTATCTGCGTTTTCAGTACTACTGTCTACACACAATAATCAGTTATAATCTAGATAAAAATGGCTTCTAGAAGTGAACACAGGACAATCATTCTAATCTTGGCATAGGAAATTCTTAAACAGAACACACACGCACACACACAATGATAAAATGAACTTCCTTAAAATGAGCAACTTTTCCCCAGTGGGCACCATTAAAAAAAGAGTGGCTGGGATATAGAATAGATGAATGTGAGGGGTGGGGGAGAAAGAGAGGGGAGGGGGAGAGAGAGAGATCACAAAGGAAGACGATATGGCTAGCAGCCACATAAAAATATGCTGAGTCTTATTAGAAATCAGAGGAAGTAAAATTAATTAAAACTACAAGGGCACACTGCCACATATCCACTCAAATGACTAAAATGAAATATATAATCCCCAAGGCCAAGCAAGGGTGTGAAGAAACAGAATTAAGACTGCTGGCAGATTACACATTTATCAGCTGTTTTGGGAAAGAGTTTGGCATTATCTTGTAAGACTAAGGGGTTGAGTGTCCCATGACTCAGTCCCAAACATGAAGTAATCATCAACAGTAGAACAGATAAACTGTGACACTTATGTCACAGCCTATCATAAAGCAGACACTGAAAAACACATAAACCTCACAAAATTGTAAGATGTCAGACACACAAAGCATATCTGTGTAATTGAACAAAAGGTTCAGGCCGGGTGATGGCGGCGCACGCCTTTAATCCCAGCACTCAGGAGGCAGAGCGTGTGAGTTCAGATCTCTGTGAGTTCGAGGCCAGCCTGGTCTACAGGCAGCAAAACAACACAGAGAAACCTCGTCTTGAAAACAACCCCCAAAAAGGTTTATTTATTTATGCATACCCCCAAATTTAGGCAAAATTATATACAACAAAAATTAGATTAGACCTTCCCATTGGGGAAAAGTTTCTCATTTTCTTATGCTAAGGTTAGAATGATTGTCCTATGTTGACCACTAGAGACTGCGATTTCCATCTTTTCCATCCTGACTGTAATCTGATAACCTGTGGTTGGAGTTTGGGAAAAACTGGCATTAGAGGCATCGTGAGAGGCGCCTCTGGAGTAATGACAGTATTCTACTCTGTGATCTGAAAGGGGGACAGCTGACAGATCATGGAGCTGAAAATGTTATATACTTTCCTATATACATTTCTCACAATAAAAATATTTCAGAATGAAAGCCTGGTATCTGGTTAGTCAGACCTTCACTCAGCGCTCTTACAAGTAGTGCTAACCAGTTTACAGAGAATTACCCACATTCTTCTGCTTTTCTGAAAAGCCTTGCTAATGGTAAAAAGCCTACGGTCAAAGACCTGTGGAAAATCAACCAATCCAATAATCAAAACTTTGGTCTCATCTCAATATGCTCTAAAAGGTAAAATTAATAGGACCACACATAAGTTCTTATCTGACCCCAGGACCATGTCTTCAAGAGAAAATGGATTCCTTGCTGACAGAGTCAACTGGGCAGACAAGATGGCTCGGACACGAAGGAGGCCGACATCAAATCCTACAGGGCTTCCCTCTGCTCTTTGTTCTGAATTACACCCTCATCATGACAGTGCCATCTCTGACAGCACACTCAGAAGGAAGACTTCCGGACTGCAGAGATGACCATGTGAAGGGCAGCTATAGCTGTAAATCTGGAAAGAAGAAAAATTCTGCAGGTGAGGCAGGAAACGAGGGTCCACATCCGAACCTAAGAGAAGGGAGTCAGGGTGATGCAGAACCTGGGGAGGAACCAAGTCTTACGATGAGAGGGTGATTGACGTGCATGAGCCGACAGCTCAGAAGAGCCTGTGAATGCACTTAACGCAAAGAGGAAATCCAAACAGCCGTGTAGCGAACTGTGGGAAAGCTTCAACAGGGAAAGATAATCATGGAATTAGGTCAGGCTGCTGGAAAACAAAACCAACAAGCAAACCAACTCTTATACAGACTGCATACCGGAGTCACCCTAAGTTCAGGGTCACCAACCTCAACAACTGCTTACCGATAACTTCTCTACAAAGCTCTCACTCCACTCACCCCCAACCTTAATGAATCCCCTGATCTACCTGAAACTCCAAATAGCACCACACATTCCTCCAAACCTGCGTCTCCCTCGATGCTCCCTTATAGCCTGGGCCCTAGAAGTCATCTTGATTCCCTCCTCTCCAATAACCCAGTGGTTCTCAACCTGTGGGTCATGAACCCCTTTGAGGGTTTAACGGCCCTTTCACAAGGATCACACATCAGATATCCTGCATATCAGATATTTACACTATGATTCATAATTAGCAAAATTAACAGTTGTGAAGTAGCAATGAAAATAATTTCATCGTTAGGGGTCACCACAACATGAGGAAATGTATTAAAGGGTTGCAGCGTTAGGAAGGTTAGAACCACTGCTCGAAGTATCCCTAGCTCTCCTGCCAACAGCCTGTCGCCTATGCTAACTATGACTGGTTCTAATCACCTGCATACACACTGCTAATTCATTCCCATCTGTAGTCACCAATTAGGTTTTTAAATTATATTCTCATGTCACCTCTCTCCAGTTTCACTGCCCATGGAGTAAAATGCAAACTCTTTTGAGAAGTTTTTCTGAAGACGTGCTCATGATTCATCCCTCCCTATTCTATTTCTGGCCATTGCATCCCATGCACAATATGCTCCAAACCTTTCTTGCCTTTCATAAAAACTTGTAACATTTTTAGAAAAAAATTATTATGTATTCAGTGTTCTGCCTGCATGTATGCCTGCATACCAGAAGAGGGCACCAGATCTCATTATAGATGGTTGTGAGCCACTATGGTTGCTGGGAATTGAACTCAAGACCTCTGGAAGAGCAGCCCATGCTCTTAACCTCTGAGCCATCTCTTCAGCACCTGTCCTGACTTCTTAAGTTTGGTCTCTCTGGTGGTTTGAATGAGATTGGCTCCCATAGGCTCATATACTTGAATACAAAGTCCTCAGTTGGTGGAACTGTTTGGGAAGAATCTCAAAGCCTGGTCTTGTTGGAGGAAGTGTATCACTGATGAGGGCTTTGAGGTTTTAAAAGCCTATGTTATTCCCAGTTAGCACTCCGATTCATGTTGTGGATCCAGATGTGAGCTCTCAGTTACTGCTCCAGCGCCATGCCTGCCTGCCTCCTGCTATGCCCCCACCAAGATGACCATGGACTTTAACCCTCTAGAACCATGAGCCTGTAATTAAATGCTTTCATAAGTTGCTGTGCTGGATGGTTTTACGTCAACTTGACACAAGCTAAAGCTATTCAACTGGACGGAGCCTTGATTAAAAAAAAAAAAAAAAAGATCTGGCTGTAGGACATTTTCCCAATTAGTGATCGATGGGGGAGGGCCCAGCCCATTGCGGGTGGTGCCGTCCCTGGTTGGTGGTCCTGGGTTCTATAAGAAAGCAGGCTGAGCAAGCCATGAGCGGCAAGCCAATAAGCAGCTCCCCTCCATGGCCTCTGTATCAGTTCTTTCCTCCACGTTCCTGCCCTGTCTTCCTTGGATGATGAAGTGATGTGGAAGTGTAAGTCAAATAAACCCTTTCCTCCTCAACTTGCTTTTTGCTCATGGTGTTTCATCACAATAACAGAAACTCTAAGTCAGTTGCCTTCATCATGTTTTGTCACAGCAACAGGAAAGTAATGAAGCTATTGCTGTAACGGGCCTGACCATGTGGCTTTTTAGAGGTTGTGGAAGACTTTGGGACTTTGTTCTAGGAAAGAGGTTGAATGCTGTAAGCCGGGCTTGAAGTCCTATCCTAGTGAAAGGTTTCTGTACCCCAATATTAAGTCTTTCCGCTGACACAGTAAGTCAAATCGAGCCGAATTCATTAAGTAAAGGACCAGGTTTAATCTGAGCAAAGCATTCCTGGGTGATTCAGGAAAGGGAGCAGGAGAGAAATCACACAGCCATTCTAAAGTGGTTTAAATACCCTGTAGTGGGGTGATGACGTTCCCAAAGTGGGTTCCTGCTATGGTAAGCTTTTGGTTGGGGTCTTGGGCAGCCTTGGAACTGGGCTTTGTGGGGGAGAGCGTTTCTCTGAGAGGGCAGGGTTTGGGGTGGCAGGCGTGGGGCGTTCTCAGATGGGGTGAGCTGTCCAGGGGAACATTTAGTAGAAGCTTGGGAGACAGCAGTGCTAAGATCAATGTGGACTATGGAGGCCCAGCTAAGAGGTTTCAGAGGGGAACACTAGCAACTGGGCTAGACACCATTCCTGTGATATTCTGGCAAAGAACGTGGCTGCTTTTTACCTTTCTCCTAGGGATCTACTCGAGGCTAAACTTTAGAAGAGTTTTGAACTAATTTTGCTGGCAGAAGAGATTTCAAGATACCAAATATTGATTTTGTCACTTGATTATTAGTAATGATCCCCAGGCAGGTGACAAAGAGCAAGCAGGACACAAAGAGATACAAAATGTACAGTTTGAGGAGAAAAAGAACACCAGGGACCTGAATGTTAAGCCAAGGTTTGTACTGAAGGAGAAAAGGAGAAATGGAAGTTGGAAGCTTGTAAAAAAGAAAGCTTACGCGACAAAGGAAAGCAACAGCAAATCGAAGTTTATGCCAAATGGAATGTGGGGGGAGGGGCAGTGTCTACCCCAAGCCAGCAGCCAAATGTGGCAGCATGTGCCACGTGGTTCTGCCCTTAGACTCATGGGGCACAGGCAAAGGGGTTAGGAACTCTTCCTCCGTTGTTAAAGAAAGCCTCTGAGGCCAGGCATGTGGCAAGGGAGTCCCTGAGAGGCCGCTGCATAAATCTGTGAGAGTGAAGCCTGGGTTGTGTGGGAGATTCCAAGATGCTGGAGATGCCAGAGCCGTGGGGCAGCTGCCAAGAAGAGCTACAGATGGGATGGAAGCAGCCTAAGGAAGAGACGTGTGCTGCGGTCAGCAGAACCGGAAGGGTACAACCACCTGAACCCTCTGATGTCAGACCCAGAGTTACAGACGGGATGGAAGCAGCCTAAGGAAGAGACGTCAGCAGAACTGGAAGGGTGCAACCACCTAAACCCTCTGACATCAGACCCAGAGCTACAGAATCTGAGTTCGTCCTGCTGGACTTCGGTCTTGCTTTGATCCAGTATTTCCTCACTATGTCCTATTTCCTTCTTTTGGAATGGTAATGTGTATTCTGTGCCACATTGGACGTTGAAGTATGTAATCTGCTTTATTTTACAGGGGGTTATAATTAAGAGACTGCCTTGAGTCTCAGAAGAGACTGGATTTTTAAACTATACTGAGACTGTGAAAGACTATGGGAACTTTTGAAGTTGGACAAAGTGCATTTTGCGTTATATGGCTTCGGGCCTGTAAGTGGCCAAGGAGTGGAATGTGGTGGTTTGAATGAGAATGGGGCCCACAGGCTCATATGTTTGAATACTCAAGGCTTCCCTTGATGGAACTGTTTGGGAAGGATCAGGAGGTGTGGCCTCATTGGAGGAGGTGTGTCGCTGGGGTGGGCTTTGAGGTTTCCAAAGTGCACAGCATTCCCAGTCTTGCTCTCTCTCTGCCTCATGCTTATATATCAGGATCCAAGCTTCAGCTATGCCCCAGCACCACACCTTGCCTTCCAGTGGACACGCTCACTGCCAGAGACAGAAGCCCCTAATACACTCTTCTCTAAGTTGTCTTGGTCATGGTGTTCTGTCACAGCGATTGAAAAGTGACTAACACAGTCTCTGTACTGTAAGCCTCCCTAATAGAATGTTCACTGTGCTTTGTGAACTTATCTGTATGCTCAGAAAGGAGGGCTCTGTCTATTCACTGTTGTGGCCCTGGTACCCCGGCATCAACCCCAAAAGCATAAAAATAAAAGTCACTCAATAAACAGAAATAGAATAAAAATAAATAGAAAAATAAATAAAAATAAAACATGTCTCACAGGAAAATGTGCTCCTTTTAGAATGGTCTAAGTATTTCCTATGTATTTCAAGTTAGAAGTATACTTCATGTACTTCATGAATACAAATAAAATATACAGTAAGGAACACTGGAAGATGTTAAAACAAAACATACTATGATTGAATAAGTCTTGTGTCCTTTTTGTTGTTTCAGGTCAGAGAGGTAGATGGGGAATTTTATTAGTCATGAAATTATCTGTGTTCCATATCAAAGATAGTATTAGAAAAGTTAGCCTAGAGGCAGGATGGATAAACAAGAAAATTATCAGAAAGTCTTTTAAGTATAACACACACACACAGAATCCCCTAAGGATACACATGCACACACAATAAAATCTTCAAAATTATTGCAGGTTTACAAGTAAGAGAGCATACATACCCCAAAAAAAGACTTCAACACATGCTCAGTTGTGTGTGTGTGTGTGTGTGTGTGTGTGTGTGTTTCCCCTTAAAGTAGAAGAAGCCAGAGCAGCTGGCCTTACAATAATGAGAAAAAGGTATTGATAACTAGCCTTTAAGAAAAGTGTATCAAATGCCCATTCAAGGCTGTATTCATTCTTCACTCAGAGCCTGGCTGGCAGGCGTGAAAAGGGGCAGCAGTTACTTGCATTCTACAGTCCGGTCATGGAGAACATAAATAAATGTGTTCTTCATACAGCAGTGAATAAATGGGGGTGCATTATATGTATTACAAGGGCCTATGCATTCTGCTTGGCTTCAGTAAGTTGCCTTTAATTAACTACAATTATTTATATCCAACTAAGAAATTCCCTAATTTGCATTTTATTAGTTCAACACAGAAACACTATCTTTCAATCCTGATTTGCACAATGAGCATCTTTTTTTTTTTTTTAAACTGGTATATATGCAGCTCTTATCAAGTGTATTTAACAGAGATGATGGACTAAAAAACGAATTTCTTTAACTATTTAGAAGCTTGAAATAATTTACCTTATAGTTACTTCACTTTAGGAAGAAGGTTTTTAAAACAGCTGGTAAAGAGAAAAACGTAGTGTAGGTTGGAGAGATAGCACCTGAAGCTCTTGCAGAAGATCCAGGTTCAGTTCCCAGCACCCACAGACCAGCTCACAACTGTAACTCTAGTTCCAGGGGATCCAACGACCTCTTCTGGCCTCTGTGGGCACCATGCACACACATGATATACATACAGAACTACAGGCCAAACACCCATAGACATAAAAAATAAATCTTCAAAAAAAGAAAAATGAAGTAGACTGAAAACAAAAATAAATAAATAAATAAACACCAGTGCCATGTTTACCGAGGGCAAAGTTAAAGATCTACTTTGAAAGTAAGTCATGAGAATTCCCATTAAACACACAATTTTGCTTTCTACACTAAGGGAAAAAAAAAGACTTGAGAAAATGATTGTCTGCTTTTGGCTAGAAGGCACTCCTACACTTTCCATTTACTGGAATACACACAGAGACACACACAGGAACACACAGAGACACACACAGGAACACACACACAAAACTGATGATAGCAAGGCTAGCTTCCCATCAACTCTTACTGAGATTAACAGAGATAGACATTTCCACAGGAGGGAGTATTTTAAGAGTCCTAGGAGACAGAACAAAAGAGAAGGCATTTCTGAAATTGCTTCTAACACTACTTCTGGAGTTGCCTATTAGCGCCCAGCTGTCTTGTGAGTATCTATTTGGCAATTTCAAAAAGGTAGTAACTGTGATGCGAAGTGGATGAGTATCTGTTGAGGGAAGCCTGCCATGAAAGAACCAGAGAAATTAAAAGAGGAATATAGTTTCAGTTGTGGTATCCAGAGAGACTTCATGAAAATATGATGTGAGAGGATGTGCAAGCAAGGATAGGACTTTCCAAAAATAAGACCACAGGAGGCATTTCTTAATTCATACAGCACAACCCAAATTAACATTGTTTTGTCTCTGGGATTCAGCTCATCTGCTCACGTTATTACGAGCTATGGAGGACCATGGTGGCAGCTAAACATGCCTTTTAAGCCTGAAGCTACTGGATATCCCTCACTTAGGACAGCTAAAGAGAAACAACCCTTCCCTCTACAGGTAATGGTTGCACTTCACCCCGACATCACTACTGCAAGGGAGCACTTCTCCCCACCTCTGACTCACCATTCCTGGGAAGAAAAGGAAGGAGAGCTCACAGATGCCAAAGAGGGGCTGAAAGTTTCCAGCAGGTTAACCAAAAACTGTTGGCTGGACCTGGTGACACGGTGGAGAATGGGTGCCCACAACATACACTCATATCTATGTTTTTGGACAGCCCTGTTGGATATGGAGACCAGTTCAGCCATAAGAAGGTGGCCATCACCCAGCCAGCAGCTTTCATTCTCCTTATGGAAATAGAGCTGACCTCAGATAACCTGTTTAAAAGAACTCTCTAGCACAGTGAGCTGAATACCCTACACGAAAAGGGTATTTGACTATAATGGAAGCTGTATCTGGCTTCTTCAGTCACGGTATCTCCCAGAAATATTTTCAAAAACAAAAAGAGGCTCTATAAACTATAAAAATATATACCTCTAGGCTTTACTGATAAGCACATCTACTTTATTATTAAAACAAAATATCAATTTTCTTTTGTATTTCCCTTAACTGTTCAAACCCCACACCATTATGTTTCGGTTATTTAGTGATAGTTAATCTTTTTTTTATATATATAATTTTATTCTTATTTTATTTGCATTGGTGTTTTGCTGCATGTATATAGACTGTGTGAAGGTGTCAGATCTTGGAGTTACAGACAGTTGTGAGCTGCCATGTGGTTGCTGGGACTTGAACCCAGGTCCTTTGGAAGAGCAGTCAGTGCTTTTAACCACTGAGCCATTTCTCCAGCCCGCAACAGTTAATCTTCCTGCAGCGAACCTGGTGCATGTAGTGGCAAGCAGCAAGAACCCATCTCCTAAACAAGGAGAAAGATGACGATTGACACCCCAAGTCACTTTTGGCCTCCACATGTATACCGTCACGTGGGCCCCACTCCATATGCATACATACATATGTGCAAACACATACAAAGATTTTTTTTAAAAAACTGCAAGTTGTAACTTTTTAATTATGATCACACTTAAGATAGACTTTAAACTGCCATATTCTAAGTTTTAATTTGATACTGTATTTTCCTAAGGCTGGAAAGGAGCTTGTATGGCTTTAAACTCGTTTTAAACTGTGGGTCGCAACCCCTTTAAGGGGAGTGGTCAAACAACCCTCTCACAAGGGTCACATATCAGATATTCAAATTTTAAATTATGATTCATAACAGTAGCGATGAAAATAATTTTATGGCTGGAAGGTCACCACAACATGAGGAACTGTATTAAAGGGTCTCAGCACTAGGAAAGTTGAGAACCACTGTTCTAAACTAAGCTATTTAAAAGACTGAATCAAATCTTTTATTTAAACCATTAGGAATTTTTTTATTCACAAATCAAATTGCTACAGCTGAACTTAGTTCATCATTCTATTTTACAAGAATCATAGGTCACTGGTTATGTGCTTAAATACCTCCCATATTATCATGATAGCAAGTGACTACGAATCAACCACCTATTTCCTCAATAATGCTTCATGAAATAACTCACCTCAAAAGTTAGATGCAGGACAATGAGCACTCACCTTTTGTTCATGAGCTCCTGTGTCTGGTCAAGTTTGTCTGCCTGTTTACAACATGCCCGGAAGCAAGTGAACCTGGGCTGGGCTGCTTTAGCAGCGTCTTTCCTTGGCATCATTCTCTACAAGGGTTCTGATCTGTAGACAGCCCGGAGACCGGGAAGGGGGAGGAGACAGGCAGCAGGGAGGAGGCCTAGGTGTAGAACTGGTGTACTTGAGTCAGCCACATGCACCTTGTCTGCAAGTCTCGGAGACCCAGAGTCTAGGAATACAAGGCACCTCTTGATGAAGAACTGGAAAGTGGACTGCAAGATGTGGACACAAGCCAGGCTCAAGAGTGAGGCTACCTAAAATAACAACGGAACTGACCTGCCCTAATTCCATTCAGTTTAGCTTGTTTCTTCGGAGTCCAGACCTTCCCACACAGCCCAGGCTGACCTCAGACTCTCACCCATGTCAGCCTTCCAAGTGCTGGACCGCACCACAGACAAGCACAGTCACAGATGCTTCTCTTAGCATCCTTAACGTAAGTCAAGATGTTAACGTGCCTCCCATCACCTCAAATTGATGCAAATACAAATAACTCATCCCTACACAACCTGTTTACCTGGTGATAAACTGACAATAAGGCATGCAGAGGGCAAGGAGCAAGGAGCAGTGTTAGGTAACAAGAAGCTGAAATGTAACTGTGCAACTTCAGAAAAGCATGGCATAAACGTTCCCTTACATAAGAGACAATTTGTATTTTAAAAAACTCAGAGGACTTCCACAGCTGAAGTTGTTCCTCTTTCGCACACTACCTATGCATTCAGAAGCTGCCTTATCCACAGATGCATTCAAAGAGCGACACCGGGAACCTTTCAAATGGATCATTTATTACATCAGATTGTTATTCTCACATTATGTAAGTTACACATATGCTTATTCTGAGTATTTCACATGGAAAAAATTTAAACTTCTATAGGCAAGCAAAACTGTACCACACAATATATAAGTGGGAAAGGGGTTCTGCTCAAATAAGGCAAGTATTTAAAACAATAAAATGGTAACAAAAAAATTAACCATTCCTTAAGAGAATTCAACACTACGAGCTAAATGTTCTTTCTGAGTGTTTTCATATAATCGAGGCAGTGTTTCTTCATTTAAAACATCAGAAAATGGAATAAGGCTCATTAACAGACACAGCTGCCTTCAAGATTTCATTCTCAGTTGCTTTCTTTAAATTTAAAAAAAAAAAAAAAATCACAAAGTGCACAATTAAGGTATACCAAAAACTGAAGCTGCTACTCTAACAACGGCTGTCCATGCTTAATACTTAGTGGTTTATTGGACCAAATTAGATTTTTCCAGGGGGGGAAAGATAAGCCACTGTAAAATATTTAGTTTGAAATATATGCTAATACTTTTCATAGAAATCAAAAATTATGGAGGAAAAGGGTTATTCATTATGAGGAATAGGAAGCAAAACACTAGAATGACCAAACATTTTCAAAGAACAAGCGCCACAAAGGACATGTGCATTCAGTCTTGCAATACAGAGCAATGCGACCTCCTTACTCCAGCCAGTCTACTTCATCGAACTCCGAGTCATCTTCTGAATCGCTATACTCCACAGCAATGCGGCGAGACAGGATGGTGGCAACATCGTTTTCAATCCGCTCATGCTTCGCTTCCTGTTCACGCTGCTCTTCTACCTTTCGTAGCTGAATACCTGATACAGCGAAGCCAAACCAACCATTTAAAATCAGAATGCAAAAGCCAGACACAATCCTCACGGATTAAAACTAAGGGCGTATGAGAAATACTAATGGGAAAATAAAAAGCAAGCTCCACTAAAAGAGAATTTGAAGGAACTGTATTTGAGTTTTAAGTCTTTTGCTACATAATCACCTATAAATTAGATCCTGAACCCCCAGCTATTCCTGGGGATATCTGTATTTATCCATCATGCTCTGCTGCACCTTATGCTCATCTGTAACCAGATGACATACTTCTACCACCTCTAGGAACAAATAAACTGCTGAATGTATCTTCTGTGGCCTTATTGTCCCGTCCTTGAAGGAAAGGTACTATCATTCTCTATATTCTTACTTCTGCTTAGGAAATGTGGAAATAAGAAATGAATAAACATATCTCTCTTGTTTCTAAGCGAAGAACTTTAATTCTTTAGAGGCATCTGGAGAAACAAATGTCAATTACACCCCAAATAAACAGCTTCTGCATTGAAAATACTATTTTGAGGAGGTTAAAAACATACAGAGGGAGAATTTTTATTAAATTTTCTGTATCACATAAGTCTAACACTTTAAGTTTCTGCTTTTCTTTTTCAGACAGTCTCATGTAGCCCAGGCTGGCATGGGACTAACCACAGCCAAGAATCACCTAGAACTTCTGATGCCCCTCATGCCTCTAGCTCCCCAGTGCTGGGATTACAAGTGTAGGCCACTATGTTCAGGTGTATGTGGCACCAGGGATCAAGTCCAGGGATCTGTGAACGCTAGGCAAGCACTCTATCAACTGAACTCCATTCCCAACTCCAATGCTTTCGATTTCTTATTCACTTTAAGAAACCCCACTAAGTATGAAAACAGAATGGTTAAATGTTATATTTTTCCTGAAAGTCATTTAAAATAGATGTCCTACATAGCTCTGTTCCTTAAATACCATTTGTAAAAAACCACAGTCACCTAAAAGTTTATAAATGAGGAGCACAGCATTGTCCTAAGTATTTAGAAGGTTTCCAATGCTTTTCACGGCTCTGAGACAATTACCTTTTCGTATTGCTTCCAGTAGTACACTCCTTGCGTCACTGATGACAGGTAGGGTGGATGGATGACGCTTTGGCTCAGAAGCAGGTATAACTTGTGATGGAGGAGATGGGGGCATTAATGGAACATGGGGACCTGGGGCAGTAGATGGAGCTGGATGGAGCCCAGAGGGAGGGTGAGCAAGAGCTGCAACCGTGACAGGTGATGATGGCCGGATGCCAGGCGGAGGCAGAGGAGGCGGTGGTGGGGGTGGAGGCAGCCCCTGCACTTCCCCTTGTGGGAGTGGATGAACTGGTACAGTCTCACATACTGGGGCAGCTCTAGCTACTGGTGGAGAAGGCTGGACTAGAGGAGGAGCAATTGGAGGAGGAGCTGGGTGAAGAACGCCAGGGGCAATCTGAAGAGGGGCTGGAGGTGGTGGTACTGCGGGAGCCTGCAGGGCAGTGGCTGGAGGTGGAGGTGGGGGAGGTACTGGGGGAGGAGGAGTTGAAGTCATCGAGGCTCTTAATGAAGAAGTTGACAAGGCAGATGGAAGAGGTGGGGGAGGAGGTGGGGGGGTGGGGCTCACAAACACAGGTGTTCTGCCTGCAGCTGGCGACTGGGGGCGATTTTCTATCAAACCTGTAGCAGAGCTGAAATGATAGAGAGAATCTACAAGTTACTGAACAGGAAACCAAGAAGAAAGTGACTGTAGAAACTAGAAATGACTACCGGTCATCAATAGGCCCAACAACATGTTCCTATAGACATTTTATTTAACAGTATTTCAAAAGAATAAGAACAAAAAGTGTACAAGAAAACTAAGGGATGGTGCGTTGGTTTGCAATAACCTCTGGAACATCAGTCAGTGCTCTTAACCATCCCTCTCCTCGGTTTGTAACAATCTAACTTTCTCAACAGGCTCGACAACTCTCACATCCACTCGGGAATTTTCTGCCTACTTTAGTCGATAGTGTTCAATCCTGCATTATGATAGGAGTCTGCAGTGAGGCACACTTAGCACACCGCGGTCGCTGTGCTCACACTCATGACGGTGCATTCACACTTACCACACCACGGTGACTGTGCTCACACTCATGACGGTGCATTCACACTTACCACACTGCAGTAGCTGTGCTCACACTCAAAGCAGTATTTGGCTAATGTGATGACGGTGCATTCACACTTACCACACTGTGGTCGCTGTACTCACACTCACAGCAGTATTGGGCTAAGATGATGACAGTGCATTCACACTTACCACACCACGGTTGCTGTGCTCACACTCACAGCAGTATTTGGCTAATGTGATGATGGTGCATTCATACTGAAGCTGTTAAGGCTCATTGTATGTCATTTCAGTGAAGCCAATGCCAGCTCATTAAAAACCACAAAAGGAAATTTACAGCCCTTTTTTTCTTCCTAAGTTAGTGATCTGAGGTTTTTGTGGTTTGTTCTATTTTAAACTAAAAATGGTAAAGCTGGCTATATTTCTCTGTTAGAAAACTTCTTTAATATGCCTATGTTAAAAATGTCTAAGGTGGATAACTGACCACATTAACGTTCAAAATAGCTTCACTGAAATATTGCTACAAGAAACTTTCTATTCTCTTTGAAGTTACTAAAATATTTTTCTTAATATCAAACTAATATATTTGGCCTCCATATTTTAGACCCTAACAACACTGTAAAAATTCATTTTTTCTTAATAAACTGTATAAGATATGCTAGTTAACAAAGCTGTAATTACATGAAAACACAAATCTTTAAAGCAATTATCTAAATGTCCCCAGGAGAATGTGCCTGCTCCAATCAGAGGAAAGCAAATACATTTTATAGGCCAAAGGCTCCTTGTTTTGTGAACCAAGTTTTGTTTTAAACAGTTACTTATGGACATTCTCCGGCTGCTTCCCCACAACGAAGGCAGACTAAAGCCCTAGTGAAACTATTTGTCCAGAAAGCCCAAAATGTTTACCGTTGATCCTTTAAAGTAAAAGGCCACTAGTCCCTAAGATAAAGCATTATGAGGTTGTCCCCACATACCTGATACAGGTGGGTATGGGCTTTGCATCTCCTGCTCCATGCATTGGTGGAGGTGGAGGTGGCTCATGAGGTCTGACTAAGACCCGTTCCTCAGCTCTGGTCAGAAGTTCACTCATCTGACTGAATGGCAAGGCAGAAAGTGAGTAAGAGCCATCCATATGATCCACGTATGTCTGTGGCCTTCAAGAAATAGACAAAGAATAGTGTATCTATTAGAGAAATGAAATGTTACATAAATGGTTATTCTTTTGAGTGCCAGTAGTTTATTTCAGTGTGAATTATTTTTAACTAATAATTTACAAGTAAAATGTAAAAACTGGAATTTATTACCACTTGGACATTTGTTTTCTTAAACTAATGGCTTCCAAAAGTTTTCTTTTTTTTTTTTCTGGAGCTGAAGACTGAACCCAGGGCCTTGCGCTCTACCACTGAGCTAAATCCCCAACCCCTTCCAAAAGTTTTCTAACAAGAGAAAACTTTCTCTGGTTCTAGGGCCACAGAAAAGACAAGAAAACTGAGAACGGAGCTAAGTAACATAGCAACATGAGAGTTAGATAAAATTTTAGCTGAGCATGGGGAGATTAGTATTTACCAACTGCAGTGCACTCTGGGAACAAAGCTGGATTAACAGATGTGCAGAGCATGTCACAAATTACTCTACTTACACTGGTAAACAGGCCAGACAAACACCTATGTTTAACTGTAACAGAAGCGCACAGCTACAGATTTTCGTTTAATTTCCATTCTTTCAGTTTCTTTTAGTTATATACTTATATAGCTACACAGAACCTCTCAGATATACATTTCTCTCAAACTGGGCCTCAAAGTTTCAGTTACGCCTCCAATACTTTCTATGTGTTATTCAAAAGAAGACGTGAAGCTTGTTTCCAATAACATGAGTATGATAATACATACATGAATTTTCCCACAGAAACTTGAAAACATGTGTCTGTTATGACAGCATGTTACTCAGCCAGGACCTCTGGCCACTGAGAAAGGAACAGGACCTAGCACAAGTCTGTAAAAGAAGGTAGGTAATTAAGTCTGAAATCCCGATATATCTGAATTTGGGGACAGGCAAAGAACAGAACCAAACCTCTTCTTAGCTCCAGTTTCATGAGATAAATCAATACTTCAAAAATATTCCAGACACACTCTACTATGGCATTCATCACAGTCTACCTGAAATATTGGAGGCAGTTAAATCTTCAGATAAAAGCTGAAACAAATCATAAGCATTTCTTTCTACAAACGGCAACACAAAGTCCAAATATGGAAATGGCTTGCCGGAGGAGGTTGGATTTTGCAGGTTCAGTGGTTAGAGCTAAAATCTTTTCTATTACAACAGAGCCTTCCAACTCCAGTTTGGGAGCCAAGACTTAGAAGGATAGAGAGACAGTGTAAGTAAATTCAGTGTTCAGCATTCATTCAAAAACAAAATAAAAGAAACCTTGTTTCAAAATGAGAGGCTGGGCCATTAGCAACTTCAATATGCTTATGTAAGAGATCAGCATCATCTTCCGCCAGCTCTGGACCCTGGGCCAGCTTCTGCCATTCTCGCCGCCTGTCATGAGGTGCTCTTGGCACTTTTTCGGGTTCATGAGGACGATCTAGATTTTTCTGCTATAACAGAAGCAATGACACAAGCCAAGTGGTGAAATGCTAAATACTTAAAAAGAGGCTACAATAATCCAAATACAATTCTAAGGTCAATGTTTAAAAAGGCAATGTCATCATGATAGAGCAAAACACAGAACCATTTCACAGGTACACTCAGTTAAAACTGACCGGAGTTTGCTGTAATCCCAGTTTCTCACCACAGTTCTGTAACTCCATTTCAAACCAAGGGATTAGATGCAAAATGGTGTGCCTAGATTTTAGGCAGAAACCCTTTGAATATAGAAAAGTCACTAACCCTTACTCCCATACCTACTATTACTAAGTCTCAAGGTTTTACCATGGACGGAACTATCTACCCCTAGTCACTAACCAAGACACTAAACTGTCTGTATGGGACATGCCAGAAAGCAGAGTCAGGGGAGAGCAACAGAAAGGCCTAGAGAAGGTACAACCAACGTCCAAAGGGACAAGGCAGGCCACATACATGAACGAAGTCTGTCAGGTGTAAGACGGGGCACGCTGTGAAATAGACAGGCATGGCCAGTGAAGAAATTCTATTCAAACAAAGTTTAAAAACCCTGTGCTTAGCAAACAAAACCTGTGTTCAGGAGCACTCTGGCTTGCCAGTCACCAGTCTGCAGACTCCAGCTAGAACACCAGGGCACTGTCCAGCATGTAAGAATATAACAAGAGGGTGTTATGGGGACTGAGGAAAGTAGAGATAGACAAAGGCATGATGAAGACAGCCTGTGCCTCTCCTGTGCCAAAAAAACTTGTTCCTTCCTTCTATGTGCTTTAAATGTCAGTATGAAATAAGGCAGATTCAGGAAAATTTTACCAGAAAGGGGAAATGGCAGCACAACAGACTGTAACGGGAACTTGGTGAGAATACAACAACCTGCTGACAACGGCTGGGACACACGGTGTGGCTTAATTTACGGCCTTCACTCACAGCTACACGATATTCCTGTCATCTGTGCAGTTAAGGACTTCAATGCATGGACCCCATGAGACAAGACTGTCCAAGTGTAGGTTAATAGTCCCCCGTGTGCAGCAACACATGAATACAGAACTCCAAGCTCTTAAACCTCTTTAATACCTTCTGCTTTCTCTTCTCCTTCCGCTTATCCTCTGTATCTTGCAACATCTTTTCTTTCCATAGATCAAAGAAATACGAAGGATTGGTATAAAACTTCAGCCCTTCCTTCCCATCGTCCCTGAAATACAGTATGCCAACGCCATGTATTAGGTAAGACAGGAACAATCAGACAAACTTGTCCCCCAAATGTGCTTCCCCTCATATCATAGTCCATTACACAGCACTGTGACACATAGCATGTGCTACAATACTGTCTCCCAGCCATGGTGCATGTCAGTGGTCTTGGCACTCGAGGGAAGAGGGTCATGAGTTCAAGGCTATTCTGGACTGCATAAGGAGATCATGTCTCAAAATGAATAAATATTGCCAAAATAAAGCATTGTAGCAATACATTTTTTAAAAAAATATAAATCAGAAATAAAGCCCACTTTTGCTGAATACGGAATTTTCTAAGTCCTTTGAGAAAAGTCAATAATTAGAAATAGTTCTGCTGAAAACCCAAGTCTGGAAAGCAGGAGTGTCACTTAGAAGAGAACCTCTACCATTTCCAGCAGTATTCTAACCAAGTTAGTATTCTACTAAGTCCAAAAGATGTCTCTTAATTTTCAGTTCAATGTTAGCATTCACTTACATCTTTCAACCTGCCTACTGAACTACAGCTTCAAATAACAATTCCAGTATCATTTTTTTCAGGATATGTGTTGTACATCTCAAATTGCCTATTTAACAAATCCTGTGAAAGAATTCCCAAGAAACACTAATTCGAGACATCACTGGAGTAAGTGGTCCCGTGAAAGAATTCCCAAGAAACACTAATTCCAGACTTCACTGGAGTAAGTGGTCCTGTGAAAGAATTCCCAAGAAACACTAATTCGAGACTTCATTGGAGTGAGTGGTGGAAAGTATTAAAAAAACTACATATTCATTATTCAGAAAGTGAAGTTACACATATCAAGATCAGATAGACTGCAACAATGATGTTTGTCAGTATTTTGGAATTGTTAGCTTCATTTCCCTATGACTAAAAATTAAATTAGAAAGACAATGATAACTTTATTGACCCAATTCCATGGAAATCAATCACTTTGCTAGTGGCTCTTCATAATAATTACTTGAACAGGTCCTGTCTTTTGTATGTCAGAGCCTGTGAAGCTCGTCTACTGAATAAATAAAGGTTTTCTGAAAGCAACAGGTAGAGAGGCCATTCTGTGGGCTAAAACCAAGTGAGATTCAAACTGTGTGTGAATCAAGCATCTCAATCTCAAGCATGAGAGACACACCAGGGTTTCTAATGTACTACTCTACTGACCTGTAAGGAGTGAGTATATTGAGTGGCGGAGGTTGCTCACACACATCATATGTCTCCTGCAATGGGATAGGCAAAGTCTTGCGGTCGAAAAGCTGCTGATCTTGAATTGTAGAACTTCGGAAAGCTTTTCTCATCGTTATATCTTGCAAAGATACTAAAACAAAAATCACAACTTCATTTTATTTTCCTAAGACAACTCAGCTGAATGACATTATCAATACTGCATATTTATTTCAAAGCTAGTATGCCATAACAGGTTGTGTGTCTTTAGTGACCTCATTAACCAGGAGTCATCCTAAATAGTCTGTCATTATATTATCCTGATCATTCTCTGCCTGATCTTCCAGGTGAGTTCTGAACACAATTTTCGGTTTCTCAAGCCCAGAGGGTCCTAATGACACATTTCCAATATTTCTTTTTCTTTGCTGGCTATTCTCCCCCGCCCCAACTTAAACTCTTTTCCTTTTTTCTGTCATCTTTTCTCATCTACTTTTATTCCTCATCAGCTGAAGGAACTAATATCTAGTGGCATTCTAGGTTAAACACAGTGTTGACTTCTTGCTATGTATACTATAAATATGACATGTGGGTGATCTATATTAGTTTTGACTTTACTCCTTTTATTTGTACTATAATGATTTCTACCTCACCATAAATTTTTGAAGACTTAAGACTTTCTTGTAAATTAGTACCCCCAGTTATTGGTACAGCACAACGGCATACATGATGACTTAAAGCTAATTCATTTACTTTTGTAGTGTCCTGCATATTAAAATAAGAAATGCATCAAAATACTGTAGTTTTGACATTTAAAGTGATTTCTTCACATTAAAAAGCTGGGTAAAGCTGGTATGATGGATCCGAGCACTTGGGAGGTGAAGGCAGGAGATTTGCCACAAGTTCCAAGACAGTCTAGTTTACAGAGGGAGATTCTATCACAAAACAAACTAGAAACAAAAGAAGGTATCTTATATACTGAATATGCATGACCTTAAGCATACAAATGCTGTATACCACAGCAATGCCAGTGAGCAATCACAATTTTCCACCATTTCCCCTAAAATACAGGATTTCTTCCAAGTAAAGTTTGTGAACAACTGGATCTGTATGGCACAGGCAGAGCAATGGGCCTGGTCTACACTGTGGTCACAGTGTAACTGCATCTTCACCCCCAACTTGTGACGTATTTGTAAACATGAGAATACAACTCAGGGGTAGGAAAAGAAAAGGCTTTCCTGCTGTCATCGGAGAGTGGGTCAGCAGGTACTCAATGAGTAAGCACTGTGAGTGACGCATGCTTTCACTAAACTCGTTTCATTCACCCTTTCCATTTCTCAGTGAGACCAGAACTGCTTTTCCATCTTTAAATACACAGCCAAAGCTAGAAAACACACAACAGGCTCAGCAAACGCAGCCAAGCAGCCCAGCAGAACAGAAACCGATCTGGTCTGGAGGCTAACTCTTCCTACCATTGCATACTGTTTTCAGCCCGGCAACAGCCACGGTCGATTGTTACTGCTCCCTCACTCAACTCAGCAACTTAACCAGCAACCAAACCAGAGCTGCTCACAGACGCCCAAAGCCATCCGGTAAAGGACATCAAAAGCATGCAAACTAGTCAGTCCTTCTCTGTCTTCAACTCTTCTCTGTCACAGCTTACTGAGAAACACCCCACTGTGACAATGACAACGTCCCTTCCACTTGACAAGATCTTGTATTACCTCAATAGTATCAGACACACAGTAAGTATGTCAGCTCTATATACACATAAACAAAATTGAATTAAATATAATTGTATACATTTTTATAACATTTTTACACTTTCTTAATTACTTGGCAGTTTCATGGCTGCTACCACTTAAAGATAATTGAAAATACTTTTATCATACTCTGTAGTTTAATTATATGTTCACAATGTTACTTTCTTTGAATTTCCACTGAATTTCAAAGTCCAGATTGAATCACAAATCTCCACAAACAATCCCAATTATTCACATTCAAAACAGTTAAGTGTTCAGCTTTTAGATTGAGAATTCTTCTCCATGCTTCACATATTTTGAAGGAGCTACAGAAAAAATAATTCTGACATACTCACACCTTTAGTCATTTACTGGTATCAGTACTTTTACTTAATGATCGTATTAAGACATTTATTAGCATTTAACAGTATGAGAGTAACCAGAATGCAATATATACATGCATCAAACTGCCAAGGAAGAAAATCAATAAATGCTATATTTAAAAAGTAATAGCATTTTGAAATTAAATGTTAATTTTTGTTATATATAAAAATGAAATTTATATAGGAATTATTACATGGCATACATTTGTAACTAAATATTTAAAAAGAAAATGTTGATATAAATTATATTTGAAAGTATGTACGGTTATAAGGTATTTCTCAACAAAAACAATTAGATATATTTCAAGAATTTCATGAAATGTGATTAATGTACACAACTATATTTCAAAGGAAAGCTCTAAGAAAGACAACCTACATGTAAAACATACACGTGACAGAGGATTTCGACCTAGAATCCAGAAACACTCTTACAACTTCACAATAAAAAGATAATTCAATTTCAAAATGAGGTATAGAAGGAAGAACATATAGGGACAAAGAACTGAATGGGTATTTCTCCAAGAAAATATACACAGGGCTCTAAGCTCAGTACCATTAGTCACCAGAGAACCACACACAGATCTTAAGAACAAAGTGGAAGACACTGGTCACCAGACCACTGACTATGTCGTTCACTCAAATGACATGCCCAGAATAGGAAAGTCCACTGATACAGTAGATTAGGATAAGACACCGGCAGGGTGGGAGAAGGAATGTAGAGTGGGGCCTTTTTATGGAGTGCTAAAAATATTCTAAAATTGACTGCAGTTATAAAACTTGGTTAAATACGTTAATATTAATACCTTGCTGAACTGTATCTCAATTTTAATGAATAATGTACATTAAGAGTAATAAATACTTATTACATTATGCCAAAAGGAGTTGTTCAATCAAGATATTCATCCTAACACTCTACTCCTTGCTTTAAAAATATTCTTTAATGTTTTCATTGTTTAAATTTGGATCTATAACTTGAATTTATACTAAAAGTGTTACTCAGCAAAAAATCTGATGAGTACAATATCATGAAAAATTCACATGAAACAATTCTCTATAGTATATGAATGAAATTTATATTCTCAGTTTTATTTCTTTTTATGAATAAAAAAAAGCAAACAATCCAGGCAGTGATGGTGCATGCCTTTGATCCCAGCACTCAAGAGGTGCAGCTCTGAGTTCAAGGCCAGCCTTATCTACAGAGTGAGTTCCAGATAGCCAGGTCTACACAGAGAAACCTCTTCTCAAAAAAAAAAAAAAACAAAAAACAAAAAACCACTCAACAAGAAAACACAAAATAATAATCAGTGTTTCAAGGCATTTAAAAAGTTAACATGCAAAATATCTATAGAAGCTGGGCGGTTCTACCATTAATAGCAATGTGGTTTTTTAATAAAACCTTATATCTCCATTTTATTCTTGGCACAGAACAATTTGTTTGGGGAATGGTCATTTAGAGCAGACAGTAGCAGCAGTCAATTAAATATCAAAGTCATAGTTTAGCAATACATACACAAAGGCACAGTTAAAGAAGTGACATGAAACCTTAAGATTTCAGACACTTTTCAAATAATTTTAGTTTCTCGGACAAAAAGCACACAAAAAGTAAGGGAGAAAGAACTGAAGAAAGTCTGAAGTCAAGAAATAAATAATATTCCCAAAAAAGCTTTTTTTAAAAGCAGCAATGGAAGCCAAGCTGACAGCTCTTAGATAATACACTGATTTATTTCCACACAGACACAAAAGGTCAAGGGGCGACTGTAATAAATCCACATAAACACTATTCACAAACACACTCATCTCCTGTTTTAATACAACGTAAAGAAAATACACACAGAGTAAACTTACGTTCTTCTTCTTTAGGGTCAAGCTGTGTGACGCTAACAGACAAACGATCCACACGTTCTTGCAACGAGTTAACTCTGAAGGAAAAACTATGTGCTTCATTGAATAATTCTCCAAATATGTCTTCAGCATACTTACCTAAGCAAAAATGAAACACACCACAGTGTAATGCAGCTGTGATCACTCATTCACAAGAAGCAGGTTAACCCCTGTCACTTAGGGCATTCATCTGGAACTGCATTCATAAGAAGCAGGTCAACTCCTGTTACATAGGGCATTCATGTGGAACCGTCTTACACTTGAAACCCCATCCTAATGTTACCCAGCAATACGAGGGCGGTGGAGGCAGGTGTGTGTGTATGTGTGTGTGTGTGTGTGTGTGTGTGTGTGTGTGTGTGTGTGTGTGTTGTGTGTCTGGGAAAACTGACTCTAAACCCTTCCCTACTACATTCTGCTTGGTGACGTGTCTAAAATAGGAAGACTTTAAATGTTTTATACTTAACTTCCAGATGAGGGTTAGGGAAGACTAGTATGTAAAAATACATACAAAAAACATTTTCACTCCGTAATCAGTGTTTGTACATAGACTCTGCAAGAGCTGGATTTCAAGCCAGAGCAGAATACAAGACTAGTTACTGTCTCAGGAAACACAGAACCAACACTTATGAGAGACATTTGACCTTCTCTTATTATAATTGCTTTTAAAAATCATCAAAAAGCTAAATTCTTCAACTTTTCTAGTCATGTATATCCCTTATTACCAAAAACTAGAAGCCAAAGATGACCAGAAATCCTCTGAACTTCATAAATTTTAAACAGAGGATGATATTTAAACAAATATGAAAAGCAATTTAAAAGCAGAGCAGGCTCAAATCTTTCCTTCATTCACAGTGAGGCACTTCTATCAATTCCTTCAGCTGTCAAGTAAGAATAATATATAATAAATAATACATAAAATATATTGTGTATATTATAGTTATATTTATACATAAATAAATATAGATAATAAATAATAACTATCTATCTCAAAAAGAAATTTTAAGGAAAGAAGACACAGACAACAAGAGGCCTGGTAGTAACCTGGCACAAATACGATTCACAACAGTAGTGTAAGAGCCTGGAGCAGAGAAAGCGGCGGACCGTGGGTGTGGGGCAGTGTTCAAGGTGTTTCCAGACAGTTTCCTGGCAGGTAAGAGAAGCGTTACAAATGGGCTATAAATACGAATGTCAGGGACACAGATGAAAATTACTACTTCATCTCTAAAAGAGATCAGTTTAAAACAGGGACCTTTTTATAGTTTACACATGCCTAAATTTATAAGCAGGTTTTTAGATGCTGCGCTGGCTAGTTTTACGTTAGCTTGACACAAGCTAGTCGTTTGGAAAGAGGGAGCCTCGACTACGGAAGTGTCTCCACCTGACTGGCCCGTGGGGCGCTTTCTTGATTGATGATTAATAGGGGGTGCCACACAATGGTGGTGTCACCCCTGGGAGCTGAAAGAGAGCAGGTTCAGCAAGCAGAGGGGAGCAATCTTCGATGGCCTCTGCATCGATTCCTGCCCCCAGTGATGGTCCCTGCCCCCCAGGTCCCTGCCTTGAGTGATGGATGGAGTGTGGTATCAGAGTTGCAAGTTGAAATATATTTTTTCATCCCCCAAGTTGTTTATGACCATGGTGTTTTATCACAGAAACAGAAAACCTAACTATACGGCACATATATTTGGATTTTTCTGGAGAAACGGTCTATAGCTTTTCAACAGTTTTAAAGAGTCTATGACATTCTCTCCCAGAAGTTTAAATGCTCAACACTTCAGCTGCCAGCATCCCATCCATTCTCTTTATATTCCTTACACTTCCTATCTACCTCCCTTTCCCTCCCGAAAGAGGTAACAGCTTCAATGTGAAACCTATATGAAGTTCAACTATGCTTAGATTAGACCAGGCCCTCATCTATGTGCTCTACCATGCTATCATCTATGTCATCATCTATGTGCTCTACCATGCTATCATCTATGTCATCATCTATGTGCTCTACCATGCTATCATCTAGGAACGGAGCCCGAAGCCTCTCATCTAATATTCTGTCCTCCAGGCAGACTTCACCACAGTTGCCAATGTCAGGTCACTTCACTTCTCTCTGTGAACATGTGATTTTTGCCTCTAGTCTTCTCCTTTTCAAAATATCGCACTCTTTAAAGATCCAATTTTATCCAAACTTCAAGTAGGAGGGCGCCTTAAATCATAACTCACCTATGATAGGCTTTTTAAAATAGTTCCTGCATCTATAGTTCAAACATTAATTACATATGCCTGTGCATTCTATTCAGAATGGTTTCTATACTTATAATAATATTTGAGATTCTTCAACTAAAGAATGAGATGTTATTTTGGGACAACAGCCACAAACTTTTAACATTAAGCAGACTGTTCAACTTGATCTGTCCGATGTCTGTCTACTTGCTTTGTCTTACAAATCCACTCCACCTATCCCCTCTCCTATTTTCTAGCCTAATTACCCACCTAGACTCTGTGGTCTAGACAGATTGTGGTTCCCTAGAGGTTCATGTGCAGGTGGTCTGGCCTTTGGTGTAGCAGCACTGAGACGGTGGAACATTACAAACTGGGGCTAGGACAAGATGATCAAGTCATGGAGACATCTATCAGAAGGCTCTCATACTGTTCTCCTAGACGGGATTGGTTCTGAAGAGAGCAGGTTAAGCCAAAGGCTCCCCATGTTAGCGACCTCTTCTTCAGCCAGTGGGTATCCTCTGTTTCTCCATCACACTGTGACACAACCAAGCGGACCCTCACCAGAGGCTGAGCAGAAGGCTGCTCAAACTTAACTTTCAACTTTAAAAGGTGTGACCTAAATAAATTTTCTTTGTAGGTATCCAGATTCAAGTATTTTGTTATAGCAACAGGAAATGGAATAATACACTGTCTGTCAAATTATTTACACATGAGAACAAAAACTAGACTTTATTAGTTCAACCCGGCAGTGTAAACTGACTGTTCACAAGGAAAAACCACAGGAAGGGCGAGAGTAAAAGACACCTTTGAGGTAATCAGAACCACCATGGTTAAGAGACAACAAAACAGAAAAAATTTATAAAGTGAATTTTAAATTTTCATTAATTCTCTATTACAAAGATAGTAATTATTACTTACTTTCTAAAAGGAAAACATAAAATGTTAATGGGGGATGTATTTGCATTGAGAAGCCAGGGACGTCCCTAAACTACACGAAGCACTGTAGTTTACGTTCACTGATGTGTTCACAAGCAGTTTTTGCACTATCGGGGCTGAGACGGAAAACTGAGAACTGTCAGGAGCGATTTTACTTGTTTTTTGTTTGTTTGCCTGCCGGAAGCCGAGGTCTCTTGCCGTTTCGCATCACGGTGTGTTTTAGACTCTTGGTCACATATTCTGGCGTCCCTTACACAAGTCACATTACTAGCCTACTGCCATCACTGTCCTTGCTCTCTGTGCCTTTCATTATATGAAGATATTTCCTTACATTAATACAATATATTTAAAAAGAGATCCTAAAGTCCCAAAATGGGAACAGTCGAACTCTCCAGAAATAGTAAATAGAAGTAACAACCAAGCAAAGTCCGATCCTGGCTCTATCTTCTGAGATCAAATCACATTTCCCCATCAATCTCAATAATTCTAATCTCCATGTGATACTGATTTGAGAGATTCTGTTAACAGGAAGAAGAAATTACCATTCAAACTCACTGATTTTATATAAAGTGACTAAAATTCTCATGGTTAATATTAAAATCTTTCTATGAAGCATCCCTCCTAAATCACAAGTACATTTTCTTAACACTCTAAGTCTAAAGCAAATTCTGGTTTGCAATGTTTAAACTGATATAAATGCTTACTTAGGCTACTCAGTTGTCTAATTATATTTGCCAGGGAAATGTTGGTTACACATTCCAGTTCATTCTTAATGCCCCTGGGCAGTGCTGTGTGGCACAAGTGCCTAGGATCAATGTTTCTTTTCACTAGTGGCATCTTGAGATCAACCGCTGTACCAGCTCACCTGTAAGAAACAGAAAGAGAAACCTGTGTTATAGCTGTAATACACAATGGCACATTTAAGACTGAAGTTATACACTGTATGAAGACAAAAGAGAGCCACCTCATCCAAAGCCAAACTTATTTGTTAACTATTTCTTTGCAATTACTAGTGCACACATGCACGCGCGCGCGCGCACACACACACACACAAAAACACACAGCATTCTTGTAAATTTTCAGTATCAACTGCCCCTGGGGAATTCATACCATTGTTATTTAGCGCAGGTAGAGATTTGTACTACTGTACTATGTGACTGGTGTAAGAGATCCTCGCTAAGGAAGTCTAAAAAAGCTGAGAAAGCAGCATCAAGTTTGTATTTCTACATGTACCAGCTGTGCTCAACAGCTCACCACCTGAAACCTCATCAAACCTACCAAATCTTTAATTATCGAAAAGTTCTGCTCCTTTGAACTGCAGTCTGTCCTCACCTGAAGGATCCCCATGTGCACAAATTCAGCAAGCAAGGTTAAACAACATGTCTCCCAACACCGTGGTTCAACTTTCATCGACTAGAAAATATCAACTATGAATGTATACACTCAAGCGTCATTACACGCAGGGTGGGTACAAATCCGTCACCATGAGATGCCCCGTGATCAGGGTGACCAACCAAGTCAGTTTGTTGCACTGTGTGTGTGTGTTATGCACTCACAGACAGCAAAGCTTTTCACTGTGATGCCTTCTTGCCTGTCATTCTAACCCCCACCACACTTTTACACAATGGATGCCTGGAAAGGGGACTTGACAGAGACGAAAGAGCAGCTAACACCAACAAAAGAAGATAACGCTGAAAACGAAATTCAAATATAATCTAAGTGCACTAAAAGACCAAACAGCCGGCTAGACATGCCACTAGCGCCCGTGCTGGAAAGACTCAGCAAAGGTCAACTTGGGGCCACAAATGAGAAATGTGCTTGTGACAAAGGGAGTGTGTGCTGCAGCCAGTGAACTCGAAGAAGACTTTTGCATGCCGGGAAGCCTCGGCGCCGCCGCTGCCACAGTGCACAGAGGGACGGGAGACTGCATCAGTGGCTGATTCAAATGCAGCAGAGAGAGGCTGAGAGTTTGCCAAGGCACAGGCAGAGACCTCACTCTGCTAACTGCGCTTCTGTACGCTGCACAAGGCAAATGCTGTTCAAAACGCTCTCGGCAAGTTCTTTAGTAAGAAATTCTTCATGAATTCTAATGGTTTAAGCTACATTTTACTTATATCCTGTCAATTTTACTTCTTAAAAAAAAGTCCTTGTACATTTTTAACAGCAAAAGAGTTTTTAAGGTTTTCTGGTTGTTTTTAACTGTGTGTATGATGTGTATGGGTGCAGACATGTGGACAGCAGAGAATTTCTCGGCATCTGTTCTCTCCTTCGAGCAAGGGCAGTGGGGATCAAACCCCTGTCTTCAGGCTTGTGGCAAAGCACTTCTACCTGCTGAATCATCTGGCCTTCAAGACACTGCTTTGAAGAATAAAACAAACACCAGGGAACATTAAAACATCCTAAAGAAAGAGCATAATTTCTCCCACGGATTAAGATCATTTCCTGTAGTCTCAATGGTGTGTGTGTGTGTGTGTGTGTGTGTGTGTGTGTGTGTGTTCCTGTAGTCTCCACTGTGTGTGTCTGTGTGTATGTGTAAGCCAGAGGTCAATGTTGAGTATCTCCCTCAATCACTCTCCACCTTGTTTTTTGAGACAGGGTCTCTCCCTAAACCTAGAGCTCAAAGAATCAAGGCAACCAGGTAGTCTAGCCCCAGGGACTCTTGTGCGTGGCTCCCAGCACCGGAACTGCTGGTGTGCATGGCTACACTAATGTTTACACAGGTTGACAGGACGCTGGACATGGGTCCTTGTGCTCACCCAGTAAGAACTTTACTGACTGAAACATCTCTCCAGCCCCGTGGTTTATTTTTTGAGGGGTGTGTGTGTGTGTGTGTGTGTGTGTGTGTGTGTGTGTGTGTGTGTTCAGGACTTAGCCCCCACTCTCCTTCTCCTAGATTCCTCCTACCTGACTCTCACAGTCCTGTCCTCACATGCTGCTCTGCCTAGAACTCCTCCCCTTTTCTCCTCCTCCCAGGGAATACTAACAGTTGAGACTATACTAAGCACCTCTCCTCTGAAATCGCACTGAACTCCCCAGGAAGATGTAACTACAACTTTTGGTGTCCTCAACTTTGACCCATACTTACATTTAACAGAATTCTACCAAGTATATGCTTCTGTACTAGACTGGGTTATATATTTAGACTTAAGTGAAAAATGTGAGAGAACCAAAATCTTGCCTTATTCAGCTTATAGTTCTAATATCTAAACAGGTGATGAACAGATGATCAAGAGTTGATCAATATGTAAGTGGAAGAAAAAGCAGAGTCATGGCATAGAAGTGCAAAAACAGTAAGACTCTTTAGGTCATTGAGAAGGCAGACAAGCACACATACCTTTCTAAAGCAACTATTTAATTATCATTTAAAGAGTTGAGGGTTTTTTTTAATTTGCATAGAAAAGGATATATTGAGAAAAATCATGTCCTACAGATGCACCATGGAATCAACGTTTGCCCGTTTTGTGCAGGGATAAAGGAGGGATATGACTTATTTTTCCGGCACCTGTAGACTTCCAGCTCAAAGGCTAAGGGACAGCAAACACATACCTTCTGGTGGAGAAATGTAGAAAGGCTTATGAAGTTGTTTCAAACATTACTGTGATATAAAAGGAAAATGGCTCTCAGTGTGTTTACAACAGTGTCTTTCCATACAACAAAAGGGTCCCTGAAATAGTCTGCCCTTGACCTTCCCCTTTACTTCAGTTTACTCCAGACTCACTTCTCATTTCCCTGTCTAAACTGCAATGACCATCTATCTACTCCAGCTATCAAAATCTTAGCAATAAAATGTAAACGAAAGCTATGAAAATGTCAGATTCCTAGTTTTAGAGATCCCTTCACCACTTTTAACACAGTACCTTCTGCCAGATTAAAAAGAATAAAAACCAAAATATACAATAAAACATAAATTAATTACCAAGCAAATATGAAATCAAATTTATTTCATTGTTTTTAATAGACTGAAAATGACATTTTATTTAAAAACAATACAAAACTGCACAAAATGAGCCAATTACATATAACTTAACATCTTTTAAATTATCAATGTTTAAATTGATTAAAGGGAAACTTTAACAAGAAGGCCAAAATATATTGGGCTATAACATAAAACAACTCGTTTCTGAAATTGTTGCTCTGTTCCCCTAGGTCACAGCTGAAGACACTACCATAGCAACCCCTCACTTCCTAACTATTATATAACCCACATGGTTCTAAAAATAATCAGCTGTTGAAGATATAAAAACCTAAAGCAATTCTCAGGTTTTTCAAATGTATATTTCCAATGTTCTTAGCAAATAAATTATCAATTACTGATGCAAACTTAATCACGTGTCACCTAAACAGACCAATTCTTAAATTCTTAAGGTTCTTAAAAATCTTAAATTCTTAAATTCCCCCCCCCCCCCAGGGTTTCTCTGTGTAGCTTTGCGCCTTTCCTGAAACTCACTTGGTAGTCCAGGCTGGCCTCGAACTCACAGAGATCCGCCTGGCTCTGCCTCCAGAGTGCTGGGATTAATGGCGTGTGCCACCACTGCCCGGCAAAATAATTAAGATAAAAATTTTAGCAAAAATCTAAGTAATGTTTTTAATTAGGACAACACACTTTTTTTGGCCATATTTCTAAATCCTGATGCAGGCTGTGATTTACAATTTTAAATTAGCTGCAATAATCCTGAGGATGACAGGTTTACTAAAGTAATAGACTGAATGCTCCCTCTGAGAGCAAAGAAAGCGCAACTCAAGAAATTCAACCTCAGCAAATATCTGACAGCATCCGAAACTGAAGCTGCACTTTGGTGACCACATTAATCATTTTCTAAGTTCTTTTAAGCCTGTTTTCTGCTGATTTTTAATGAGGTACGCCTATGTATAAAAGCATGAAGCAATATGTAAGTGTCAAGATATCCTAAGATCAGATACCATAATGATGTTGAAACTTTAGAGAGCACAGAAACAAGTTATACAAATTCTCATTTTCAGAACTCAGAAAACTAACCTATGGGGAAGCCAGGCACAGGCCTGCTCCACACAGGGCTGGGTGCCACTACGATGAAGAAATGGGAGAAGGAGAAGCAGAGTGGTTCATGCGCTGTGGAAAGCAGAACTGAAGACACAAGGGTGGTGAGGAACAGGCTGCTATGGGTGGTCTATGGTGCCGCCTGGGGCCATGTAATGTCCCGGCCTGTGCTGCAGTCAAAGGCCATGTCTGGGTCTGTGGCCCTAATGAAGCCCAGGTCTGTGTTGATGTTCATGACCCATGATATCACTGAGGGCTATGAGGAAGTCCTTGGTCTGGATTGCCACCTGAGGCCATGTTATGTCTGAGGGCCATACTGATCTGAGTGGCCTGAGCTGCTGCTACCTGAGGTCATGCTGACATCCAAGCCTAAGCAGCAGAGGGCCATGTGTGGATCCATGGCCCTACTGCAGTCTGGGTCTGTGTTGAGGTCTGTGGTCCATGTTATTACCAGGGGCCAGAGGAGAGCTGGCCCAGGTGGTCTGGGCACCAGAGAACTGGTCCTGCCCCTCATCAGCTCTCAGCTGGAGAGCTGTCCCCGCTCCTGGGAGAAATGGCCCTAATGGCATCAGCATGGGAGAGCTGGCCCTGACCCTTGCCTGAAGGGCTGTCCCAGCAGAGGTCTGGACTGACCAACTCAGCTACCACCCAGGCCCACATCTAGGGCTTTGAGTTGGACCACCCCAACATCTATCTACCCCATCTATGAGCTGCTGGAGTGTGTGAAGGTACCAGTCCTGTGCAACCATAGCTACAGGATCTCCATGTGTGCCAGAGGTCAGAGGCCTTGAACCAGACCAATAATTCATTGCAAAAGGGTGTACTGCGGTCATACTGCAGACCCCAGGGCCACTATGACAAATGATTATGCGATGGAGAGGTGGGAAGGATGGAGGAGCTAAGTGTTTTGTTTTGTTTTGTTAATTTCCTTTTTTGGAGGGAGGCTCCAAGGGTGAAGGGCAGACACAGAAGGACTGGGATATGAGTGGGATTGGGGCGCAAGATGTGAAATTCACAAAGAATCAATTTAAAAAATTATGAAAAAAGGGGCGAAACTAACCTATAAAATTACTTAAACTGTTTAAAGGAGTACATGCAAACAATGAAAAAAATCACTGCTTAAAAACTATAATAATTATAACCCATAACTATTTTTTAGTTTAAATGCAAAATGTCCTTCACATACTCATATATTTAAAGGGTCCCCCACTGGTGACAGCTGGAGCCTACAGAACATTCGAAAAGGCCCTGCTGGCAGAGGTGGGACTTAGAGAGTTATAGCCTGCCTTATCCTGGCCCTCTGCTTCTTAGTCCACCTGCCATGTGAAGATCTCCACCACGTGTTCCTGCAGCCACAGAATTGCCGTCATCCCCTCCCCATCAGTCAAAAACAAAACCAAAACAAAACATAAAACAGCCTTCTGTACGTTACTTCTGTCAATACTTTGTTAGCCAACAAGAAAAGTAACTAATACAACCTGCTAAAGCAATTATGTATGGAGCCTAAGAATTTCTAGTATTTTCCTATGAGATCAGCAGTAAGTCCTAAGTCTTAGGACCCATGTCAGTCTAACAGCCAATGATCATTTCAAGTGGTTTCTTAGTTAAAAACAAACAAACAAACAAAACACTAGTATTATTATTTTTTAAACAGACTTAATTCACTTTATTTTTCTTGTGTAAAAACCCTTATGTGGTGGCCACAGCTGGAGCCTGGGTCCCCTGAACAGAGACTCTGGTGTGGGTTTTCACGAGACGGTCAGTGAATTTCTGATAAGGAGACTTGGTGAACAGTCGCTTTCCAGAGGTTGGAATCAGGTAGCTGCTGTAAATCTTGGAGATGGCATCAAAGGTGTACTTGACAAAGTTGCCCTGGGCGGCAGTGCAGCCCCTGGATGATGTGTAGCAGTTACCAATAGCAGACACTAGCCATCAGCAGCAGCTTCGTAGGCACAGGGGCAGAGACGAAGTCAGTGCCTCTGGGGACAGGGATGAGACGCACCAACACAGAGCCACAGCGGCCTGCACAGAACAGTGTGGGGCTTGCCAGTCTTGTTCCCCCAGTAGCCTCTGCACAGGGACAATGGAAAGCTTGGCCAAGACGATGGCCCCTCGGATGGCAGTGGCTACCTCCTTGGAGCACTTAACACCAAGACCAGCGTGATCATTGTAGTCCACGATAGTGACAAAAGCCTTGAACCTGGTCTGCTGGTCAGCCCTGTTTCTGCAGTGGCATGATCTTTAGAACCTTCTCCCTTAGGGATGCGCCCAGGAAACAGTCAGTGATCTCCAATTCCTTAATGGGCAAGGAGACTAGGTAGATCTGCTCCAGGGACTTGATCTTTGTGTCCTTGACCAGCTTGGTGATGGGGATCCACTCCTTATCTTCAGCTTTACCTCCACGAGCCTGCTGGGCTCAACCACAGCCATGGCCTTGACCTTACCTGTGGTCTAAGGACTAAGACGATGCCACATCCTCTGAGGAAGCTGCTGCAGCCTCCTAATCCTCGGCCTCCAGTTCCCCCGGACCCTCCTGCTGTACAGCATCATCCATCAATTGATGTTTTCTCGAAGAAGGAGCACTAAAAATTTTACATCACAGAAATAATTTTCAATTTCCCTAAGATTATTGGATATTTAATTACTGAATCTAAAGATCTATTATGTGATCAATGGAGACAGACCAGCATGAAATAATTATTCAAATAAAAAGTTCTTGTAGTTTAAATATTTTAAGAAATTTTGACAGAGAATTTTTTTTGTGTGTGTAGTATGTATGTTTGTGTACAGGTGAACTGGCCCATGTGTGTGCATACAGATTCAAGTATGGGTATATCTCTATATGCTCTTCACCTTATTTTTACCATTAGTGATGTTATTTTCTTGTGATAGGGTGGCACACTGAACCTGGAGCTTGCCGTTGTAGCCAGAATGCTGGCCCGTGATCCCTGGTTTCCGCCTGTCTCTGCTCTCAGTGTCTCAGGGCTGAGGTTACAGGTGAGCGGCATCACACCCAGCTTTTCTGTGTCTGCATCTGAACTCATCCTCACACCTATGCTGCCATCACTTTATCCCAAACTATCTTCCCACCTAAGGAAACACTGTTAACAGAAATGTCCTAGTCCCTTGAGATTAGAATTGATGTAATTACATGTAATAAACTAATTAAATAATTTCAGCATGGAAATGTTAGAGAAATTCTTCTTGGAAAAATTTTTCTTAAAATACTATACAAGTAACAAGATGCTTCACAGTTTTGAAAGGCAAAACTGATTAAGGTAATATAAAAGTTTTGAAAAAGAATTCATAAGAATTACACTAAAACAAAATGTATAAATCTAATTTTGAAACACAAATTCAATCATGTAGCCTCACAGACCTCTAAACAACGAGTTATTATAAACATACTGTTTAAGAGTGCCAGTACAGGGCTTCAAAACCCGCTTCCCTTTAAACCTCCATGATCAGATCCCAGACTTTCATTACTCTAAGTGTTCATTATTGGGAGTGAAAACCTGAAGGAAACAAACAGAGCTTAGCGGTGTAATAAAAGAAGCTTGTACAAAACCATCTCAGGATTATACACAAATAGCACGCTTCCTCTTTGTTGTGAACATTCAACTACTCCCTATTCCTAAATCTGCAGTCAAGATAACAAAATCCATTTATGAGCCTAAAGAACTACGAACCAAACTATGAACCACACCAGACGACTGCATGTACCGGGCTGCTTTCAGATGCTCTGGCCTCTGCTTAAAGAATGTGTCCTGAGAGCAAGGCTACCTTTACAAAAAATTAGGTAATTATATTTTGCACTCCATGTGACAATACTAAAATGTTACATTTGGGTAGTCTGAGACGGAAAAGAATAAATCGTTAGGTGAAATGAAGAATAAGCAAATGAAATAAGCTACATGGCAATCATCACGCTGACAGTATCGGCCATTTCAAGAGTCGAAAGAGACCGTGCACACAAGCAGTAATTAGATCACCAGACCAAGGCTATTATGTGACTCCATGTTACTCTTCAAGAAAACATGTATTTCTTAGGTTAATAAACCAGTACCGAAACTTTACAAATCTGTATTACTACAGCAATGTTCTTTTCAGTAGTTTAAGAGATGTTACTTTGAAATTTGAGATGTCTGCACCACAAATTCAGATTAAGTCACCTGAAAAACAAGATTAAGCACTCTATATTAAAAAGTGAATCTTTAGACATTTGAGGCACCTCACATTGTAACCCCTGCACTAAAAAGGGTAAAGCAGGCAGACTATTGCGAGTTCAAGGTCAGCCTGAGTGACACAGTGAGTTCTTTGAGGTTCGCCTGGGCCACAGAGTAATGAGCCCTGTGTGAAAAGCAGTATTTACCTATGGAGTAGTTATGGCGCCGACACAAGGCTATCCAACAACTCACAGTTTATTAAACACCAATGAATCTACTACTGTACGGCATGCTGAAGGGGCAAGAAAAACAGGTTGTCTTTGGATTGCCTAGGATCTAGTGTCTAACTATGTAAGATCTACTTTCTTTTTAAAAAGTTTTATTTATTTATTATGTATACAGCGCTCTGTTTGCATGCATGCCTGCAAGCCAGAAGAGGGAGCCAGATCTCATTACAGATGGTTGTGAGCCACCATGTGATTGCTGGGACTTGAACTCAGGACCTCTGGAAGAACAGCCAGTGCTCTAACCGCTGAGCCATCTCTCCAGCCAAAGATGGAATTTCTTTAAAAGAGATGCTTAAATCGAGATCAAAGGGATTATCAAGAGTTAGCAAGTTGAGAGAGCTGAACTCTGTTTAGATTTTCACTTGAACTTTAATACCTGAGTTCAAACACCTCAGACACCTCATATGCAAATAAGGCCCAGAACTGGGAAAGACCAGCATGGGTAGAATGTAAATAAAGAAAATGGGGCAACAAGTAGAAGACTGGATTAAATAGGACCCTGAGCACCGTCTGAAGATGTTCGACGCTACCCTAACAGACGCCTCTGAACAAACTGTAAACCAAGATGGGGCTGACTGTTCTAATCTCTGTTGATCATCTTTCTTTCTATAAAGACTTGAGCAGCAGGAAATAGCAGAGTAGAGGTGGACCAGTTGGAAGATGAATGAAATAGTCTAGGTGATACAGATGGTAGTCACCAGCACTTGGTGACATACTGGTGTCAATTTAGGATATATCCTAGAGGTAGAATAAATGAAAAATGATGATTAGGAGTAAGATCCGAATTCTGGGTGTAAGAAAATTTCTACAGTCGGTTCATACCAAAATTATTTTTGAAGCATAGCAATTATATCAACCTATTATTCTGATCCATAAAAATCTGTGTACCATGAAGGGATTTATCAACAACTGGGAAAATAACCCTATGTAGAAAGTTAAATGATGTTTGGAGAAGGAACCGATGTAAAAGTGCTAAGTTTTCAGGTGGAAGTCAATTAGGAAGATGAGATATTTAGTGGTTTCATTCATCTCCCTACGTACTCTTCCTGTGTTTTATTATTCTCCTGTATGACATACACATTTTACCTATTCTAGGCCAAAGGAGAAAGCTTAGATCCATATAGCCACTCTGTTCTCCTACATCATTCCCATACTCTACACCTGTAACCTGTATCTTCCAGACTTGTGGACCACACGGCCAAGGCAAACAATATTCCTAGCACTTCAACCTGCACTGTTAGCCAACCCATGCACATGCAGTGACGTCTTCTTTTGCAGAGGATGGCATGACAGAAGAGAGTATCTGCATGATCGATGATTCATTTACTTCTTGACTGTCCTGACTACACTCTTCATATGTCTGAGCAAACTGAATGAATGGTGACATGTCAATGGCATCATCTGTGAAACTAAACATCCATAACGAGGTAAATTTTTTATTTTCTTTTTTAAATGGACTATTCAAAATGGACAGTTCATAGGACTTCAACGATTCCAAGGCTAACAGTACAGTGACATACAGGATTGTTTACTGTTATTGTGTGGGCTTTGCAGTGCATGCCACGGGGCATTTGTAGAGGTCAGAGGACAACCCTCTTTCACCTTTATGTGGGTTCTGGGGATCAAACTCTGGTCACCAAGCTTGTGCCCAGGACACAGCATTAATTTTTCCATTTATTAATTATTTAGTGTCACATATGGAGGTCAGAGGACAACTTGGGGACTTCTCTCCTCCTACAATATGAGCTCTGTAATTGAACCCAGGTTGTCAGACTTGGCAGCAAGTTTCTTTACCCACTGAGCACCTCATCAGCCCCAGGAGAGAAGAGATTTTATGTTTACATAACTGTAAAAAATTGAGTGATGTATTATCACCTTTTGAAGAGGAAAAACATCTTTCAGACTTCTGATATTAACATTTTATGTTACTTAGATATATACAAATATCAAATCCTTGTAACTCTTATACAACCATGCAAACAACAGATAAAACTACAAAGCCAACAAATTCTACGTAATATTTAGTGTGAGGAGACTCTTGAGCTCTCACGGCACTGCCTGCTGTAGGAACCGTGCACGAACTGCTTCAGAGTTAGGCTTTACTTTGTTGAGGTTGTACGCTCACAGCCATTTCTCTGAAGAAACTTGATTTTTACAATACCCGGTTGACACTAGTTAGTCTTACAGTATGAACATATTTATACAGAAAGCTTGCCTCTATACAAGCACCACTAAAGCGAAAGGTTCAAGTTTGACCATTGACCACCAAACAATGTTAACATAAGCAGAAAGAAGCACACTGAAGTCAGCTGACATGCAGCCGTCTAAAAGATCCAGAGTATGCTTTCATTACTCCTTTCCAAGTAAACACTAAAACAAAACAATACATAAGATAGACACTCTTGAGCATCTACAAAGATGTCCTGGGTACGAACCACTGTAGGCCAAGCTGAGCACATGTGCTCAAAGGGGGGCACTGCGCCCTGAGGACGAGGGGCTGGGAGCACAACCTGCTTCTCTGTGCTCTTCCGACCACACTCTAGTTCCTCTTTAATAGTAAGATGACTCACACAGTGTGTGTGCACTTTACAAAACGTCTGCATAATTCTTCACTCAGAGAATAAGTAAAATTTCACTAAGGAGAAGAAGCACAAATTATTCTCTTTCCCAACCCAAATGGAAGAAGGTGTAATTTTAAAAAGTAGCAAAGCACATCCTTGATATCACAGAACACAGCCCTGCCCAAGGACTCCTGGCTCATGACTTCTGCCAACATGTGAAAAATTGACACCGGATCTGAACAGCATGTCATCTTCAGGCCAGAGCTCTTCCTCTTGATATGTATTTCCAGATACTGGCTGGCTGTCCTTTCTTCCAGGTCTCTATGAAGAAAACTCAAAATCGTGGGCCCTATTTTTCTCCAGGAAAACTAAAAAATAAAAATCTAGCTCTTTACTGTTAACAGCTCTATCAAACAACCAAGTCAGAAATCCTGGGATCCTTTCACCTCCAACTGCATCACGTTTAATTAGTACAAAAATCTCCATCGGATACATTTCTAGAACTGGTGTGGCATTAAATGCTGGCACATCTCTTACAACTTTTAAAGAGCTCGGGCTGGAGAGACGGCTCAGTGGGTAAAAGTACTTCCTGTGCAAGTGTGAGGACCTGAGTCCCAGTCTCCAGAATCCACATAAATCCTAAAGTGAGACAGGACACGGAGGCAGGGCAATCCCCAGAAGCTGCTGGCTAGCTACCAGCGTACACACCAAGGCCCTGAGGGAGGTGAGACTTGACATTTGAGGTCCTCTGAACTACATGCACACACACACAAAGTGCACACACCAAAACTTTTTTTTAACTGTCTTCCTTTTCCTTTGAATTTACATTCCTATTTCCCTCACAAACACTTACTTTAAAGTCTGTAAGATAGGTCGTAATTTAACTTTCCTCTAGTGTTGGACAATTTTATGACTTATTTTTTTAAAATAATTAACAGTGGGGGAAGCTTTCACCATGGCTCAAGTTTCTATTGACTTAAATATAAAAAAAACTCAAGCCTCTGAAATATGCATTTTCAAAATAGGTCTTATAGGATAATAAAAATTTTCAGCTCTCACACGAGGGCATTTTACTATTTTCTCAGCTCTCTAAGAACCAGGACAGGTTTAACTTCTTCGTGTCCCAATTTCTTATCTTTAAACTGAGGACAACATTTTCTACCTCAAGGAAGTGACATGAGAGCAAAAATGGATGTCACATGCCCAGACACAGAAGTCCTTACGCTCAGGAGGAACCCAGTAAGCACCGCCTCCTAGCTCACTGCTAAAAATCACACTGAAGGCTAGGAGACAGAACTGGTGGTCTCTGGACTTCTGTTTTTAAAGTGAGAAAACGTGTGGATACAGGGTTACAGGGCAAAGATGACTTCCAAGCACACGTGTGAGCTGTATATGGGGCATCCTTAGCACTCTCACAGAAGAGGGCCTAGATAACATGAATTTCCATTACGGCAAGAAGATGGAAGGTTAAAATTTAGAGAAAAGGCTGAAAATATACGTTATGGATGTTTGCTGGTCACAGAGGCAGAAAATTCTCAAGAATATAGTAGATAGAGGAGTTTAGGAAGGCTGGAGAAATCGGTCAAATAAGGAGTGCTCAAAGGAGTGAGCATTCCTGAGTACAGAAGATAAAAAACAAAGGCTTGTTCTGCTGGCTGACTCAGATAAACAGTAAGATGAGTCAGAAAAGAATTATTTCTGGATCTTTTCAAAGCAAAGAGATACTCATGTTTATGTTAGGGTCTAAAGGTACAAGTTACAGCATACAGAAATAAACAGCCTTTCTTTCTAACTTTACTGCATATAAACAACATATTTAATGATTGGCATAACAGGGATAGCGCTCTCTGGCCCAAATTCCAATTCATTGTTTATTCATTTCATTATAATCATTGGACTTTCTCCTAATTCTTATTCCTGGATTTGCTAATTACTAGGAATACACACTCACTTAAATATGGCTTTATTATTCCTTAGTTTTATTCAGTGCCACCAAGAATCTCCTTTGCTATTTTCCAGCCTATTATATATTCCTGACATAATTTTTCATCTTGGCATTTCACTACATAGAACAGTATTTTCTCATACCAAACCTGGGCATTTCAAAATGTACTTTTTCTTCCTGGACACTTCCAAAATACAGAAGAAAAGTACTACCAACTATCATCCTCATTGTTAATAGTTTCAGTTCAGAAAAGCCTGTCTCAAGACAGGAAGAAACATTAAAAGCTAGGCTAGATTATTATGTCTCATTTCTGTAGATACCTAGACTTACCTAGAAAAGTTAAGAAAACTGTCGAAGTTCATAAAAGGCACAGCAAAGCTGAGATCAGATCTTAGGTTTGCACACTCTGCACATCACCCTGCTTATTCTGCTCTTAACGGTTACTGTTTCAGATCCACTCTGTATTTCTGACAAGGCAGCCTCCCAACTCTCACAAAATCCTAAAAGATTCCAGTGGGATTTTGAGGCTGCAAATAATGCTTCCCAATCCCAGATGACTACTACTTTCAAGAAACAGCTGCAGATTATACAGAAGGATTAAAACCTAGTGAAGATGCAAAATAATTACAATGACTTCCCCACCCAGAAGCTTGCACAACAGGAACAAGGATATAAAGACTTCAAGGACAGTCACAACTAACATTCGCTAATGTCTAAAGCAGGCCAGACAAAAGCAGTATAGAAAATGATATCACAATAAGCGAGAGTTAAGGAAAATATTTATATAGACCAGTGCTATTCAAAATACTAACTTTTAGCCTCATGTGACTAAACTAAGATTTAAAGTAAGTTAAAAATCCACTCCACAGTCATACTAATCATGCCAAAAGTGCTTCCGTGGCCACACGTGGCTCTGGCTGCTCCTCATACTGGAGACTTACAGAACTGTAGGAAGCTCCATGAGACATCACTGATGTTTCGTGATAGATAAAATGGCAGAGGTGAGGATACTTTAAATCAAGTATAAGAAATGTAAAACACAGTTTGATCCCAGCACTCGGGAGGCAGAGCCAGGCGGATCTCTGTGAGTTCGAGGTCAGCCTGGGCTACCAAGTGAGTCCCAGGAAAGGCGCAAAGCTACAAAGAGAAACCCTGTTTCGAAAAACCAAAAAAAAAAAAAAAAAAAGAAATGTAAAACACAGAAACTTGTTTGAAAGGAACATAGAAGCAGAAGAAAAAGAACAGACACAAATGTACTGAAACTACACGCTGTGAACTTTGGTTTTCAATGAAGAACTAAGTATTAGAAGAGTAAGGTGACAGACATTTGACTTAAAGGGTGTGCCTTGGGGATGAACGCAGAATGAGGAGTGACTCACTGAATCACAGGGTCTGTACACACATGCATATGCACAGCTTCAGTCAAAACTGCCAGTTTCCCAACGTGCTGGGGCCAGTTTACATCCTACCAGCACCCCGCCAAGAGTCTACTGACACCCCTGCTACCACCTGATGGACGTTAACAGTCTGACCAGCCAAGCAAGGCCAGCTACACCTTATTACCAAGTTTTACCTAGTCTGTCAAAACCTTTCATTTCAGGCTGGGGAGACGGCTCAGTGACTAAGCAAGTGAGGGAACTGGAACCACCCAAGCATGAGAACTAGTGTTTGGATCCCCAGGACACACGTAAATACTGAGTGAGCACGGCTACCCACTTGTAATTCCAGCTTCAGAAGGAAGAGAAGGGATCTGCTTAGCAAGCACTGACCATGAGTGAGGTCTGAGTTTGGTTGGTAAGGTAGAAGAGCAATCAAGGTGGCCTGCCTGGGGTGGGGTGGGGCACGCAGCACGACAGACAGACAGACACACACACACAGAGTGAGTGAGTATGACTGAGTAAGGACGATAGATTAGGCTCCATGTAATCCTGTCACATACCTGGCAGAGCTGCATGATGAAGATGAGAACCACTGATACTGGGACAGCCCCAGGCATGGCCAGATGCCAAGGAAAGACAACTGCATCAGTGAAGTACAGTCACGTGACAAGATTCTTCCCACATCTTCGGTTCCTTTAGGACTTGATAAGGGTCTTCAAACATAGATTCTTACTGACACCAGATGGTACCTAGTAGAGCCTAGTATTGGGCCGTGGCCAGCAAAGTGAATAAATATCACGAACAAGTAAGAAATAAAAGGCACAGGGTATGGCAGGGAGGAAATGGGGGTACAGGGAAATTGGAGGGGAAGAGGGGAGGGGAAGAGTTAACTCGTCCTAACTTAAACCTTTCCATCTCCAATATTTATTTCCTTCCCTATATCACATGTGTTCCATTACCTCCCCCCATTTAAGGCCGTTTTTCCGCCCTGCCATACCCCGTGCCTTTTATTTCTTATTTATAGCTTTTGTTCATGATATACTAACACAGTTAAATAGTATATTACAGTTTCTATCAACTAACCTCATTTTATTTACTAATGCAAAACAAAACAATGAAATAAGAAAATCCTGAAAGAAAGGCAGTGGTTAGTTTAAAGTTTCAGTTAACTAGTAGCCAAGCAAACCCCGAAACCCTACCTATGGTTGGACTGATTTGGCAGCATGTCTTCCCTCAATTATTTTTTTTTCTTGTCCAGATATTTTTCATAATCAAAATATGTGAGACCATATTCATCAAGACCTATTTTCCTGAAGAGACTTGACAGTATATGATTGTCTTTTTAAAATCTTCTTTAACTTCCCATTTTGTCAAGAAAGATTAAGGGGGAAAAAAAGAAGAGGAACAAAGGAGTGGGTTCAGTGTGCAAAGTGCCTGTTGAAAGGCATAAGGCTCCCAGCTTGTGTCCCTAGCATCCACATAAAAAGACAGGCATAATGGCATGTGCCTGTAGCCCCAGCAGTGGGGGGAGGGGCAGACAAAGGCGGATGGCTCACTAGTTAACCACTCTAGCCAAAAAAGCAAGTTTCAGATTCAGTGAGAGAGCCCATCTCAGAAAATAAGGTAAAAAGCTACTGAGGAAGATATCCTGATGTCAACTTCCGGCATCCACATAGGTTTGCATGCGTAAGTGCAGACACACACACACACACACACACACACACACACACACACACGGGTGGGAAGGGGGACAGAGAGAAAGAAAGGGAGAAATATATCTCCTTATTCAGCCATACTTTCCTAATGCATTCTTATGATGTCCATATCCCATACTTGCCACTTCCTATGATGAAAAACGTAATTCTGTCTTCTAAGAATGGGCTCCATTAAAGGAAAAACCACAGGTTAGCTTCGCCTGACCTCTATGACAGGAGCATATTATAGTAGACCTTAACAACTGGACATCTTCAGCTAATACACATTAAACACATACATTAAAAAATGGTCTGAAATAAAACACAATGGAAGAAGTCTGCTATTTCCAACTGACATGAAATAATCTCGAAAGACTGTAAGAGCAATGAAATTCAGAATTCTGTCTTGACATACGTAATTCAGCACATATACTTAAGGAAATAAATTCACTATGTTTAAGGAGTAAAGCAGTATGACATGTCACACAGTGTTACCGATTATTACTCCTTTTCTGCTTTGTAGGAAGGGCCTTAGAACAGGGGATCCTGATTCTGATTGGTTGGTTTTGGGGAGACTCTTCTGAGAGAATCTACTCTGACCTACTCACAATTTAACTTCTCCATTCTTCAATATCTTCAAAACAAGTAAGATGCAAACTGAACCTTTGTTGAGAAAACAGCACACTTGGCTTGTATGAAAAATCTGGGAGAGTGCTCTGCTGCTTTCCTTACTGAGAGCCACATCAGGTCCTCAGAACCCGTTTACAAAACCTGTGAGTGAGAAAAATAAAAAAGGGAACCAACCAACCCACCAACCTAGGAGTGGTGGCCTGAAGTTGGAATCCCAGTGCTGGTAGGCTGAGGCATGTACTGCCATGCCCTGGCCTTGCTACGGCCCAGGCCGTGAGGAACTACGTTTAAGAAAAAGGCAGAGTCCAAGAACCAATGCCCAAGGCCTGTTCTCTAGGCTCCACCCGCACCTACCCACCTCTACACACACCCTCTCTAGGCTCCACCCGCACATATGCACCTCTTCTCTCTCATATTCATTCATATCCTCCCCCATCCCTTCAATTCCACAAATTACATTTATTCACCATAAGCACGGTCTTTACAGAGAATTGTCAGATTAGCAGTTGTTGTGTGACAAAACTTTTCTCACACACACACACACACACACACACACACACACACACACACACACCTATTCACCCAGACAGAGATCCCATGACAAACCAAAGTATGGATACCAACTGCATTATGCGAGGTTCTCTCCAGCAACAGTTCTCAACCTGTGGGTTGGACTCCCTTGGAGGTCAAATGACCCTTTCACATGGGTTGCCTAAGACCATCGGAAAACACAGATATTTACAATACAGTACGAGTAACAAAATTAGACTTATAAAGCAGCAACAGAAATAATTTTAAAATTTAAAATGCTGCATTTGTTTAACTGTGTGAAGCTGTGTTACTGTGCCTGTCTAAAACACCTGATGGTCTAATAAAGAACTGAATGGCTAATAGTGAGGCAGGAGATAGAAATAAGCGTGGCTGGCAGGCAGAGGGTAAACAGAAAGAGAAATCTGGGAGGAGGAAGTAGTCAGAGGAGGAGGACTCCAGGGGTCAGCCACCCAGCTACATAGAAAGCCACAGAGTAAGAGTAAGATATACAGAAGTAAGAAAAGGGAAAAGCCCAGAGGCTAAAGGTAGATGGGATAATTTAAAGTTAAGGAAAGCTGGCAAGAAACAAGCCAAGCTAAGGGGGGCATTCATAAGTAAGAATAAGCCTCTGTGTTGTGATTTATTTGACAGCTGGATGGATGGCAGGCCACCCAAAAGAGTAAAAGAGCAAAAACAGCAAACCACTGCTCTAGAGGAACATGAATACATACAGGCTCATACACATAAGATAGAAATAAAATAATCTTCAAACATCAAAAATGAAGAGACCCAGTTCTCAGAGGTCTAGAATTCAACCTGCATTCAATCTGTCCTCTGAAAAATACCCAACTCTGAAATTGCTTGTCTTAGTTAGGTTTCTATTGCTGTGATGAAACATCAAGACCAAACAGCAAGTTGGGGAGGGAAGGGTTTATCTGGCTTACACTTCCACATTACTGTTCATCATCCAAGGAAGCAGGACAGGAATTCAAACAGGGCAGAAAACTGCAGGCAGGAGCTGGTGCAGAGGCCTTAGAGAGGAGCTGCTTCCTGGCTTTCTCCCCAGGGCTGGCTCAGCCTGCTTTCTTACAGAACCCAGGACCACCAGCCCAGGGTTGGAACCACCCACAATAGGCTGTCTCCCCCCCCCCTGCCCCCCATCAATCACTAATTAAGAAAATGCCCTACAGCTGGATTACAGGGGCATTTTCTTAATTGAGCTCCCCTCCTTTCAGATGACTCTAGCTTGTGTTGGGTTGACATAAAATTAGCCAGAACATTGCTCCTTTGTGAGGATCCATTCCCAGCAAATGACGTATCTGTGGCTATTCAGGTCTTAGCCCCAACCCTCTTTATCACATCCTCCCTGAATTACACCCTCCTTGTTGCTACTACCAAGTAACTCAAGTTCCATTCTTGTGATAACTGGTGAATAACTGCACATCATTACTTGCATGGCTTGCATGAGTTAAGTATTACCTACCCCTCCCCCCACCTCCCGGCCGGGCTCGTGTGAGCCTCAAGGAGGACAGAAAAAATACAACCATGAGATTTAGAATGGGAGGCTTTGAGAGGTGATTAAGGGTAGATAAGGTCTCAGCTGTGGCTACTTGTCTCTTGCCCTGAAGATGGCCTATGATGTCTTAGGACTCCACCAGCAAGAAGGCTGCTATCAGATGCAGACTCTCAACAATGGAGCAAGGCCATGAGCCAAAATAAATTTCACTCTTTACAAGCTTTCAGCCTCACATATTTGTTTTTGTAACAACAAAAGACCAATCAAATTATCCATAAAAATCATGCAACCTAGAAAACATTTAAATGCCTTAGGAACTCTGATAAATTAAAAAGTTACAAATTCTTAGCAAACCTTTAAAAAATTAAGTTTTCATGTGTATTTATTGTACATTAAGCATATTCTGCCCCCATACCCTCTCTCTCAGTCAGTGTTCCACTGCTGTGAAGGGACACCATGACCACGGCAACTCTTCCGAAAGAAAGCATTTAATTGGGGCTGGCTTACAGTTCAGAGGTTAGTTCACTGTTATCATGGTGGGGAGCATGGCAGCATGCAAGCAGGCATGGTGCTGGAGAGGGAGCCAAGAGTTCTGCATCACGATCTACAGACAGCAGAAAAGACACTGGGCCTGGCTTGGACTTTGAAAACCTCAAAGTCCACCCCCAGTAACACACTTCCTCCAAGACCACACCTCCTAATCGGTCTGAAGTAGTTCCACTCCCCAGTGCCTAAGCATCCAAACGGATAAGTCTGGAGGGCCGTTCTTACTGAAACCACAGCCGACTCCCACCTCTTTGTACCACCCGTCTCCTCCCAGCAGACTCACTCTTTGGTTCCTCCAGACAGTTTTGCATCGATGTTCATGTCACATTTGCATACATGGCTTTGCATATCTTTATAAAAATCTAAGAACCACAAACAAGAGAAAATATACAATATTTGTTTTTCTAAGACTAGCTTAACTCATTTGTGATTGTCTCCAAGTGTGCACATTTCCCTACAAATAACTTGACTTCATTCTTTATGAATAAAAAAAGGCCAGGCCAGTTTGGGCTGTATGAGGTCTCCTTTTAACAAATGTTATGGCAAGTAACAAATACAGCATTCTAAAACTTCTGTTCTTCTAATACTTAACAGTATCCAGTATGGCCCCCGACTTTACCAGTTCTTATTGTTATGCTAAAAAACAGTACCACAATTAATAGTGTAGAATAACAAACTGATTTTATGGGTCAACAATTTAGGTGGAGATCACTTGCGTTTACGGCCAGCTGCCAAGTAGTTGGTAACTGGCTCATCTAAAGTGGCCTAGGCAGGATAGCCTCCATCCATTCTCCATGACTGCACATCATCTACTTGGCTGAGACCTGAAACATGTAGAAACATGTAAAGCCGAATCTCAGAGTCAGAAAACGTAAGTTCCACTGAATCTGTTGGCCAAAGCCTATGACAAGGAGGACCAAAACTTAAAAGAATGGAGGAGCAGAGTCATCAAGCTGCTTACTGTGGTTTACAATCTGCCATAGACTTCTATATCAAGTACTGCGTTAATATGCTAGGAAAATAAAATTCTTATTATAATCCCAGCCAGCCTGCTAAGTATTGTACTATATACATACAGTTGTGTAATCTTATGGATTTAATTATTATATCACATTTAATTGTTACATAAAGCCCTCAGGAAAGAAAGACTATTCCTACTTTACATGTAGGGCAATGGAAGTTTTTCTTTCTTTTTTGTTTTTGAGACAGAGTTTCTCTGTGTAACAGCCCTGGCTGTCCTGGAACTCACAGAGATCTGCCTCTTTCTCCTGGGTGCTAGGATTAAAGACGTGACCCAACCCACGAGGCTAGAAATGGAAGTTTCTAAAGCTAGTAACTAACCCCAAAATAACATTATACACATCAGAGTCAAAACCAAAAATTGTATTTCCTAGGTCTTAGGTCAGTATTTTTCCATGATATCAATTTATTACTGCAAGATCCTGGCAGTCATATACCTTAGCTCTGCAATTCAATTCTTTGTAGTAATTCCATAAAGTAGCTTCTCAATGTTGATTTGGGATGTAAGTTTAAATCAAATTTGCTTGATTACTTTGGTGTAGCCTACTTGTCTTATAAACCACCCATGGTCAACTTAAATGAGAAGCTGTTTATATGCCACAGGAATCATCTTGCCTAAGTTTGATTATGGAAAATGTACTTTTCTTTCAGTGAGTAAAATTCACTCAACAAATCTCCACCAATGTCTCTTGTGTTAGTCACTGTGCTACATGCTAAACATGCAACAAGATAATATTGTCTCCTCCTTAAATCATAAGGAAATATTAACAAGATAATTACTTCCAGAACAATTTCTGGAATCTAATATTTGAGTTCAAGTATTTTAATTGTGCATTTAAAATCTGTAAATGCTAATAACAATAGCAATTTTAAAATTGATTATTTATTTACTTTTATTTTATAAATGTCTTACCTACATGTATGTTTATGCACCACATTATGTGCTGCCTGTGGAGGCCAGAGAGGGTGCCAGATCCCTGGATACAGAGTTACCGATTAATGTGAGCCACTGGGTGGGTGCTGGAAACCAAACCCAGGACCTTTGCAAGCATAGTAAATGCTCTTAACTTACTGAGCCATAAGAACAGCAACTTTAAAAAATTCGATCATCTGTATATATTAACATCCATTCACAAATGTTGGGACATACTAGTTATTCTTGACCCTTCCTTCTACTCACTATGCACATTTTTGGTACCATTAGGTTGACTGTATCTTCAAAATAAGTATCAAATTCATCTAGTACTTTCACATCTCCACAACTACCCCAGATCAAGCAACGACAGCTTCTTGCTCAGACTAGAACTGGTGTCCATTTGGTCTACCTGTCTCCACTCTTGCTTTCCTAGAGTGGCTAATTCTTAACATGCCAGTTTGATCATGTTGTTTTCTCTGATGTCCTGGATGGTTTTATGTCAATGGGGCATAAGCCAAAGTCATCTGTGAGGAGGGAAACTTAAGTGGAAAAAAAAAATCCTACTTGAGATCAGGTGCAAGCAAGTCGGTAGAGCATTTTCCTAATTAGTGATGGAAGGGGGAGCGCCCAGCTCATTGTGGGTAAAGACACCCTGTTGGAGCCCACTAGGTTTCCTAGTGGCTGTACCCAGCAGGACTACATAAGAGGTTGACAGGACCATGGACCTGGGTATCAGGTGACTACCAAGAGGGAGGTCTTTTGCTCCACCCCTTGGCATTGTTATAAGTAGACCTTTGGAATAAAGTTCGGGCCTGTTTGGATAAGGACCCAGGCCCACCCAAGTCTATCCTGTGTTTTCTCTCTGTTTCTCTCCCCCTCCTTCTAAGTCTCTTATCCCTCATTCCTCAAAAGTCCTGGGGTAAATAAGTGTGGGGGCTGGTCCCCTACAACACCCCTCAGCTGGTGGTGCTGGGCACTATAAGAAAGCAAGTTGCGCATGCAATGGTCAGCAAGCCAGTAAGCAACAGCCGTCCCTGGCCTTTGCATCAGCTCCTGGCTTCCCTCAACAGACTGTGATTGGGGTATATAAGCCACAGATAAACCCTTTCCTCTGCTTTGGGTCGTGATGTTTCATCACAGCACCAGTGACCCTGAGACATGTGTTGAAGATTACAGCAGCTTTTGGCTGCATGGTAACACGGATGTAATCCTTTGTTGTTGCTATGTCTTTGCTGTTCGAGCTTCCTCATCAGAGCACAAGTTCTACCTTCATTACTACCCCAACAGTTCAGCACAGTTTGATTGTATGTGTGTCTCTCTGTGTGTACAACAGGTAGTTGTAAAGATAATTCACATCTACTGTTTTGTGAAGCATCACAGTTTGTTCTCTAAGAACAGCACAGAGAAAGAAGAAAAAACTAAACTTACCACAGGAAGTGCGAAGGAAAGACTCCGGGTCAAATTCCAACCATGAAAATATTCATTACCTAAAAACAGGTGCCTGCGACTGTCAGTCTGCGCAGCGGTTTGTTCCTGAGAAGCAAAGGGCTCCCCGTCACTGCCAGTGACTTTTCTCACTCTGCACTTCCCCACGAGACATCAGTGTGTCCCAGTACACAGAAATGCGGTTGGTGCATTCATTTCAAGACACAGAAAGTGAAGGTGCAGAGACAGAATCACAGCCTATTTCTAGCACAAAAGCAGTAACTACACTAAAACAAAAATTTTAGTAATGGTTGTTTCCAGGCAGTGAAAAGAGAGAATTTCTAAGGTCTATGAAAGAATAGCAAGTCTTTATGACATGAAACTAGTGTAATAAACCAAAATAGCTAATTTTACAAATTTAACAAAAAGTAGTCAGCACAAAATGGGGCATTTTCCTAACTTTATTCAGAAATATGCATCTTTTAATCTTTTGATATATTGATTGCTGCTGATTATATATGTATTTTCTTACAAAATAAGGCATTTTCCTAACTTCTTTCAGAAGTATGAATCTTTTAATCTTTTGATATATTGATTGCTGCTGATTATATATGTATTTTCTTTTTTGGAAAATACGTATTTACATGTAACAAAAGTAAAAATCATCTCATTTTAAGCAACTTAGAGATTAACAGTTTACATTTTATCCAACAAGTAAGTGTTCTAGGTTGGCTATATTACTATTTAGATATACGTATTTCATAGGAATCTTGGGTTGTTTTGGAATATTTTAAAACTTTGGTAATTTCATACTGGTATATAATAAATATATCTTCATCATAGCCACCCCAAACTTCAACCTCTCACCAATCCCCCACCTCCCCAACACATCCTATAGATATTTCTTGAGTTTTTGTTTTCTTTTGAAGGTATGGTCTCATGTTGCCCGAAATGGCCTAGAGCTCCCCAATCAGATCAGGCTGGGCTTGAACTGCTCCTCCTGCACCCACCCCCCCAGACAGACATCGGCTACCACTCCAGGCTAGACAGGGTGTTATAGAGTCCAACTCTCTGAACCCACTCTACACCTACTGCCAGACCCAGCATCTTGTCCTGGCTGATCATCCGTCATAGAATGAATCCGACCCCCTTCTGCTTACCCTTAGGACTGTGGATTATTAGAAGCTAGTCAACTGCTTCATTGTCAGATTTCTGTAGTATGGTGCTATTTTATTTGTGCTGAAATGTGATTTTATTAGTATGTTAATAAAGTTGCCTGGAGATCAGAGGTCATAGCCATTTAGCAGAAGTCAAACAGTGGTAGCACATGTCCTTAATCTGATCACATGGCAGGCAGAGTCTCTGTGTGGTCAAGGACACAGTCAAGCAAAGTGACCTGAACTTTTAATCCCAGTACCAACCATAGAGACCTGGAGGTCTGTATAGACAGGCAATGACAAGGAAGTCACGTGGTTGGGTTTAGAGCCAATGAGAAGGCAGAACAGAAAGGCAATAAAAAGACAAGTCACACAGGAAGAAGGTCTCTGAGGGAAGTGAAGGCGGCAAGGTGGTCAGATACGGTGGTAGTGGCTCTTGCTCTGATCTCTTGGCTTTAACTCTGTATTTGGCTCTGTGTTTCTTATTTAATAAGACCGTTTAGAATTTCATCTACACTGTAGGCATTTACTAAAGCACATTCAAAGCCTAGCATATTCGGTGATACATAAAATGGAGTCAAGTCATTGGTTTCTGTTTGCTTGTGTTAGCATAAGGAGACATGAAAGCGTATGTCCAAAAATGACTGTATAGGAACGCCAAAAGCAAGACATTTTTAAAGTTAAAACCTGCAAATAATCCTAAAAGCCCGTAAGCAAGTGAATGAGTAACAGTGGTGTTATTCATTATTATATAATGGAAGAGTATTCAGCAATCAATATAAAGAACTAATGATAGATGTAAGAACATAATTCTTCCAGTCATTATGTTAAATGAAAGAAGCCGAATACAAAAATGCATGTATACTGTGTATTCCTTTTACATAGAGCTTTTAAAAATGCAAACTAACCTGCAGCAGCAGAAAACAGATGACTACTGCTTAGGGCAGGAGCAGGACTGGTGTAAAGAGTAGAGAGAACACAAAGACTGTAAAATTCGGACAGTGCCTTAGCCTGATTAGCAGGATGGATTCCTATATGAATCTCTAAGTTAAAATGCAGCCAACTGTACAGTTTATTATGTCAATTACATTTCAGTAGAGCACTCAGAATCTGTTTAATCCAATACAATCATCCCAACTATAGAAAACATTCATGTTATGAAACACTACTTTCTATGACCTACAAACAAACAAAAATAAGTGATCTAAGTTTAGTACTACTAAATGTCAAGTTGACAGTGTGTATGTAGGCACAACAGTTTAAAAAAAAAAACTTTCTAGAAATATGCAAGCAGAACATCTTGGACACAGACAGACAAAAGCAGATTCAGACAAGCACGAGCCAACCGAAGAGCTTTGCTCTCTACCTTCTGTTAACATATTACAATCTTAGGCCTGACTTGAGAACAAAATGTGATTGTACAATGGAAAACTGGTATAGTTATAATAAAGTCTATGGCATCATTACTAAAGATAATCGACATATGAAATAGTAGATAAGTTGTTGGTCTTTCATAATACACTTATTTCAAATGTAAAAAAATGTCTTGTGGTGGCTAAATTTCAGGACAGTTCCCCAAAGGTACTTAAGCAGTAGGGATTAATTACTTTTTCCTCTGCACCATTTCCCCTTTAGTGAATCGCTGCCATCAGCAGAATGCAAAGTGATAATTTCATCTATCTCAAAAAAGAAAAGAAAGTTCTTCTGGTCTCACACTTGTCCCTCTAACCTCCCCTCCCCTCTGTTTTCCTTTCTGGCAAATTCCTTAACAAGTCCCTTGACTTCTCCAGTCCTCACTAAATCTGTCCATTCACACCATGATTCTGAGTATTGTACCAAATCATGTCACCAGGTCCAGTATGACTGAGCTGATTTAGGATTTGAACAGTTGCTCACTCCTTCAGAACAGGTAATCTGACTTTCAGGACAGTCCAAGTTCATGCTTCCCTCCCACCCCAAGCTCAAGGCTCCACCCCGTCATACAGGATCTAGGTAGTTTAGCTTTAGCTGTATCCACTTCCTAGTTTTCTCACAACTACATACACTTCAACCAGACATTAAAAACCCTCATGCTTTTCTCTCATCACCAAATACCAGTTAAATGTAATTTTACTAGTATTTGTAAGGTAGTGGAAAACGAGAATCAGGTACCAATAGAAACAGAAAAATCAAAGTAAGTGTCTTAGTTTTCAATACTATTACCACCTTTCTTTAAAGTTTTACAAGACTAGTATAGTGCCACATGAACTTAAAATACCACAGCTAAGCTAATGAAAAGTAAAGCAAATACTCTTTACTGGATATTTCATAAAAAGTATAAATCATAGTCTTGTCTTTGGTTCTAACCCATGGGCTTAAAATATAGCAATAATACCTACTATATAATATACTTATTTCAAAAGCCTTTCTATAATTCTTTCTTTACCCCAAAGAATTCTGAGGATGGTAAAGTAAAGACTTTTTAAACCAATAGTTTCTGGACCTAACAATCTCTCACAGGCTTCTTATTGCTTTTGTTATTTTCAAACAGCACCCTCTCACACTGTAGCCCAAGCCGGCGATGGACTTGAGGTGGGATGCCTCAAGTGAGCAGGGATTACATGCAATCACAGGTATGAGACAGCACGTCCAGCCTACAGCAGGCTTTCGGGGAGTGAACTTAATGAGTGGGCACAGTGGCCCACACTTGCACCTACTCAGGAGGTTGAGGGAAGAGGAGGGGAGTCTAGTTCAGTGCTAGTCTGGCAATATAGCAAGGCTGTCTAAAAGTAAAATCAGAGGACTCGGGAGATGGCTCTGTGGGTAAAGTGTGTGGACTGACGGCTCCCCAGGATCCACACAAAAGCCAAGCATGGTGCTGTGTGTCTGGAACCTAGAACTTCAGGAGGTGATGGTACTAACTAGCCAGCCAGTCTGGCCGAAATGGCTGGTTCCGGGTTCAATGAAAGACTCTACGCTCCCCTCCTCCCCCCAAGGTTGAGAATAAGAGAGGAAAATACCCAACGGCAACATCTGGTCTCCACAGGAGCACACAAGGGCAAGCAACACCGCCACACACACACACACACACACACACACACACACACACACAAAATGAGAGAATTCATAAATCTATCTCTACTATATAAAACATATACTACATTTCGTGTTAAATTTATGAGAGATCGTTAATATCATTTTTCTGTACTTAATAACAAAAACTTTTTAAAAATATGTGATGTGTGGGAATATGCGCACATGAGTGCAGGCGCCCACAGAGGCTAAAGGCATTGGATCCCACTGGATCTATAGATGCTGGGAACTGAACTCATGAACTCAGGTCCTGTGCAAAACCTGTACTGAGTCATCTTTCCAGCTTGTACATTTTCTTTTTAATACTAAGAATGAAACTAAAGTCTTTATGTAGAAATCTATTAAGAGACATACTCTGGTTCATTTCCTTCTGTGACAATAAAATGGTGACTTTTATGGTATTTGATTACTGTATATGAAGCACAAGATGGTTAACTATCATAATCAAAGTTGTATTTTTACAAGCAAAGAGAACATATTTCTAAAAGAGCAATCAGTAGTACGTCATGATGCATGGTGCTTTTCATCCCACCATGATTCTCATAAGTCAATATGGCTTGTACTATTTGCTGAGCAGAGCACATGTTTGAAGCATGCAGACTAGAACAAGGTTTTTAGACGTGTAACCCTTCTTTCCAGGGCTCTATTACCATTACTTTAGGTTCTAAAGACAGAAGAGTACCTTTCCTTCTACTAAGCATGCCAAGTGCCTGTGTACATTCTTGAACAATTTTACTCCCAAGATTTCCATGTTAGAATGGGCCCTTTCTTACCTAAAAATTCTACTGTGGTGATATATGTGTACCCTGATAAAGTTTGCCTGAAGATCAGAGAACAGAACAAGCCACGAGATTAAACATAGAGGCCAGGCAGTGGTGGCACACACCTTTAATCCCACTATTTGGGAAACGCGCGCGCGCGCACACACACACACACACACACACACACACACACACCTTTAATGACTGGGTGGAGAAAGGTATATAAGGCGTGAGGAGGCAGGAACTAAACAAAGCCTTTTAGGCTGAGGAAGCTCTTTCTTTCGGCTGAGGCTCTTTCAGGCTGAGGAGTTGGTGTGTAAAGGTGGAGGCTGGGCCTGCTCTGCTTCTCTGATCTTTCAGCTTTCACCCCAATCTCAGGCTCCAGGGTTTTTGTTTTTATTAAAAGACCATTTTAGAATTGTGCTACATTCTACACTACCCCTTTGTTTCCTCGTCACTGACCATCTGGCTTTCCTGTTCTCTTTCATTCTCTGTTTTCAGAAACACCGGCACAGAGCCCACTTTGCCTCTCTTCCTATTCCTCCTTTGGGTTTCTCTTCGAAGACAGACTTGACGGCCCTAGCCTGTGTTTATGTGAGAGTGCAGTCAGGTCACAACGTGACACATCACAGCCTCTCCAATCTCTTCAAGATCTTCTCGCCTCTTCCCACACTCTAAACGAACGAATGTCAAGAGGTAAATTTTATTACATGCCAGGTCTTGATACTCGTCCCTTCTCTTTGTGAACCCATCTACTACCAGATCTTGAACTATCAACCCTACATTTGTAGAAACTGAAACAAACAGCATGGAAAAAAGACTTGTCACTAATCCAAATCGAACAGACCCCAAATCAAATTCACCATCCATGACTTTCCACTCTCTCCCCAAAGGAAACTTACTCATTGTTTGGAATTAACTATTTCTAGTAACAATACCGTATCATTTAGGCTTTGATTATCTTTAAAGCAACGTCAAATTAAGGCAAGTATTAGATTCTCCTACTAATCAGTACACTCAAGCTTTCTGTATATGACGTGCATGTGAGAGAGACAGTGCTAACACGTGTGTACAACACATGTGAAGATCGGAAAACGACTTTTGGGAGTGGGTTCTCTCCTTCCAGTGTAGATTCCATGGATCAAACTCAGGTTGTCAGGCTCACAGGGCAAGTGCTTTTCCCTGCTGAACTATCACACAGGCGGTCAGTCAACTCCCAACAGTGTACAAACCACTGGTAAAATGGCTGCCGACTGTCATTGTAAAGATACTTCCTCTAACTGTGACAGGATTACTGCCATCACGAATCAGAGTTGCTGAAGACCTACAGAACACCTGGACCCACAGTCAGGTCAACAAACTAAGGAGAACAACAGAGTGATGGCCCATGTGTGCTAGGCTACAGTAAAGAGGGGGGTGGGGGTGGGGGTGGAGGGAGAAGTTCAGGAGACCCTCACCTGAGAGACGCCAGTCACCACTTCTTCCTGCCCTAGCTGCAACTGGTCTTGAGGGTGCTAGAGTGTACGGGAAGTGGAAGGCCAACTGGGGGTTGAGACAGTGGTTCAGCTTTTCTGGTTTGTCATCCATCCTCCTGTAAGTAACCCCAACAGTCACAGAGGGGGGATTTAAGAGGAATCCTTTCTTTGGCCTGTTAGGGCTCTCCCTGGGATGAATAAATGTTTACATTTCTCCAGGAGACGTAATGTGACAGTCTCATTCAAATCTTTTAATGGTAAACCGATCTGGTATGCTACATATAACCTGAACTCTAGAACTAATTCCTAACAACCATCTCCAATATTGCAACTGAGTAAGGGAATTAAAATAATTCTGTTTTCTTCTCTATGTTGACAGAAAGCCCGAATCAGAAATAGACATAAGGCATTGATGTTTGGCTATCATTATGAAACTTCTGTCATGGTCTATATTTAAAATTTAGTTCTTGCTTTGAAAGGTAAGAACGAGGAGTACATCAACTGTGTAAGACATGCAGCACAGATCAAATCTTAAGTTTTCTAAAACCAGCGACAGAAACCAAACGTTACCCATGAAGAACAGCGGGTAGCAGAAAGCCCACACCTCAGCAGGTGGTGCTCGACTGCAGAAGACAACAGTAGGCCGGAGTACAGCTCAATACTACAGAACTGACCTATCGTGGACCCCTAGCATGAGTTCATTAAATCAAAATCTGAAAGGCATGGAAAAAATCCTGACGAGGAAAAACTATCTGACTTATAGATGGGCAGGTACCATTTACAGTGGACTTGTCTCATTATTAGCCATTAAAACAAGAGGTAGAATGACATACTTCAAGTTTTAAAAGGACAAAGCTACCAACTTAAAACTGTCTTCAGTCATTCCATAGTGAACAAATTATTTTCTCAGACAAATAAAAACCAAAAGAATTCTTCATCAGTGAATATGCGTGTCAAGAAATGAAAAAGTGGCCGGGCGGTGGTGGCACACGCCTTAATCCCAGCACTTGGGAGGCAGAGCCAGGTGGATCTCTGTAGCAGGAATCTTAAAAGGTTCTTATTAATAAAATCAAACCTGAAGACAGGTATTGGGGTCAACGCTGGAAAATCAGAGAAGCAGAACAAGCCACAGCCTCCTCACCTTGCCAATTCCTCAGCTGATCCTGTTTCCTCAGACTGGAAGCCTCTCAGTCCTCATCCAGAATGAATCTCAGCTGAACTGTTTGTTGCTAGAAGCCTAAAAGCTTAACCAGCTCTAGTTCCTGGTTCTCACGCCTTATATACCTTTCTGCTTCCTGCCATCACTTCCTGGTATTAAAGGCGTGTGTCACCATGCCTGGCTGTTTCCAGTGTGGCCTTGAACTCACAGAGATCCAGACGGATTTCTGCCTCTGGAATGCTAGGATTAAAGGTATGAGTGCCAACATTTTCTGGCCTCTGTATCTAGTGGCTGTTCTGTTCTCTGACCCCAGATAAGTTTATTAGGGTGCACAATATTTGGCGGAACACAATATCACCACAGATCTCTGTGAGTTTGAGGCCAGCCTGGTCTACAGAGTGAGATCCAGGACAGGTACCAAAACTACACAGAGAAACCCTGTCTCGAAAAACCAAAAGAAAAAAGAAAAAAAAAAAAAAAAAAAAAAAGAAATGACAAAGAACTTCTGCAGAGGGAAAGAAAATATTAAAACATAGGCCAGATCTACATAAGGATATGAAGAGTGTAAGAGAATAAATAAAGGAAGGTAAAACAAAATCTTTATAAAGATAGTTATTCCTTCAAAATAATACATCAAGGTATTGTGTGATATAATTAGGGAAAATGAATGGCACCTATAAAAGATAGGAGAGGAATTGGGAACACTGTTAAAAGGTCTCTAAACTACCTGGTAAATAGCATTTATATATATATATATATATATATATATATATATATATATATATATATATATATAAATAGTATTCATATGGAGACTTAGATTACCTATGAATGGATCCAAAAAACCTGGGCAAATATTAAAAGAAAGTTTAAAAAGAAATAGCTGGTTTGTTAAGAATGGAGAGAAAAATGGAGCCATATAAAATGTTCAATTAATGTCTGGGAAGATAAAACAAAGAGGAAGATTTTTAAAAAGTGAAGTATAAGAGCAATGAATACATGTTAAAAATATGATAGCCATTAATCCAACTGTCATTAATAATAAAGTTAATGTCAATGGTTCAAATACACCAATCAGGAGAGAGATTCACTGAATAAAAAGATCCAACTACAAACTCTCTACAAGAAATGTACTTGTGAGTTCAAGGCCAGCCTGGGCTACCAAGTGAGTCCCAGGAAAGGCGCAAAGCTACACAGAGAAACCCTGTCTCGAAAAACCAAAAAAAAAAAAAAAAAGAAATATATTTTAGATAGAAAGACACAGATTAAGAATCAAAGGATGGAGAAAGTCTTGGAAGAAAAACAAACTTACCAACCTAAAATTCTGTATTCAGTTATTCAAAAGTGAACAAGACTTTTCAGACAAACAGAAACCAGTGGACTCTGTCACCAGTGAACAATGTCAAGAAGGGACAGAACAAGCTCTTCAGAGGAAAACACCAAAGCATGGCCTAGAGCCACATGAGGAAACGCTAACTATGGCAAAAGCAAGCTTGACGTGGCTGGATTTGACAGAGGAAACCTTGGAGTGAGGGGAAGTATCTGGAATTTAAAAATATGCTATAGTAAGATAAAGGGGTACCTTTACTAAAACAATACGCCAATCTTTTTAACATGCATGTTCTTCAGAACAGAACACCAAAGTACATGCAGCAAAACTGGCAGAATGGCAAGCAGAATGGCTGGATGTACGAGCACAGCTGGAGACTTCAGCATTCCTCTACTAGTATTAACAGATCCAACAGGCGGGAAAATAAGTCACGATGTAGTTAAACTAAATAACACCACCAATCAACCGGATCTAAGTGTCGTGTACAAAGTACTTTGATTCCCCAAACAGAACATACATTCTTCTCTAGCTCACATGGTCCATTCACTGAGACAGATGTTTTAGGTCATAAACACACTTGCAAAAACTTAAAATAGAAACTATACAATGTATGCTCTCAGAGGACAATCAGATTAAATTAGAGAGCATAAAGATAAATAGAAAATACCAAAATATTTGGAGATTGAATACCATGGTTCAAGTCTCAGATGAATTCTTTAAATATTCAGAACTAAAGGAAAATATGTTCTAAAAATCTTTGAGAAAGCCCAAAACAAAGGTAACCAGGAAATAAAAGAGTCTGCCCTGGGGGCCTCTATCTATAATCCTAACACCTTGGAAGTGGAGACAAGAGGCTTGGGAGTTCAGGGTCATCCTTGGCTACAAAAGTAAAGACTGAGGTCATCCTGAAGTACGAGAGTCTATCTCAAACACCGGGAGACGGAGGGGTGGGAAAGGAGGATCTCACACTTCCAACCAGGAAACTAAGAGTAGACCGGCCCAGAGTACAGGGAAAGACACCTGTAAAAGACAGAAGTCAGTACGATTCAAAGCTGGAAACAGGCGGGAAAGAAATCAGGGAGCTCACAGAAGCAGTCCTTAGAAATATCAGCAGACCTGGCAGATTTCTAAGTCTCTCAGAAAGACTTTATTTTGGTTCCAGGAAATTGTTAGTCTTTTTCTCTACCAGGAAGCAAGTGCTTCACTTCTTGACTTTCTCTGCTCAAATTTTCTGGCATGACCTCTAGTATAAGTATATTATAAAAATTACCCCAAATGGAGAAATATAACAAATGGACAGGAGACGTTTCTATTAAGGATTAGAAAACAAAACTGCTTACTTTTGTAGAAAAATCTGAACACTAACAAGCAAAAAACCCAAGAGCCTTCTTAATCGTTGACGGAGGAACCAAACAAGCTAATCTATGTTCTGACACAAAAGCTTTTCCTTAAGTTGGTTTAGTCAATGCAGAAGCATTAGCCACTCAAGAAAAAGGACAGCAAGAAGCCAGGCGACTATTTGACACAGTCAAAGAGCTTTGCGGCCTTCATTATTCAAATTCAAGAGATAGAGGCATCTAGATCTACTCTGCAGAGTTCCTCTAAGATCCTTAGCCTGAAGAACCGATACTCCTGACAGTCTAGAGTAGCAGGAAAAGAGGACCTGGCAATCACACTGTGGTGAAATCCACCTCCATTTTTATTAATCATGCGACCTCGAACAAACTACCTCATCTAAGACAGAATGCTCTTGGGTAGCTGGCAACTGTCTAAAATACATGTCCAACCAATTCATGCAACAGTAAAGACCTATTACAAAGACATGGAACAGAAATGGCGTCTTTGGTGAACTCAATCTCAGGACCATGGACAAAGACACTTCGTCCTACAGTCAGGAAACTAGCTGTTCCCTCTAAGGTCCTTCTGAGCAGCCATGTATTACCTAGTCTACATGGAAAGGAAACAGTGATCAGGGGCCTCAGAGTTTGTATTTTATAGCCTAGACAACTGGAGAGAAAACAAAGTTGCTCACCCTTTGGGCATTTGGGACCAGGAAAAAAGTTCTAACTTGGTTAATTAAGTATCTAGAACTGTAACAAACTCCACAGAATTGACTGGTCTTCCTCGGGCCTCCTTCCCAACAGTCAGGTCTTGATTTAAACCTTTCATGGGCTTCCCCACCAGACTGGAAGTCCATTACTTTGTAGAACCAGGCTCTTGTAGACTAGCTCCTATCAAGCAACAATCCTGCCTACTAAGCCTTGGCCCTTATTTTATGAATAATTGGGTTAGCAGAAGGTTGACAGCCACTGCTGACAGCCAGACAGGCAGAACAGCAGTCTAACTGACGTTATTGGGAAACACAGGGAGAAGGCAGTTCCCAGACAACCTGGGATTCAGCTTACTTCATTCTTCCCTAAAATCCTCATGAGTACCAATTTGGTAAAATAAATGTAAGAGACTCGATGAAGTGACCTGCATATAAAGCAAGCATGCAATAGGACTTCCATTCCTCTTCAAAGAACATGCTATACATTTTCTTTGAATATCACTAGTCTCCAAATAGGTTAATTAAAAACCTACAAAATATTTCAATTGAAACAGACAGCTGTTTCAGGATTCCGTTTCTCACGACACTCAGATCTTTCCACTCAAAGAAGGATGACTCGCCTGCTATTCTGTAGCAATGGCATCCACTCAAAATCCACTTAGCTTAAACCAAAAAACAGGCACCAGGAACATAAAAATGAAGCGGGGGTGTTGGGGATGGACAAACAACAAAAATGTGTCTCTCCTTGATGCATTTATAATTCACTTTTTTTCAGTCTGCCTCCAACCCTACCATACTGCTATTAAAGCATGCCATGCCATTATAATTCCATTTAATTGTACTGAGAGCTTATTTTAAAAACTGTCAAAATCAGTAACAACATAAGAACTATACCTTGCTTCCAGAAGGAGGCATATGAAGAAAAGTTGGGAACTATGTTCTTTTCAGAAGTAGGTCTAGAAAGAACAAGTCCCTGACAAGGGTATAGGCGGAAATATTAGAAAGGAAAAACGTCTCACAAGAAAAGGGGATTCCACAGATTCTTTTAAGCACCTTAGACTCCTGTTCTAAGGAAGAGACCAGCAGGGGGCCTCGAGAAGTAAAATCACAAGACCCTACACCCCTCCAATTTCTCACACGCCCTAACTTCTTGCCCCATATAAGGTGCAGCATTATGAAAATCAAGAAATATCTTCCTCTTCCAGTTCACTGGATGAAAGAAGGCAAGTTCCTAAGAATGCTGTCATTGTTAACAAGGCAAAAGAATTGTTATTTAGTATTATAAATACTTTAAATACAGTATTTGTTATTATATTAGTCGTTAGCATAATTTTATAATTTTCTAGAAATTTATTGACTACTAGCATAACCCTCTAAGTCCAGTATGTTATGTGTTGAGTAGGCTTTCAGTGGGTTGTGTCTGTCTAACCACTGAGCATACTGTTTCTGAGAAACCTAAGTTCTCAGTCTGGGGTGACTGAGCCTCCTTGGAAACTTTACTGGATGCAGAATCACCCAGGAAACAAATCTCAGGAGGGTTCCAGAGATGGATAGCTGACACCCACCCTCAATGTTGGGGACTCCACTCCATGCACTCAGATCCTGGCTGAACAAAACAGAAGAACTAGGTGGAGACCAGCACTCCATGCCGCCCTCTCAGTCCTCTGGTCAGCTGCCTCAGGCTGGCCTCCATGCCACCATGCCGCCCCACCCCCACCCCACCCCCTTGAGGGACAGACAGTACCCCTTCAAACGCTAAGCCAAATAAACCCTTGCTCTTTTAAGCTGTTTCTGTTAATTCTTTTTTTAATTCTATCACAGCAATGAGAAGAGGGACTACTACAAAGTCCTACAGCATGGTATAATTTTAAAATGTAATAAAAAGTTAAGACTACCAACTCACAAAAACTCAAGATTCAAAATTAAGAGCAGGAAGTACACAGCTCAGTAGCCGGGTGCTTGGCACACGTGAGGATTTTATCCCTAGCACTGAGAAAAAAAGAAAACGAAAAAGGGGAGAAGAGAGAAAATTTAAAAATTATAATCTGCATGGAATAAATAAAAACATATAATCCTTAATTTTATGAAGTTCCATCTTGAGGCCATTTATTTTTAAAAACATGTTACATAAACAAGCACTAGACTTCATTTATATGTATCTTTTTTTTAATTGAGATTTCACTGGAAAACTGACGTCACAAAGAACGATAATTTCAGAAACAAAAGTGTTAATGTCACTGGAAAACTGACGTCACAAAGAACGATAATTTCAGAAACAAAAGTGTTAATGTCCATTTTCAGGAAGTGCACTGCAAGAAGACATTAATATCTTTTCATGTAGGATGCCAACATCTACATCATTCACTCTAGTGCTGGCTCAACAGTATGCGGTAAAAGGACTATAAACGGGGTTACGAAAAACCTGCGAACATATCTCCCTCTTTACAGATAAAACTGCTTTATTAAATAAAATACTGCCTACATCTTATATTCGATGGCCACTCCTTTTGCTTGTTGAACACAGATGAACCCGTGGCTATTTGTTAAACGTAATGCTACCACCTTCGGATTTGTGACAGTAAGCCCCAGCTTGGTTTTTATCTTCACAGAGCTCAAGAAAAACCACTTCCTAAAAAAACCTAAATTTTAGCTCTTTATATTTAAGAAAACATGATAAAATGTAATCAAGTTAATTTTTTAAAAAATCAGCTATTCAATGAATTGTAAACACACTTGTAGAGACTTTTCATCTATATGACTTCCTCCCACAAAGTAACCAAAAGTCTAAATTTGAGTAAAGGCTATAAGGCTTTTTTTTTCAACAGCAGTTTTTGCTGTTAAAATGGAGTTAATCTCTCAATAAGGAAACCAAACATACTCTCTACTGTTACAAAATGAAGATCAAGCCTTTAGAAAAGATAAATAATTCTTAAAATCAAGCAAAAACTAGAGTATTACACCACAGTAATGCGCCGTCTCTCGATTTGTGGACATTTATGAACCATAGTGATAAAGCTGCCCTACAGTGTACCTTACAAGTGATCACAATTATGAATTGTTAGCCCAAATTTTTAAATTAAAAGACCTTCGACATTTTCTAGACTCTTCACAAATTTAACTCAATATTCTACCAGTTACCAATTAATGTCATCAGTTTATCTATAATTATTATACATAGGCATGAAGTCTAAAATTAAAAACCACTGAGAAATAAGGAATTCTTCAAGTTAAAGCCATCTTGCCAAAGCAAAATCAAATGTAAACCAGCCATTATCAGGTGCCATGGAAAAACACACTGAGGCATTTTCATGATTCAGCAATTAAAATACTTAAAATTAGTGTAAAAGTACTATGAAAATATCTTCTCTGAATTAATGTATAATAATATCCCGTGGAATAAAAAGAGTGTTGTTTCCATTTACATGTAAGGAAACCATGGCAAAAAGATGTCCGTTTCGTAAACTGCAAGGTCTTTCCCAGCCAAGTAAATGATTCTAGACCATCAACTTATGTATGTCACTCACAAGTGCCATTAAGCAATTACTGCACCTTCCAACTTTGGCGTTGTGGGTAAGCCTGTTTTTATCAAAAGGATTAACAAAACAAGCTGAAACACAGAAAGATGGGAAAGTGGACAAAAAGGAAAAAAACAGATGTTTCTGGTAGTTAACAATTTGTTTTTAAATAATACCATTTAAATGTAACTAATGTTTGTTTCTTATGTTTTCAAAGACATATTTCATCCTTAAGGTAGACTATGCAAAACGATCTACTCATCCATGATAAAAGTTAGAAAAAATATAAGGAAAAAATTTTATAACTAGGAATAAAATATACTGTAAAAATAGATAAGTGAAAAGTAAATACAAGTAAGTTAGGGAGTTAAGAACCCCCTTTAAATATTAAATCCTTCCTTTCATTCAAATGAAGGCTATGATTAGTAATCAAATATTCTACAAATACAAAAACTTCATTATTCAAAACAAAATTTTGCAGTAAATACTTTATTAAAAATATTCAAAATAAATAAAAATGCTTTCTAACAGAAACTTGGATCATCAAAAATAAACTGTTCTTCCGAGTTCCAACTGGGATTGCATTTGTAATTGTGTTATGACGCTATCAGCAACCAGAAAAATGAAAGTTTGCCGAATTAAATTTACAAACATCACTGGACTGAACAACTAATAAAAATCAATCACACCGATTACTGAACAGAAACAATACTTCGCTAATATGTGAACATCAAGGAAAAAATGTAAATAGACTCAGGCACATTTTGTATAGTAAAAGAAAAGGTTAGGTATTCAAGTACTTATTCTAGCTAGGTATTAATCAATTAGTCGGTCACCGGGCAGGTCGTGAATGTTCGGATCGGATGAGCTTTCTTTTCACCATTATTCTAGTTCATCATCCGCAAGTGCAAGAGAAGGTGTCAGAGTACGGAAGCTAGGGGGCATGCTGTAGCTAGGGGAAAAGAAAAATGGGAAAGGTGCAATGGATGCTGCATAGTTGAATAATTATCTGGGTGGCACAATGGGCGAGTCCTGCCGACATCAGAGCCAGGCGAGCGTCTCCCTAACTCTGCCCGAGGAACCTCCCGATTCCCAGACATCACAAGAGCCGGCAACCGCTTTGCCTTCTCTTCCAAACGGTTAAATAAAGGGATGCCCGCACTCGCTTTACCGTTGTCGTGCACAGGGAGCCGAGGCGCAAAGACGCGCAGCCAGAGCTCGCTTTTCAGAGCGGCTGGCAAGCAGGGCGAGCCGGGGCTCCGCGGTGGGCTGCAGCCCTCGCCGGCGCCGAGGCACGAGGGCGGAGCGGCGGGGTCGGAGCCGCGAGCCCCGCACCGCAGGTGAGAGCCACCGCAGCCGCAGCCGCCGCTGCCCCGGGTGCAGCCTCGGGCTGGTCCCCGCACCGGAGATCCCGCGCCTCGTCCTCCACACGCAGCCCGGGCAGCGGCGGCGGCGGCGGGCGCGGGGGAGCCCGGGATGGGGGCGGGGGCGGCGCGCCCATCACCACCGCCGCCGCCGCCGCCGCTGCAGACCCGGGCTCCTCCACACGCCCCTCTCGGCCCCGGCCGGTGGAGAACAGTTCCCTTGCCAGGACCCGGGGAAGAAAAAAAAAAAAAAAAAAAAAGGACAAAATCCTGACCGACTCGTGCTCACCGTGAAACCGCGGGGGGCTCGCGCCTTACCCCTTCTTCATGCTTCGGCGGCGGCCGCCGGTCCCGCTCCGCGCTGGGGCTCCACCGAGAGCCCCTCGGGAGCGTCGGGCGGCGGGGTGGAAGCGGCGCCGGGCAGTGGCTGGGGCGCCGGGCCGCCGGGAATGCCACCGGGGGCGCCCACTGCTCGCCCGAGCCGCGGAGCGCGCGACGCGCGAGCGAACAACACCGCGAGCCAGCCGCCGCTGCCCTGCGCCGCCCCCCTCCCCGCGCGACGCTCCACAACCGGGCGCGGGGACCCGCGCCTGCAGCGGGGGGAGCCGCGGGGCGCTCTCCGCCTCGCCCCACAGCCTCTCCCCGGAGCCGCGACAGACCGGTCCCAGGTCTCCGAACTTCAGATTGACACTTTCCCCCTTGAGCCCCGCAGGGCGTGGGGGCGGCGTGGCGGCGGATCCGGCCGCCGCTCACTTACTCGTCCGTGGGCAAGAGGACGGAGCTTCCCCCTGTCCCGAGGCTCTGTGGTATTGCCCAATCCGCACTTTGGGGGAGGGGGCCGGGGAGAACGGTGCTGGGCTAGGGAATGAGGGAAGATGAGATCCAATTGAATGAACCATCCTTTCGGGGGCGGGGTCGAAGGCCGACCCCCCTCATCATCCCGGCCCCGCCTCCTCTCTCCAAACTACATTTCCCATGGTGCGTCGCGTTTTTCCCCCCGCCGCGCTGCACGCCGGGAGTGGAGGACCTCGAGGCTTCAAAGGTATCTCAGAACTGGGTCCTTTAATCCGCGAGGTCCTGAAAGTTATAAGTAGTTGTAAATTCCTCGTGCTTTTCTAGATAAATGTTTGCCAATCTCAGGTTCTGGCACAGTCATAGCAATAATCGTTACGTCTTTTTCAATAAGTTTATAAATGATTTTTTTATCAAAAAAGGTAAATAACGTGTTCTACGGCAATCTGTCAGGACCTGGGAGTCGCTGCTTCTTCCGCCCTGGCCTGAGCACAGCAGAGGGGGTCTGTTGCAGTCATGTCCGCTGCGATTGCAGCTCTAGCTGCCTCGTATGGTTCGGGTTCAGGGTCCGAATCGGACTCGGACAGTGAGGGCAGTCGGTGTCCGCTGCCAGCCGCCGACTCTCTCATGCACTTGACCAAATCGCCTTCAGCCAAGCCCTCTCTGACAGTGGCGGTGGACTCGGCTCCAGAGGTGGCAGTTAAGGTAAGTGTTTTGACCACTGATGGGTGCGGGAATTGGTTTCAGCTCCCAAACCGTCCGTCTCCGGTGGGGTGCTGGTTTAGCCTGGCGCTGAGAAGTAAGTTACTAGCGTTTACACGTCTTCCCACATCTTCCTCCACTACCCCCTGCCTCTTGTGCCTCAGTCACATAAAAGTGGTCCAGGAGGGGAAGAAAGTTTGAATTTTAGGCTAGGACGTATCCTTGTTAGAGTAGATGTAAGTTCAGAACATAGCTAAAAGTGGATGAGGACTTCCTAGGGAGGATGTGTGCCCTCACTAGAAGTGAGCAGTGGCCAGGCACTGTTTTGTTTTTGAGAAACTAGTTTCTAATCCTGGCTTCACCACTTGCAAATTACACAGCTTCTTTTCTTGTACAATGGAGATAGTTATTTAAAAACTGACCTATATCGGGAGGTTATTGTAAAGATTAAGTGAAATTATATGGGCACAGAGCCCAATAATCCAGTGAAAGGACAATGCATGCTAGCTATTGTGATTATATATGTTAAAACAATGAGTGGTGATATTTTGTTGTACCCTAATAAAATTTACTTGAAGATCAGAGAACAGAACAAGCCACTAGATTAAACATAGATGCCAGGCAGTGGTGGCACACACCTTTAATCCTAGCACTCGGGAGGCAGGGATACGTCTGGATCTCTGTGAGTTCAAAGCCACCCTGGATTACATGAGATTCTGTCTAGGAGAGAAAACAGAGCCAGGCAGTGGTGGCACGCACCTTTAATCCCAGTACTTGGGAATCACATGCCTTTAATCCCAGCACTAGGAAGGAAGTAATATGGCTGGATAGAGAAAGGAGAAGGTTTGTAAGGCCTGAGGAGCTTTTTCGGCTGAAGCCCTTGTGGGCTGGACCCCTTTCTGCTGAGGATTCAGAGACATTCAGTCAGAGGATTGGTGGAGTTGGTGAGGTGAGAAGTAGCTGTGGATTGTTCCTTTGTCTCTCTGATCTTTCAGCATTTACCCCAATATCTGGCTCTGGGTTTTTTGTCAGGGAAAAGGACACACTTGAGGATGTAGCATACATAAACCCAATGAAGGAAGGTAATAAAGAGAAAAACCCAGTTATGTCGTTCTTTATTGAGCATGTATTATTTTCCAGAAACAGCAGGACTGAAAGCCAGAAAGGCCAACAAAACAGTACATCCTGGGATCATGAGTGCGTACTGGAATCATTCTAGTGGGTGAAGCAGCCAATTAAATGTGGACAAATAAAGTACTTATAGATTGGCTTGAACACTGGGAGAGGAAAATACATGATAAAGAATAAGGCAGAAGTATGATTTTTGTGGATGCTCAGACAAGTCCTCTCTGAGGAGGGAAAAAAAAAAGTCAGTTCAAAGAAAGAGAAGCCAAGAAGCTAAAGCAAGAGTTTCCAATCTTAGTTTGCAAGCCTGGGAAGGCAGAGACTTGGTGTATATGAGGCTGTGTGGCTTCAACCCAGTGAGAGCGTCCATCAATCAGTAGTAAGCTCCATGTGGATGCTCAAAGTGTGGAGAGGGAAACTACAAAAATTCCTTCATATGACGCCCCTACGTCTTGTTTGTGCCTTAAGTCTTTTACAAGTTTTGATGAGCCATTTATGAAACTTAATTTTTTTTTTTTTAAATAAGGACATCTGACATGAAAGAATGCTGGGAATTCTATCTTTAGAACAAAACAAAGCTCTCCCAACGGAGAGCTTTTCATCATCGGCCTCCTCGGTCTGTTCCTTAGAAAACTCAACTTGTGGTACTGTGCATCCTTCCCATCTTTGTCATAGCTCCCCCATACCCCCACAAGCTCAGTGCAGTCTAGCCTTAGCGTCTGGATTAACTACTTGATGGGAATGATGTCCTAGGCCTTCCGTTCATCAGGTCTTGTCATCTGCCTTGAATCTCTGCATCAGATAATTCCTGTTATAATTCCTCTGTCTTGATGCATTTTTTCCCTGTGGCTTCCACTGAGCTTTCCTCTGCCTTTAGATTCCCTGCTCTTCTGCCAACCCAACCCCTTCAGCTTGAGTGTTTACTCAGTCTATGCCCTTAGGTCAAGTTTCATCCCACATATTCTCCCATATTTTTCTTACGGCAATTTGCGCTCCCAGTGGCTCATAGGTGACCATTGTGAGGAAGTTAACACAGGCATGAAATGAATCAAGATTCCAGGATTCATATCTTCCTCTAGCACTTACCCACATGGCGACTTGGATACATTGCTTAAGAACTCTGAGCAAGCAGGGTGGTGGTGGCAGCGGTGGCACACACCTTTAATCCCAGCACTCGGGAGACGGAGGCAGGCGGATCTCTGTGAGTTCGAGGCCAGCTTGGTCTACTGAGCGAGATCCAGGACAGGCACCAAAACAACGCAGAGAAACCCTGTCTCGGGAAAAAAAAACCCAAAAAACTCTGAGCCATTTCTTAACTCACTCATCTGTCAAGTAACTTTAGCTACCAATTTTCAAAAATGTGAAGCAATTTTAACTGTACCAAATACATGCTGATTAAATGCCAGTTATCCTGGTAGACAGTCCTAAACTCCTTGCCAGCTTAAGCCCTAATTTAAAAAAAAAAAAATCCTATCCAAGATGGTTCTCAGGCCCCGTTTGTATGGTGTGCTAAAAACTCCAGTCTCTTTCTCTCACAGTCCACTTTTGTATTCCCATTTTGTTTGATCCACAGCTCACCCAGTGGCCTAAGCCACAATACAGAAGCTCATCATTTTCCTTTCCTCGGCCGCCGAAGCCAGTTAGGTGTTCAGCTGGTACTTCTGTTCATCAGGTTTTTGTTTTGTTTTGTTTGTTTTCAGATCGGTTTTTTCCTCTCTGTTTTCCTTAGCACAGTCTTCATAGCACCCTATTTCTCCTAGGAATTATTCTTGACTTTTTCAGCCTTTGCTTCTCCCGCCTTAACTGAGTGATATTTATCAAATTTCTCTTTCTGCTGCTGCTGCCACTGTTTAATTCCGATTCTCATTTTTTCTAAAACCAGAATAGCTTTCTGTGTGCTTCTTTCTTTTTGTCCTCTAGCTCCATACCCCCTTCTTTCTTCTACGGTACATGTAGAATGTTCATTCTAAATTCAGATTTTATCATGCCACATCTCTGTCCAAAAGCATCATGTTGTCTGTTAGATAAATACTGGATTCTGTATGCAGCTTGTGAAGTCTGCCATCCTTCCATTCTGAATTCTTTATGAAGCCCCTCAAGTCTAATTTTCTTTTCCAGATTCCCTGACCTCTCTCATATATCCGAAATTGTGGTCCCCCTGCCTCAGTGTACGTGTTTCTTCATCTATCTGTCTGTCTATCTATCTATCCATCTATTATCTATGTATATCAATATATCCTCCTATATACTTTGCCGTATCCCAGTGACCTCACTTACCACATGTCTAAGTTTGTTTCTGGGGCCCAGGGAGTGCTGTATCTCCAATGCCTTGTACACAAGATTAAGGGAAATTCGATAAGAGACTGGAAAAACTGAAGGAAAAAGTCTTGACAAAGCACGGACATTGAGAATCGATCGGATTTGGAGTTGAGCAGGCGGTGGCAGGGAGGAAGTTGTCTTGAGGAACTGGTTCAGTGAATAAAATCCAGGTGGACTCAGCTGGCTCAGAGGCCGCAGAGGTTCAGACCGAGCTGGGCTGGATCCCCGGCTCTCTGGGTTCTGATAAGAGATGAGCTTTGGGTACCAGCGCTCGTTTGTATGCAGGGAGAAGAGAAGATCCCCTGTAGTAAATGTAATCACAAATGATTAGAAGATGATCAAGGAAGGAACTGTGAAGCATGCAAATACATATGTCTGAATTGACTCATTTTCTGGTGACTGAGCGTATTTGGCCAGAAATAAATGGATACCCTGTTGTTGTTGTTGTTGTTTTCTCTTTGGGGGGGCCTGCCACTCAGCTCCCAAATAAATCATACACGGAGGCTTATTCTTAATTATGAATGCCCAGCCTTAGCCACCTTTTCTAAAATTATCCCGTCTACCTTTTGCCTCTGGGTTTTTCCTTTTCTTTTCCTATATACCTTTCTTTGTTTCTTACTCCGTGGCTTGCTGCGTAGATGGGTGACTGGCCCCTGGGTCCCCTCTTTCTCTGGCTATTTTTTCTTTCCCTTCCAGATTTATTCTTCTATATATTCTCTCTGTCTGACATCCCCGCCTATCCTTTCTCCTGCCTCACTATTGGCCGTTCAGCTCTTTATTAGACCATCGGGTGTTTTAGACAGGCACAGAACACAGCTTCACAGAGTTAAACAAATGCAACATAAACAGAAGTAGCACACATTAAATAATATTTGCAACACTTGTGTTACTTTTTGGGGGGAAGGATGAGGAGGGGTAGTGCATATCACAGAACCCGTGCAGAGGTCTAGAGGACAGTTTGTTCCCCGGCTCCCTAACTCACCAGTCTAGCTGAATGAGTAAGCTCTGGGTTTAGTGAGAAACCTGTCTCAGAAAATCGAATGAAGCATGATGGAGGAAGACGCTTGACATCAACCTCTGGCTTCCACAGGCACACATGTTCACCTGCAGTGTGTACAAATGTGTTTGCCAGCCCTTGTGCTAGACCACACAACAGTGCTCAGTGACATAGGTCACGTGACACAACCGTCCCTACCCTTACTGCGTCTACATGAAAAACTAGGCACAAAGATAAAATTTCCATGTAACTGTGAACTTGCCCTTGAGCCAAAGGAAAAAAACATTATAACAAGATATTTGTTTATTTGCAGACAGGACCTCTGGTATCCCAGGCTGACCTTAGGCTCACTGTGAAGCCAAGGATGACCTTGAACTTCTGATCCCAAGTGCTGAGGTTATAGACTTATGCCACCCTTCTGTCCACACTACGACTTTGTGTGTGCTGAGGAAGCACTCTTATCATCTGAGCCATATCCTCGGCCCATCATAAAAAAATATATACATTAAAATACACACACACACACACACACACACATTAAACTAAAAAATAAAGGTCTAAAACCAGTGAGGTGCAGCCATCTCGCTTTTTTAAAAGTGTGCTTTAGACAATGAAGACTAAATGCACTGTTTAGATAGAGTAGAAGAAAGACAGAAAGCATGCCAGGCACCCTTCTGGATGGTTTTTAGTCATTGTGCTCTTTATCTGGTGTCATTTATAGATCGTGCACCCAGGTTCTATGAAGTGGTTACCCTAGGAACTACATGTCTGAGTTACTCCGAGCCTTCACCTTCTAAGCAGTACAACACCTTCAGTTTTACTCACATCCCCTTTTTAAGATCCTGTTGGTTGTCATGTGCCCACACACATACACCAGGAGACAGCCCGAATGACAGTGATTCTTGCGTCCTATCAGCAGAGATCCCTGCTTTCTGTCTCCTTTAGACTGTCGTAATATGATGGCTGGTGGCGGCAAGTGAGTTCATTCTAGTTTGTCTTTACGGTGTTTGTGTTTAATGCTGTTTCTTAGGGGATATTTTACTAGGTTTACTTTACTTAGCTGAGAATTTCTCTCAGTTCACTCACTTAAGATATTTTATCTTACTCCATTGTTATTGATAACAGACCAACCTGTCTTTTTCTAATGAATCTAGTTTTCTTTGAAAGTGGTTTTCATACTGATTTTTTTTCTTTTCTTTTAACAGCATATAGTACCCACCCACCCACTTTCATTTAAAGTATGGTTTCATTGTTTTTCCTATGGAATAAATTTGTGAATTTCTTTTCATTCTTTTTTCTACTTATAATTCTGCTGAGTTTCTTTAGCAGAAGATAGATTCCTTTGGACTATGGATCTTTTGGTATTTCTGGGAAGTTCATGTTATGCCCAAATCGTGGGACCACCTCCCCCACCCCCACCCCCGCAAAGGACCACCACGTCTGCGGAATCCCTTGTTGTAAAAGCAAGGAGCCTTTATTTCAAGCTCAAGGAGCTGGTTTTTATTAAGCCTGTCATGGCAGCAGTGTGGCCAAGCTGTTCTGGGCCCTACATGTCATGGCAACAGTGTAGCCAAGCTGTTCTGGGCCCCCCACAGTTCCCAGTTCTCTTGGCTACATGTTACTTTAGCCCTGTTTACCCCGCTGGTTCAGGAACTCCCATCTACGCACATTTGTGTTCTCTACTATATAGTAATGATTGAGTTGTTTGTTTGATTCAGTTAGACGTTTAATACAACATTGTCTTATTTGCATGTTAGAAATCACTACTTTATACATGTGCTACACTGGGATAGGTATGATGTCACACATCTGTAATTCCCACACCTGATGCCGAGGTAGGAGAATCATGAGTTCAGGGTCATCCTGGACTTCACAGACAGACCAAAAAACAAAACAAAAAATGTGATAAGCCTCATTGTATTGCAAGAATTATTGTGCTGGCACACTTGGGAGGCGGAGGTAGGTCTCAAAAAACAACAACAAAATTATTAACTTACTTTATAGTAAAAAAAAAAAAACATTTAAAAGCAGTCATTTCAGACAATGACTGTTACTTTCCCCAGATGAATTCCTTGTTTAGCGTAGCCAACTTGAGAAAAATGCAAATTCTGCCTTTTACATCTATAGCATAGCTTTAATTTCTTTTTGGGTGGGATTTCTTATATTCATGAACTTCAATTAAATTACTTTTCCCTCTATATCTGTTAAAGGCCAAGCTCAGAAAATCTGTATATCCAAATTTGTATTGTTTTTTGTTTTTTCAAGACAGGGTTTCCTCTGTGTAGTTTTGGTGCCTGTCCTGGATAGACCAGGCTGTCCTCGAACTCACAGATCGGCCTGTCTCTGCCTCCCGAGTGCTGGGATTAAAGGCGTGCACCACCACGCCTGGCTTAAATTTGTATTCCTTTACTTCATCCATCCAAACTCTTCATTTTGGGAAATTTAGTCATTTCTAATTCATGATAGGAAACTATGTCATAAATTGATAAAAGCTCCATAATAATAACTAAAATTTCTGATCTGTTTTCAGTTTACATAGTATTTTCATGTCTGATTTCTTACGTATACACTGGAAGAAATGTGAAAAGAACCTATCAATGGTAACTTTTTTTAATCTGAAATTTAAGTCAACAATGATAAACTGTTTAAATTTATTTGACCCATAGTATACCCTTCAGTTACTGACTTTAAATTTTTGTGGCTAATTGAAACTGGATAGAAATCCTTTGTAATTCTATGGTAATTCTAATTGCATGCCTAATTGGTGTTGGACTCCTTCTGAGATTTAAATCAGGTTGAGGTGCTGTCCGCATTTTCTAATTAAATTTAGAGAAACCACCCTTTTCCTGGAGGGCTGTTCAGTCCATTCTGTAATTTTAGCCATAATGAAAGCTTCTGATCTTTCTTGTGATGTTTATTGGTTACCATTGTTGTTATTATAAAAGGTTAATTTTTAAAATTGCACTTTGTATTTAAAAGTTGATGTCTCACCATACTGTGTTCAAACTAATTCAAGTTTAGACTCTTCTATTAATTGGGAAATCTGGCAATCCGTATATTATAAGTGGTCCTAACAACTGTACTGTATAAAGTTCAGGAAGGAGACGGGATGTGGCTAAAGCCGCTTGTTCTTTTAGATAGTTCTGGGAGTCTGCCGGAGTCCAGCTCCGACCTGCTGCCCCAAGCTAGAGTTACCAGAGAGGAGGGAGCCTCAATTGAGAAAATGCCTCTGATGACTCTAGCTTGTGTCAAGTTGACCTAAAACTAGCCAGCATGGTGGTGTTAAATGCTAGATCTTTAATTTTCCAACCCTCAGCTCCCTCCTGTAAGAGTCTTGCTGTAAAGAGCATCCCCACTCGCACCCACCTTCAAAAGGAGAAACTCTAGTTTCCCATGTGCCCAGCTCCCTTTCTGGTCAGCACTCGGATTTTGGCTTAGCCAGGGGCACCCACCTACCTTCTGATTATTTAATGTTTTTTTCTTTTAAAAAAAAAAAATATGTGAGGGCAGTCTGGCTGCAACATTGTTGCTCTGTGGGTTGCCAGGGTTGACTCTGCTGATCTGGCTGGCTAGGCAGTTGTCCCTCTCAAAGCTGCACATTGGGAGGGACCTTTCCCGAATACAATAGAGGAGGCCTGGTCAAGGCTACAGGAGTAGCTGGGCTCCCTTCTAGAACCTCCAAACAAGCTCTCAAGGTCCACCTGAACTGTCCAGCTGGAAACTCATCCACAACAGATCAGGGAGTGAGGCTGTTGAGTGGCGGTGGTGGCCAATGCTTAGTTTCTCGGGCCAGCATCCCATGGCAGCAACAGCAATTTCGTAGTGGTGTTCAGTCACAGGAAGTTGTTGTGCAAACTGGATTGGTTCTGTGGTATGATTGGCTTTGGATTGTGATTCCATCTGCCCACTTCTCAAAGCTGAATCCCTAACCTTCTAGAAACTCCAAAAGAAACTCTTAAGGATTCAATACTGTTTCTCCAGTCTGAGAAGATTTCTGTTGCTTGCAGCTAAGGACCCCGACTAATACACCAGTTAGTATGCCTAGTATGCCAGCAATCCCCGTTCCCCCCCCCCCCAGGGTTGATCATTCCTAGTTTGGTCTGATTTTTTAATGGTTACTTTACATTTTTTCCTAACATTTGTATTTATTATGCATGCCTTTTGGGGTAGTGCACATGTAGAAGTTATAGGACAACTTGGGGAATTGGTTCTCTCCTACCTTACAGGTTCAGGACAAACTCAGGTCATCAGGCTCACCTCTACCTTCTGCGGCATCTCACTGGTCTCTCCTATGGTTACTGCAAACCCACTCCCAACCCCGTTATGTTAATGTAGTGATGTTTTCTTGTATCCTAATAAAATATGCTTGAAGATCAGAGAACAGAACAAGCCACTAGATTAAACATAGAGGCCAGGCAGTGGTGGCACACACCTTGAATCCCAGTACTTGGAAGTCACACGCCCTTAATCCCTAGGAAGGAAGTGATATGGCTAGGCCCAGAAAGGTATATAAGGCATGAAGAGACAGGAACTAGCCCTTTCCAGCTGAGGAAGCCTTTTTAGCTAAAGACTCAGAGGCTTTCATTCAGAGGATTTGTGGAGTTGGTGAGGTGAGACGTAGCAGTAGCTTATTCCTTTGTTTTTCTCGTCTTTCAGCATTTACCCCAATATCTGGCTCTGGGTTTTTGATTAAAAGACCACTTAGGAATTTGTACAACACGTTAATTATAACTTTACTCACAGCAAGCATATGAAGATCATATGAAAAGCCGATGAAGATCGTTGGCTGGGGAAATAGCTCAGTCAGTAAAGTGCTTGCCTTACAATCGCAGGACCTGAGTTAGGGCCCCAAAACTCACATAAAAAGAAGCCATAGACTGGTGGTGAGACCTTCTCGTCAAGCACAGGGCTGGGGCTCACTTGGCTGGCCAGCCTAGCCTGCTGGCAAGTTTCCGGCCAGTGAGAGACCCTTTCTCAAAACAACAGAAAGGTGAGCAGTACCGAAGAAATGAAACTGGGGATTACATTCTGCCGCCCCCCAAAAGATTATGTAAATAATGTATCGACCCCATTAGTAACACCTTTGTATTGTTAAATTCCATTTTTCATGGTATTTATCTTCTTATAGCAAACTATGTATTTGTTTATTGTTTGGGTTATTGCCTTTCTTACCCACTAGACCAAAACTCCATGAAGTCAAGCAGCTTTGTGAAACTATAGAGACAGGCAACTTTGTCCATTTCCTTAGGCCTAGACAGTGTCTGATGCACACAGGCACACGGTTAATACCTGCTGAATGTAAATCTGAAGTTGCTGCCCATGTCTTACCACCTTAACTACACAGAGAAGTTAAAAAGACCATTTTTGATTGCCAGCGTCTCCCCCATTACCTGATCTTTGTTATCTCCCAGGTAACCAAGACACTAATGCTTCCAGCTGTATCCTAGATTCCGTCGCCTCTTACCTCTTCTCGGATAACCATACCGTTGATTATCCCCTCATTCTTTTTTCTTTTTGTTTTTCTGTGTGGTAAGGTTGGCCTGAACTCCTAATCCTACCACCCCAACTCCCTCGTGGTGGGATTCCAGGAATGCCACACCACCTCCTACCCACTTGTCCTGCTTATCTCCTGGCCTCCTCCTCCCTCCCACCATCCCTTGCTGTCCTGTGTATCTCCTGGCCACCTCCTCCCTCCCACCATCCCTTGCTGTCCTGCTTATCTCCCCACCACCTCCTTCCCTCCAGCTCTGTGACTGTCTTTGACTTAGTTATTCTTAAAGGAGGGAAAAAAGAATTGTATCTCTTCTGGTATTTATGGTTGTTTGCTTGTCTGGGGCTTTTGTCTTTTTTAAACTAAAGAGTGAGCAGCATCACCGTGGCTCTAGGTAGGCACCAGCTCAACTTCTCCCTGTCCAGTGAGCTATGTATGTAATAGGCTGGCCTTACCATCAGTTTGCGGAGAACAACCAATAGCGTTGGCAATAACCTGGGTTGTTTGGGGATTTCCATGACGTTTCTTTCACCAATAACTTGATCAGACGTAACCCATTTCTGGCACTGGAGGTTTCTTTTGGTAGCTAGATATGTCTAAATTTTTTTCTAGCTGCATCCATTTACCTGTGAATTTCATGATCTGGTTCTCTTTTTATAGTGGAGTGATGTTCCATTGTGTAAATGTACTGTATTTCCTTTATCCGTTTACCTGTTGTCAATCATCTGGTCTGTGTCCAGGTTCTGGCTATTATGAGTAGAGCAGCAGTGAACACGGTTCAGCAAGGCACTCTGTTCTAGGATGTAGAGTCCTTTGAGTATATGTCCGAGAGAGGGACAGCTGGATCTTGAGGGAGATAAGATTCCCAGCTTCCTTGAGGAACCACCTAAACAATTTCTACAGTGTCTGTACAAGTTTGCACCCTCAGCAGCAATGGATGAGTGTTCCCCTTCACATCCTCACCAGGCAGAGCTGTCATTTGTTTGATTGATCTTGGCCATCTGACTGGTATAAGATGAAATCTCAAAGTAGTTTTAATTTACATTTCCCTGATGACTAAGTGTGCTGAACATTTCTGTAAGTGCTTCTCGGCCATTTGTGTTTCCTGTTTTAAGAATACTCTGTTGAGGTCTGTACCCCATTTTTTATTTTTTATTGTGTTGTTTTCTTAATATTCAATTTTTTGAGTTCTTTATATATTTTAAATATTAGCCCTCTATCAGATGTGTAATTGGTAAGAATCTTTTCCCATGTTGTGAGCTGTTGCTCTGTCCTAATGATGGTGCCCGTTGCCATACAGAAGCTTTTCAGTTTTATGAGGTCCCATTTATTAATTGTTGTTCTTAGTGCCTGGGCTATTGGTGTTCTGTTCAGAAAGTCTTTTCCCATACCAATGAGTTCAAAACTATTCCCCACTTTCTCTTCTATCAGATTCAGTGTATCTGGCCTTTCACTGAGGTCTTTGATCCATTTGGAGTTGAGTTTTGTGCAGGATGGTAAGTATGGATCTGTTTGCATTCTTGAACATGCAGCTCTACAGTTTGAACAGCACCAGTTGTTGAAGAATCTGTCTTTTCCCCCCAGTGTGTATTTCTGGCTTCTTTAATCAGGTGCAACTCACTCTGTAGACCAGGCTGGCCTTGAACTCACAGAGTTCCACCTGCCTCTGCCTCCTGAGTGCTGGGATTAAAGGCGTGTGCCACCAACACTGGGCAAGGTGGCCATTCTTACTATGTTAATCCTACCACCCCGTGAGCATGGGAGATCTTTTCATCCTCTGATATCTTCTTCAATTTCTTGCTTTAATGTCTTAAAGTTTTTTTATCACACAAGTCTTTAACTAGTTTGGTTGGAGTTACCCCCAAGATATTTTTATTGAAGCTATTGTGAAAACTATTGTTTCCCTAATTTCTTTCTCAGTCCATTTGTCATTGATATCTAGAAAGACCAACTGATTTTTGTGTATTAATATTGTGCCCTGCTACTTGGCTGAAAGTGTTGATCAGCTGTAGATGTCTCCTGATGGAGTTTTTAGAGTCACTTATGTATACAGTCGTATTATCTGCAGATAGATACTTTGACTTCTTCCCTTCCTGTTTGTGTCTGTCCCCTTCATCTCCGTCAGCTGGAACGTCAAGTGCTGTATTGAGCAGATAGGGAGAGACAAGTGGACAGCCTTGTCTTGTTCCTGATTTTAATGGAGTTGCTTTGAGTTTCTCTCCATTTAGGTTGATGCTGGCTGTCAGCTTTCTGTAAATTGCTTTTATTATGTTGGGGTGTGTCCCTTGTATCCCTAGTATCCCTAGTCTCTCCAGGACTTTTATCATGAAGGAGTGTGGGATTTGGTCAAAGGTCTTTTCTGCATCTAATGAAATGATTATGTGATTTTTGTCTTTCAGTCTGTTTATGTTGTGGATTACAATTATAGATTTATGTATGTTAAACCATCTCTGCATCTCTGGTATGAAGCCTACTTGATCATGGTAGATGATCTTTTTAATGTGTTCTTATATTTGGTTTGCAAGTATTTTATTGAGAATTTTCGCATCCGTGTTCATAAGGGAAATTCATTTGTAATTCTCTTTGTTGGATTTTTATGTGGTTTGGGTATCACGGTAATTATGACCTCTTAAAAAGAATATGTTTAGTGTTTTGATTGTTACGTGTAATAAGGAGTTTCTTTTCTGGTCCAGTCTATTTGGTGTTCTGCATGCTTTGTGTACCTCGATAGGTACCTCTGTATGTTAAGGAAATTTTCTTTTATGGTTTTTCTGAAAATATTGTCTGTGCCTTTGACCTGGTTTCTTCTCCTTCCTTGATTCCTGTTATTCATAGATTTGGTCTTTTCATTAGTGTCCCATATTTCCTAGATGTCTTATGCTTGCATTTTTTTTTTTTTTTGATTTAACATTTTCTTTGACTGAGGTGTCCCTTTTTTTTATCTTGTCTTCAGTATCTGGGATTCTCTCCTCCATCTCCTGTATTCTGTTGGTGAGGCTTACCCCTGAGGTTTTTGTTTGACTTCCTAAGTTTTTCATTCCAGTTTTGCCTCAATTTGGGTTTTCTTTAGAGATTCTGTTTCTACCTTCATCTCTTCAACTGTTTTCTTCATTTCATTCACTGTTTGTATTTTCATATGTTTTATTAATTGATTTATTCGTATCCTCTTTCAGGACCTCTAACACATTCATAACAGCTATTTGGAAGTTCTTATCTTGTGCTTCAGCTGTATTGCATTTCTTAGGGCCTACTGTTGTAGGGTTGCTGGGGTCTAGTAGAGACATAGTGTCCTGGCTGTTTTTTATTGTGTTTTTACTTTGAAATGATCGTGATTCTGGTTGTTGATGTCAGTACATAATCAAAATACCAAATGTACAGAACAAAGGAAGAATATTGAAAGCTGAAAGGGGAAAAGATCGTGTAACATAAAAGCAGACCTATTAGAATTACACCTGACTTCTCAGTGGAGCCTGGATGGGTGTTCCCTTCCTGGTTTTCTGGATTTTAGGAGAGTGTGCTGGCTGTGGGTTGCTTGGTAGGGAGTGCTTCTGAGTCCTTTCTAGTGGCCACTGGGAGTCCTGGGTAGAAGGTGTTTCTAGATATTGCGGGCTAACCAGAAGGAATGAGCCGGGCAGTGGTGGCACCTTTAATCCCAGCACTCGGGAGGCAGAGGCAGGCGGATCTCTGTGAGTTCGAGGCCAGCCTGGACTACAGAGTAAGTTCCAGGAAAGGAGCAAAGCTACACAGAGAAACCTTGTCTCAAAAAAACCAAAAAAAAAAAAAAGAAGGAATGAGGAATGAGGCTGGGCTAGAAGTGGGGGCTGAAAGGGTCCACTGTGAGGAAAGCTGGGTCTGCTGCTGAGTTGAGCACAGTCCCCAGGGAGTAGAGGCAGAGAGGACAGGCTATGCTGTGCAGGCGGTCTGCTGCAAGGCTGGAGGTGAGACTAGGGATTGGAAACGGAGGACAGGAAAGAGTGGGAAGAGAGTCTACCTGATAGACGCCAGGCTGCAGACGCCAGGCTGGAGTTCCTACCTAGAGAGTGCCTCCAAGTACTGGCTTCTTAATGTAAATGTTCGGGCAGTGTTAACTGACTTAGTTAATGAAGTTAGAATGCTGGAAAATAAATTTGTCTTTGTATGTCTAAATTACATATATGTTTCATTGCTCTTTGAGTGTTATAGTTATTGATGCTGTGGTACTAAAGTAATGGTCATGCAGTCGGTGTTCAGGTGTTTACAGTGCTCATGTGACTTTGCTGTGGTCCCTAAAATGTACGCTCCCTTAGCAAGTTTGTAACGTTCGTCTGACTTTCTTTTAGGAAGATTTGGAGACTGGAGTTCACCTTGACCCTGCTGTCAAAGAAGTTCAGTATAATCCTACCTACGAGACCATGTTCGCTCCTGAGGTAAGAAAGCAAACCAGGCTCTCCCTTATGTTCAGCATTTAAATTCATACAGAGGTAGAGAAATGGGTGTTGAATTTTTAAAAAATTTTTCTCATTCAGCTATGCTACTATAAGTTTTGGAAAATATATCCTCCTAGTATTCAAAAACCAAAATAGTTTTTATGAGAATTCTTTTAAAAATCCACTGACTGCATGCAAAAGGCTGGTCATACAGAACTGCCTTTTGAAAAAGGGAATCTGAAAATATTTACTGCTTCACCGTGCACTGCATACCCTTCTCAGCATTGATAAGGGACTGTTCTAATGAACTACAAAGAAAATCGGGTTTATTAACATTAATCCATCGTGTATTATGGAAGTTGCAAATGCCTCTCCAGTGTCCCACTCGCGTACTGCTGGGAACAGTCATCCTCTGAGGGACGCACTGTGCTCTATGGAGTTCTTCCTCCTTCCTTTGGTAATAAATAGTAACAGAAACATGGGGAAGAATGAAGAAAAAATTCGTCATGTCCATTTAAAGTCTTTGAACACTGTCCATTAACGAAAGCTTATTTAAAAAATTAACATCCTTAGACATTAAAATGGAAAAGGCACTTGACTGATGAAAAGAAAACAGAAAATAGTTATACCCTCCACCCCTGCTAAAAAAAAGACTTGAATAGTAGGATCTTTAGGAAGCATCTTAAAGGTAGACCTGGGGAGCCGTAGCTTGTCATTCTTGGTAGAAAACAAGGTACTTTCAATAGTTTTCTTGCATAGCTGCAGACACATGAGCATGCCAGGGCTCTGTCACACTTCACCTGCCGAGGTTCCCATGGCACCTGGACGATTGCCATAGAGATGTGTAGCACAGCCAGTGCCGTGGCGTTGGCATCCAACGGTGCCCGGCTGTTCTGTCGAAGCTGAGAACACAAACGCTGAGACTTAGGCATTCGACCCCTTGTGCTGTCGTCTCAGCCCTGCCTCCTGAGCTCTGTAAGCTGTCTCCGCTCCTTGCGTAACATCTCAGCTGGCCCACTGAAGTGCCGCTCATGTATGTTTCATGGTTTTTACAAATGAAAAGGACTTCAGTAAAAAGCGCTTATTTGCATTCAGAGGATGGGAACATTTGAAAGCAGTGTGACGTGTAACATTTTGGTATCAGTTGATTTTCTATGAGATCTCTTTTTTTCTAAATTTTGAGTTATTATTAACTGTAATATTGCTATATAATTATATTTTTCAAAACTTTCAGTCAGAAGACTAAATGTGAATTAATTAATTTTGTGATGATCTTGGCAAGTCAATCATCCACTCATTATTTCCATCCATCCTTCCTTCCTCGTGTTAAGGAAACTAGTTCATGTTAAGAATACCACATATGTTAAAGTTTAAAAAGGAGTAATACTTGGAAGCAAATTTAGAATCTTTAATAATTACCAAGGAAGCAGTCATCTGTGATATAACAGATTGTGAACTTTGTGTTTTATGACTAGAATCCGAATTACTTGGCCAAGTCTGGAAAGGTGTCAACAGGGACTTTGTTAGATTCGGTTCAAGTCCCTACATGTTGAGGATCCACGGTTAGAAACAGTACATAATCCCTCCCCTCCACCTAGTGCTTGACAGATGGTGTACTGTGTTTCCTTAACCAGACAAATACTAGGATGTTCCCTGAACCTCTAACGTGGCTCTCCTCATGAGTCAGAGGAGAGAGAGAGATTTCTCTATGAAAGTCCTGTTGGAAGTGGACAGTGGACAATACAGTCTAGGTTTGAAATTTGGAAAGAGACTGTCTATGTGTTAGCTTTTGTAAGACCCTGGATGTTCTTAGTTTTCTCATAGTTAAAATAAATGTGATTTCTGCTTTATTGCATTATAAGAATACATGAGTTTATGCATGGTGTGAAAATTGAATTTTCAGGACGAGATGTTGGTTAGAGCTTGAATGATAACAGAGCAGAAGGAGACTAATGGGTTTGATAAAACTAGCGTTTATTTTTACCATATACAGATAGACAGGTGGTGAGATATTTTTGTTCGTTTTGTACTTACCAAACCTGTTTTGTAGAACAGAAACCAAGTCTGATTATACTGCCATCAGGTGAGGACTGTAGGACTCAAGTCCAGATCTCTACTGTCTGTCAGTAGAGCAGTAGAGCAGCATTTGAAGGCCACTAGGTAATCTGCATGGTACATCCTATGACTCTGCTAATTCTGAAAATTAACCAAATTGCTTGTTGTGTAAATATCATTCCTCCATTGCAACCAACCACTTTCCTAGATGGTCTGCCTGTTAATACAGAATTGTTTGCTCGAATTGCAGACTGAAGGGAAAATGTAATAGATGGTGTTTTACACCAGCAGCTTTCTCCCTTGAACTAGATCCTTTTTGGCTTCTTAAAGATACATTATTTATTAGTTTCTTTAAAGTCATATTAAATTCACCGGACTCAGGAAGAATTCCAGACCCCTTAAACTAGCAATGCTTTTAGGGGAAAATATATACATCTAAATTCAGAGACCAAATGCTAGTCGCTATTAAAAATGTAACCGTAAGAGCTGCTTAAATATTAATGCTTTAGAATGTTGTAGCTTCCCACTCATATGAGGAGACTGAGCCCAAGGTTGTCAACAGCAACACCAGTGAAGAGTTGTATATTAGTAATAGTCAGACTTCTCTTACATCTTACAAAATTCTCTGCCAACAGAACTGTCATGACCTTTTCCTGATTTGTAGAAAGTAATTCAGTTAATAATTCTTCTTACTTTAAAATACGTTTATAAATTTTATACATTAATGATGCCATGAATATTAATGAAAAATTTAGCAATAGCTACGATATTAGTTCAGTAATGTGGGTTTTCCTTCTATGTAAACTTATAGTTGTGGTTTTATGTAATCTGTTTTTACCAGTATGCATTTTCTTAATTCTAATGATTGAGTCTCCTGAAGACTTCTGAGAACCTCTTCTTTTTCTGTCCTGGAACTCACTCAGGGACCCATCTGCCTCTGTCTCCCAAGTGCTGGGATTAAAGGTGCGCACTACCACCCAGCTCGAGAACCTCTTGTAATAAGCAGATGTCTGAGACTTATATACCAGCATCTTCATATATTAAAAATGTTTCTTCCCACTCTATGTAAATCACCACTCACACAGTTGAAGATGTCAGAATGCTTCTCTTAGAAGCCATTGTCATTCAGAAAGCTCCACAGGGCTCTTGAATTCAAACCTTACCTCTGACCTGAGTCACCCACACATACTCCTGCTCCCCTTGGTACTTCCTGTTCTGCTTCCTGCTCTCATTGGTGTGGTGTCCATTCTTGGTTGTCAACTTGACTACATCGGAATTAACTAAAACCCAAGCAGCTGTCAGGGATGCTTTTTCTTAATTCAGTTATTTGAAGTGGGAAGATCCACCTTTAATCCAGTCCACACCTAGTGGCAGCCTATATAAAGGACATGGAAGAAGGAAGCTTTAGCTCTTTGCCTGCTTGTTCTCACTCTTGCTGGCAAGTCCACTCCTTCACTGGCATTAGAGCCTACTTCTTTGGGATTCTGATGAACACTGATGACCAGCCAAGACATCCAGCCTCATGGGCTAAACTATTTTATTCTTGGACCTTTCATTGGTAGACAGCCACTGTTGGACTAGCTGCACCACAGCCTGTAAGCCGTACTAATAAATATATATATATTCATTCATTCTATAAGTTCTGTTCCTCTAGAGAACCCTGACTAATACAATGTGCAACTCTTCAGTTCCACAAATCCGTGAGATCTACAGTGTTTATTTTTCTGGTTCAGGCTTATCTTATTTAACATAGTATTCTCCAAGTTCATCTGTGTTGTCTCAAGGACATTCTTTTTTTAAGGTTGGATTGTCTTCTGCTCTTTATATATGCATTTTCTTCTTTTGTTTCGTTTGGGAGATGGTTAGCTGGGGGTTCCACTGTGTAGCTCTGACTGGCCCAGAACACACTACATAGATGAGAGTGGCCCTGATCTTATAATTCTTCTGCCTCTGCCTCCTGACTGCCTGGCTTACGACCTTTTCTTTTCCCACTGCCTAGTTGATAGACACTTAAGTTGATTCCATGTTTTAGCTGTTGTACATGAGCCTGTAGTGAACATGGGAGTACATATTTCATTGGTTTCGTTTGAATGCATACCCAGTAGTAATTCTGCTAGGTGGCATGACAGTTAGTTTTCCCCTCTTGAGGACCCTCCATGTTGTGTTGCATAGGCTTGGTGCTAATGCACACTCCCTTCAACAGTGTGCATGAATTCCTCTCCCACCTGTGCTGACACACAGTGACTCTCACCTCTTTGATAAGCCAATAGCTGTTCAACAGAGGTGATGTGTTCTTCATTGAGATTTTAATTTATGTGTCTCTGATTACTGATGATGAACATTTTTTAATCTAACTATTGACCGTGTCTTTTCTAAAATGGCTGTTATGGTCCTTTGTTTTTCTTTGATTGGTTGGTTTGGTTTGGTTTGATTTGGTTTGGTTTTTTCAAGACAGGGTTTCTCTGTGTAGCTTTGGAGCCTGTCCTGGAACTTGCTCAGTAGACTGGGCTGGCCTCAAACTCATAGAGATCCACCTGCCTCTGCCTGCTAAGTGCTGGGATTAAAGGTGCATGCCACCACTGCCCAGCATGGTCCTTTGTTTTAATCAGTTGTCTTCTTGCTCTTGATCTGTTTGAAATCTATATATTTGGGATATTAACCCCTTATCAGTATATGGTTTGGAGTTATGAATAGTTTCTTGCTTACACTTATGTTATATTGATTACAATTGTAGCTAACTATAGTGCGCTCTAATAATTTTAACTGAAAACTTAACCCTCAAAGTTAATTAACTTGATATGTGAGTATATATTTTCATATACAGATGCTTGTTGTACATTCACTAGTATATATTTGCAGGAAGATCTCTGTGAATTTGAGGCTAGCCTGCTCTACAGAGTGAGTTCCAGGACAGCCAGGGCTACACAGTGAAACCCTGTCTCGGAAAAGCTGGGGAAAAAAAAAAATGAACGTGACACATGATTATCATTCACTTAACAGCTAGTCTCCACTTATGACTGAGTACATACCATGTTTGTCTTTCTGGTCTGGGTTACCTCACTCAGGATGATTTTTTTCTAGTTTCGTACATTTGCCAGCAAATTTCATGATGTCTTGGGGGGGTTGTTGTTTGTTCTGTTGTTTTAACTGCTCAGTAATACTCCATTGTGTACATGTACTACATTTTCTTTATCCATTCTTTGGTTGAGGGGCATCTAGGTTATTTTTAGTTTCTGGCTATTGTGAACAAAGCCACTATGAACATAGTTGAGCAATGTCCTTGTGGTAGGATGGAGCGTCCTTTGGGTATATGCCCAGTTTTCTAAGGAACCACCATATTGACTTCCATAGTGGCTGTACAAGTTTGCACTCCCACCAGCAGTGGAGGAGTATTAGTTATTCTTTCTCCATATCCTTGCCAACATGAGCTGTCACTTGGGACATAATAACTCTTAAACCCAGTGTATTAGTTTGCTTTTCATCCCTGTGACTGAAATTTCTGATACAAACAGCTTGAGGGAGGGGGTTTATTTTCTATTTTTAACTTATGGGTGTTGTTCCTGCCTGTATGTCAGTGTAGCACTTATGTGTCTAGTACCACTGGAGGTCAGAAGAGGGCATTGGATTCCCTAGAACTGGAGTTACAGATGTTTGTGAGCCACCATGTGAGTGCTGGGAATCGAACCCAGAGCCTCTGAAAGAATACACGATGCTCTTAACCAGTGACTCATCTCTCCAGCCCTCAATTTTTTTATTTTTAACTCATGGTTTAACTCGTTCCTTGGCTGCTTGGCCCCGTGAACTTGGACAAGAACATTTGGCCTTAGGTCGTGTAGCAGAGAAGCTTCTCCATCTCATTAGGGAGGGAAGAGGTGGGGGACTGAGCAGGGGGCCACGGGCAAAATGCCCCCCTCTGGAACAGTGGTCCTCAGCCTGTGGGTCGAGTCCCCTTTTGGGGGTCCAACAACCCTTTCACAGGGGTCTCATACAGATATTTATGATTCATAACAGTAGCAAAATTACAGTTATGAAGTAGCAATGAAATACTTTTATGGTTGGGGAGTTACCACAACATGAGGAACCGTATTAAAGGGTTGCAGCATTAGGAAGGTTGAGAACCTTCCTAGAACCTAGAATCTGCCTGTGCCCAGTGACATTCTGCAGCTAGGTCTCACCAGATAAAAGTTTCCAGAGCCCCCTTAGACTGCCAGCTGGGTGCTAAGGCCCCACACATGAGTTGGGTTTTTTTGCGGCAGGGGGGAGTGGCACCTCATATCCAAACCTTAACACTTAGCTACTAAAACTTGAAAAGAAATACTTGAAATTGCTTTCTACGCACGCACGCGCGCACGCACACTTTTAAATGGCTACTCAAGAACTAAAGGAGTTGCATACTCATAGAGACCAGACATCTGGGAAGCATTTCAGTAATGGTTAGAACACAGCCCTGCGGAACAGCATTCTCTGCCCCCTGTTATTTCCTGTCTTTAAGGTAAGCTTCAATAGTTGCTAGTAACCTGGCAGTTAGGGAGGTCTCAAGTGGATGGACCCTCCTCTACCACAGCTTCCTATTATTACTAGAAGATTCTTTGCTGTGGTCCCACCTCAGATATATATCAGATATTTAGATTTTTAAGATTGCTGTGGACATAGCACCATACGTAAAATACACAGCTTTAGTACACGTGTTTCTGTGTAGAAATCCCTGTTCCTCAGTACTGCGGATGGATGGTCTGTAAACAGTGGAGTGAGTTGGATGTGTACGGCCTACTGTTGATGTGTCTAGAGTAGTGCTCCTTTTCTAGTAGGGAGCACCTGTAAGCACTGGGTACTTCATCACACATGCTCAGGGGACCAGGGCAGTGGGGATTTTGGAGTTTTAGATTCCCTCTTCCCTCCAGACGCTGCTGTGAGGTGTGTCTGAGTGCACAGGTAGCGCATCCTAGGAGTGCGTAAACATTTTATTATCCCCAATTTGCGGCTGTTTCTGTTCATTGTAATAATTTCATGAATAAATGTCATTGTCATTGACTTCCAGCAGTCTACGTTATCTTCCCTGTGGGTCTTCCTGTCGTGATGTATTGTGGACCCTAATAAAATTTACCTGAAGATCAGAGGACAGAACAAACCACTAGATTAAACGTAGAGGCCAGGCAGTGGTGGCACACCCCTTTAATCCTAGCACTAGGAAGGAAGTGAAATAGCTGGGCAGAGAAAGGTATATAAGGCGCGAGGAGACAGGAACTAACGCCCTTTTTCAGCTGGAGCCCTTTTGGTTAGAGAGCTTTTTTGACTGAGGACTCAGAGGCTTTCAAACAGAGGATTCGTGGAGTTGGTGAGGTGAGATGTGGCAGTGGCTTGTTTCTTTGTCTCTCTGATCTTTCAGCATTTACCCCAATATCTGGCTCCAGGTTTTTTATGATAAGACCTTTTAAGATTCATGCAACATCTACCCATCAGCAGATATGGGCTGCAAAGTCCTATGTTGTCCTTATAATTGTCCTTTATAGTTTGGAATGAGTACAATTAAATACTTGGTAGAAAATTAGGTGTTTTAAGAAAAAAATGCAAGTTTTCAGTCTACAGCAATCTTGTAGTCATTTATTTTCCTGTAATGTAAAATGTGTGTGTGTGTGTGTGTGTGTGTGTGTGTGTGTGTGTGTGTGTGTGATCTGACAGCTAAATTCATTGTTTTCCATGCATGGTGTAATGATATCTAGAGAAGAAACAGTACTGGTTAAGGAGGAGCAGGAATTGACATTTGTAGCTTTGAAAATGTATCATAGAAAAGATTATTCTAAAGATGCTAACTTGAGATGTTCTAATGTCAAAATATTTCATCAGGAACAATGAGTGTTCCAGTGATCAAATAAATACCTTTATGTGCCAGGAGTGATGGAATGTGCTGGTAGTGCCATCACCCAGGAGGTGAAGGCAGGAAGATAGCTAATGTAAGGCCAGTGTGGGCTCCATGCAGGTTCTAAGCCAGCCTGGGCTGTATTGTGAAACAAAACAAAACAATAATAAAGTCAGAGAAATATTGAATTCATTCTTCCCTAGGTGTAAATACTCATTTGACGCTTCATAAATACAAGCAAAAATCAAGAATTTTAGAAAGATTAACAGGAGTTCAAGGGCAACTTGGGCTATAGAGTGAAACCCTGTATGGATTAAAGGGATGCACCACCACCACCCAGCTCATTATAGACTTCTTTATGTATGTTGGATTTTCCTGAGGTTTTTTTTTTTTTATAATAGGATTATTTAATAAGGGTTAACACAGAATATCATGGTTCTTCTTCACTGCGGTGATATTTTGTTTGTGCTCTAACAAATGAAGCTTGCCTAGAGATCAGAGTGTGGAGCTAGCCACTAGAGGCCAGGGAATGGTGGATCACGCCTTTAATCTCAGCACTTGGGATCTCATGCCTTTCTTTGATCCCAGGTACTTGGGAGGCAGAGGCAGAGGCAGGAGGATCTCTGTGAGTTTGAAACTAGCCTGGTCTACAGAGCAAGTTCCAGAACAGGCTCCAAAGCTACATGGAGAAACCGTGTCTCAAAAAAAAATAGAAAAAGAAAAGAAAAGAAATCATCTAGATTCTGTGGTTGTGCATTTAAGGAATGTTTTCAGGTAGTAAAACGTTTGCCTCAGGTTTGTTCTCGCCTTGTTTCTTACAGGTTGTAAAACTTGGCCCTAGGGTGGTAAAACACCCCATTGTAGACTGTTGTTGTTGTTGTTGTTGTTTCGAGACAGGTTTCTCTGTATAGCTTTGGAGCTTGTCCTGGAACTCGCTCTATAGCCCAGGCTGGCCTCGAACTCACAGAGATCTGCCTGCCTCTGCCTCTGCCTCCCCAGTGCTGGGATTAAAGGCATGTGCCACCACCACCCAGCTCATTATAGACTTCTTTATGTATGTATGGCTGAGGAGAGTGCCTGACTTTTCAAAAACAAATTAACATTTGGAAAATAATTCTGGAAAGGCTCCAGCATTATAAACCAATAGTTACTGGTGCCACTGTTTTGTTTTAGAATATGAATTCTCTGAGTGGAGAAGTTCTATTTACATTTGTGATGTATCCTCTCAGGGAATTGTTCCAAATACTTAATTTTTAGTTTGTTTCCTGTCCTGTGCCTCCACTGGGATCCTCATTGATTCCTGTTTGATGAATGATATCTGTATTTTCTGTTTGCCAGGCACTGTGGTGAATATAGTGGATTCTGAGTCTCTGCCCTTGAAGAACTCATAATTAGTAGAGGAAAAAAATGTGGCTTTTAGAGCAAAAGCTGTATTTCAGTGCTATCATGACAAAAGATCACCCCAAACCCCCAGTTACAATTTAGAAAAGTCTACAGTAATTCTCAGTTACCCAGAGAAGTTCCTTCAGATTAGACTCCCTGCAGTGCGAACATGTAGCTCTTGAGATAAATATCCACAATGGACTTACGTGAGCTGCGCTCATCTCCTATCCCAGGGGCTGACAGACAGTGCTAATCAACCATTGCCTAGTTACACTGAACTGTGTGCGGCTGGCATGATCCCCGATAGATAGTCAGCCCCGATGGTTTAGAGTTGAAAATACGTCATGCAGTAATTTCCGTAACCTTCTTTTCCCCCTTACAACACTGCAGTTTGGACCAGAAAATCCCTTTCGAACACAGCAAATGGCTGCTCCCAGGAATATGCTTTCTGGCTACGCGGAGCCAGCGCACATCAATGACTTCATGTTCGAACAGCAAAGGAGGACATTCGCCACATACGGTAAGGTGATGGTACATCTTCAGCAGTTAAGAGTTTGGCTTACTAAAAGCGTGAGTACTGTATGCCATCACTCATTTTGTTTCTGGCTTTTTCAGTTTATTCGTCTCGAGTTCACCAGAGAGGCAGTGTACCTTCTTACACACACCTCTACACACTGAGTGGGAAGTGGCATTGAATACTGAGCTTTTATTTTAAATCCTCTAATTTTTTCAGTCCTGAAAATAGTCTGTGGTCCTAAAACCAGGATGTTCCTTGTTATTGTTCTTAGTAATGAACATTTGTTATTAAATGTCTAACACATGGAGATTATTATTAAGTTGGTAAATGAAAATATAGTATGAAAAATATATTCATTATCTTATATATTTATTAACTTTATTCTGTTTCTCAAATCTTATTTCTTAAATATTTTCTCTTAGTTACTAAAAGATGTTAGCCAATAGAATAGTAACAAATCCATAGTATAAAATAACTATATTCTCTCAGTGATGGAATTTTTTAAAGTTAACTAGTATTAAAAATGGTTGTGAAAAGGATTTGTTCTATATTATTAGGTCATGAATCACCATGTCAAGAATACAGTCACAGTGAATATTGCACAGCAGCTGGGAATGTAGCTCAGTGACAGGCCACTGGCTGAGCATATAGGCCCTGGGTTCAGTCACCTGCAGCATAACTCAGGCAGTGTTGTTTGGTTTTTACTCTTTTTTGGGGGACCTGCCACCCAGCTCCCAAATAAATTTACACATGGAGGCTTACTATTACTTATGAATGCCCAGCCTTAGCTTGGCTTAGTTTCTAGCCAGCTTTCCTTATCTTAACTTATCCTGTCTACCCTTTGCCTCTGGGCATTTCCCGTTCTCTTACTTCTGTAAATCTTACTCTTACTCCGTGGCTGGCTGGTTGTGTAGCTGGGTGGCTGGCCCCTGGAGTCCTCCTTCTCTGGCTCCTTCTAGATCTCCCCTCCCAGATTTCTCCTTCTATATATTCTCTCTGCCTGCCAGCCCTGCTTATCTTTCTCCTGCCTCACTATTAGCCATTCAGTTCTTTATTAGACCATCAGGTGCTTCAGACAGGCACAGTAACACAGCTTCACAGAGTTAAACAAATGCAACATAAACAAAAGTAACACACCTTAAAATAATATTCTACTACAAAGCAGTGTGGTGATGTATTCCTGTAGCTTAGTATTTCAAGAAGTACAGGGCCTGAGGATCTGCAGTTCAAGGTCATCCTCATGTACATCCTCAGTTTAGGCCAACCTGGGCCACATGAGATCCTGTCTCAAAACAAACAACAATAACAACAAAAAAAGACTACATACTACTATAATCGCCCTAAAAGATTTCGTTGATACTTCTAGTGCAGTAAAAGGGTTACAAAGTCACTTGGTACCCTTTGCTTCTATGAGGAGTACATTGTAAGCCTACAGTAATGGCAGACACATTAAAAACTAAGTCAGGAGAGATGGGAATGTGGCTCAGTGAAGAACACTGTCACTGTCTGTTCTTCTAGAGGACCTGGGTTCAGTTCCAGCACCCACATGGTGGTTCACCGTTGTCTGTAACTCTAGTTCCAGGAGATCCAAAGCCCTCTTCTGCCTCTGTAGTACCAGGCACTCACGTGGTGCATAGACATACATGCAGGCAAAACACCCACACACATAAAAAACAAAAACAAACTTAATTATGAATTTATATATTCTAGCATATACTAAGTCAGACTTAAAGTTTTTGTTTTCATAGATTTTAGAAGGGGGCTATTTTAATAATTTAGATAGCTTAAGTCTCCTTAAAACAAAGCAGGATTAAAAAATAACAAATTATGTTTTTGTTGACATCTACTTTTCAAAGTACTTTACAGGAAAAAATAAGCATGTACAGCCATTAAGATTGCTTAGTTTGGAAGTGGACTGGTTTGAAAAGAAAGCCATTGTGGTGGTACATGCCTTAATCCCAGCACTTGGGAGGCAGAGGCAGGTGGATCTCTGTGAGTTCAAGGACAACCTGGTCTATAGAGCGAGTTCCAGGATAACCAGAGCTATAGAAAGAGACCCCCTGTCTCGAAGGGGTGGGGGTGGGGTGTTAAGTTTTGCTTCTCCCTGGAGAAGGCAGTGGGTTAGGTCAAAGGCTGTGCTAGCCAGTTAGAGTGTTAAAGACATAAAAAGTAAATGTGCAGCCTGGAAACTAAGAGATCTGATAGGTCTGAACCTGACTCTAGGTAGTAACTCCTAGGCTATGTGCCTAGCCACTTGATTTTTCACTCCTATACAAAGAATAAATACAAGGTTTTACATTGCTGCCCCTCATTTGGAAGGTTCTTGAGAAGGGCCTTGCTTACACTCTGTGCTACTATGTGAGAACTAAGAAGATGGCACATAAATCCAGGTTTACCTGAGTATCCTGTCCTAGCTCTGAGAGGCCACTGCTGGAAATAGAACAATACCACTCCTACCATCTCAGTAATGACTTGGGTCGATTTATACTCCATAGTGTGTTTAGTTTATGCTTGAGCTATCCTGTGAGAGTCCTTATCAGGGAAACTAGTCATTTACTGTAGCGACTCATTTCCTTACTTTATGGTTCAGCTTTTAGCTCCTAGTGTTGCTATTTCTCCTGGTGCTCTCGTCCCTGGTGCGTGTGTGAATTCTTTTTTCCTGTTCCTCCTTTTTCTCCTGAGTTCCTGGCCTATTTTATTGATGCTCTTAGGTGGGCAGTCTCTGTGAGGGCTCCTCCCATTGTTTGATGCTCTTAGGTGGGTGGTCTCCGTGAGGGCTCTTCCCATTGTTTGACTTCTACCCAGAATTTTTTCTCATCAGTCTTTAGATTGGGAAAGTAGAATTTTAAGTAAATGCCATTAGTTTCATCATAGTCATTATTATCAAGCATTTCACTTCAATATCAGTAGCAATTAACATTTTTTAAAATTGAGGTCGACTAGACTAACTTCTGTAAGAAATCCTTGAAGCATTAGATTTCATGTTAGTTCCAGTTTTCAATATTAAAGATGCCTTTTAAATGCAGTAGTGAATATTCTTATGCATAAACCTTATATTTCTTTATTATTGTTTTCTTAAATATATTTCCAAAGTAGGTCAAAGACTGTGTTTTTAAACTCGTAGTACATTATCAAGTTGCTTTCTGGAAGAATTTCCCCAGTTTATTCTACCATGAGATACATGGAAGGCCATGTATGAAAGCTTTGCTTTTACCCAGGACCCATGTGATTGATTTTTCCTTTGTTATATGATAATCAAAATAGTATGTCTCTATTTCAGTTTGATTTTTCTGGACTACTAATGAGATTGAAAGTTTTCCTATATGTTTGCAAGTAATCCTTTGTAAATTGTTTATAATATTTTTATTAACTTATAATATTTTATAACCATGAAAGTGTAATAATAAACTTAGTGTTACAACCATTTCAAGTATAACTACCAAAAGGAGAAAAAAAAGTAAATATTAATTTAGTTGAAAAGGCAAAATGGAATATAAGCTTCAGAAAGATACATGAGCATACTTTAAAAATCTGCAATGAAGGTCTATTACTTTTTGAGATGGATAATAAAAAACTAGTTGAACTGAGATCCTATAGTGTTAGATTTAGATCTTGTCTTGTCCCTGGAGACTTCTAGAAGTATGTGTCCCTACATGTTTTAATCTCTCATTTGTGAAAGGGAGATCATGTGACATACTCATCACCTAGGGTGAAAGGAGGCAGTGAGGATGGTAGAAGTACTGATGAAAGATTTTAACAGAGCCTCAGTTCCTTTCCTTGGGACCGGCGAGATGAGCTGGGTGGGGACTGGCGGATGAGCTGGGGACTGGTGCTTACACAGAACAAGGATGACCAGGAACACCCACCTTCTCCCCGTTCCACCCCTGCAACACCATGCAATGCCATTCATGTAAACATAAATCTCATTTCAATTACACTTTTGATAAATGTTTACGCTTGAAGTGGACATTTTTAAACTTAGACTATTGGTCTGGATTCTGTATAAGACTTATAAAAGTCTCGTTAAAAAATTCAGGTACAGGGCTGGAGAACTGGCTCAGTTAAAGGTGAAGGCACAATATTCTGTATATCAAAGGTTACCAAAGGCAAGATGTGCTGCATGTAACTGTGGTCTTCAATGGTCCAACAGAACCCAGGGAAAGAAAGTCTACCCAAATGCACTCATGTTAGTTTTTCCCAAGTCCACTAATACAATAAATGCTTGGTATAATCAGTCTTCATAATAGTACAGCTTATTCACAGGAGAAGGCCAGATCATCAGTTAGTCTATGGTTCACAGTCTTTTTGTATATCAAAGATTACAAAAAAAGACTTCTATTATCCCACAATTCAAATAAATTAATATACAAACATTGTAGGTAAGTATTCTCATGGATCTTGAAGCTTCTTTTCCATTGTGAGTTTTCAGTGGAGTTTACTTTTTCCCTATTGGTAGTCATTCTTGAAATGGTTGTAACACTAATTTTATCATTATACTCTTAAACCTGAATGAAGTAACTGATGGCGTTTGAGCCTGTGGTTTCCAAGATTCTACTCCAAGCCACTCTTCTGACATCAAGCGCTCTCCTGGCTAAGAACATGCTTTAATGGTAGAAAAGGAAGACTCAGTGCAATTGAGCTAATAGCCAGATGGTTGGTTCTATTCCGGTATACCATAAGAATGATTTGAACTCCTACATCCTTGGCCTGCTTTAAAGTTATACTTCATAACAGATCTTTTTTATGTTTCCCCAAAGAAATTCAGTCTTCAGCTGCAAAAATAAAAATAAATGTTTAATCCATCCACTGGTACATGCCCCTTAAAAAGTGCAGTGGTGCTTTTCATGGTTGTGGACATGGTTGTAGGCCATAGCCTGATCTGGTCGACTCTCTGAATATGCTAGATTATTATGAAGACTAACTTGATCAAACATTTATTGTAATAGCACATCCACTCAAGAAAAATCTGATTTGATTGTGCATATTCTTTGTTTTCCTTGGTTCCCTTTGACCAATGAAGACCACAGATACATGCAGCTGTGTGCTGTTTGTGTGCACCTGTGTGCCGTGTGTGCAGCTGTGCGGCTGTGTGTGCGGCTGTGTGTGCGGCTGTGTGTGCAGCTATGTGCCATGTGTGCAGCTGTGTGCCGTGTGTGCGGCTGTGTGCCGTGTGTGCGGCTGTGTGCAGCTGTGTGTCATGTGTGCGGCTGTGTGCCGTGTGTGTGTGGCTGTGTGCCGTGTGTGCGGCTGTGTGCAGCTGTGTGTGCAGCTGTGTGTGCAGGTGTGTGCTGTGTAACTGGTTGAAGGATCATATTCGTATACCAGCAGATCGCCTTACTTCTCTTACCACAGAAACATCAGGAACTGCTTTTAAGAATCATATTTTAAGATTGGAGACTGCCCTTACTTACGAAGGATATTTTCTAAATAATAGCTGTATCTTCTATATATCTTCTTGTCCTGTCTCTTTTCAGTTTAATAATTAATACTCTAACTGTAATATCCATTATCAAGAAGGAAAAGAAAATAACTTCTAATTTTCTGAACACAGAATGCACCTCCATTTGAAGCTCTGAGAGAATTTGAAACTGCACTTTGAATTCACAGCTAGAAAGGCTCTTGGTACTGAATGTTTAGTCATCCTCTGAAATACTGCTCCCTCCAGTCTTCCATGATCCAGCCTGACATGGGGGGTCAAGTGTTGTAAATGAAAATGGAACTCAGAAAGGAAGGCCTAATCCTTGGGGACACTCTTGTTATCTGGAAAGGAAAATATGAAATAGGTGTTTGCAGACAGTAATAAAACCAGTTGTAAAAGGGGAGTTGGTCATTTATACCCCTTTGCTTTCAGGCTATGCACTGGACCCTTCCTTAGATAATCATCAAGTGTCTGCCAAATACATCGGTTCTGTGGAAGAAGCTGAAAAGAATCAAGGTAATGTATTTGGAGCAGGTGATTATAATGAGCGTCTCACAGTCGTCAGACAGCAGGGAGAACTAGTGTTTTGTGTAGCTCCCGACACCACGTCACCCACTACAATCATTCTGTTAGTTACTGCAGAGGTAAATTTGGCAATTGGCCTCTGACTGCCAAGCTACATTTATCAGAAAAATTCCATACTAGGTGTCTGTTGAAATAATTCTTGACAAAATTACTGTGATAGCAGATTTTTAATGTTGTTAAAATGTATGTTCCTACTCACTTAGTAGGTGTGACAAACATAACCTAAATGCCACCCTACTACAAAGCACATCAGAATATTGGAACCTTATTTATAAAATGTGTTCGTTGCTTAACCCTGTATTATGAAGCTGCCTTTTTTTTTTTTTTTTTTTTTAGTTTTTTTTTTCAAAACAGGGTTTCCCCATGTAGTTTTGGTGCCTGTCCTGGATCTCACTCTGTAGACCAGGCTGGCCTCGAACTCACAGAGATTTGTCTGCCTCCGCCTCCCGAGTACTGGGATTAAAGGCGTGTGCCCCCACCGCCTGGCTATGAAACTGCCTTCTTAGTATGGGCTAATTAGTATTGAAATACAATTTAAATTTGCTTTGTTGTAACACAGAGCCCAATAGAAACTGCTTCAAGTTCATGTAGATGGGCTTTTTTTCCCAGTTACACCTCTTCACACACACACACACACACACACACACACACACACACACAAAATTAGATTCTTAGCTTGTGACCATGACACTCGATTTCAGATTAGTGGGTGCAAACAATATACAGCCTTTACCTACTGATGAAATCGAAAACATCATCATTTGTCAATTTTTCTAAGGTTGACATTAGAGACCAAGTTGACATCATATGGAGTAAATACCAGATTCTGTGAAACACTGTTCAATTTGTATTGTTGTGTACACATGAAATAAAAATGAATTATTAAGCATTTACCGTAGTTTAATTCCAGTTTTAAATGATAAATTACTGTTTATTTTGGTTTTCAGAATTGCTGGTATCTTGCTGGGCATGATAGTACACATCTATAATCTCAGTTAAGGCTATCCTGGGCTACATGAGACCTTGTCTCTAAAACAAAACAAAAGTCCATCAATACTGATTTTTTCCCCCACACCTTACCCCAGATCTGTCATGAGTCTTTAAAAGCCCAAGACCAGCAACCTGGTGGTCCCCGACTGCCTGGGACCTCTCCTACCAACAAGAGCTGTCCTCCACGCTTCTAAAGCCAGTGGTAATAAACCTCTCTCTAAAACTAAAAACACAAAACCAAAAGAGGCTGTATACCATTGGAAGTTACATGTCTTTTAAAACCTGTTCCAATTTGAAAAATATCTCAACATATTTTCCTAGAATGCCAAATTTCTTCTTGTCAGCAAGAGTGGGTCTGTATGGCAGATTCAGACAGATTTTGATTTTGGTTGCTTATAATTACGTTAGCCAAATAAAATCATGATGTTGATATTTCTAAAGAATATAGGCTTGCTTACTTACTGTTTATGTTTGTTGTTAATGTAGGTTTAACTGTATTTGAAACTGGTCAGAAGAAAACAGAAAAGAGGAAAAAGTTCAAAGAAAATGATGCATCTAATATTGATGGTTTCTTGGGACCGTGGGCAAAATATGTGGATGAAAAAGATGTAGCCAAACCTTCAGAAGTAAGCCTTGATGTTTTTCATCGTCAGTTCCAGTGTGTGCTGTCATGTCTGTGTTGATAAATGTGAGATTTCCCTAGAGGACCCATGACTCATCAAACTTGCTCAGCCTGAGCTGGCTGAGAAAATGTAAAATTTCTTTGCTTTTCTTTGCAGTGTTTGTATTTGCCTTTTTTTTCTGCTGTATAGTCTCCTGTGCTCTTTTGACTAACATAGAAGATGGAACCATGTTTTAATAAAATTCTCTTTTATAATGCTCATAGGTTGCCTGCTTGCTGCCTTCCCATACCTGACAGGTTGTTACTACAGAGTCAGCCTTGCTTCATTCTGGAATTGGCGGGGGCTGTACTTACTAATTTATTTTTCAATCTTAAGTTTTATCTATATTATTTTTTAAAAGACTCCTGGGAAGTTTATAAAGTAGAACTACAGAATTCTCCCCCACCTCTCACCTCTACCCCACTGTCTCTGAGAGCTGGGCTCTGTTCTAGGTTATGGAACACGGTGATGGGCCAAATCAAGACACTCTTGTCCTTAGGAAGCTTGTACTCTGGCTGGCTGCTTACATCTGTGTGACTTAGTGCATGTGTATGCTAGCCTCTACTTTAGATGTCAGGTCTGACTTGTTTGTTATAGATGTGGATTGGCTATTTCCCTCTCTTCCCCTTCCCAGCTCTCCCCCAAAAGGTTGATCTTAAATCCGTGGTTGTTGCGTAGGTCCTCGTGAAGACATGAAAGCAATTCACTGAAAACAATGCTGGCTTCGAAAACTCAGTATCCGCTTTGATACCGGATTTCCTGATGGCTTGGCTCCTCATTTGCATAATTAGCGTAACACATGAAATGTATTTCTAGGTGTTCCAGAAGTGTGAACTACACACACACACACAAACACACACACACACACACACACACATACATACACAAACATAATCAGTTTAAAAATATTGCCAGGCATGTGTTTAATGTCATCTTGTGATCTGTATAGGAAATAATCATCTCTGGTTGTGAGAGTTGCCATTGCTATCCTAGGAGACGTATTTGTAAACCTCATTTTAGAGAGTATACAACCCAACAGTGGGCATGATGAGATTTTCAGACATTCATTTTAAAGTTCACATCTTTGTTTCCTTAGGAAGAGCAAAAGGAGTTGGATGAAATCACAGCGAAGAGGCAGAAAAAAGGCAAACAGGAAGAGGAGAGACCTGGGGAGGAGAAGACGATCTTACATGGTAACACAGTTTTCACATCTTTACTGTTATGAAAATCTATGGTGTTCATTTCCGTTCCATATAATACCAGTTCTTACTGTCGGCTGCTAGTATGTGACCAGTATATTAAGGACAATTTGCATGCTACAGAAATCACCGTAGACTTTTTATGCCACTAAAAGGGGAAATGCAGTATGATTAAAGGTAAGCACAGATAATTTCTGTATAAGTATCAGTGGATATTTTAAAAAAGAGTAAAGAAGAAGCTTGAATGGTCCATAAGTTCTTTCCTAAAATAGTGTTGATACCTTACGTGTATCAATCATTTAATTTCATTTTTAACCCAAGCCAAATAAATGTTCATGGATCATCATATATTACATTTTGCTCTCACAGAATAAACTGTTTTCCGTAAAAGTAGATTTGAGATTACTAGACTTTTAAATTACTATAATGTACCTGTTCATTAAGAATTAGTTACAGTAGTTACCACCACGGGAATTCCGTTGTGGTGACCAGCTCAGAGAATGATTCAGCACTGGCCATGCTGCTTTGTCACATCGAGTACTTAGGTTTCAGGAGGCCACATTTAGCCTCTGTCTAAGGAGTCTGGCGGTGCTGCGGGCTTGTACCATGAGCACCATAAGCAGTAACCGGCAGTGTTACCGAACACCTAACCTGTACCAGGCAAGCTGCCAGGTTCTGTAGGTACTCTATTATTTCAATCGGCTGCTTAAATTTTTTCTACCTGAGAAATACCTCTGTGACCCTTGCTGTACCTAGTAAGTGTGTAAAACCAGCGTACAAATTAAACAGTTACCTGATAATTAATTAAAGACATTTTTTAATTTTGGTATATAAATTCTACTATTCTTTCAAGATGAAAACAAGTTTTCATACTAATGAAATCAATGTTCTCATTTATTTTTACATAAGAAGTAAATCTTGGTTGAATATTTGATACTGCAGGAGGTAGAGGGCATTTTAATTTTAATTTTTAATTTTTCAGACTTGGTCAATATTTTGACTTTATAGTCATCAATGCTGAGAACACCACTTCACATGAATATATAGTATAAAATGGCAGATGAATATTTAGGGCCATTTCAGAAATTGTTGGAAATTCTGTCCTAATTCTAAGCCAGAAGTCATTTAGTAATTTTCAGTGAAGCTCAAACCAACCACTCAAATAGCAGCGTTTTAAACCAAACAAACCTGGTCCAAAGGTATACTAATTGGATGCATACATGCTAAGGATGATGGTAGGAAAATTGAACATCTTTGTTTTCCAAATTGAAGCATTATGTGTCTAGAATGGCACAGAGCTTTGTACAGTGAACGCACTGCAATTTATAGCATGCAGTAGTGTTAAGTCTGAGCAGAGAGTTCTTTAAGCTGCACTGACGTTACAGGAGTGACAGCGTGCACAGTGCAGAGTGCACATGGTGTATGTTCAAGACTTCCGGGAGCTGCTGGACTTGCACAGTGCAGCTCCGAGAAGCTCTGCTGGAAACACCGTAGATTCCTTACGCGTTTGATTAGAAATTCACGTTGGGCTGCGGCCATACAAGCTGTGGTCTAAGCCACCCATGTACCTTGTGAAGTTTGCCGTGAAATGGAGAAAGGCAGATGTAGTGGAAGCAGACAGGTAAAGTGGGAAGACAGGGAAAAGGAGAGCTAATACTTGTCCTTTGTTAACTTCTGACTTGGCCTGTTCCGCCTCCAGTTCTTTAACAGTGACGCGAAAGACCTAACTCTTATCTTTTCATCCCTCATTGTATTGTGTTGTCGTGGAGCCTTTATTACTGACATGTAGCTGAGTTAGAGAGCTGTAGATCCTATTAGAGGTCTCATACCTCTTGGGCGTTTCAAAATGCTAAAATACTACCTTACGTTGTAATGATAGCAAGGTCCCAGGAGCTTCATTTTAGCCAACCCATGATCTTAGCATTTAGCATCATCAGCGTGTTATTACCTCAGTCTCAGGATGGACACTAGACCTATGCATTTGTTACTGCTTTAAGAATGCGATTTCAACGACTATGGCTTATGTTTATTTATGCCTTTCTTTTGACTTTTTGTTTTTTAGTTAAAGAAATGTATGACTATCAAGGCAGGTCCTATCTTCACATACCTCAGGATGTTGGTGTTAATCTACGGTCATCTGTGCCGCCTGAAAAATGTTATCTTCCCAAAAAACAAATTCATGTGTGGTCTGGACACACCAAGGTAAGGCAGCTGAGTGTTCCCACTATAAAACACAAAGGGAAGCCGGTGTGAAACTTCAGCTGTTAATACAGGCCGGTTAGGACAGAATAGGAGCATCAAACTCAGGGTAAATAAATGCGAGATAGGCTTTGGAGCGTCCTACATGGAGCGGTCACTCAGCGGTCTTCAAGGCTGTCCGGGTTGCTCATGACTTAAGCTTTGTGGATCAGTGTCCATCCTCCAGACTGTTGCTTGTTCCTCCCCCACAAGTACCTGCTGCCATCTGCTTCTGCTTGGCACCACACGGGAAGTACTGGGCAGATGGCAGCGAGTCTCTGCTCGGCCTCAGGAATGTGGCTTTGCTCCTGGGCCTGTTACATACCAGGGGAAGTGCTCCTTGCTCTCTCATCCAAGGCAACGTTTTGTGTTTTAAATGATCTTATTTAAATGATTTTAAAATATTTCAAAGGGAGATATTTGCAGACTTTGGAGGCCGGTGTTCTTTGTCTTCTGCAGTGTCCAGCTGTTGGTTTCCAGATCTTTGCCAAGAACAGGGAAGCACAGAGAAGAAGGGAAAGAAGTGGGGCTTGTAGCAGGTTGCCTGGCTCAGCCTAAGGAAGTGAAAATTTACAGTTTAAAGTAAAAAGCCTCTGATAGTGTCGCTATACAGCCTCTTGGAGCACTGATAAAGGCTATTCCAGAACACGATGCTTGGGATAAAGAAAAATAGCAAATTGGGCTGCTTGCAACATACTGTCTTTTTTAACGCTTCGGGCACTAATGAGGTGCCTTTTTCCAGGGTGTCAGTGCGGTCAGGCTGTTCCCTCTTTCTGGACATTTGTTGCTGTCTTGTTCCATGGACTGTAAAATTAAGGTGAGTTTTCAGGAACCCAGGGAGAGTGCTGCCAGAGCCAGGGTTTGGTTATGTTGGAATAATCATAAATAAATTTGGGGTTGTTGGGCAATTAGAGGCTAATTGTTTTCTGTTCAGCCCTATGTATGTAGCTGTTTATGGACTGTGTCCAAACTTGTAGATTCAGATATGGCTCTGTGGTCCAATTGGCTGGACTCTTTTTAAAGCTCAGACGACTGATTAGGATGTAATCCAATCACTTTGGCATTGGGCACATAAATATTGAATCAGGAATAATGCATTTTTTATCGAGGTTATGGATATGTAACTGAGTTTGTTTGCTCCTCAGACTGACTGAGGAAGGAAAGCTATGTGATGGAAACCCCATGTCCAGAGAGTAGACAGTGTAATTTACCCTTTTCTGTTGAACACTTGGACACCAGCTAGCAGCAATGCCCTCAGCCCTCTCCCACTCAGTGTTCTCAGGAAGGTCCATCTTAACCCTCTTCCCAGCTGCAGAGTGTAGCAGGAAAAGCGAGCTGTCAACTCTTGTCTACACGAATATGAAGAAAACTTGTTTGAAACCCTAAGTTTTCAAGAATAGTTGGTATCTTTGTGTCTCTTCTGTGTCCAGATCATAGTGGTGGTTCAGTAGATACAACTGTGTAGCAGTCCTGTGGCTTAGAGAGTCACCTTGTTAAGAATTTGTCCTTTTCAAGTAGTGATAAGTATTCTCAGTATATAAAGCCACTGTGTTTGATGGGAGCAGCCCTGTAGGCATTTGTCTGTAATAGAAACCCTTTGTCTCTGATTAAAACAGTTTCTCAGAAAACCCCTAATTTTCTTTAACTTCCATTGAGATTACGCTCTTCCCTTGGATCGAGAAACAAAACGTAAAGTGGAATGTAGCTCCCGCCTGTAGACTTTTGTAGGTCCAGCCAGGACCCAGGCAGGCACAGGCGTGTGTTCCAGCTTCAGTGGAAGCATACCTGAGCAGGAAGGCCAAGGAAGGGGAGGGGGAGAGTGGAGTGTGCTTGGGAGAAGGAACAGAGCAAAGCAGCGTGATGAGTGCTGGAACCCACAGCAGTGGTGTGGTTGCCGGAGCATGAAATATACGAGGAAAAAGAAATAATTGCAGTCCCAGGCAAGGGAGCAGGTCCCAGACGTCCTTGTCTGGCCTGTACAGGACCTGAGGCTTCCGTCTGGTTGGCATTAGGTGGCCAGAAAATGCTTTCTGTCTTAGAGCGCCAGCAACATGGGGAGTTTGAGGTAGATAGAGCGATGCCAGTTTTGAAGACTTTGTGTTTATCTGCTTTGAGTATGATGAGAATTAGGAGCCATAGGTGATAATTTCATATAGATTCTATATGTGTTACTTCAGAAAAGTATTTTTAAAATGCTTTTCCATACTAAAATGGTACATAACAGCAGTCCTAAAATCACTAATTCCTTTAAAATTAGTTTATAATGTTACAAAAGTAAAAACTATTTCTCGTAGAAAAATACAGAAAATACAGAAAAAAACAGTAAGAAAATAAAAATACCCAAATATACTCCATATATAGCTAAATCCTCTTGATACTTTGATGTAAAAACCTCTTCAAGTATAAAGAATATATGTGTATATATCTGTGTCCCAAAAGTGTAACACAAAGTGGCAAACTAGTCAATATTTAGTAATTAAATCCATGGTGCCTACAAAGATATGCATATACACATAGCTAGTGAAAGACTGTTGCTATTGATAAAGACTTGCATTAAGGTTGATATCCCCAGGGCTAGGTGCAGAGCACATGATTAGTGTACATGAGGTCCTGGGTTCAATTTCTAACACCATAAAGAAAAAAATTAATATTGTCATGTGTTTTTATTTTCTCCAGCTATGGGAAGTTTATGGAGACCGGCGCTGTCTGAGAACATTTATTGGTAATATTTCTTTTTCTCCCTGACTGTAAATCTGTTTAGGAAAACTTTTGCAAGAATGATAGCATCCGAAGCAGTAATTTGACTCCCCTGATGTGAAGGAAAGTACTCAGGTCTACTGAGCCGAGTCAGGAAGGAATGCATCTCTGTAGGTAGCAAAGAAGTCTAGGGAGTGAGGGTGTCCCAAGCAAAGCTGGTCTGAGAAAGAAAGCTGGCCATACTGGGGACCACATGGAATTGCCACGCCAGGGAGTAGGAGGGACAGTGTGGATAAAAGTAGAAGGGGACCACGGAATGGAGAACCAGGCGTGCCACTGTGACGGAGACTGTATCCTAATGGCGGGGAAGAGCCATTTAACAGCCCTTTCTAGAGAAGTAATGTGATTGGAAGTCTACAAAGATTACATGGCAGCCGGGCGGTGGTGGCGCACGCCTTTAATCCCAGCACTCGGGAGGCAGAGCCAGGCGGATCTCTGTGAGTTCGAGGCCAGCCTGGACTACCAAGTGAGTTCCAGGAAAGGCGCAAAGCTACACAGAGAAACCCTGTCTCGAAAAACCAAAAAAAAAATAAATAAATAAAAAAATAAATAAAGATTACATGGCAATCTGGAGTCTACCTTGATAGGCAAGCCAGAAGTAAGGAAATCAAGTGTACAGTTATTTTATTAGTCTCTATTCAGAATGGTGAGAGCTTGAACTAAAGCACAGAGACAGAAGGAAGACTTTGATGAGATTCAGTAACAGGAAGTGAGTGACACACGGCAGAGACCCTAGATGACTCCCAGGTCGCCCGCCGGCCGCCAGATGAGTGGTCGTGCTGTTCAGCAAGGGAGGGAGCAGAAGGTTCTGGGCTGTGGGGTCTGAGCAGCTGTGAGGATGTCCGTGAGCTGCAGGTGAAGCTGGAAACGAGGTTGGCAGCGAGCAGCTGCAGCATCGGAACAGTGGGGTCGAGAAAACTCCGGGAAGCTAAGCAGTGGACCCCGGGAGGACAGGTTGTGCCAGTACGGCCTGACAAACGTCTCTGTCCTTGTCCTGTTACTCTTTCCAGATTTAACTGTACCACACTGAAATGTTGTGGATCACGGTGGCTCTGTTTTTAGATTCAAGTGGGAGTCTGTTCTCCCATGCTATGCTAACGGTGTGGGTGCTCTATGCAAGTAGATACTAAGATACCACACCAGCGCACAAGACCTCTAGGGAAACCGTTACCTGTGTCCAGGGGAAGAAATGTCCCTCGGATACAGCGGGTTGGAGCTCTGCCTCACTGATACTGCCAGAATTCCCAGGGGAAAACTGGAATTCCCTGCAGACAGCCACTCTGCAGGGGGTGGGGGACTGCTGGTGGCCATGCTCTCACTTGCTTGTTGCTATGGCGCTTCTGCCTGCGCCCGCCTGACTGGAGTTCTGTGGTGGGGGTGGTTCCAGGATGCAGCCCATGGTTGACAGTTTGAGCCACGGACATTTTGTGAATTATTTGTGTCTTGGTCATAGTGAAAAATGGGCACGTTTCTGCTTTTGTTTAACTCTATTTTATTTGTCTCAAAAACTTTGAAAAGATTCATTGGTCTGGCAAGGTTGACATCCAGATACAGCATAATTGGGGCCCTGAGATTAATTTAGTGTCAGAATAACATCTTTTAAAAAATAGAACTAGCATCATGGTTTTGAATCAATTTTTACGGCATTAAATAACGTGATCCCAGAAATATACAATTACGGAATAAGGGCTACAATTTCCTGCACTTGAGGTTTGGGACACTTTGTTTTCACTTCTAACATGGTGAGCAGTCTGGAAGTGAACCCCAGAATCTCAGCTTCATTTCTTTCGCTGACAGTAATTAGAACTTTAGATCTCAATGAATTCTTGGCTGGTTAGTCATCATTAGGCCTTTTCCCTTGGTTCTTACCGAAATGTAATGTATTAGAACCTCCTGCAGAGCATCTTGAAGGAAGACACCTGTCACCCCCAGAGCCTGTGCCCACAGATTGTTGGTAAAGCAGGAGATGGGTGGCAGGGAGAGTGCAGACTGGCAGCGTCCTTGAGACCACAGTTTAGTACTTCTCTTGTGCAAGGCGCTTATGCAGGGCAGCACCTGATCTCACCTCTGTTGGCTCTGCTTCTAGGTCACAGTAAAGCCGTGAGAGACATCTGCTTCAACACTGCAGGGACACAGTTCCTCAGTGCGGCCTACGACAGGTACCTGAAACTCTGGGACACTGAGACGGGTAAGTGCGGCTTACTCTCCAGAGTTAACACTGTGGCCCTCTGGTGAAGTGATGCCTTCTCCAGCCGCCGTTCCTCGTTACTGAAAATCAGCTGATAGCATAAGTGTGTGCATGGACTGAAGCTCGTCTGTATAACCGGTGCTTTCCCTGGGAAGCGCTGTCCTCACCCGTATGGTTTATACAGCCCACGTGTTGATGGACTAACCAGCGCACACTGGTCTGTCCACTGTCTAATTGATCTCCTTATCCCCCACATCTCCTAGTGTAGTCATTGACAGACCAAAAGCAAATTGAATCAAACTGAGGTGAGTTCTCAGTTCAGACTACACATTGCCATCATCTGGAGAGCAGCACGTCACTCCTGCCTGGACTCCACCCTCCTGTCAGTGTGTGGACTGGGCTAGTGTCCCCAAGGCTAAAAGGCAACCGTCCTACAGCTCTTAAAAGCTAAGATACATGTAAAGTATAAAGGGCACAGGTGTTGAGTGATTGCTTTTAATAGGAAACTACAGCTTTGTTTTAAACACTGCCAAGATCAAGACATAGAGCATTCCAGCATACAGTAGAGTTCTCGTGCCCTTCCCTCGTCTGCACCCACTCCGTCACCACAGAGCTGCTCCCTCACCACAGAGCCTTTGCCTGTTCTTAAACTTGTAGATAGAATCACGCCATAACTTCTCTTCATTTCTGACTCATCACTCAGCTTGACATCTAATATTCACTCTCATGGCTCATGCCAGAGTGTTTTTCTGTTGCTCAAAATATCCCGTGCATTGATGTAATTAGAATTTGTCTCTAAAACTGGTGGTACATTCCTTTTGGGAAAACTGTGTATGTGAGTATGTGTGTGTCTGTGTGTGTCCCCACCTTACTGCCTTGAGGTAGGGTGTCTCAATTGAACCGGAAGCTTACTGGCTTTGCTGGCCTAGCTGGCCAGCAAGCTCCCAGGATCCATGTGTCTTTGCCCCCCAGTGCTGGCTTCACAGACATGCACAGCCATGCCTGGCTGTTGACCTGATGTGGTGATTCAAACCCAAGTGCTTACACTTGCACAGAAAGGGTTCCTACCAATTGGTCCATCTTCCCCAACTCCTGAAAAAAATTTCATCATTCAAAATCTAGGAAAAGTAGCGGTGTAGTGGCTGTAAGCAAGCAAGCTGCCCTTCCTCAGAATTCATTAAGTAATGACTACTCGGTAGATCTTTATGCCATTGCCATCCTTTAGGAGTGGAACTTATTTTTCTTGTTTAATTTGACTCTTTGGTTTAGGACAGTGTATATCAAGATTTACAAACCGAAAAGTACCCTATTGTGTCAAGTTCAATCCCGATGAAGACAAGCAAAATCTCTTTGTGGCTGGGATGTCTGACAAAAAGATCGTGCAGGTACGCCTTTTTCAATGTCTGTCTCCGTTAGGCCTGGTGAAGAGAACAGAACATCCCCTTCATCCATGTGGGCTGCTTTGAGGGCCCTCGCGTGATCTCAGAAGGGAGCGGCCCGTTCATGAGCATGGGAACTAGGAGTCTCTTCAGGTTCCCAGTAGAGCCTGCTGGTTGTTGTGTGTCCTCACCTCTGTCCGTCCTTCTCTCCTGTGGCTGCACAGTGGGACATCCGCAGTGGAGAGATTGTTCAGGAGTATGATCGGCATTTGGGAGCTGTCAACACCATTGTCTTTGTTGATGAGAATCGAAGATTTGTGAGCACGTCGGACGATAAGAGCCTAAGAGTTTGGGAATGGTGAGTTTTCATCAGTAAAACATCTGACTTTATAAAGCAAATAAATAAATACATAAAAAATGAAATTTTAGCCAAAGTCAAAGCCTGATAATATGCAGCTATTTGCATTTTTTTCCAGCCAAAGTGTTTTAATTATTTAAGTACTAACAATTTGGAAATTGAAATCTAAACATACTAACCTTCACAGTCTTTGGAGAATCCTCCAAAGTAGCTGGTTTTGTGGTCATGGTAACTGTCCTATTGTGGTATCACAATTCTTGTTTATGTATGTGTGTGCGAGAGTGTTGGCTTGTGTTTCACTGCGGACATGCGGAGGTCAAGGACAGCTCTGGGGAGTCCGTGCTCCTTCATTGGAGGGTCTGAGATCGAACTCGGGTCTACACAGCAGTGCTTTCACCCGCCTAGCATCTCGCCAGCCAGTCACGTCCTTTATAGATACCTTATTCATCTTGCAAATCGACAGGCAAGGTGTAGGGTGTTTGACTACATTTTGTTACGTGGGGGTCACACATAAAGATCCTGGCCTCAGAACGAATCCAAAGAAAATACCAATGTAGTTAGCTTTTAGTTTTCCTAATGCCTGCTTCGTAATCATCCACGCTATAAGTTGCCCTGTATCATCAGCTTTAAACAAGCATTTTGCTTCTTGAATATAATCAGAATATATTGAATACTTTTTCCTTTTATCAAAAAAAAATGTTTTTCTAAAGTCAAAAAATACTTAAGCTGGTTTCATTAAGTGGCATGATTGTTTTATGATTCAGTTGCAAATAAGTAAGTGCTAATCTTTCTTATCAAAATCAGTCGTTGGGTGGAACCCAGCTTGTTTTTATAGTCACAAAGCACAGCTCAGTGGAGGCCACAGCCTTGCAAGGACTCAAAAGTACACCTCCCACCCAACCCCGATGTTGCAATTCAAGAGAAAGCAAGCAGCCTTGAGCCTCAGCCAGGGTTTCCTCCTCAGTCTGGCTGCCATGGAGAGCTGGGTGGGCTGACTAGGCCCTTGGTATTGTTAAGACAGTTGAGGGAATTTCAGATTGAATGCAACTTGCAACTTGTACACAAACACTGTGACCTTCAAGATCATCCCCAAGGACACTGGCTGTACTTTGTGTCTAATCTTACCATTTAGCTTCATTTACCTTCATCCTTATGGGTCTGTCGTCAGAAATGGTGCTTCTTAAGACATTTAGTGGGAGAGTGCTGGCCTAGCAAGGCCCACAATGAAAGAAAGGAAGAGGGAGGGAGGGGAAGGAGGGACTTGTTTCCTACAGGAAATCTGATGTGAACACTGGTGTTTTTGTCTGGATGGTTTAGCTTGGTTTGGGGTGTGTGCACCTGGTGTGTGCACACTTGTGAGAATGCACACATCGCGTCTGCATGTGTGCAGAGGCCAGACAAGGACGTCAGGTGTCTTCCTCTATCTCCAGTCATGTCTGGCTATCACATGGGTGCTGGGGATTTGAACTCAGGTTCTCACACTGGTACAGCAAGCACTCTTAACCACCGAACCAACTTCCCAGCCTGACACCAAGTCTGTGTGTGTGTGTGTGTGTGTGTGTGTGTGTGTGTGTGTGTGTGTATGGTGTGTGTGGGTGTGATGTCAGTGGTATGATTTTACTTAAGCATTCAGATGTTTGTATCTTGAGTTGCTGTTCCATTGAAGGAGAGTGGTGTAAGAAGGTAGTTAGTACTGAGATGCTGTACCAGTTAAAGGGCTTTGGACATTCGTATTTTCTCAGGATGCTTTGATTGACTTAAGGTGACAATGTTAGCATCCTTGTTTCCCTCTCGGATCCTAAGAAACACTCCTGAAAGGCACACTGCTCTTTTGTTACAAACGATGACACACTGCAGGTTTCTGTTTGCCTGTCACCTGTTATCAGCGGGTCTATCATAAACGACAATACAGGTGTGGGGCTAGCGCTTTCTGTATGTCAGTCACTAGGATAAGCATTTTATATAAACTCTTTGATTTCATGTGCAAAGCAGTCTCATGAGATAGGTATGTTTATGTGGGTGGGGTCTTTGTTTCTCTCTGTCTTTTCTGTATAAGGAAACTCAGATAGTGTAAGTGATCTGCCTAAGGGTATACAGGACATGAAAAGATCAAACTTCAGGTCAGACTGATTCCAGAACTTGGGTTTGTGGCTCTGTGGCTGGGTGAATGATGGGGAGACCTGTAGGGAGAGAAGGTAACTTGCATCTACTTGTGGAGAGCAGACAGCTCGGGACCCCTGGGGATCTCTTGCAGCCTCTGCTGAGAGTACTGGCTGGTGACTCTGATGCCAGCACAGGAGAAGGCCCTAAATGCACAGCAGGACTGAGCCCAGGCGAGGAAGTTCCAGCACTGGGGCTTCTGTACAAGAGGTGTTTTCCCAAACTTACATGTCCTCTACCTCATTGGAGCATAGCACCGTAATAGAGGAAAAGAACCAGATGGTTCTGTGGTTAAGAGCACCAGCTGCTCTTCCAGAGAACCCAGGTTCAATTCCTACCACCCACATGGCAGCTCAGAACAGTCTATATAACTCCAGTTCAAGGGGACTGGATGCTCTCGTCTGTCTTCCACAGGCACCAAGCACACATGTGGTGCACAGACATACATGTACACAAGATACCCATACACATAAAAGTAAATACTTAAAACAACCAAAGGAAGCTGGGCTTTCTTTAACAGTGCTATACCAACAAAGACGGTATGTAACGTAACTGAGGAGAACTGGAACCAGCAACCATGGCCTGCCAATCAGCCGGAAGCATGTCAGTAGGCCTGGCGGTTTTGGTTTTGTCTTTTAACCAAAGGTATTTATTTTGGTAAAATGTTTTTTAAAGGAAATTTTACAGAATTTAATAAACATTGCTGTTTATCTTTTATTTTTAAAATGCCACGGATTTGTTAGCTTTTTGATAAGTTCATTTCCAAACTAGGTGATCTGAAATCAGTTCTACCTTTATTATAATTGAATCACAGTGTCTAAATAGAAAAATGGTGCTGTACTTATGATGTTTAACTATGCCTAGTAGGCATTATTGCCAGAAATAATGAAGTTCCAAGGGTAGTCCAGAATCAGTTCTTCTTCTAGAGCATGGTTCTCACCCTTTCTAATGCTGCCACCCTTTAATACAGTTCCTCATGTTGTGCTGACCCCAACCATAGAATTCTTTCGTTGCTACTTCATAACTGTAATTTTGCTACTGTTATGAATTCTGCTATATAACCCCTGTGAAAGCATCTTTCGACACTCCAGACCCACAGATTGAGAACTACTGTTACAGAGTTTATTGTACCAAGGCTCTGATTAGGGCACGGGAACTTTTGCTATGTTAACTAAAGATGTGAACCTAAAATGTGGTTGATTAATTTAGAAAGTGCTCTTTAATCCATGTTATAAAATTCACTACCTACTAGTGATGAATACAAAGGGGGGCACATGAATCTTTTTTAACAACGTGGATCATTCTGAAAGGCGCTTCTCACTGCGCTTAGAAACGTGAGCTCTGGGAGCTGACAAACGTCACTTCCCTGGTTATAGAAGTCTTTTCCTCTAGTCATCTGTTCCTTCTGGGTGTTGGGTAAATGACAGAGAAATCTGCACATGAAGCAAAGCATAGTTATTTTCCAATTAAGCAAATCGTACCTTAAGATTGAAATCTCTCTTCACCCCATGTTGTCACCGGATTACATTTCCCACACGTTACTCCACACAAACACTGTTAGTCCCAGAGGAAACAGCAATACCAAAACCGCTTTCAGAATTCCAAATAGTTTTTATAATAAAAAAAAAAAAAATGAAAATGGAAAGTTACTTAGTACATTTCGTTCTCAATTTAAGTGAATACTTTTGAGTTTTGTTTCATATTAGGCATTTTTATCACATGAGGGTTTTGCTGCTCTGTATTTTGCTTTTTGTCCTGTTCCGTACACTTTGGAAATGCTTTCCATGTAAACTGGAAGAGGCTTGGTAGCAAGCACTTATCCCTCTGGCCTGGGCTGTTATCTCTGGGCAGATGGAGCTAGCACATGGGTCCCCGCAGCTCGGCCTGTCACCCACGCTCACCTCACTGCTCAGGAGGTGATGAATGGAGGTGGGCTGCAGGCAAATAACGTTCCTCATAGGCTTGCCCAGACAGCCTCTTCTGCCTCCCATGGTGCCTTTGAAGACGAGTTCATCATTAAAGGATATTTAGGAATACAAGGGCCAAAGTTTAAGTCTCATAACTAGAAACTAGAACTACTGACACCATTATAATTTTCATGGAAAGTCATTTGTAAAATAAAAGCTTTTTAATAATAAACTCCATCCTGAAAGTTTAATGAAAAGCAAGTTGCTTTTATTTGGGTACATTTGGGTAATTCTTCTAAATGTGCTTTTGTGAATTACTCATTCTAATCTGTATGCTATTTTCCATTTTTAGGGACATCCCTGTGGATTTTAAGTACATAGCAGAGCCCAGTATGCACTCGATGCCCGCGGTGACTTTGTCTCCAAATGGTGAGTTGGAACACAGACTGTGCTCTAGACTGAGCTTCTAAGGCCCAAAGTAACTGCTGGAGTCGTGAGAACTGCAGCCCTGGGTGGGCAGCCAGGGTGTTGCCATCCTTGTGTAAGGAAACCTTTCCGGTCGTAGGAGTCATTGCTGGTGTTCATATGTGAATCACCTCGCCCACTCTCTTGTTTTGAAAAAGTAAAAGAATCCGTGATTGACAGTTAATGTTAAGGATTTCTGACAGTTGCTTTTTTGTTCCTTAGTTTTTAATAATTATCCTTCCAACACAAATCAGGTTCAATAAATCATTTAATAAGCACTTTTCTTTCAAGGGAATAGGAAATTTTGGTCTGATTCTTCAAAATAGGAACATTTTAGCAATTTACTTATAAAAGGTTTTTTAAAGCAGTTTTACAGCCCTATTTGACCCTCAGGGTTAGTTCCCAGGCACATTTTCTTTAGAGTTTCACTGTGGTGGCAGGAATAGGTCCCCACAGTGGAGAGCTTGTCTGATTACACTTGGTAGACAAACATGCCCAGATATGATGGGGAACTTCATTCCTCTGGCCTAGACGGCTTTGTTGAGCTGGGGTGGGTGCTCACGTCTGGAGCCCCGTCTCCTTGTCAAGTTTCTGTCTTTCTCTGACTGTCCAAGGGTTACACTTCATGCAGCCCACTCACTGCATGGATGCGCTTGGAAGTGTTAATGGTATATTCTTTTTATTTATGTGCATTAGTGGTTTGCCTGCATGTATGTCTGTGTGAAGGTGTCTGTCAGATCCCCTGGAACTGTAATTACAGACAGTTGTGAGCTGCCATGTGAGTGCTGGGAACTGAACCCAGGTCCTTAGCATCCAGTGCTCTTAACCACTGAGTCATCTCTCCAGCCCTAATGGTGTATTCTTGTTGATGGCAGAGGCCCTTCTCTCCATTCCTCTTTGTGGGAGCCGTTTTGCAGGGCCCAAGTTAAAAAGAAAGGGTGCAGGGCATTGTAGGAGGGAAAGCTGCATCTCCAAAAGATTTCTTCAGCGAAACAAAATGAAAAGTCAGTAGTTTCCTATTCCATTATCCATTGTCTTTTAAGTAACAGATAATCATGCTACAGGCATACTGATACCATCAAGTTCTCGTGAGGGGGTGAAGTGTGTTTTCAGAGCTATTCTGGGGGTAGACAGAGGACAGGGAGAATGTGCCCCTCCATCCACCTGTCTGTGGCAGCTCAGTGACGATTGGCAAGAACCCTGTCATTCTTAGAAAAACAGCCGTGTCCATACCCTTTGACAGTCCCCACACGTATATGTATACCCTTTGTTGTCAGGATCTAAAACTTCATGTACTGGTTTTTAAGTTAAATTAATTCCACTTAGCATGTTTTCTTAATAACTTAGTTCTTTTGACACTAAGCTTGGAATTTGTTTCCTTATTTTTAAAAAGTCAGAAGCTTTGATGTGAAGAGTACTAGATGACAATGGGTTCCAGGAGTGGAATCCGTTTCCTTGATAAAAACACCTCTTACCATGGCTGATTTATACACTTCACGGGTGCCGTAGGAACTTGCTTTTCTAGTATTAGAAAGTAGTTGAGCACAAAAGTAATGAAAACTAATATATGTAAAATAAAACTTGAAAAAATGTTCACTCTTCCTCTAAAATGTGCCACTTACTGCATTTTACAGGGAAATGGCTGGCCTGCCAGTCGATGGATAACCAAATTTTGATTTTTGGAGCACAGAACAGATTCAGATTAAACAAGAAGAAAATTTTTAAGGGCCATATGGTAGCAGGCTACGCTTGTCAGGTGGACTTCTCCCCAGACATGAGGTGAGTTAAGTCTTCAGACTCACATATGATGGGATGGTATAGTGTTGTTCAATAACAGTACTTTACAAATCACTGTGACTTGTGTAATTGCATGAGAACTGAGTCATCTCTCCAAAGGACAGATAGGACAGTTATAAAGGCAAGAACAGGTTCTGAAATTAAGTCTGGCTTTTCGGTAGGCTCTTCCTTCGGTCTGTTTTCTGACCCACTTAGGCCTGTGCCTTTTAACCGCCTAATGCATTCCTGTCTGCATTGCCATGACTTTCTCTCTGTTTTTCTGTGTGCTGTGGTTGAATGGATACAAGGAGAATTCCTCATCACAGTGTTGGACAGACTACAAATCTTGTGTACAGATTTGTCTACCCTGAAAACAGAAATGCAGCTTTTGGATATTCCTAGGTCACAAGAGTGAAATTTCTGCGTTCATTTTCCTCCTCTTAGTTAAGAATATATAGATAGAAGGAATTCAGCTATCTGCTGGCTTTGTATGTTTAGCATGGGAATTAGGCCTCAGCTTCCTACCTCCGATTCAGTGTTTGACATGTTCAAAGCATATTGAAGCTGAAAATGTTTAAAAGTCCACTGGCTCCGTGAGAAACAGGTTCCTCTGTGCAGTCTTCCTGTCTAGAGACTATCTATAACTTTCTAACTCTTAGACTGGCCGCTTACCGGAGGGGAGGGGCTAGAGACATTCGACTGCAGACTGCTTCCTAGGCTTATTCTTCTGAGAACAGTACATTCCCATAAGCTCTGTCTCTTCATTCATCTCACCAGTTTAAGGTGTGTGAGTAATTGGGATTTGTTTTCATTCCATTGCAGCTATGTGATTTCAGGAGATGGAAATGGAAAATTAAACATTTGGGACTGGAAGACCACCAAACTCTACAGTCGGTTTAAAGCCCACGATAAGGTGTGCATAGGTGCAGTGTGGCACCCACATGAGACGTCCAAGGTCATCACGTGTGGTTGGGATGGCCTCATTAAATTGTGGGATTAATGGGATTAGTCCTTTCACAATCTGGGATCATTTTTGATCCAGTGTCATATTTAACTATTTAATTATTAAAATGTGTTGGATGACAATTTGATTTCTAGGTAATCTTTTCATCTATGGCCTTATGAAGTTGACCCATGGTTTTTGTTAAGAGCATTGTAAATGTGCCTCATGGAAGTTCATTGGCAACTTCATTTTGCTCTGTATAGATGTTATTTATATGAAGAACGATAACTAACTATATTTGACAAAGAGTTATTGTTGGCAGGCAGTTTCCATTTATCCCCGAGATGTCACTGAAAGGATCGTTTTTTTGGGGTCAAGAAAAAATGCCTATTGGCTATGGGATCATAGAGGAAATGATGTAATTAGTGCCTCAGAAAGGCACCAGACGCTTACCAATCCAACCAGAGTGGAAGGGAAGTTGAGTATACTGAAGGAAGGCTGAAGACACTCGGAATTACTGCTCCTACCATGTTCACTGAATCAAGTTCTAGTCTTGTGGTTTCACAAGTCCCATTATTTTGGTGGCCTGTGATGTATATTTTTACTTGTAAATGAGTGACCTTTCTTGGCTACAGCATTTCTCTAATTATTAAGCAATTTAAAATTCAAAGCAGCCCACAGTTCCTCCCTTGACTCTCCTCCTGATCAGGATGGACAGGACTGTATAGCCCAAAGCAGAAGTGAGGTGTCTCTGAAGATGAACTCCAGGGAGCGAGCCAAGACTTTGAATTTTACTTGTAATCACTGTCAGCAAGGACCTGGCTGCACCCTCAGAAATCAGGGCCTCTAGGCCTCTGCTTCACCACTGCTACTAATGAATTCCCTCTCGCCAGAATATGAAGGCAGAGGGATACCAAAATACTACCTTGTAATTTCTTTAAGTCACACTTTGTTTTTTAAATTACTCTGGTTTTGCTTGTGAATACAAACAGTAAAACTTTTGAATGTTAGGAAAGATTAAACTTCCTTTCAGATCTTTGAAAAAACATTGACACTGTAAGAAAATACCTAGAGTCCCCAGTTTGAGAGGCAGTAACCATGTTTTTTAAAAAAAATCACATACTGAACTTTCACTGCCAAGCCATCGCCATGTGTGTCTTCAGGAGGGTGGCATACAGGAGGAAAGACTTCATACGAAACCTTCCTGTCATCCCAACCACTATCTTAACAAATGTGAATTACTGAAGTGTGGAAAGAGAAAGACTTCGGCAGCAGGATTGCATGTTGTGAATCATAATTTCGGAATCTCAATTTCTCTTATTGTGTTTTTGACTGTTTCTAAACTGAGTAACTGTACATAAAAGTTTTCTCTTTTTTGAAAAGATCCTATTTTTGAATAAAGCCTTCTTTTTGTAGAAAGTGCCATTGTCTCCTTTTTAGTCGTAAGTCTGTGGAAACACCGGATCAAATCATCTTCAGCCTTCAGAGGAACATTAGAGGTGGGCGTGGTGTGTTTAGTGTGTTAATGACTTATTCTGATCTAATGATCAAACACAACTCGGCACCCTTGAAGCATTTAGGGCATATGGACATGCAGGATTGGGGTATACAGACAGGTGGGTTCTTTCCCAGCATAGGAAACCTAAAAGCACGCTCTTGCACGTTGTGAGACCTTCTGCCTCATTGCTGCAAGGTTTTTGTCACACCCAAGACAGTTATTCCTTGAAGTCAGAATTGTTGACTGCTGTAGAAGATTCAACTGATTTAATATTTAAACACTGAAGCAGAACCTGGACTGTTTTGCCATAAGTAAACAACCAGTTTTAAGATAAGGAACAGGAAGTTCAGTCAAACAAGCTCTTTCTAAGTAGAAACATTTTATTTGTGTGTGTGTGTGTGTGTGTGTATTTTGAGACAGAGTCTCATAGCCTGACCTCAAACTCACTATGTAGCCAAGGATGTCTTTGAATTAATTTTCCTGCCTCTGTCTCCCAAATGCTGGGATCACAGGCATGTGACTCTTGAGAAACGCATTATGGGGCTGGCCACTAACCTTAAAATGTTTAGAAAGTGCCTAAGAGAATATTGGCAGTGAAATGTCAACCTTTGAGTGACAGCCATGGAGATTCTAATAACAGCAACAATTGCAGATGCTCCTGGAAGATCAACTGACTGGACTGTACATTTTGATTGTGTTGTTTGCCATGATAGAAAATAGTGGATAGTTGAGGGGGCCATGGTAAGTTCATGTGCCAGAAAGGAATGTAAAATGCCACCCAGACCCGCCAGCAGTCTTAAATGTGGATCTCAGTGTGAGAGCAGGGGAATACAGCTGCCATGTTTCATCAGATACATAATGTTCACACTTTAATGTCTCAGACTAAGGCTGTAGTTTAAAGCAATGATGTACCATTGTTTTACTGGCAGCATCCGTGAGCAGTGAGTCATAAAGTAGTTGATGTAGTATAGAGTAGACAAGGCAAGTACAGAGGAGCCAGTAGGAGGAAGGTGTCTGTCACACACATTGGAACAAAATTCATGTCATGAAACTCATGATCAGTGGGTAAATAAACAGAATGAACTAACGGAAGATTCAGTTAAAGTGAAAAATACAGACACATAGAATCCCTGGAACCTTTCCTTAAAATGGAGAATCCTTGTTTCTAACTCAGACTAAAACTTTTGGTAAGCTCTCCAAATGATCTTCCAGCGAGATTGTACTAATGAAGTTAGTTAGAATCACAAATGTATCTTGGACATTTAAAAATCTGGGCTCTTTGGATAAAGAAATTGGATAGCCAAAAGTGCACGTGGCTGCCTGAATGCATGTATGCACATATATCACATGCTTGTATCACATCTTTTATGTGCACAGCTACTTCAGTAATTACGGAAGGAAGCAACTTTCTCAGCCTGTTTTACCCAGAACTTAAGGAAAAGGGAATTACAGGCTTGAACCAAAAGTCTTTGAAATGGCTTTGTTTTCTGCAACAGTACGTGAGAGAACATCACCGTCCTCATGTACTTTCTGTTGCTCTGATAAACACCACAGCCAAAAGCAACTCGGGAGCAAAAGGCCTTTTCATCTTCCAGGTTACAGCCTGTGGTCAACGGAAGCTTACTGACTTGCTCCCTGCGCCTTGCTCAACTACTTCCCTTCTTATACTGCCCAGGCCCACCTGTCCCAGGGATGGCACTGCCCACAGTGGGCTTGGCCCTCCAGCCTGGATTAGCAATCAAGAAAATGCTCCTCAGACACGCCTACAGGGCAATCTGATGGAGGCAATTCCTCGGTTAAGAATCTCCATTCCGGGTATGTCTAGGTTTGTGTCACTCTCGTGAAACCTAGCCAGCACATCTGGATTGGCTGCCTTTGAATGAGTGTTTCAGCTCCCTGCTCTCTAACTTCCAGCATTTTAGATCTCGGGGTGAACTCAAATCTCATTTTCCTGTTTGTGTTGTAGAGCAAGCTGGCCTTGAACTCACAAGAGAACTGCCTGCCTCTGCCTCCCAAGTGCTGGGGTTAAAGGTGTGTGCCACCATGCCCAGATTAAACACTTTAGAATTTATGCTTTTTTAAAAAATATTTTTCACTTTTGAGATAATTATATCATTTATCCCTTCCCTTTCTTCCCTCCAGGCCCTTCCATGTACCTCTCCTTGCTCTCTTTCAAATGTGTTGCCTCCTTTTTCAGTAATTATTGGTGTGTGTGTGTGTGTGTGTGTGTGTGTGTGTGTGTGTGTGTGTGTTCCTAAATGCAGAAGTACAACCTGTTCAGTCTGTGTAGTGTTACTTGTATGTATGTTCTCAGGGCTGAGCATTTGGAATTGGATAACCAGCTGGTCTGCCCTTCCCTGAGGAGATCATTTCTCCTGCTCTCGGCATTCCTTTGTGGCCTGTAGCTCTTTGTCTAGGGTTGAGGTCTCCTGGGCTTTCTCCCTTCCACGTTAGCGTGTCTGTTGGTGGCTTCCTTGTTCAGCTAGTGTTGAGGTGGTCACGTTGGTGAAATTCTGACATTCCTAGGAGACAAAAATCTCACAGCAAATTCTGCCCCCTCTTCCACATAGATCCCTGAGCCTTAGGTGTACCTGTACAGAGCACTGTACAAAGAGATTTTATTATAATAATATTTATATATATACATATGTATATTATATTCCAATAGAAATATATGAGTCTTACATTAGTTTTAACTTTTTTAATCACCAGGTTAAAGTGGGCAATTAATCTTATATTTTATTTAACATGTCTAAATTTTTATTTCAACATGTATTCAACTTTCAAAATTAGTATTTTATTTTGTATCCCAAGACCTTGAAATATTGCATTATACACTGATAACATATTTCAATTCAAACAACTAAATTTTCATTTAAAAAAATATTTCAAACAAAGTAAATTTACCTACCAAGTTGTTGCAAGCATTCTTTAAATTTTTCCAATTACTGAATCAAATGTAAATTGTGTAGTTTTTCATTATGAAAATATGTATGACTTAAAAGTCAGTTCTTGGACTAAAAATGAGCTCAGTGGAAGAACATGTACTTAGCGTACATGAGGCACTGAGTTCTACCCCAGCACCTAGCACAAAAACACTTCTTAAAAGATTTATTTGTGTGTGTGTGTGTGTGTGTGTGTGTGTGTGTGTGTGTGCTCACAGATGCTGGAAGAGGATAGCAGACCTCCTAGAACTGAAGTTACAGTCAGTTGAAAACAACCCAACATGAATATGAGACCTGAACTCTGGTCCTTGCTAAGAGCAGTATGTACTTACTCTTAAGGACTGAGCCGTCTCTCCAGGGTCTAAACATGGTTTTTAGTAAAAAGAAATTCAGTTGTTTTGAATTCCTCAGCCATTTTTAATATATTTTTTTCCTTTGAGAATTTCAAATAATTTTAATCCTGTTCTCTCCCTACTCCTTTCCCTAACTCCTTCCAGATCCACCCCTTACCTCCCCTTCCCAGATTCATGTCATTTTGTTTAAAAAGCTCTGAGTCAAATTTGTGCAGCCCATATACTCATGAGTATAGGGCCACCCACTAGAGTGTTGTTGACCTACTAGGAGTCACACCCTTTTTGAAAACCGGACTTTCCCTCCCCCAGAAGCCATAACTGTCAATAGCTTCCCAGGGATGGGAGCTCCATGCTGGAGTGTTGATTGGCTTGATTTTGTGCGGGTCTTATGCAGGCAACCACAGGTGCTATGAACTCATGATTCCAGTGATCTTGGTCCCCCTAACCTCTAGTTTAGATCGTCTCAATAGTCCCAGAGCCTTCCAGGGTGGGTGGGATACGCATGTCTTGTTTGTGGCTGAGCACTCCACCGACACTCTGTGCTTTGACTGCTTGTGAGTTTCTGCATTAATCACCCTTTATTGCACAAAGAAACTTCTCTGACGAGGCCTGAGAGCTGCACTGTTCCACGGGTGCAGGGATACAAATTTAGAGGGCAGCTTGATATTGTCCACTTAGCAAAATAATAGCAGTAGACTCACTCCTGGGAACTATGAATTCTCCAACCATGAGTTCTTGGTAAGATTTACAGTACCATGCATTTCTTTTTCTCCTGTGTAGCAGGCCTTAAATCCAGTCAGGAGTTGGGTGGTTACCCTACAACGCTAATGCCACTATTTACCCACGGGTGTGTCTTTCCACATTGGTCATTATTGTAGTCACAGAGGTTACTACTAAGATTCCCCCACCCCCAGAAGCCTACATAGCACTTTCCAGTACTATGAAATGATCAGCAGGGATAAAGTTTCCCTGTCAGTACCATCTCCATGTGACCAAAATGTGTGGTGTTTTCAGCAATAGGGTCTTATTGCCAAGCTCTGTTGGGCAAGCAAGAGCAATGACTGACGGTAACCTGTATTGGTTTTGGAGGCTCCAGGACACCCCAGCCAACAAATCAAGGAAAGGTGTATTAGCCAGGTTTCTCTAGAGCACTGGTTCTCAACCATCCTAAAATGCTGTGACCCTTTAATACAGCTCCTCATGTTCTGGTGACCCCCAAGCATAAAATTATTTCCGTTGTTACTTCATAACTATAATTTTGCTACTGTTATGAATTATAATGTAAATATCTATGTTTCCTGATGGTCTTAGGTGACCCCTGTGAAATGGTTATTCGACCCCCAAAGGGGTCACAACCCACAGGTTGAGAACCACTGCTCTAGAGGCACAGACGCAAAAGAATGAGTATTAATACTAAACAATTTTATGAAGTCGCTTACTTTGAAATCATAACAACAGCTGAATCACACCCAGGAGACTGAGAACTCTGTAGCTGCTTGGTTTTTGAGGCTGGGCGGCTCAGCAGTCCAAATCTCACCAAAGCCTAAAGGGTTTCTGGAGTGCGATTGGTCCTCAGTCACCCATAGAAGCCTGGCAACAATGGTTTTGGTCCCAGCAAAGGAGTCGTCATAGCACAGGATAAACTCACTCAGCAGTAAGAGGCAAGACTCAACCACCAGCAGATGAGCGGTCTTCCCTCTGCCGACCCCTCTGTGTCTGGGCTGTGGACCTCTGAGCGGTCTTCCCTCTGCCGACCCCTCTGTGTCTGGGCTGTGGACCTCTGAGCGGTCTTCCCTCTGCCGACCCCTCTGTGTCTGGGCTGTGGACCTCTGAGCGGTCTTCCCTCTGCCGACCCCTCTGTGTCTGGGCTGCTACTAGAAGGTGCTGCCCACATTTGTGGCGGGCCTACCCACGTGCATTAAGACAAATTCTCAACCCCTCAGGTTCCCTTTACAGGCGATTCTAATTTTTCAAGCATCCTTTCTGTTAGGTGTCCCTTTATCCATCCTCTCCTCTGCCCTACCCGCTCATCTGCCTCCACACTTAGGCCTCCCTCTGCATTATTTCCTCTTTACGTCGCCTGTGTTCTACAATCTCTCCGCCTCTAAGTTCTCTTCTTCTCACCAATAGTTCCTTTCTAGTTGCCTGGATTCTACAGTTATCCCAAGTTCCTAAACACACAAATTTGAAGAGGACCCATGTGATATTTATTCTTCTGGGTCTGGGTTATTTCACTCAGCATGGTTTCCAATTCCATCTACTTACCTGCAAATTTAGTGATTTCGTTTTTTCTTTATAGCTGAATAAAATTCTGTTGTATATAGGAAGCACATTTTCATTTATCAGTTGGGCTGGGCATTTAGGCCGTTTGCATGTCCTAGCATTTGTGACCAGAACAACAATGAACATGGATGAGCGTGTGTCTCAATCAACCACTTTGTAAGTGCTCAATGGCACCATGTGCCCACGGGCCACCATCCTGCACAAGTATGGCCCTAGAGCCATTTCTTCACATAAAGAGTTCAGATGCCACGGTTACTACCTCATCTTCTAAAAGATGTTCTAGGGTCCAAATTGCTCATGATAGAATTCATATAAGGACTTTTGATGTTCATACTGTCCTGTGTTACATTTTGGGTATTTCCTCCGATTTATCTCAAGGTAACTTTAAATTCTCTTCAGTTATGTCTAATCTTTTGAATCCATTAAATTTCTCTCTTCAGCCACTGTTTTCCTTTTCTGAGAGATCTATTTGCACTTGTTTGTATGCCTGCATTTTTTCTCCATAGTCTCTTGTTTTCTTAAGGTTTATATTGTCTTCTATGTCTTCAGTCATGAATGGTTTATATTATAGTCTTTTTAAAAAGATTTATTTTTATTTATGTATCTGTGTGCATATGTGTGTGTGCACAGGCCACATGTGTACAGGTAGCTGTGATCTACCCTATGTGAGTGCTCTGAGCTGAACTCAGGTCCCCTGGAAGAGCAGTATATACTCTTAACTGCTGTGCCATCTCTCCAGCTGACATTCTACATTTTTAAAAATGTTACAGAAGGATCAGAATTCATGGTCATCCTCAGCTACAGTCTAAGGCAAGCCTGGGATAGATGAGAACTTCTCCTGTCCCTCTGTGCTGCCCCCTCCGAAAAGGAGTGCCATTCAGTTATCTCAGTGTTTCGTCGTCTGTTCTCTGCTTCATAGCGCACCATTCATTTCCTTACTGAGTGTAACTTTTTAATTATGAATGGTCTCGTTCACTGAGGAAATTCTTAGTAGCCTGGGTTGGCGAAGAGTCCCTCCAAAGCATTTTGCATCTACCTTTACCATGTCCCCCTGGGGGTGTCACCCCTATAACCAAGTAGTTATTGTAATCCCTCAGTTTATAGGTTTGCTCACCTGTGATTAAGATAAATTCCACCACTGCATTCCTTGCACAAGCTTGGTGTCCAGTTCTCGTGGGGAGCTTCTGTTTGCACTCAGCCACAGCACAAGGTAAGCTTCCTGGTGCTCGTGGGGGTGAAGTCGTGCCCTCCAAGAATCTGGTCCTCCTGGAACTTCACAGATAACTGAAGTCCTAAGATATGACTAGTGTGGGGTCCTACTCTGCCTCTCACTCTAGGCTCTCTCTGGGCTTCATATGTCTGAAGATTTCATTCTTGGGCATCCAGCCACATCTGCCCCATACTCACATCTCCTACAAAAATACACATACATGCTTGTGTGCATATGAAAGAGTCATTGGGGCTATTCATAGTTCTGTTTAGCATACTGCCATGTTATTGAGACAGTTTGAAAACAGAAGTAATAAACTAGTAGCACCTATAAAGCCTGAGTTCCGGTCTTAGAACCCTGAGTTTATGAGACCCCCAAAAGCACTTCCCTCGGGGCACTTCTGCTTCCTGAAGAGCCATCAGAGTTGGTTCCCTCTTATCTGGGCTTCTTTTTTAATGCATAAGCGTATTATATCCTATAACTTCCTTTCCTGGCAAATGCCTCAGTCCACTCGGTCCAGTCAAGCTTCCGGAACAAAATGCATTAGGCTGAATAATTTATAAACAACAGGTTTATTGCTCACCGTGATAGAAGATAAGATGCTCAAGAACAAGTGTGAGTGTCTGATGTGGGATTGTTCTTGGCCACAGACACAGCACCTTCTTGCTGCATCCTCATGGTAGAAAGGGGAAGCATTCCCACCCCCACCCGGAGGCCTCCTTTGCAAGTACCCTACTTCCAATAAGCTCTACCCTTACAAGCTGCTCACCTCCCAAATGTCTTGCCTTCACTGCCAAAGCACTGGGTATTAGCTTTCAGGGTAAGTTTGGAAGGACATTCAGACCCAGCAGGCACACACAGTCAAGGTGTGATGCTATCATTGCCAACACTTGGCCTAATCACAGGATTCAAAATAATGAGATGTTCCAGCAAGAAGAAACTTTTAGAAATCCAACAATCTAACCTAAAAGAAGGAAACAGACTGAGAAAGGTGGTGATTTGTTAGACAAGATGAAGCTAGCTAGCAGCAATGTCCGGGTCTTCTTGTTCCTGTGGCCCTACTGTCCTGCCCCCACACAGCCATTTAAATGTACATCTTAGAGCTGAGCTTTACGTCAGAATCTTTGTGCTTCACCGGGACATTTCTGCTCAGTGGGTAAGGGCACCTAGAGCCAAGCCTGAGGACCAGTATTTGATCCTGTGTTGAACCCAACACATGGTGGGAGGTGAGAACTGACTCCTGAAAGTTGTCCTCTGACCTCCATATGCACCCTGTGACACATGTCTGCACACACGCGCTAAATAAAAAAAAACAATGTATGATTTTTTTTCTTCCTTTAGTGAGACAGAACCTGTTCCTAAAGACTTTCTCAGAGCCCCTTACGTTAGAGAAGGCCTCCACCACTTCCTTTGCCCACAGAGAAATTTTCTTGGCTCATACTTCAGCCTTGAAAATATATAGTGTCTTTTCCTACCTCAATTTTTACTCTAACTGCTGCCTTTGTTATTTTATCTTATAAAAGCAGCATATCTTGACTCATTAAAGCTATATACATATGAAATTACTAAGCGGGTAGATTTTAAATATTCTCAAAATGCTTGCATATATCAAAGTATCTTGTACACAGTAAATGCATATGATTTTGTTTATTAATTTTAAAGTGTTCCAAGAAGTATTTTGGACATATTTATACAAAACAGAACAATTAAGCAAAATATGCTTTCCTAAAGAGCTAGCACGGCTAGTAATGTGGTCCTTAGTTCCAAGGGATTTTTCTTCTAGTGTAGAATACCTCAACTTCCTCCTTACATAGCAATGACAGGTTTGATGCATAAATCTAATTAATCCTATCAATAAAAACCAAGAGTCAGATATCAGGGTAAAAACCTGAAAGATCAGGGAAGCAGAGGAGCAGCTGCCAGTTGCTTCCTACCTCTTCCATTCCTCCATCCAAAAAGACCCTAGATCCTCTCTCTGCCCCACCTTATCACTTCCTGTGTCCTCTCTGTATGGACCTCCAGACCTCTATGGTTACTAGTGGCTAGCTCTGCCCTCTGACTCCAAGCAAGCTTTATTTGTCAGAACACAAACAAAATATCACATGACCTTTCTCCCTTTTTGTCTAAATAAAAAGTAAAGGTTTTAACTAACATAGAAAAACTATATACAATAAGTACAATAACTACATACAATATATACAGGCACTAATTATATTAACAGTGTCTAGTCCATAACATTTGAAAAATTCAGAGAAAATATTCCATTATCTATCCTATCTTGATAGTCCAAAGTGCTGTACCTAATTCAATTTCTATCCTAACTTGTATTACTAACCCAAAACCATCCTTTTATGTCTCTGAACCTTATACACGTTACACCTCTTTTGTGAGTTTCTTTTCTGAGTCTGGTAACAAGAAAAACTATAAGTATAACTATCTAGTCTTCAACACCATCAGAGACCTGAGAAGGATATAGTATTACCTGAGTAAACAGGAAGTGCAGAGCAAACAACTTCCAAAATTAAGAAATGACAGAAGCAGCTGGCTGCCTGGACAGTCACCCAAGGTTCCTCTGTAATGTCTTCAGCCTGCAGGTCTAGAATACCTGACAGACTTTTCTATAAAGCAGGATTTTTGAAGGACTGTTCCACCTTGTCTTGGCAAAATTCCGCAGTCACTTTCTTTTGTTTCCTGATTGTCCAATTTGGACAGTATACCGTTAGTAGTCAAGGCAAGGGCAATTTCTTGCCCAATGACTAACTTTTGCCACGAAGAAAGTAAACTCCATATGGAGTTTCTTTGATGTCCATCATCTTCTCTGAAGTAGATTGGTGCTGTCAAAAGCAGACATGTTTTATTGTCATAAAAAAAGAACCTTATGTTATTAAAACATCTTAAATGCCATATTCTGTAAATCTCTGAAGTATTTGAAGACCACCTATCTACCTAAAATATATCTCTGTTTGATCTTGAAAGCATACTTAACATGACTCCAAGTTTGATTGTAATAGGTAACTAACTACTAACCTGCATTTCTTTATTATCCTAAGTAATTTGTAATAATAACTTTCAAGGATTAGGAATTTACATTACATTGTTAAATGAGCTGTATAGGTACAGTACCTTGAACAAGAATAGAAACATATGTACAGTATGTTCTAACAAAAATAACTTTACATTTGTATCAATATACAAAAATATCTTAAACAAGAGTAGAAACATATACAGTATAACAAAAAGTAACCTCAAATTTGTATCAATATACAAAAATCCATATCAATGTAAAATATTTAAGACTAGTAGTTACTTTTTTGGTTTAAAAGCAGATTCAATAATCTACCCTTTTATCCTATTTCTATATCACCCCTTTTTCTTTTCAGAATGAGATCCCTGAATCTAATTTCCTTTGTCAAGCTTTTTTCCTGACCATTACCATAGTGACTTATAACCAATCCCCCTAAATGATGACAAACATCCATAACCCACTGAACAACCAAAAACCACCCACCCTACCTCTTGGGAATATGAGCGTTGTGTTCTTAAAATTACTTCCTGCTGTCTTGGGGTGATGGCATTTTTAGGGGACCCTGAAAAAAATTGGGATAATGGTCAAGTCCTGGGAGAGCTAGTTGTATTATTTGTTGTCCAGTTTCTGTGTAATGGGAAAATGCAGAGCTTATGTCAAGTCCTGGCCAGAGTAGTCTGTGAGGTTGGACCATCTGAGCCAGCCATCTTGAAATTGTCCTGAGCAGTTTGTAGTCCAAAGCCGATCTTTGGATTGTGTTTGTCAGCTTAGTGGCATTACCACAATCTGGGTGGAATCATCATTTTGGGTCCCCATCATCCTTTTGAAGACTTCAAAGGTTGCTGTTAGGCATGGTTCGCTGCAGAAAACTTAAACATTTTAAATGTCATATGCAGCAGATCTCAAAGAGATTAAAGGACCATAATTTGTTATGTACATCCACAGTACAAAAAACTTAATTCCTAGTTACCTGATAGAGACTCAAACCCAAAATCATGTACAGGAAGCTAGATAAAGCCTTTTACTAGAATTAGTAATCTATATGATCATTAACATCATGACAAAAAGTTTAATATATATAAATTTTATAAATTTTGAGATAATATTTACACCTTAAGAAAAGCTTTAAAGAGTCCAAATAAAACCAAAGGATTATGAGACTAGTAGCAATAGAATAGTTCCTTAATTTTGGTTTTTCTTCTGTCTCATATTAGGTGGCTTTTCTGACATGAGACAAAGATTTTGAATTTCCCTTTTAATAAGCATGCTTGAATTTAGAGAAGGAGGGAGCCTCGCTCCAACTTCAAATCCAGCCTTAATTTTTAATTGAAATGGGACTACAAAAAGACCATTTGCATTATGTGTCTGTAGAGAACAGTAGAAACAAATATTTGGGAAGATTTATGAAATTTTATCTCATTGGAAATGTGATATACCAATAAGTCAATTCACTCTTTTGGGGGGACATTTTCTTTAGATGATTCATCCTTTTTCTCCAGATGTCTCATTTGTCCAGTGGTCTTCAAATTCCTTAGCTGGATGCCTTCATTCTCCTGGAAAGACAAAAACAAAACCCTGCCCCAACTCTATCTTTGGGGAGTTTCCCTTTTGACAAGTTATACCTGATCAAATGAAAATCATTTGTTATTCTTCAAAGTTAGTTTAGATTAGGCCACACTGATTGATGAACTATCATTTCTTCTGATCAAGAGGTCTCTCTTGTTCAAATCTAATCCTTATCAATTTTGATGGCATCCATAGCTTTTCTTCTCCTGTAGAAACAAAAGCAAAACCTCTCCCCCAATGTATTGCATATCCTGGTTTCCATTCTGAGGTCAGCACATCTTTAAAGTATATAGGCTGATTTAATTCAGTAGTTTTTTTTCTATTATCCAATGTCTCTCTACAGCTGTCATTCCTTTCTCATTAGCATTGAGAAAATTTAAAGTTAATAAAGCATTATGCAATCTATCTTTGTGGGGGGTCTTTATTACCCCTTTCTGTTTATTAAGCATATCTTTTAGAGTTTGATTAGATCTTTCTATAACTGCTTGCCCTGTAGGATTGTGTGGTATACCTGTACTATGCTTTATGTTGTAATGTGCAAAAAAAAAAAAAAAAAACCTTTTATTTTACTAGAGATTTAAACTGGAACATTGTCAGTCTTAATTTGTACAAGTATCCCCAAGTTGGCCATAACTGCTAACAGATGTATGATTACAGAATCAGCCTTTTCAGAACTCAAAGCAGTTGCTCATTGAAATCCTGAATATGTATCTATGGTGTGGTGTACATATTTTAATTTTCTAATCTCTGCAAAATTAAACACATCCATTTGCCAAATTTCATCCATTTGAGTACCCATTGGGTTACTTCCTGCAGGTAGTAGAATTTGGTTACACAAGAAACAAGTAGGACATTTTCTTATAATTTTCTTGGTTTGTTGCCAAGTGATGGAAAAATCTTTGTTCAAACCTTTGATATTGATATGGTCTTTTTAATGAAATTCTGAGGCTTCTAGCACATTTCCTACCAATAGTTGATCAATTTCATCATTACCTTGTGCTAGAGGGCCTGATAGAGCCATATGGGATCTAATATGTTTTATATATAAGGGATGATTTCTATTTCTGATTATTTCTTGTAACTGAATAAATAACAAAGTCAATTCTGTATCATCTGTAATAAATTCAGCAGTTTCATTATATAAAACAACTCTGCATACCGAGAGTTTATAACCATATTAAGAGGTCCTGGAAAATCTAATAATACTATGAGAATAGCATATAATTCTGACTTTTGAACAGAATCATAAGGGCTTTAAGCCACTTTACTCAAATTCCTGATTTATAACCTGCCTCTCCTGATCTGTTTGCATCAGTATAGAATGTAGGGGTTCCAGAAATCGGTGTTTCCCATACAATGTGAGGAAGAATCTAGTTAGTTCTCTTTATAAACTGAAGTCTCTTGCTTTGGAGATATTTGTTGTTAATCTCTCCCCCAAAAAAAATCACTTAAAGCTCTTTGCCAGTGTTCATTTTCTGCCCATAAAGGGAAAATTTCAGCATTAGTAAAAGGTCTATACTTTCTGCTAGGTCTATTCTGATAATTGATGAAGTCTTAATTTTCCTTTTAGAATCAACTCAGAAACCTTTTCTACATAGGTCTTTAACTTTTTTTACTCTGTTTTTAATGGTAAAAATATCCATTCTAAGGCATTATCTTGCCCCTGTAGGGCAATGCAAAGAAAGTAAAATAACCAGATGGCAATCAAGCTCTGGATCCAAACGATCCACATAGATCTGTAATTTCTTTCCACCAAAGCCAGTTCTCTCTCAGCATCAGCTGATGGTTTTCTTGGACTATTTAAGTCCTTGTCACCTTTTAAGGTTTTAAATAAATTACTCAGTTCTTGAGTTGTTAATCCAATTGTGGGTCATAGACAGTTAATGTCTTCCAGAAATTTTTGAAAGTCAGTAAGAGTCAGCAATTGATCTTTCCTGATTTGTACCTTTTAGGGTTGAATTTTTTTGTAGACCTATTTTATATCCTAGGTAATTCATAAAATCTCCTCTTTGTATTTTTTCAGAAACAATTTGTAATCCCCAACAAGGCAAAATTTTCTTTACTTCTTCAAACATGTTCTCTAAAGTATCTACATTTGATTCAGCTGGTAAGATATCATCCATATATTGGGAAATTATATATTGAGGAAACTGTACATGAATTATTCCCAACAGCTGTCTTACAAAATATTGGCACAGGGTATGGATGTTTAACATCCCTTGTGGGAGAATTTCCCATTGATATCTCTTAAAAAGCTGAGAATTATTATAAGTCGGCACTGTGAAGGCAAATTTTTCCTTATCCTGTTCTTGCAGAGGTAAGTAAAAAAACAGTCCTTTAAAATCAATCACTGTAATAGACCATTCTTTAGGTAATAGAGAAGGCAAGGGAGTTCCAGGCTGTAAAGAGCCCATTGGCTGAATCACCTTATTAACAGCTCTTAGATCTGTTACCATTCTTCATTTCTCAGATTTCTTTTTTAATAACAATACAGGAGAATTCCAAAGACTGACTGATTCTACAACATGCTGAGCATTTAACTGCTTCTGTACTAACTGTTCTGAGGCCTGTAATTTTTCTGATGTCAAAGGCCATTGTTCCACTGGACAGGCTGGTCAGTCAACCATTTTAAAGGTGAGGCTGTTGGTGCCTTTGAAAAATCAGCAGCTGTTGTGCCGTTTGTGTTGGGCACCAGATGATGCATAAATCAAATTAATCTTATCAATAAAAAAATTGGGAGTCAAATATTGGGGTAAGAACCTAAAGATTAGAGAACTGGGAGCAGCCACCAGCTGCTTCCCATCTTTACCATTCCTCCATCCAAAAGGGCAGAGGTCCTCTCTCTACCCACCTTATCACTTCCTGTCTCCTCTCTATACAGATCTCCAGACCTCTATGGTTAACTAGTGGCTAGCTCTGCCCTCTGACTCCAAGCAAGCTTTATTTGTCAGAACACAAACAGAATATCACACAACACAGGTTCCTGCACAGCTATGACAGGCAGCCTCCAGGACCCGCCTCAACACTGTGGCTAGCTTCCCTTCCATTTGTCTTCTGTCTTACTTGTGACTGGGTACCGGGTACATTGAGAGCCAGTCCTGGGCGGGCATATGTAAGAAGTGAAAGTCCAAGTGCCTTCTGCAGCCTCGGTGAGAAACCACAGTTCTGTAGCAATTGAAATGCTATTAAGTGTATAAAAAACTATTTCTAAAGGATTGAGGTGAAATCAAGGACACACACACACACACACACACACACACACACACACACACCCCGCCCCAGGTTAGGCCTCTGGCTTTGTGCCTGCCCCCATTGCTCCGCTGCCTTTACTCTGTGTCTTATTACCTGCTGTTAATGTCTGTCTCTCCCAGAAGACTATGCTCCATGAGAGTAGGGCCACATCCGCACCCTGGAGCCCCAGTGCCCACCTTGGAGCCTACTAGGAACCTGCTCAATAAGGATTCATTGGGTGCACATTTCAAATGTTCTTACAAACAAAATTTTTCAGTAAAAATACTTCATTTCTTATTGAAGTTTTCTGTCATTAGAAATATTTTCAATACTTTTGGAAATTAGATGAGTTAGTATTTTTTTGTCTTGTTACTTTGTATTTAGACACAGTCGTCCTTTTGTTGTTTATTATACTGAATTTGTAGTTCTCATTCCTGATTAAAAGATCCTAGCCTGGAGACCTTCTTAGCCTTGACCTTGGGGAACTGAGAGCTAGTTGATGCATTGGATAAATACGGCAATCATGGAGGTTCAGTTATTAGAAGATGGATCTAAGCATTGGTTAGCAACACAGTCTTCCCCCTACCCTCACTGTCCTTTGTACTAGCTCTGAAACCAATCATTTCTGAGTCAGTATGTAAACTACAGTGTACTACACACAACCCATAGTTGTGCAGGGAGTAGTTTTTATCTCGTGAGAGAAGGAAAGTTAGATGATGTAAAGTCATGTCTATCAAGGATAGGAAATGGGGTGTGTGTGTGTGTGTGTGTGTGTGTGTGTGTGTGTGTGTGTGTATGTGTGTGTGTGTGTGTGTGTACATGTGCACATTCTTTTTTATCAAGGATAGGGACATACATACGTACATATATATGTATACATGTGTATAGCAGATCTCTTCTACTGGCTCACAGTGATGGGATATCCTCCTGTGAACACTAGGGCTTCTGTATAATCTATCTGAATTTAAATTTAGCCAAGTATAATCCCTTAATCTTACAAACCAGCCACCAAGAAACTTTACATGAGATGAATATGAAGCTTCTTGTTTTTTAAAAAAATACATTTCTTTAAGATTTTACTTGTTTGTTTGTTTGTTTGTTTGCTTTTTGAGACAGGGTTTCTCTGTGTGTCGCCCTGGCTGTCCTAGACCAGGCTGGCTTCAAATTCACAGAGATCCACCTGCCTCTGCCTCCCAAGTGCTGGGGTTAAAGGCGTGCGCCACCACTGCCTGGCTAAGATTTATTTTTATCTTTTTATTTATGTGTTGTGTGTGGCTATATGTGTGAGAGTGCAGGGGGCAATGTAGGCATGTGCTTTTTAACATCACTCCAGCTCCAGGCATATTTTTTCAATACATTGATAATGTCACATTTTGTTATATTGCTCTAAATATAAAATATGGCATTGGGCCTGCTTGGTTTATTTTTCTTAAGAACACAAGTACAATAAAAGTATTCCAATGTTTAGACTAACCTCTAAATCCAGACAGTTTTAAGGATTTCCTGACTCTTTGGGTGATGGCTTCATGAAGTTCCCGTACCTCTCCCAGTGGAAGTGAATGGGAGCTGTTTAACATAAAGGAAGGGCCAGCAGTTGGCTAGTAAAAAATAATTATTGCCTATCTCAAAAACAACTTGGAGAGGAAAAGGTTTTATCTCAGTTTACAGCTCTTCGGTCATACTCCATCTCTGAGAAAAGTCAGGGCAGGAACCTGGAGGCAGGAACTGAGGCAGAGGCCATGAAGGAGTGACAGTTACTGGCTTGTTTGCTCCTCACGACTTGCTCAACCTGCTTTCTTACAGAACCCAGGACCACCAGCCCAGGGATGGCACCATGCACCGTGCACCATGCACGATACTGCCTCCCCCCAATCAATCATCTATCAAGAAAATGCACTGCAGACTTGCCCATGGGCTGACCTGGTGGGCCCTTTTCTCAGCTGAGGTTCCCTCTTCCCAAATGTGTCAAGTTGACAGAGCGCCAGGCAGCATACTGCCTAAAAGCAAACACGAGTTTATCAGCAGAGGACAGCTGAGTGTGGAGGTACCCTCGTTGCCTAAACTGGCAAGCTGGTTTAATCCAGCTTTGTAAAACCCAAGCATTTAGCATTGAGGAAAGTCACATCTTGGACCACATTTACCAAAAGATCGTATATCCAAGGCTGAAATGCTGGTGTGATTAACAGGCTTGGACACTCTGTAAATCTATGAAATGACTTTTCTTTTACCCCATGTAAATATTACTGGAGTGCCAGTCAATTTTCGTGTAGTGTTATCCCCTTTTCCCTGGCTCCGTTCATCCAAACGTGCCAAATAGTTGTCAACTATTTATACCATAACCTATTACAACCACATGTAACGCTCAGGTAGAGAAGGATGTTTTTCTTCGGCTCTCACACAGCTCGTGCTAAAAGGCAACTTCTGAGTCCCTTACATCCTCCTAGTTCCTTCACCTGAAAAAGTGCAGGCTCTCTGAAGTAGTTTGATATTTATGAAATTCATATTTTCTGGATCATTTATGCAACACTATGCTGGTAAGTGTTGATGAAGGGGATGCACACCGCAGATATTCACATCTCAGCTCATTTATTTGTAGGCCAAAGACGAGCTTTAAGGCCCAGAAGAACCCACTGCAATCATCACAGCTGGGAGGAGAGTACCATCCATTGTGACAGGCAGGAGCAAGAGTGCCACCCAGGCCTCGCAGAAGCCTTTCTGACTGCCTAACTTACACTGACAGGGAAGGTACTGGGTCCCCACAGTCCCTCAGTAAGCCTCCACCTGCTAGGCTTATTTAAATGAAGTCCAAGTTGAGCAAACCCGAATGCTCAACCCAACCGTCACCAATTTGCAGGTCTGCTTAGGTGTGTTTGCTGTTCTCCTCCTTCAGCTGACCGGGAGGGAAAAGCTATCTTCCAACGTAGCATCTAATGTTTGCTGCCCTGTGCAGGAAATGGAGCGTGCTCCCATTGGATCTGACAGGGACTGTAGATTCACATTCCATCCACTAGATGAGTTATCAGAATACAGGCTATATAACCTCTTGGTTTCTTTACACCTGGAAAATTATACTTCCTCGTTGGATTGTTGGGAGAGAAGGGAATGACTGACGTACACAGTGACTGGCCCATCTCTGGAGCTCCCACTAAACAATAACACTTGATTTGGTTGGTTTGCTTGTTAGATGTGTTTTGTCTGTGTGGTGTTGGTGGCAGTGGTGGCTCTTGTTTTGTCTGTTCCTCACAAGCCACTTGCGTTAACCCTCCTCTGAGAGCAAACACCAGGACTGCAGTAGCCCGACCTACTTCTCAGAGCCAACATCAGTACTTCCCACATTGGAGGCGAGGGTGGAGGCGAGGGTGGAGGTGAGGGTGGAGGCAGCAGGTCGCTCCCTGGTGGACATTTGGCACTGCAGACACATTCGGGTGTGACACCCTGGAGGGTGGGGTCGTTGCTCCTGCCTTCTAGCATCCAGAGATGCTGCTAAGCATCCCATAGTGCATGGGACAGTCTTCCCACACTTGAAGATTTATCCAGTTCCAAATGGTAACACTGCTGAGACTCTGACCCACATCGGCACAACCAGTTCTAGAGACAGGGAAGTCACAGCAACCATCAAAATATCCAGCATAAATATTAAACTATCCATAAAGAAAAATAAGTATAAATAGCAGAGCCATCACACAGGCTGCCTGCTAAGTGGGTCTGGATGGGGGTTCTGGGTTGTTTTTAGCAGTACCTCCATCCTTGCTTTAGTCATATAAGGCATGATGAAGCCAATACTCTACATCACCTGTCTGGAACCTTCAGTGCCTTAAATCTCCCATTCATGGACTAAAAATCTGGCTATAGGTGTGTATACATGTAGGGGCTGACAGACTGGACACTTAAAATATAGTGCACTCTATACATTGGTGTATATAAGGATGTTTATTATGTATACACTTCAGTGCATAAAACTATTATAAAAAAAATCTGTGACAATATCCAAACAAAGTCAGACTAAAGTTACCTTTCTTCAGAGACAGCACCATACAGACTACCAGTACAAACCATTTTCGACTATCCTTGGACGCTTCTGTATGTATGGACAGCTGAAACACACTGATGAAACTGAGCTGACATCAGTGATCACATTTATTCTTCCCAACCTGACCCCTCTTTTTTTTTTTTTTTTTTTGGACTGTGAGTTTGAAAATCAAAACCTCAGGGCTTTTTTAAATAATTTATTTATTTTATGTGTATTGGTGTTTTGCACACATGTATGTGTTTGAGGGTGCCAGATCCCCTGGAAATGGAGTTACAGACAGTTGTGAGCTGCCATGTGGGAGCTGGGCATTGAACCCAGGTCCTCTGGAAGACTAGCCAATACTCTTAACCACGGAGTCATCTTTCCAACCCCCAAATCTCAGATTTTTAAAACTCACCACAACTAATTCAGAAATTCTGGTCTCCTTTTAGCTCATCAGGGAGATCATCCTATTCTAATATCTGTCAGGTTCTCAATTGAAAACAATATTTTCAAAAGCCAAAAGCCAGATCAGTGATACCTGAGGTGGAAGCAGGTAGGAAAGAGAAGCCTGGGGGAAGGGATGAGCTGTGAGAACAGTCAGAGTTCCTCTGCCTCCTACAATGTTTTGAATAATGAAAATATAGTTTTCATACTCTGTATGTAAAAATATGCCTCCAAACCCTTAACTTGGTTTATTTTTATATTGTTTAATTAGCATAAAACTTTTGAAAATCATCCACAGGACAGTCTATATCTGTAAATAAGAATTATAGATAGCATTTGAACCATTGAGAACCTACCTGTTCTGCTTAATTTTTAAAAAAATAAAGTGAAACCAGGGGCTGAGGCAGGAGGATCAAAGGTCAAAACCAGCCTGAGACATCTAGTGAGTTCTGGACCACCCTGGGCTACACAGCAAGACTGAGCAAGTGAGCAAGGGAGAGACAGAGAAAGACAGACAGAGAGACATACAGAGGAGGAATCAGTTGATTGACACTGAGGTCTTCCTCTATCTTTGTATAACTTATCTTTTGTTTTTTTTTTTCTCAGACAAGATCTCACGATGTAGTTCAGACTGTCCTGGAACTCACTGTGTAAACCAGGCTGGCCTTGAACTCACAGAGATCCACCTGCTTCTGCCTCCTCAGTGCTGGGATTAAAGGTGTGCGCCACCACGCCCAGCTTACAATTTATCTTTTGAGACAGGGTCTCTCACTGAACCGGAAACGCATTGATTCAGCCAGGCTAGCCTGGCCAGTGAGCCCCAGCCGGTCTCCAGCCCACCCTCGTCCAGCCCTGGGGTTACAGAGGCATGCCTGGCACCTGGCATTAGGTACAGGGGATGCAAACTCCGGCTCTCAGGCTTGTGTGGCAGTCACTCTCCTAACCGAGCCATCTCCTCAGCCCTAAGATAGTGTATTTCAGAGGATTTGACAGCACAGTTGAGTCTGTGGTACGGAAGTCATGTTTGAAGGCGGGCAAGGCAGTAACAAAAACACTCAGCCTCTGCTTTGGGCTTCGTCTCGTAGGAAATATGAGTGTTTAAGGCTGAGTACAAAAAGAATTTTGAACTGAAGTTCTTGACGTTCTCTGACAGAAGTTGGTGTCTCTAAATTCCCAGGAACTGGAATCAGCAGTTCTGGGGAAGCCAGAGCATGGGCTCAGCAAAGGCTGAGAAGGACTGGCTGAAATCCACAGGCTGCAAAGCACAGCTTTGCCTGGCTGGGCAAGAGAAACCTTGAAGGAGGTGAGTGTCCCAGTTTAAAATGAACAGTGAATTTTAAGATCTGATCAACCTAGTAAACGTCGAAATTAATAAAATTTCATTTTAATGTAAATGCGTGAGCTATAGACACATAATGAGTCTTAAGGAAACGGGCAGCCGGCACCGGCGGGGTATTTCTACCCTCCGAGAGAGAGTGAAGAGGGCACGCCCCATCTGTCAAAGGCAAACACGCAGAAGTCTCAGTCTGGGAAAGTAGAGTGTTCATCCGGGCGGCTGTCGCTTGTCCAGCTCAAGACTTCGTGTACTGCAGACAGTTCCTGCCCTGAGCAGTAACAGGCTGGTGGAAGCGGAGACCTAGCTCCACGACCGGAAGCACCGACGCCTCTGTCTGTGATCATTTCTTGTATGTACGTTCCTACTTCCATCTTGTATTCACCCAACTCAGGGTGTAACAGCTGCTGGCATTGAAAATGTCTTTCTTCAGGAAAAGCTGAGGCTTCGATAAGTCTTTATAGGTGTGGAAGAGCCTGAAATCCTTCCGCTCCAACTCCTTCAGGAGGCTGTACCAGAACCGCACCACGCTGCTCTCGCTGCCGCTGACCTCAAAGCCAGGCCAGTGGAGATGAATCTCAAAGATGAGCTGGCCGATCTGTTCAAGGACATCTTCCAGAATGAGATTTTCTAGAACTTTCCATTCCGCACTTTCCAAATCTGCCTTGAGAATATCAATCTGTAACAAAGCAACAAAATGGGAGTCTCAGATTCGGTCATTCACTATGCCACCTCCATATCATATCATATCATATCATATCATATCATATCATATCTTATCATCATATCATATCATCATATCATACCATACCATATCATCATGTCATATCATACTGTATCACATTATATCATCATATCATACCATATCATATCATATCATATCATATCATATAATCATATCATACCATACCATATTATTGCTGGCTGGGGGCCAGCCTCCAGACAGCTCAGGGTTCAATGGGAAATCCAGAGTCAGTGTGTACAATACAGTGTGACTTTTTTTTTATCTGAGGGAGTTAGGGAAAAAGACACTCACATACTCTCTTGATGGTTTTCTTCTTTATTCTTTCTGTTCTTCTCTCTTCTTCTACTATATACTTTTTTTCTACAGCTTATATAACCCAACAAAATCTTTCAGACAGTACAGGAGTCACAAAGTGGTCACATTCCATTTTTCAAATGAGTGATTATAATGAATATAGGTAAAAATATGTTTTTCATCTCCCTTACATGATTAAAAACAGAGTCATCTCAATAGCCCACATACATTACATCTAAGTAACTCATTACAGATTAACAGAACATAAACAAGCAAGGACCATTTTTTTTCCTCAGTCAAATCTTTTGTTGGCAGGCTGCATACTGTGGTTACAAAGAAAGAATCAATCATTTTATTATTTATCTTGAAAAGTAATCTTATAAGGAATCTTAAAGGAAACACAAACCTAAACTTTTATACATAAAAACAGTCAGCTGTACTCTGAATCTTCAGGGTACATACCCATTCATCAGTAGTTTCTTATATCAGGAGATTGAAGGCAGGGATGGGCACAAGGAATCATCACCTTTGATCATCAACCAGACCTAGCAAGGAACGTATCTCAGCTAGCAACAATTGGGCTGCTTTGTATTTGCGACCCTAGCCTGATGGATCTATAACTCAGCTACATGTCCTTGTGAACTTCAGATTGTCTCCTGGGGTTAGTCATCTTAAAACTATTATCAAAGTATCTGATCTCACCTGAAGTTATTTCAAAGCTTTGTTTCAGCTGATAGTGCACACTGAAACCTGTGACTGGGTCTTTCAACATCAAGATTAAAGGAATTTGAGCCAACCTGCCTCCTGGGACTCAACCATTTTCCTTAATCATTAACCTGAACTACAATCTATGCAGCTCCTTAGGTAAAACTCATAGGCCTTGGCTGTGTGACATTTCCTTGTATTTATTTTTATTCATCAAAAATCTGTATAGACTATCATTATTATTATCAATTAGGTCATGCAGCTGAGGGAGGAATCATCTTCATGATGATCCACAGATAAAAATGCCCAGTAGAATGGGATGTTCCACGAGATAAACACACTACATTACAGGCAGTGGGGATCTCCCCACACCCATTCACATCATGCCAGATAGCAGAGAGAGATGGCAGCAGCAAACACGTAAAGGCACAGCAGAGGCAAAAGACATTCCAGAGTCTGTGGTCTTGGGGTCTTGCCTGTCTGAGATTGACCCATCAGAAAGTTTCCTCCTGGTGGGCTGACATCTTAAACTTCAATTGCCACCAGCTGCTCCTCTAATATGGCCACCAGCATCATATCATACTATACCATACCATATCATAACATCATTATGTCATACCATATCTTATCATAATATCATATTTTATCATCATATCACATATCATACCATATCATCATATCATGTCATACCATATCATGTCATACATACTTTATCATATCATCATATCATACCATATCATATCTTCCTCTAAAGGCAGCAGAATTTTTAAATTTTTAGAGTTAGAGGTCATTTCCAAGTGTCCACTTTAAAAATTTTTATGAAATATTTTTCACACAATATATTTTGATCATATTCTTTCTTCTCCCTTAATTCCTCCAAGATTCTCCTCATCTTTCTACTAAAGACCAAAAAAACAAAAACAAAAACAAAAAAAATAAATAAATAAACATTGCATGTTTTCTCCCATATATTGGTGCTAGCCTTTAAGTTTTAGATATGTGTGTTTCAGTCTGAATAACCAAGTAGCCATCTATGACATAAATTTCGAATCTGACTTCATACTGTTAATGAATACAAACAACGAAATGCCAGGCGGACATTACAATGGACCCTCTTGCTTTCTGCCCAGTGCCAGCTGATGCCTAAGGAAGAAAAGCCAGAGCACATTCATCATAGAGCCCCATGCCCTACAGTCTTTCCTCACAATCTGCATGCTGCTCCAAGGAGCCCAGCCACATTCTGATAGCATGGTGGTCACACAGAGGGAAGGACAGAGAGCCGTGCCTGTAAGATCATTCTCACAAGTGTCACCCCTGGAGTCTTCACTAGGATTTGAAGCCTAAGAAAGAGATTTGGGGTTTCTAGGTACTGGAATAATCATTTCATGATTTCCTTTTAAAACTATATCCCAGGATAGCATTCAAAAACAAAACAAACAACAAGCTGTGAAACATCTCCTATTTATTAAATGAGGTTTGCTTCCTAGACAAGAAGGAATAAAGGATAATAAGATGGGAGAGATTATTTTGCAATAAAGTTATGAGAGTCAGCTTCTTTCTTCTGGCTTTGCACAAAATCCGTTGGAATAATAGAATCCCCAACACCCGAAAGAAACAAAAGCAGGGTAGGTGTGGCTCCGTGGCAGAGGCTTTCCCAGAAAGCACGAGGCCCCTAGTTTCTATGTCCAGCACCATAAAAAAAGCTACCAAGTCACTAATACGTTCCTGACCCAAGCTAAGTACTTCCCTTTGCAATGTCCATTTCATTACAGGTCAGCACTAATGAAAGGTAATCCTGTTAGTGATTGCAGTGGTTGGAATAAGAATGGCCCCACAGGCTCAGATTTGAATGCTTGCTCACAAGGAAGTGGCACTACTTGAGATAGATTAGGGGGTGTGGCCTTGTTGGAGGAAGTGTGTCACTGGGGGTGGGCATTGAGGGTTCGAAAGCCCAAACCAGGCCCAGTGTCTCTCTCTTCCTGCTGCCTGCCTATCTAGAAGAAGAATTCTCAGCTCCTCTTCCAGCACCATGTCTGCCTGTGTCATCATGCTTCCTGCCTTGATGAGAATGGAAACTGTAAGCAAGTCCCATTTAAATGTTTTCCTTTATAAGAGTATCGGTGGTCGTGATGTCTCTTCACAGCGATAGAACACTGACTAAGACGGTGACCTTAATTACCATTTGTGAACACAGACTCAGTGAGTAACCCAGTAACACACAGTCTGTGTGTCATATGATGTCATATGATGCCTCTGTGTGTGTGTGTGTGTGTGTGTGTGTGTGTGTGTGTGTGTCTTGTGTGTCTGTGTATGCATGTCTATAAACATGTGTGGAAGCCAGAGGTCAGTATCTGGTATCTCTGCATCTTTTTTTTTTTCTCTATCTTATTATTTTTTAAGATAGGGTCTTTTGCTAAACCTAGAGTTCATGTTTGGGGCTAACCTGGCTGGTCCAGAAATCATCCCATCTGCACCCCAGGGATTGTAGATGCCACCACACCCAGCATTTATATGGGTGCTGGGGGTCTCAGCTCAGGTCCTCATGATTGCACAGCAAGCACATCACCAATTGAGCCATCTCTCCAGCTTCCTGTATGTTCTTAATCATGAAAGAGTATTACAATGGTGATATTTTATTTGTATGTTAATAAACAAAGTTTGCCTGGAGATCAGAGGTCATAGCCAGCCATAAACAGAAGTCAGGTGGTGGTAGCATATGCCTTCAATTGGATCACATGGCAGGCAGAGTCTCTGTGTTCAAGGACACAGCCAAACGTGGTGACACACACCTTTAATCCCAGTACGAACCATAGAGACCTGGTGGTCTGTATAGACAGGCAGTGATGAGGAAGTGAGGTGGCTGGGTTAAGAGCCAATGAGAAGGCAGAACAGGAAGGCAATAAAGGCACAGGTTAGACAGGAAGAGGCTCTTTTGGGAAGCTACGGCGACGTGGTGAGCTAAGGTTAGTTGGTGGCTATCACTCTGATTTCTAGGGCTTTCACCCCTGTATTTGGCTCTGTGTTTCTTATTTAATAAGACTGTTTAGAAATTCGTCTGCATATTACCCTTCCAGTAAGCCACAAAAGGACAAAGCAACAGCATTCCAAGATGCTTTGGCTTTAGAAAATGAAGCACCATTGGGAGAGAGAATGTGAGTCAGTGAGGTGCTTGAATCAGTATCATTGAATTTTCAGAGTACTTTTGAAAATGGGTAATTTCACCCCAAGGAAATTTGACGGCATCAGACACAGTGAATACTGGAATGGAAGGAAACATTCAAAGGAACAAAGACTGGAGTCCCAGGCACTTCGGCCCCCCAGGAAGCTGCTGGCCAGAGTCACTAAGATCTGGCTCTGCAGAAGTGAGGCTGTCTTTGCGGGTTATCAACATGGATGGACAACACCAAGTCCAGTTCTGCCCACTCTTTGCTGTCTGTGCCGTCTGTTTGTTAAGTTTTCTGGATGCTGTTAGCATACAAGAGGCCTTGGAGGCATCCTTGAGCGATTTCAGAGTTGCATGCAGGAGAAGGTGCATAAACACCACATATAATTGCTCCAAGAAAGTAGGCTTTGCCTGATGTCCCAAGACCTGCAACACACGCTTGGCACTCTTGATTGGATGTCCTGGGACCAAGAACGGAGAGACCTCAGGAAAGTCAGTGTCTGCAAACTGGCTGGGAGTCAGTGGTTTCAAAACAAACGGAAGAGGTGAGAAACAACATTTTTCTTCAAGAGTAACTGAGTGAAGACAGGTTTCATGGGAATATGGGCCAGGCTAAATTAATTCTCATGAAATGGACCCAAGGGAATTACCGCTCTCCATTCTACTTCCCAGCTGCTTTGGCATGCCTCTAGCTTTGTTTAATCTTGGCAGTTTTAGGCATAATCCTCCTGGATTAAGGGTAATTAAGCTGTCAAAAGAAATATTTAATCAAAATTTCACAAAATGTCCTAATTGGTAGAGAATACACCCAAAATTCAAAGAGCAACATGTGTTGTATTGAGTCACACAGCCAAGAGTTTCTTAGGTTCCTTACAGACTTATTTCCCCCACAGACTTAGGTTTTCTGTGAGTTTGGGTATGATGAATAACAAATAAATCAAAACGTGAAAAGGACAAGGTAGGGTTGGGATGTAGCTCAATAGAGTAGATTGCTTAGTAAACACGAGGAGGAAAACGAAACAAGACCAAACCAAACAAACAAGAAAGTCAGGAGTGGAGGGATGGGGAGGCAGCATAAAGTTCATTAGCTTAATATCGACCTAAAACCTCTACACAGAGGAAGATATCATATTTTCCAGGCATATTATAGAGTTGCATTTATATGTGTATGGGTGTTTTGTCTGCATGTATGTATGTGCAACACATGCATGCCTGGTGCCCACAGAGGTCAGCAGAGAGAATTAGAACCCCTGGAACTGGAGGTACAGATGGTTGTGAACAGGAATGCTGGGAACCAAACCTGGGTCCTCTACAAGGGCAGCAAGTGCTTTTAACTGCTGAGTAATCATGCTATCCCCCACCTCAATGTATTTTAAATAAATTATCAATCAGAATTTATAAGCAACCAGAACAGAACCAAATAAAGCTATGTCATAGCAATACATGCTTGCTTTAGAAATGCAGTTTTTATTCACGTGATGAAAATATCTTCTAAAAAGCAAACAGCGTGCTAAATATGACAACACCTCCACCTTCTTCACCCCAGTGACCGAGAGACCCTGCTCTGATGAGCGCCATACAGGCTGGTCTTTGCCGCTCAGCCTTCCAGTGGTGTGGCATGGAGTCTCCCGCAAGCTCTTCCCTGCCTCCGGACCTGAGAGCACAGACTGCCACAACGCAGTGAATAAAACAAAATTGTCTCTCCCATTATGCATTTCCTTTTGCTTGCCTTTCAGAATGTCCCATTACCATGAACTATTTTGCAAATGTAATTTTCATTATTACTGCATAATGCAGACAATATTATTGTTATTATAAAGCACTAAAGATTTCTGGGTAAGATATGCCACATTTAAGATTCTAAAACCAGCTTGTAACAATAACGGCACCTCAAATCATGCAAATGATTATATTGGGATAATCAAGTGCCAAGCCTAATGTAGTTGGCTTAAATCATGTTTCTTGTGAAAAACAAGTAAGTGATGATGTCTGGTAAACTCTGGAATAAGTAAAGACATATTTTTGGTAGGAGGGTCTCAAAGATGGTAGAAGAAGCAATCTGTCCGGTACAATTTCAAGGGTATTGAAGAGGTTCTAGCATCAGATATTATCCCCTTTCCTTACACCTCAAATATCCAACTTTTCACACAACTTTCAGGAGAAATGAGAATTTTAATTTTAACTGGATTGAGATGTGATACCTTCTGGCAGCATCCTCATTAAGTCTATTGCTGTGTTGATCCAGCCAGATCTGCAGGATGATATAAAGGAGAGCAAGGGAGCTAGGCGTGTGAATGAGCTTTCTAGGCTGCCGTAGCGAAGAGCAACAGACCGAGTGACCTAAAACCCAAGGTTTGTCATCTCACCGGTACAGCATCTCAAAGTCCATGTTTCTCCCTAAAGGAGGAACTGTCCCTACCTCTCTCTAGGCTTGGCAATTGGGACATGGGTGGCGTCTGCATCAACTGGTCTCTGCTGGCACCTTCTCATGGTATTCTCTGTGTGCCTCTGTGTCTGTGTCCAAAATTTCCCTTTCCATAGAAGCATCAGTCATTTTGGATTAGAGCCCAGCAAGCTCTCTTATGACTTCATTTTAGGTAATACATCTGCAACAACCGTATTTCCAAACAACGCCACATTCTGAAGTGCTGGAGAAGCAGAATTTAACTCATAACATTGCTCAAGGCGTCCATTGCAACAGGATTTTTGCAAGACAGTCTGTACCCAGGATCCACTGTGTAGACAGCAGGTCCTGTTAAAGCCAGCCAAAGGTAGCAACTATCCAAGGCAATTATGACTATCACTGCCAGTCACTACATCAGCCAACACTGGCAGCTTCATCCTTGCTAAATACCCAAGCCAGGCAAATCAACAAATCTTTAAAGCCAACCAAAATCACCATGGAAACACGCCCATATTTCATTCTTTGGTTCTTTCTGCCATGCAGGCAAGTACAACCTGTTTGGGGCACTTTCCCACACCCCCATATGTATACCTCCCTGTCCCTCTGAAACCCTCTCAGGCTCTCAGCACCCTTTCATCTATAGGTCTTCATCTAAGCCTATTTTTTAACAAGGCTCCCAGCAGGATGAGCAGATTTTGCTCATGCTGGCTACCTTTGAAGAGGGCAATAATGGGAGCTACACCTTTCAAGTAAAAACCTAGTCTGGATGTCAAAATTTCACTGCATTCAGTCGGCCAAAATAAACCACAAAGCCAACTCAGATTCTAGAAAAGACAATAGATTCTAGCCACAGAGGGAAGAAGGGACAAGCACAGAGAGGGTGGAGGGACTTGTTCATGGCCATCTTTACAGACGATTGGCCCCAGTGATGAAAAGCTATTGTACTTCATGCAAATCCATAAATGAGCTACAATATTGTCATAGACGTGGATGTTTAGTAGACATGAGCAATACTCAGGAAGAATGAACAGGGAAGCTTTCATTCATCAGAATACCATGATGAGCAATCCTGGTGTTCAGTTTGACACACCTGGAAAAGACTATTGGCATGTCTGCGGGATATTTTCTGGATTGCTGTTGATGTGGGATGCCCAGTCCACTGTAGGCAGTACCATCCCTGTGCATGTGGGCCTGAGCTATGTGTCTACTTTAGTTCCTGCCTCCAGCTCCTTCCCTGACTTCCCTCAATGATGGTATATAACCTGTAACCCAAATAAACCCTCTCCTTCCCAAAATTTCTCTTGGTCACTATTTATCTCAGTAACAGACAAGCAAACTAGGACAATTATAATTAAAGACGTACCATTAATTATATGTGGCATTTGCTCATAGAATTAGCTTTTCTTGGACATTAACAGAGAACCTGGGATATCCAATGGATTAGGATAACTAATAAAAAAAAATTGAGGCTAGACATGGTGACACACTGCTACATCCTCTCCCCCGGTACTCTAAAGGTTGAGGCATGAAGACTGGAGGCTTGATTATATAGCCTATGCTACTTTAGCAAGACCCTATTTCAATTTAAAAGAAAGAAGAAAACCCAAGAAGGGCAGCCAAAGCATTTTTTTTAAGTGGTTAATTTTTGTATTTCACAAGTGAAATGTCAGAAGGGCTATTTGACAAACTGCAGTATTAACTTCCAATGCCACAGACATTTTTAATAAGAAGAAAAGCATCCCCTGGTGGCCCTTTTAATGTAGGCCAAGTGTCCTATTGCATAACAAATGGTCACAGATTTGAGAACATCATACTTGAAGGAGTAAAATGTTATCTTTAAATTACCATTTACTTGATAAACAACACCATATAAACATTTTAGTGGCTATAGCAACCGTAAGTGATCTGTAGCATGAAACCTGCAGATCTACCTCCAGGAAGACCAGAGCCAGTGAAACAACATGCCAATCAGTGTTCTTCTCTGGGGCTTCTTTGATCTCACCTTTACAGGGTACAGTAGAGAGTGGGGAAAGAACACAGGGGAGTGTGGCTGTGCATGCTGAGTTACCGTTGGGACAGTGGTCATATGATCCCAATCAAGATGATCTTGTAGAAAAATTAAATTGTCCTAAATTGTGACACAAGGGAAAGAATATTAAACATGAATAATTTATTAGTCTAAACACTGTTTAGTAAGTGCCAGCAGTGGGCTTTGGGCATACACAGTGATGGGGCTGGTACAGGAAAATCAGATAAAATTGAAAAACACCTAAGTGTTAGGAATATATGTAAATGTTGGAGAATGTGCTGAGGCCATGAGAGAAAGGCCTTTCTTTCATAAGCACTCAGAGATGTTCTACCACAGCTACCACCTTCTGGCCACTAGGCACCAAGTTGAGAGCACTTCTTGAGCAGATATTATTACATTTCTGCTTTGATAAGGCTTTGTTATATGTATATTGGGAATACAAGTCTGATTTAGTAAAAATTTCAATAAATTTTCAGAGATACTTCCATTAAATGAAGTTAAAAGTACAATTCACGCTATGTGTTGAAGCAACAAGTAGAAGAAGCCACTCTGGCTTTGTCTTAAGTACTTTAGACATAACTTTAAGCTAGCAGCACGGGTCCCTCCAACAATTTGGAGGCTGCAAATATGCTCATTCCAAGTCATCAAACCATCTTACTCCAGCTTTGCCAAGAACTCTGATAGTTAGATGTATCTTTCAAGAAGGAATGTTTCTCCTAAATGCATGGTTGCAAGTAGGATCTACTGAGCATAAGACAGATAAGTAAGTGTAGACTTTGGCCAATTTTCACGTCCTAAATTGTGGCATATGGGGAAAGGATATTAAACATGAAGAATTCATCAGTCTAAACACCATTCAGTAAGTTTGAGGTAGGTTAAATATTAGCATTTTGTTTTTCCAAATTAAAACTCAAGCAATTGTCATATCACAGCCGACAGGAGTCCTGTCATGGTCAGGAATGACATGGCCTCTGATCTTCAAATTAATCTTCAGATACATAAATTATGCGACAGTTCATAAATACCCATGAAAAACAAATGACACACTGTACAGACAGTTTTGTGTCAACTAGACACAAACTAGAGTCATCTGAGAGAAGGGAAGTCAGTTAAGAAAATGCTTCTGTAAGAAGTGACTGTAAGCAAGCCTGTAGGGCATTTTCTTAATCAATGATTGATAAGGAGGGCCCAGCCCATTGTGGATGGTGCCATCCAAGACTGTTGGTTCTACATTATGTAAGAAAGCAGGCTGAGCAAGCCATGGAGAGCAAGTCAGTAAGCAACACCCCTCCACAGCCTCTGCATCATCTCCTGCCTCCAGGTTCCTGCCCTGTTGGAGTTCCTATCCTGACTTCTTTTAATGATGAACAGTGATATGGAAGTGTAAGCCAAATAATCTTGCTTGGTCACGGTGTTTCATCACAGCAATAGAAACCTAAAGAAAGACACTCACTAATCACAGGAATTCTACTCTGGAATATTTTTAAATTCTAAAATCAACCCTATGATGAGTTCTATCCATTTTAGTATAATCTACTTGTTTGTTTATCTGCAAATCCTCATTGCAGATTTGTTTACGTGTAATTGAACCATAAAATTATAAATGAACACAGTTCTATGTTGCTCTTCTGCCTTTATGGTGGGCAAGGAGGATGAACTGGCTTTGAGGCACAGTGCTGTGCACTATCTACTATATGGAGCCAAGATCTTAAAATGGTGCATGGATCCAAATGAGGGTAGCATTGTACAAGTCAGAATGAAGTGCACAGTAGCATCAGCAGAGGCCGTTAACCCCAGTGTGCTCTACCTTGGCAACCCGAGCAAAGGGCTGGATGGGAATGGCAAGTCTGCCCCAGTAAAGTCTGTGAACATCTCACCCACTATGACCACAAGGAAACTCAAATTTGTATTTCATTGACACAACACCTATAGAAGTAAACACCAAATATTTTAATAGGAATAAAATTTTTTACCTATCATACAAACTACTGTAATTGCAATTATCTTAGTTCACCATTATTACTTAAAGTTATTTACCAGACTTCATATTGACATAGCTTCCTGGTGAGTCCTGTCAATCATTTGTTTCATTATTTTCCTTAGGATGGGAGTGTAGCTCAAGGCCAGAGCATTTGTTTACCACGTGTGAGACCATAGGCTTGATCATCAACATCACAAAAAAAAAACAAAACCCTACAGAAATCCTTTTACTTAAGCAAATTCAAAGAGTAAAGGTGTAGATCCGCAATGCTATATGACAAGAACACCCAAAACCACGAGTCAAAGAAGCAAAGAGCCAGGTATAGTAGTTGTAATTCCAGCACTAAGGAATTTGAAGCAGGGGGATTAATGTAAGTCCAAGACTGCCCTGAAATATATGAGTTCCAGCCTAGCCTGGGATACACAGTAAGAACCTACTTTAACAGACTAATAAAACAAATAAAAATTTAAAAAGAAAGAAAAGAAAAAAAGTATGGTAGATAGGTAGGCAAAAGCCAAAGAATTTTACTTGAATGTCCCTAAAGTTGAGTGTGGAAGTAAAAAGATCCTACATTCAGCATGTTTACATACGTTATATGAATTTGCAATTTTCATAAACATCAAAATGAAATGCTGTGTGTAGAACAAATGAGAATGCCTAAGTACCATGTCACATGTGCACAAGGCCGAAGAGAGCCGTGAGTCTCAGCAACAAAGGACAGACCCTAGTCCTCTGGTTGGCTGAACAAAGGTTGGTGTGCAGGCTAGTTTTGTTTGTCAGTTTGATACAAGTTTGGTCAACTGTGAAGAGGAAACTTCAACTGAGAAAATGCCTCCATCAGATTGGCCTGTAGCAAGTCTGTGGTGCATTTTCTTGATTAATGATAGACATGGGAGCACCCAGCCCAACTGTAGGTGGTGCCGCCCCTGGGTAGGGGTCTCAGGTTGGGTAAGAAAGCAAACGGGGCAAGCCAGGGGGAGCAAGCCAGGAAGTAGCGTTCGCCCGTGGTCCCTGCTTCAGCTTCCACCTTGGCTTCCCTTCATGATCAGAGAATGTAAGCCAAATAAACCCTTCCCTACCCACGTTGTTTGGGTCATTGGTGTTTATCACAGCAACAGAGAGCACACTGGGGCACTTGGTATTATAGAAACCCATTATAAACTATTATTTTTAATTGTGTGCGTGACGTATATGTATGTGAGTGTACGCCACATGCACACGTGTGGAGGTTTGTGGAGTTGGTACTCTCCCTCCACTCTTATGTAGGTCCCAGGGATTAAACTCAGGTCGCCAGCCTTGCCTGACCCAAACCTTTCCCTGCTGAGCCATCTCCCACCCCACAAAACTATTCTTATTACAGAAGCTGCAATGGCATCCTGAGTCTGTACAGGAACTCTTGTGCTTCCGGTTGGCACATGACCTGCTTTTTAATATGTGAAATAAATACAGACATTTGAGAAAGCTTGTCCAGAACTATTGGATTTACAAAAATGATGCAGAAGTGAACACAATAGTCCATTCATATGGATAGCCCATTCACATCTTCAATAGTGAGAGCCACCCTAACATTGAAGAGCCTGTGAGAAATGGTAGCTAAACAACACCCTTTAAACACTGGTGTATGTTAGCACAACAGGCTGCCCCCTTCAGCATACACACATTGCGTGTCCAAAAGGGCAAGTATCTCCCAAGTAAACTTACTATGAGAGCTGAGACAGCTTTAAGGCCATTCAAATTAAAGTTTTCTGGAATTTTCTGTGCCCTTTCTCCTTGTGTTTGAATAATGGACTTTCTTTTCAACTTGTGGTGTTGGACTTCTGTCTTACCAAATACAAAAGAAATAAACACAGCGGAGGGTAGATCAAGTACGAGCAGCATGCAAAGGTATAATCACAACGAAGGAAAGCCAAAACACTGAGACTGTCCAACTTGGGCTGGGGGCGGCGGCTCAGCAGTTATAAGCAGCGGCTGTTCTTCCGAAGGACCCAAGTTCAGTTTCTGACATCCACATGGCAGCTCAGCCTTCTGTAACTCAAGGTTGGGGCAAGCTGATGACTTCTTCTGCCCTCCATGAACACCAGGCACAAACATGGCACACTTACATCGAAGCAGGCAAAACAGCCACACACATAAAATAAAAATAAAGACGTTTCATTTTTTAAAAATAAAACTTGCATGTCAATTGTTGGCCTCACCACTGCACTTTGAGAAAAACCTCTCTCCACGTGCGTTTGTTTACAGTAGCAGCGCACACAACGAAAACCAAAGAAGACAAGAAACAGAGGAAGGAGGAAGAGCCAGTAGCTTGCTAACAACAAGGGATGCTACCAATGAGGAGGGTCCTGAGGAGTGAAAACGTAGTTTCCAGAAGCCTCTGTCTCATTGGGCCACAGTAGGGAGTTGCTCGTTTTAATCTTTACTTTAGCCATGTTGTGATTCCCAGAAACTAATGCTTTTGCCCCACCCTGTTTTAAAGCAGGCTGGCCTCAGACTCTCTGTGTGGCGAGTGGGGGTGACCTTGTTCTGATCCTCCTGCCTCCACTTCCAGAATGCTGCCATAAGCACCACCATGCCAGGGTTTGCACTGCTGGAGATTGAACCCAGGGCTCCGTGCATATAAGGCAAGCACTGTACCAACCGAGCAAGTGGGAGCAGCGACATCTCCAGTCCTTGCTTACGTCCCTATTTGCTCCTCTGCTGAGGCCACCTCAGGGACTTCCGTGGGCATGGTACCCTTCTGCACACAAGGCACGGGGGAATGACACAATGACCAGGGGCCACTAGGCCCATTCTCCAGTGTCTCAGGGTCACCTTCTAAGGTGTATACACTGTGCTGGCTAGTTTTGTGTCAACTTGGCACAAGCTAAAGTCATCACAGAGGAGGGAGCCTCAATTAAAAAAAAAATGTCTCCACAAGATCAAGCTGTAGGCAAGCCTGTAAGATATTTTCTGGATTGGTGATTGATGGCGAGGGCCCAGTCCATTGTGGATGCTGCCATCTCTGGGCTGGTGGTCCTGGGTTCTATAAAGAAGCAGGCTGAACAAGCCATGAAGAACAAGCCTGCAAGCAGCTTCCCTCCATGACTTCTGCATCAGCTCCTGCCTCCAGGTTCCTGCCTGTTTTGAGTTCCTGTCCTGACTACCTTCACGGATGAACAGTGCTATGGAATTGGAAGCCAATTAAACTCTTCTCTCCTAAAGTTGCTTTGGTCATGGTGTTTCATCATAGTAATGATAACCCTAACTAAGACATACACTTTGCATTAGTCTGCCAGGGCTTCTGTGAAAATCCCACTGGCTAGGTGGCTCTAACAGCAGAAACATGTCTTCACAGCCCTGGGATGATGGTGTCAGGAGGGCCAGTTTCTCCTAAGGCCCCTCTGGTTGGCTTACAGATAGCTGCCCTACCACACTGCTTTTCTCCTGGGTGGGCTCCTTACAAAGAAGTCAGTCATATTGGATTGGCTCCTTTCACCCTTAAGACTTCATTTAAACCTTTCACCTCCTTTAAAGGCCTATGTTCAAATGCACTGGGAATTTAGGGCTTCAATATATAAATGTAGAGAAAGACACAGTTTTAGCCCTAGTATATAAAGTACGTATTCTTTGAAATGCTTATCTAGAGGCAACCATTCCCTTCACAAATATGCCAAATATACTCTTGTTTCTGATTTAGTTACTGTTTCTCCTCCATTGTTAATGGCCATCTCTGATTCTAGGTAGTACACATCCAAGCCACCAAATTGACTGAAAGTGAGTAGCAGAGACTGTGGGAGATATTAATTTCAACCTCATATGATTTCTAGAATGAGGCCTTGACACTCCCTTCAACAAGAGATTAGTGTCAGGTTCTGCTCCCCATGGTGAATTTCCCCCTGTGCAGTCATGGACCAGACCCACACCCACACCCCCACACCCCCACACACCCCCACACACACACCCCCCACACCCAAGTGTCCTAACTTGCTCTATGCTCTACAGTCGCTTCCTTGAAAGCCTAAACAAGAGACTCTTCACCTCATTTTCACTGAGCCCTACAAATCATGTAGCTGGCACCCTTGAATCCTGCTAACCTTAAGACCGGATGGGCTCCCTATGTCTTGCTGTAGCCCTGCCAGGGCACAGAAGGTAATGCAGCTTCTGCCTCGCTCATTCACACCTTCAATCTTAGAAGCAACCACGTGCACAGTGTCTGTCCTTCAGGTTGTCATGTCCTGAGAAAGTCCAAATGACTGACCCTAGCAGAGAAGCCATTTGAAGAGAGAAGACCTGCTTCAAATGAGGTCAGACACCCGACTTCCAGGCACAAGAGAGACCTGAGCCAGAGCCATGCAGCAGAGTCCTTCCCAAACTTTAGCCCTCATGAGTGATGAGTTAATAAAATGATCAGTTCTTAAAGTCTGTAAGCTCCCTCCCTTATGCAGTAATCAATAACCAGAACAGATCCAAATGCTATTGACAGACGTCTTTTTGAAACTGGATGGTATTGGCACATCAAATTCTATGTATTTCAAAGCTACAATTTCTAGAAATTATTAGATATTTTACAAAATCATTAAATAATAAATTATAATCACTTAAAAATGTAAACTCAAATAAGTAAAAGAAAAGGATTTTTAAAAAAACTTTGCAAGAGCTTAAAAACTGTCTCCTGAAGGATCAACACACACAGTAAAGAGTACAACCTAAGTGAGCATGACCGAAACTGGATTTTATAGAGAGCTGGAGTTAATGCTTTACCCCTCTTTTGACTTCTGCTGTGCCTGGATTGGACCCAGGGCTCCCATGTTGGGTGATGCTGTTCTCTTGCAGTCCACCTCCAGCCTCAAATGTGCTTCCTGATGTGACAGATTCTGAATGGATTTCCACATGAGTGAATTTCCATCTAAAATGTTTTCTCCAGCTAAGCCTCTGAGTCTCCCTTACGAAGCAGACTGAAGTGATGAGGGTTACGATAGCCATCAGTGGGTGAGATACTCACACATCCCCTCACTGAGGGCCCTTCCCTTTCATTTCTTATCTAATATTTTGAATCTATAGGGAAGAGGAAAACCATATGGAAAGAGAATACTCCTATTTGGCTTTAAGTTTGAAAGCCCCAACTCATACCTTTTTTTTAGGACGGTCTTTATAATGGCTTCACCATTATAAAGTTATTTATAAAGTTACCCTTCAGATAGACATTCAAGTTTTTCCCAAAACTGATAATATTATAAATGGATACGATCAATGAGCTAAGATTTCGAACACATTCAACAATGTTCTTGACATAAATCTCCAGAAGCAGAGGGTTAACCTGTTGCCCCCACTGGTTCTGCACTTGTGACACTGAGGGACGGCCAGGTTGCGCTAAGACTTAGAGCGAATGGAACAGATCTAGAGGCTCTTCTCTGTCACCCGTCAACATATGGCTAGTTTTCTTACCTGAAGCCATGGACACTCTTTCCCTCCAAATGTGGTACCAATGATCTCAAGCACACTGGGCATGCTCTATCACTGGCTTACACCCTCAACTCTGTTCTGTAGCATGCCAAACCCACCTGTGTCCTTATGTCACTGGGTCACACAGAAATTTGAAAGTCTTTTAAAGAAAGAACAAACAGAATAGGTCAATTTAAGTTAAATATTTGGTGAGTTATCTATTTATAATTTGTGATTTGAATCATTTAAATAAACATGTTTCTGATATGCATTGTTCTATAGTAAATTTTAAGGATATAGATTATTTTCCAACCGGGAAAACATACACACAATTTAAGATTGGCCACTCTCATCAGTAATGAAGAAGATTATTCATTAGTCAAACTCTGTGACTAAGACCTGAAGCTACACCAATCAATTGTCAGCACAAACCACCAGCTTACCAACCACCTAGTCAAGACGATGGCGACCCACTGAGGCAAACACAGTTCCTTCTTCATCAGCAGCTGCCTGGATTTGAGGCTTAGATCACACACAGTGAGATATTTACAGACATTCTTCATTTTGTAAAAGGTTCATGAAAAAAAGTATATAAATTGAGTTTTGTAATTGATCTCATATTTTAATTGTTATTTGACTCATTATCTACTTACGAATATTTAAAAAAATTAAATTATCATCAATTATTTACCATCCCAAGAAATCAAGGTATATTAATTCTCTATAATTATTACAGTTTGGGTCAATATTCAGTCAGAGTTTACAAGTATCAATTCTCCCTTCTTTTTAGTTTAATTAAGAAAAGTGGTTATGTAAAGATAAAATAAACCAAAGCTTCTATATGTCAAGTCTACTTAAAGGAAGACAGACAGGCACCCAGAAAACTTATGCTCAACACACTAGAAAGGGATCGTGTTGTAGAAAAACAGAACAAACTGCCGGGCGGTGGTGGCGCACACCTTTAACCTCAGCGCTGGGGAGGCAGAGCCAGGTGGATCTCTGTGAGTTCGAGGCCAGCTTGGGCTACCAAGTGAGTTCCAGGAAAGGCACAAAGCTACACAGAGAAACCCTGTCTCTAAAAACAAAAACAAAAACAAAAACAAACAAACAAACAAACAAACAAACAAAAAACAGAACAAACTATCCCTTTTTTCATGGGAGCGAGAGAATTAAAAGTCTCCTCCAGAGCTTTAAACACACTAAATCAAGTTCAATTAACACTGTGATCTGGCAGAAATGGAACTTTGCAAATTGTCTGCTGCCACTAGGGAAAGTGAGACAAGGTTGGCCCTGCACATAATGAGAAGCACAGAGGGTCACTCTAAGCTAATCTGAGACCAATTCTGAACTAATAATAAAGGGAAATATTTCCACGGTGTAAGCAGCTCTCAGAAGCGACCCCTGCGGGGAGCAGCATGCTGTGAGTTTAAAAGAAAATGAGAGTAACATTTACAAAGGATGTTTTCCCAGACATCCAGCTTGACGGAAGAATCCAAAGGCTGCTGGGCAAGGACCTGCTGGCTTAGTGAGTGGATGCCAAGACTGACCTCAGATACCCAAGTTAGGGACAAGTGATGCCTGAGCCTGTGACAAGTTGGGAAGTAAAGCCAGGATACTGGTGACCTACATTTGGAAGGGACCAAGCAGCACAATTTATTGTGACTGTACCAGGGACCTGGGGAAAAATAAGCCAAAGAGCTGGGCAGACAGCCAGTGGCTAAGTGCGCTTGTCTCACAAGTGTGAGGACCTGAGTTCAGATCCTGGAACCCACGTAAAAAGCACTGAGGGGTAGAGGCAGGGTCCGTGGGGCTCGCTGGTGGCCAGAAACAGTGAACTTTGGGTGCAGTGACAGATCCTGTCTCAAGGGGGTAAGGTGGAGAGTGACAGACACTTGAAGTCCTCCTCTGGCCTGTGCCTCTGCATGTGCGCACGCACAAGTGCATACACACACACACACACACACACACACACACACACACACACACACCCTTCACGCCACACCAAGACAAAATCAGGCAGAAAGGAAGCTGAAGAACCAAAGACAGAGCCAGGCAATCTCTTCCTCCCCATCTCCTTGGGCCCCTGAAAACAGCACATGAGTCTGTGAGGTCTGAGCTCAATGACTAAAAGTTACATCCCCTGGTTCGTCTATTCTTCTGACATATTGCGTTGATGCAAACATTCTAAATAATTTTTAAAACAAGGAGGAACTTAAAACACTCATCTACAGAACTAAGTTCCTAGAATTTAAAGGAAAATAAGGTTTATAAGCACTTATTTTTGGCCAGGTAGTCAGCTTTACCAAAGAATTCAAGCTGAGTTTAAATGAACAAGTGTTCAAACAAATAAATAATCAAGTGAGCACCTATTAAAAATACTCTCCAGAAACATGTTCTTTGGATGGTGGAGGTGCATGGATCCCAGAACATGCTGGGGCCTGTGGACATCAAGCATGGCCCAAATGCAAGAATACAAGAATCTCCAGCATTGATTTAGAGGGAAACAAAATTAACTTACTGAGTTATTAAGATTATTAAAAAGGCCATCTTGAAATCTGAGGAGAAACGTTGTCCTTTGAATGAAAATAAGAAAGAGATTAGCTGTGGGTGATGTCTAGAGTTAAATGCAGAAAATGAGAACGGATGTGAGTATATGCACACACCTGCACACAAACATGTTTGTACACACAATTGCTTGGGAAAATCACATAAAGATGATTTCCTCTGGGCTCAGTAGAAGAGACAAAGGATTCATGAATGCTGTTCGTCTGTATTGCTCTGTAAAGTGGCCATTCACCATATGTGCCCATCACATCACTATAGCTCTTCAGACCTCCAAGTACTCTGTAACTGCACATGGCAAGTGAGTGCTATGTTAGACATGCTCCACTTTCTCACAGATTCACTGCTGGTGCTGCGCGGAGTACTGCATACATCCCAATCATCCGCAGGGCTTCTGTGAGCAGTTTCTGATTTGGCAGATATGGTGCGAGCTGGGTATTTGTATTTCTAATTGAAGCCAGCTGACGGTGGTGCTGCCGGTCCAAGGACCACACTTGGAGCATCTATGGCGATGACACCGGCCGAGCTGTTCATGTCATGCGTGTCCAAGATTCACCCTCAGCTCGGCCTAACTTCTCCCCTTCTCATCAGCAGATGCGGAAAGGGGTCTGCACATAAGCGAGACTTGGCTTTGGAAGATGAATGGTGGTTATGATTCCACCAGGTCAAAGTCTCCTACACTCACAGCCTTTTGGTGAGAGTTGTATTCCCTGGAAGTGGGGACGAAAACGCATTTGTCTACATGAACCCTTTCCTATGAACAGTGTAATGGCTGAGGACCTTGGATCTTGAGCAGAGTGTTGAATCAAAGGGTTTGGGACAGGCTAGCTTTTCAGGGACTGGCAGAAGAAGAACAGAGTCCACACCATAGGACCATTTTGCAGCTTAACAAGAAGTGTACATGAACCACCACGTCATGTACCCATGAGCACCTGGAGCAGAGTCGGGTTCCTCAGTGACAGCGCTTGCTATTTTTACTAGTTCTTCATAAAATCTATAATTCGAAAACCATTAGGAATGTGTTTCTTTAGGGAACGGGCAGATTTCTCGGTGATTAGGGACACATACTGCCCTTGCACAGGGTCTGACTTTGGTTCCTAGCACCCACACCAAGCTGTTCACAACCACATATAACTCCAGGGGATCTGACTCTTCTGGACTCCATGGGTATCTACACTCATACATTCTCAGACCCACACACAGACACAACCATATACACATGATTAAAAATTAAAAATAAAATTTCAAATGAGTGTCTAAGCCAATATCAAAAATGTGTTTTTTTTAACTCCCATCTTTGGAGACATAGCTCAGAAGCAATATTAAAGTTTGCTACAGGAATTTTACAGAGGCATTTTAAACATCTGTACACGGCACACGGGCAGGCGCTGCTGAAGACAGTTTCTTCAGTTCCATTTTCATCCATCAAGAGAGGAGAGCCCTGAACACTGTGAGCTTCAGCAGAGCTGATGGCTGGGTTGGAACCCCCAGCCTCTAGCACACTCCCAGGATACTCCCCAGTATCTGAGAGATGTACGAGCTGGCAGGGGGTGGGGTGGATGAGTGGAGCCATAGCTGGGGTTCTTATGAATAGATGGGTGATGGGTGGGTAGCGGGATGACCAATGCTTCTCTTGTACTCTGTGTTACAGGCTAGAGTCTACTATCCCAGGCTTTGTGAGCACCCGGCCAACTTCCTCACTTAAAAGATAAGGTCCAAATGACATGTTTAAGATCACAAACTACTTATTCAGTGATAAAGCCCTACACCTCAAACACAGCTTGGAGAGGAAAGGAGAGGAAAGAGAAGGGAACAAGAGAGGAGGGGAGGGGAGACAGAGATAGAAGGAGGGAGGGAGGGAGGAGGGAGGGAGGGAGGGAGGGAAGGAAAGAGGCATGAAGAGAAAGGGGAGGAGGATGCAGGGGAGACTGAAAGACTAGCCAGGTGGTCACCTTAGTATTTTAGTAAGATGCACATCATTCTTTTGCCTCCCAGCATCCCTCTCTGCCAAGGATCTCTTTGAACCAAAAGCACAATCTGGCATTTTCTAAATCTATTTCTGATCAATACAAGTCCTTAGATTAATAAAATTCTCTGAGAAATGCATTTACAAAATGGGTGAAATAGCAACTTTTTTGATATGATAGTTCATATGTAACATGTAAAAATATGGTATTTCAGAGGGTAATAGAAGTGATAAAGCCCTACACCTCAAACACGGCTTAGAGAGGAAAGGAGTGGAAAGGAGAGGAAAGAGAAGGGAACAAGAGAGGAGGGGAAGGGAGACAGAGATAGAAGGAGGGAAGGAGGGAGGGAGGGAGGGAAAGAGGCATGAAGAGAAAGGGGAGGAGGATGCAGGGAGAGCTCAGTAGAGCTGTTTCTTACCCACACACCCATATTTGTTCTTCTTTCTCAGCAACAAACCCCTGATTTACAGATGACTCTAACTTGGGTTCTCTGCAAGAGCATCATGTTCTCTTAACCACTGAGCAATCTCCTGGCACATTAAAAAATTTTAACATTTATTTTTATTTTGTATTTATGCGTATATCTATGCCCTGGGAAAAGGCTCTGTTTTCAAATTTCTCCAGAGTTGTGCAATAAGGTGACAAAAGTCTACCCAATAAGATAAAATTATCCAATGAAATTTCCAGTGAGTTTCTTTAGTGTGTCTTCCACAACTTTGCTTGGTGTGAGGTTCTCATGGCTGGACCTTCAACATTATTTCTGGACCAAGAGAAGGGTTATATTTTAAGGATGAAATGAGGAAAAGCTAGATACAGTGTGTGCACCCCAATAGCTTGGCATCTCCATATGAAACTTATACTACCTAGACTTCTTTCCTGTAAGAGGAAGAAAATTTTCTGTTGTTTAAGCCACTGTTCTGTTTTGTTTTCTTTCCAAACACAACTCAACCTAATTTTACATATATGAATCACATACTACTCTTCTTGGCTAGTTACAAAGAGTGGGGTTCATATTTTAAAAATTGTTCAGAACTGAAAACTTCCATGAGGATGTGGTGAATGGCGGTGCAGTAGGCTAATAATTTACATCCATTTAAAGTTACAGGCCTCTATCTTTTGCAGTTTGGATATAAAGGATTCTCTCAGAAGACTCGTGTATCAGAAGCTTGCTCCCCAATTAGTAGCTATTCCTGACCTAGTTACTGTTCTATTGCTGTGAAGCGACACCACGACCATGACAGCTTATAACAGAAAGCATTTAATTGATAAATGGACTCAGAGACTGAGTCCATTTCCATCATCATGGGCAGCATGGTGGCAGACAGGCAGGCATAGCATTGGAGCAGTAGCTGAAGGCTTACGTCTATCCACAAGATGGAGTCAGAGAGAGAGGGTGAGACTAGTCCTGATGTGGGCTTTTGAAGCCTCAAAGCCCATCTCCAGTGACACACCTCCTCCAACAAGACCACACCTCCTCCACTAAGGCCACACCTCCTAATCCTTTCCAAACAATTCCATCAGCGGGGGACCAGGTATTCAAACATATGAGCCTATGAGGGGCACTCTCGTTCAAACTCCCACACTGATCACGAGGTTCAGAGACATCAGAGAGAATTTAAAGAAAGGATCAGAGATACTTGGAGAAGCAGAATGCAGAACTTAGTGGGTGGTTCTGGTAGGAGTGTAGAAGACCAGCATGCCAAGAGAAAGTGCAGTGAGGATTGAATTATGAGGTTTCAGTTGGAAATGAGGATGGTTTGGGGAACTAAACTTGAAGCCATTCTGTGGCACCGTGGCCTGGAGCTTGTCTCCCGTTTGTCCGGGTCCTAGGACTTTGTAGAGGCTGAGTGATGGACTTCTGACCCAGGAAATTTCACGGTAGCACTGTATCCAGATATGATTATTGCTGGCTGCTTTGGTCCAGATTTATGGTGAAAATTGGAAGCAAAAAGCAGAAGAGAAGGAACATTGAGAGAACGTGTTTAAAGTTGGAGTCAAGGAATGGTGACCAAAATGATTAACACCATGGAAAAAGCTAAGTACTTCACAGTGAGACAAAAGGACAGACGCCTGCTGATCCCAGCATCTGAGCCCCACTGATCACGGACTCAAGATCTTGATTTAAGAAGGGCCACCTGAAGAAGTATTCCCTATGTTAATCTATCCAGGGACACAGAGGCTACTGCTGTGGTCTGAGTGTGCTTGGCCAAGGTACAGCTGGCGTCAGGCCTCATCAATGCCTATACGATGCTAATTTTGCAGGCATGGAGAAAATGAGTTGTAGTTTCTAGCTTCTGCCCAGGCTGCAAAGGAAGGTCTGGCAGATGACGCGGTATATGGACAGGTCAGAACAGGAAGTAAATGGAGTCAGTCTCTGAGAGAGCCCACGTAAGCGGCAACTGGCAAGGACTAAGAGCAGGACTTCCCAAAGCTTTTGGGACTTACACCCTGCCACCTAGATGCCAGATGTTTTAATGTTTGCTGAAGTGCGATCATAATTAGTCTTTACAATAAAAACCCGGAGTCAGATATCGAGGGTGAAAACTGAAAAATCAGAGAAGCAGAGCAGCAGCCACTAGAGACTTCTTACCTCTATGAAATCTCAGACCAAATGGCAGGGGCAAGATCCTGTCTCTACGAATCCTCAGGTTGAATGGGTGAGGATCCTGTCTCTATGAATCCTCAGACAGAATGGGTGGGGATCCTGTCTCTATGAATCCTCAGACAGAATGGGTGGGGATCCTGTCTCTATGAATCCTCAGACAGAAAGGGTGGGGATCCTGTCTCTATGAATCCTCAGACAGAATGGGCATGAGATCCTGTCTCCACCCGCCTTATATTCCTGTCTCCACCTTCCTAGTGCTGGGATTAAAGATGTGAGCCACCACTGCCTGGCCTCTATAGTTAACTAGTGGCTAGCTCTACCCTCTGATCTCCAGGAAAGTTTTATTTGTCAGAACACGAACAAAATATCATACAACATTTTGTCTTGCTGAGTTTTAAAATTGCTTTAGTCTGGTATCTCCTTGATAGTTTTATTTCTTTTTAAAATAATTTTTATTATTTTATTTTATGTATATGGCTCTTTTGCCTGCATCATGTGTATGCAGTGCCCACAGAGGCCAGAAGAGGGCATTAGATCCCTTGGAACTGGAGCTACAGACAGTTGTGAGCTGCCATTTGGGAGCTGGGAATCAAACCCAGGTCCTCTGGAAGAGCAATCAGTGCTTTGAACCACTGGGGCATCTCTCCAGCCCTTCTTACTATTTTTCTATTTCTTCCTTTGGGGATGGGAGTTTGTATCCTATCCCACCACTGCATGTTGGAAATACATAACTTTCTTACTGATTTTACAGAGGCTCTTAGTGAAGAGCTTGCCTTGAGGCTCTGAGAAGACATTAAACTTGGGCTTTTGAGAAGTACTGTTGGGAACTGTTGAGACCTTGAAAGGTCTTGGTGCATTTGAATTATGAGACAGACACGAGCCATTTCGGGGGTAGGGACAGAATGCCATGGTTTCAACATGACTGTAGTGTGGAAGGCTTGGTTCCCAGTTGGTGGCCCTGTTGAAAGGCAATTTGAATGTGAAGGTGTTAACATCAGTTGGGGCAGTGCATGGATGACTCCACAGCTGAACGGGCTGTGAGGTGTGAGGAAGTCACTGAGGATGTGGATTTGAAAGGACTACCTTGTCCCCAGATCCTTCCTCTCCTGTCCCCTCTGCTGGTTGCCATGTGGTACGCTGCTTTCCTATGGCATCCCCTCCAGCTGTGATATTTCTACATTAACACAATCTAAAAGCAATGGCGCCAGATAGCCACAGCATAAAACACCTGCTAATACGAGCCAAACTACGTCTGCCTTCCTTTCAGTTGTTTTCCTCAGATACTCTGTCACAACAACGTAAGGAAACTACCACCTGCAAAGCCCTTGTTCTTAACCAGCATGCTCAGTTCGCCACCTCTAAATTCTGGAATCTCCACTCTTCTTCCAGTTTCCCGGACATTTCCTTCTTGCCTCTCTCCCTTTGTGGCAGAACCAAGTCCCCTGCCACAGTTCCTCTGACCACCACACCCCACGCCACCCTCCCTTTGTCTAGACTTCACATTTCATAACAAAACTCCACATCAAAACCACCCTGCCAGTTCTTCTAGTACGAAAACGCTGAATTCGAGGCATTGTGGTACTTAACTGAGCTCTCTCTAGTCTTTTCTATTCCACACATTTGAGGTTCCACAGCATCTTTAAGAAACCAGATATTGACTAGTGGGACTCACCCACGGATTCTACAGGTCTGTACATTTTATTTACTTATTTATGTTGTGAGGATAACGGGAGGGAGCAGATACTATCCTTCTACCACATTGGCCCCAGGGGTTGAAGCCAGGTTGTCAGGGCTGGTGGTCGGTACCTTTACTTTGTTAAGCCATCTTGCTAATGAAAGAACAGACTTTGTTTGTTTTTTTGGAAAAAAAAAAAAAACCAAACCAGTTTTTTTCAGGCTCTCAAGTGAAACAAGAAAACATCATCTTTAGTCTTATAATGCTCCCATACTATTATTCATTTTAGGGGCTGGGGAGACAGATAGCTCATTTGGTAAAGTGTTGGCCATGTAAGCACACAGACTAGAGTCTGAGCCCCAGAAGCCATGTTAAAAAACAAAAAACAAAACAAAACAAACAAACAAAAAAAAAACAACACCCTAAGCATACTGGTGTGTGTCTGTAATCCCAGTGCTGGGAAGCAGAGAAGGGCGGATCCCTGGGACTTGCTGGCCAGCCAACATGGATCACTTGGTGAGCGCCCGGTCAGTGAGAGATCCTGTCTTGAAAACGAGGATGAATGACACCAGAAGTTGTATTCTGTCTTCCACACACATGAACCTGGACACATATGCATCACTCAACACAAATACACACACACACACACACACACACACACACACACACACACACACAAGCTATTCCTTTTAGATAATTGTACATTATCTAAATGTCAAGTCTTTCCAATTCCCGCCCCCCCCCCCCCCAGTTAACTTATAACTCGGACAGACTGAGATTCTGAGGAGTTTGAAGCTTACTCAATTTGAGGAGCCCTAGGAAGAAAGGCTGGCATGGTGGCCCATACTTTAACCCCAGCATTTGGGAGGCAGAGGCAGGTGGATATCTGTGAGTTCAAGGTTAGCCAGGGCTACACAGTGACAGCCTGTCTCAAAAACAAACAAGCAAACTAAGAGTAAGAAGAATATAACCAGCAGCTCATGGTGGCACACACCTAATCAACCTAGTACTCGGGAGGGTGGAGGAGCAGCAGATGTTCAAGGCCATCCTTGGCTACATGGCAGGTTTGAAGTTGATCTGGGCTACATGAAATCCTACCAAAAAAACAAACAAACGAACAAACACCCCAAAAGCATATAACAAATCTCCCCAAATGTAAAACAAGCAAAAAAATTGCAAAAATGATAACTACACCGGATATAGAATCAGCTATGGGTCTTCTCGAGGGGCCTGTGACCTATACAAATGAGCAGCTCTAAAACTCAGGTTTCACCACCGTTGTGGTAAAACCACCCCTGTTTATCATCAAGACACACACACCAAACTCTGCCCAAGAGAAGAGAGATCACTCGATGCATGGCTGAAAGCCAAACAAGAAAAAAAATAGGTAAGAAAAAGTCAAGTAGCAGGACTTGAACTTCCTGTTATATTTGCATAGCAGCTATAATGGCGGAGGGGGGGATTATACTACTAGGCAGAGTCAGGGTCACAAGGAATCTGACTTGAAAGCGTTCTTACCTCATGTCCTTACAGATTTGGAATAGTAAAGGACAGGAACACAAAGTGGGACATTGTTGAGGATTTGGGACTTTTTGTTCCCATGACACACGTGGTAGACAGGAGAAAAGCACGTGTGGTCTAGCAGTGATGAGTCTCGATGAGCTTTCTCACACGCACAGTCCACCTGCCGCTCGCCCCGGGGTGGGGTGGGGGGAGGGTGGCATCCATCCAACCTGGCTTTAGACAAGGTGCACACAGTAACACATACACTGAACCTAATTTTATTCCAGGAACTGGTGTCCCCTGACCTCCCTGTTCTTGTACTTTCTTTAGAATGACAGTGCAGTTGTTCAGTATTATCTTGGTTTCCCTATCACCAAATGGAATAATTTGGAGACAGGACAATTTTTGCCATTTCATGTTTTATAAAATTCCACATAAGTGTACTTGATTATGTAATAACAAGAAGGCCATCATTTTCATCAATAGAAGCTGAACTAAGTGTTACAAAGTCCCGCGTTCCTGCTACAGAAGGTTTTCTCCAAGTAATTTACCCTTTTGCAAATCAGAAAAAATTGGCTCTGTTATTCTTTTCAATGCCAAATTCAGGTCTGGGTCTAATTTGGAAGGAGCCAAGTCTACAATCAGGATTATGTTAGGTATTAAACTGCCAAAAAAATTTACTTAAGACTCAACATACCAAAAAGCTATGTGTCATCCCAGCCCCGCCCAGGCCTCTCCATACCCCAGAAAGGGATAACAACGTGGGAAACTGTGAATTTGTTTCCATTTTGAAAAAATACGACATGGTATTTGTTAACACTTAAGAAAATACAAAAAGGTATACGGAAGAGAAGAAAAACTCATCCAACCTCCTGGTACACAGACAAGCCCTTCCTCTTGTCCCTGCATCCTCTTTTTCCCTCTCCCCTCATTCCCCCCATCTCCTCTCCTCCTCAATACCAGGAGACTGAGCCAAAGGCTTCAGATCTGTGAGGCACATGCTCTACCCTTTAGCTACTCCCCCAGCTCCCCCAAAAGAAGCGACTGTCTTCCTCACAGCACTTTGTGGTGTTTCTTGAGCATTTCATTACTTTGGGAAAAAACCGACATCACATCGTGTGTATAATTCTGAGATCTGTTTCTTATGGACTTTAGGGTTATTTTATTTTTAAAGGCCATCTGTTTAATATTCATAAACAACTCCCTTAGATTTCAGGCAAAGATCATTTCTGCATCTTAACTTGAACAGTCTGGAGGCATGTGCAGGCAGCCTGTGCTTCTCATGAGTGGAATTCAGCAATGTGTCCTGGGATTTTTTTTTTTAAATCTTGTAGTAGTGAAGATCTAGTCCCACAGTTTGACCTCCAAGGTGCCTCACGACAGCATGAGAGCCAACCTTCCTGAAAAAACCTGATTGCAAGTGTAGTCTCGTGCTAATTGGAATTTAGTGAGACATTTTCTTTTTAATGTTTCACAACATCCATCATTTCACACCTGGTGATCTCTGAACTGCACAAGCTGAGGAGATTGCAAATCCAGAAGCAAGAAAGGGAGGCAGCACCCTGGAGGAGCAGAGGACTCACCACAGGCGTTCATGCGATGTAAACAGCCCTCCATTTGCTATGAGGGAGGCAGAAGAGGAGGATGTGAAGGAGTGTAGGAGGACTGCTCCACGGGACTTCAAGCTGAGATTTCTGTTCTCTGCTCCTTTCCCAACTCCACAGCAAAGAAACTTGCAGGATGACTGCCAATGTGCCAAGATACTTTGAGTACTGTGCCTGACGTGGGCATTTTGACAAACGGTTATCCTTTAAAAATGACCCCAAAAATACTCTTCTAATAGAATCAAAGAAATCAATATATATAAAAGATTTTTTAAGTGTATGTGTTGGCCCAGAGTACAGACTGGAGGTACGAAGCAGCCAAGACCATCGTCATCCTGTTTGATGTTGGTAGTTGCAGTTCCACAGTTTCTGAAACAGAAGTCCCAAGATTCTCTGTCCTCATGCTTACGTTCCTTCATTAGAAGAGCCTCTGAGGCCTGGAGGTTTCAGTCATGAGGCAATGCACTAGTTCTGGAGCTGGAGGAGTTTTTACTGGCGTTTTATCAATGGAAACACAGTCGAATGCAGCTTGCCAGTGTGCAGACATCATTTATGGAGGTCAGGAGACCACTATTAGCCTATCACCATGAAAACTTTCTCTAAATACGATGTGCGTTCCGTATTCCAGAGAATGGGTCGTTTCAGGCAGACCTATTTTAGGCACCCACGGTGACTCTGAATCATGTTAGACAGAATGGTGTCAAATGGCATTTTTCCTGGAACTTACAACATTTGTAGTCCCTGGAGAGCCAAGTCTTTTGTGGGGCTTTACACCAGTAACTTAAGTCCTCTAAGTTCAAGGTTGCTGCGATTCTGCTGGCATGCTAAACCTTTGAGGGGACAGGTGTGTTTCACTCATCTTGCCGAGCATCGAGGGAGGAAAAACAAGGTGTTCTTCTCAAGTGGAGTTGCCAAATTTGATGACTTAGCCTCAGTAATTCAATGGACATCTACTGAATTTGTGCTGAATACAACATTTTCAGTTAAAATCATACCTTTTCAATTTGTTGTTTCCCAAATTTTGAGCTCTTGATCTATTTACTGGAATATTTTACTCAGATATGCATTTGAACTAAAACAAAACAAAGAAGAGGAGGAAGAGGAAGAGGAGGAAGGAGAAAATGAAGAAGAAAAACCCAGTTGACAAGAAGTGTCAACAAAAGTGTTCATAGGCCGCATGAAGAACCTCTCTAAGTATATTCCAGAGAAAAGTCAATTCTCAGTTATCTATGGAGTGATTTCCAAACCCAGATTCAAAAGTAGGGCAAGTGCACGGTTCACAGTAAACCTCAAATATTTGTTTGGAGTTACCTACGGTTCATATTAATGGGATCCTTGGCAGAACATGAGAACTTGCTGACAGTACAGAACCAGCTCTTACTGTTCCTGGGAAACGTGACAAATTTTGTTTTCTCCTCAAACAAAACAAAACAGGAAAGTTCAAATCTGTTCCTAGAGGAATTTTTAGTGTTTTAGAAATGAGTCCTTCTTTTGAAAATGAATTATTTACAAGAGTTTTAAATGTTCTGATGTTTCAACTTTATTGCAGTGGGATTTGATTCTTCTCCCTTTCAGAAACAAATTTGTTGCTATGAAAGTTGCTCCTAAAAATACAACTAAGGGAGAAATGTCATACAAATTTTAAATTTGGCTGTCTATTGACAGATATGACAGCTACTGCTAAAATGCCAGACTTGATTGATGTCCCCTCCCCCAACACTGGTTGTGATCAACCATTTCAATGTTTGCTCTGTCTGGAATATTTTTGCAATTTCTTTCGGGAGATCTGAGCCTTGAATGTCCAGCTTCCACTAGGCACCAGAATTTAGTTCATTTTAAACCAATTATTGAAGGCTTGCTTACACATCTCTGCTAAGTGTCCTTCAGCTACAGAAGGACTGACTCAGTTTCCAGAGTTTGCCTCCTAGCCTGCAGCACAACCCCCAGCATAGGGTCGATCCCAGTGAATCAAGAAGGAAGTCCGGTTCATCGTGACTCAGTGGCCAGTGTTAGTTCCAACTTCTAGAGTCTGACACCAGACAGTTTATTTTAGGCATGTTTAAGTACAGTACAATTTGGTAAAAAGTTTTCTGGTATAACACAATCCCATGTGCACAATAAAGCTTAAGGCATAATTACATTGAAACTCTTTTCAAAGTGCATGCCACCTTGTCCATGAAGATGGGTTCTGTAGGTAGATTACATGTGTGATCTTAAGGGCCTGGAGGAGGATCTGGTATGGTCTCAGTCATACTGATAGTGCAAAGGTCACCAGGCTAGTAACTGCCTCTGGTTCTGTTTGTCAGGGTCTGGGGAACAAGGGCAGGTGTGGACTGGCCCTACAGATAGTGCAGAGGTCCCCTAGGCTATTAATCACCTACGGTCCTGTTTGTGGGAGCCTTGGAGAGCCAGATGTGGCCTGATCCAACAGATAGCACAGAGGTCACCAGGCTATTAACCACCTCCATTCCCAGCCTTCTGGGCAGAAAACAGGTTATACATTTCTTTCTTTGAAGAGATAACCCTGTGTGTTTAACATCCCTAGGTTCTCTGGTGCTTATCGGTGAGCACAAGGACTTCTGTGTCCCCAACACATGCTGAGTCTCCAGTCTTCCTCAGAATTCCCTGTTCTTTTCTCTCATGTCTACATCCTTGTGTCTGTTAACCCCTCCAACCCCCCACTCCACCGCCTTTCAAGGCTGGAGATGTAGCTCAGGGGTAGAATGCTTGCCTCCCATGCACAAGGCCTTGGGTTCAGTCCTGAGCCCTACAAGAATAAATAAAAACCAAATAAATAAATAAACAAACAAAAATTAAACCCCTCCATAACTGCCAAGAACCACCTGACACAGAGTCTGTCCTGTAACCCCTTCCCACCTATGACTCCCCCGAGCTTCTGACAATATGGAGGCACTGTGTACACCATATATGACTTTTGTGCTATCCTTAGAGCTGGTACTATCTGTGAGGGCAACGTCCTTGTTCTTGATGCAAAAGATACCTTCAAAAAGTATTTTTAGAACACTAAGTCATTTTCAGTACAGTCCAGCAAATCCAGTCAACAACCCAAATCCAATCTCTCTCAGGCATGTCCCACCTGCACCCCAGGATAGACATGGATGTGGCCCAATAAAAGATCATAAACTTAGCCAGGCTGTGGTGGCGCACGCCTTTAATCCCAGCACTCGGGAGGCAGAGCCAGGCGGATCTTTGTGAGTTCAAGGCCAGCCTGGGCTACCAAGTGAGTTCCAGGAAAGGCGCAAATCTACACAGAGAAACCCTGTCTCGAAAAACAAAACAAAACAAAACAAAAGATTATAAACTTACTTAAACCATTATGAGATTTTTTTGGGGGGGCTGTGGTTTATTTTCTTTTGTAGCTTACTGCACAGTTCTTGAGGGTGAAGTTGGTAGATGAGGCCGTGTCACAATGTCCAAGGTTTAGATGTACCTAAAAACCTGGAGTGAGGGATGTGTGATGGTACCTAACACACACAAGCGGCATGGTGAGCCTACACTGGCCCACATGGGGAAACTGGACCACTGTGCTCTGCAGTGAGTGCATTCAGAGCCCCACGATGCCGCCAAAATGCAAAAGGCAGCATCCTGTGCCCAGCGCTTGCTTCTCCTGTTTACCCTTCTTTCTGTGCTCCTGCGTTCCTCACTCCCCGGGACTTTACACCCACCGCTTCACCGGCAGACGTCCCCTGGACAGCCAGCGCTTCCTTATTATAGCAAATACTAACCATATAGGAGTGTCTCCTTTTCCATGTCAGTCAACTCCCATGCCCTTGGCCAAATACCACATGGCATGGGAGGAACCAATTAGACCCCATAACTTAAGTAGTTGATAGATTGTTGAGCAGCAATGAGCTCAGCCTTCTAAATAAATGTCTCTCAAATATTACTAATTAATGTAGACTCTAGCCACTGGAATACGCTAAAGCGAGATTCTTATTGGGAGGCCTCCTAGAAGTCACTTGAACCTCTGGGGTCACAAGACACCCCCAGTCATAGACGGCACAGTGGAGAGAAAGTGTCAACGACTAGTCCTCGCGTTTTTGAAAGGTGCTGATGGCAGGCCTCTGCAGGGATTTCCCATGGTGCCTTCCCTGAGGGAGCCGTGCTCGGGTCCCAGTCGCCTAGTACATACTGAGACAAAATCACCAAAAGACACGAAGAGCAGGGGAAGGAGAATAAAAAGCTGAGACCAAGTTGGTAGATAAGAAAGGATGCTACTTCACCATAGAAGATTCCACCCTCAAGACGGCACTTGACACCGGTACAGAAAGGTCTGCTGAAAGAATCAGAAGAGCACTCATCCCAGCAACTTTTCCATTAAAATGGCTCCCACTGAAAACTTTGCTAGAAAGCGAACAGAGGAAAACCACACAAGAGCGAGCGGGTCGGAGAACTGCAGGCACTTTGCTTGGTGAAGTGACAGGCCAGCTTAACAGATGGCCGAGATGGCTCTGCTCTGCTCTGTCTCTGTATTAGTTTCCATCCTCAATTTGATCTCATTTCCAGGGCAGCGGTCATTCCTCTAAACAGCCGCAAGTCTGAGATCAAAGGAAGGGGGGTTGGGGGTCGCACACAAGAGTGCGTTAGGAAGGCGAGCGGAGAGGACGCAGACTTCACTGTATCGGAGAGTAATTTCGAGAAATAAAAACCACTTTCAGAGGAAGCTGAAACCCAAAATAGTTGCCACCTTAAACTTCATCTTAAGAGTTTGGGGGATGTTACATCCTTCCACGTGGTTGCCTAGGGAACAGGATTCATTTATCACTCGCTGTCCAATAATTTCTAAGAAGTCGCTATCTTACATTTCATCTCTGGATGTTAAATTCACTCTAAGTGGAAAGAGCTTTCCAAAATATGCAGTTTAAATTATAGTAAAGAAATTGTCAGGGAAAAAAATGTCACAGAAAGCTTAATCTCCTTTAATATATTTTGCTATCTCAATAAATTAGCATTCTTCCATCTTGATTAAAAGCACTTAGCACATAAAAAGACCCACATAAGGATATTCTAGCTGAACTACACTTATTATTCTGAATTTCCTCCAAACACTCCAGAAAGAATACCACTGATAACAGAATGTGGAAGAAGCAAGAGAAAGAATTCAACAACCTTCACATGACACATTTTCTTTAACCCTTGCCTATGATAAACCCAGTCATGAGAAAAGAGTTCAGGGGACTCTCAGAGGAAATTTCCCAGGCGCGCTATCAGTGACATTAGCATGCGTGTCCACACATGTGCGTGTGTGTGTTCCTGTGTGTGTGTGTGTGTGTTCCTGTGTGTGTTCCTGTGTGTGTGTATGTGTGTGTGTTCCTGTGTGTGTGTGAGTGTGTGTGTGTGTGTGTTCCTGTGTGTGTGTGAGTGTGTGTATGTGTGTGTGTGTGTTCCTGTGTGTGTGTGTGCATGTACAGGTTGTTTAAGAACAGCACTGCTACCCAAATTCCTATCTTTTCTGCTTCCTGTGACTTTTTTCAGGCCAAGGTAATGATTTCACAAGCATGCTAAGTCTTTCATCTCTGGCTCCCTTGTGCTTAAAGAGTACAGGGCACCCCAAGAAACAGCTCTTTGGCAGGTAGAGTATTCCTTTGGCTTCTGTTCCTTGCTGGTCCTTTTGGCTTTTCTACACTGTATAACTCTTTACAAGGAAGCCAGGAGGTGCTAAACTTGATCTCTGTATGTTCCTCTTAGAAACAGCATGTGTTAAAACCTACGTGATGGAAAGACTGGGAACTAACTAGGGAGTCGCAGTGACTAGTGCCTTTAATTTCTGTGAAATGTTAAGAGCTCGCTTGGACTAAGCCTGAGACCAGACACTTTGTCTCTCAAACTCACGTCCTCGACAGACCATCTGTAAATCTCAGTTAACCAGAACACGACCATAAGAGAAAAATTCCTACTTGTCATAAAACACTGTCCTGGGTACTGGGGGACTTTTTAAAAATGCCAACATATTTTTTTTCTGCAAAGTTTCTGGGCCAGTGAGATAGCCCAGAGGGTGAAGACACGCGCCACCAAGCCTGATGACCCGAGCTTGATCCCCACTACTCATGTGAAAGAAGTGACTCTCTCCCACAGGACCTCCACATGAACCTCTATACAGGCCATGACACTCACAAACCCTAACACACACACACACACACACACACACACACACACACACACACACACACACACGTAACTTTAAAAGTAAAATGTTTGCAAAGCAGGACCTCATTTAGGCACATAGCATGTTTGTCTTGTGTGACTCATAAGCCATCATAAGAATGAAACCCAGGACGGCTGCTCAGGGTTATGGAATACTTCACTCTATTCACCGTTTTATTCACGACAACCTATGGATGATTGCCTTTGGCTTCCACAAAGACTGCAAAGAGGTGTTTGTTTGAACACAGAGGTGGGTTAATGGTGAAAAAGAAGTTACTCTACACAATTTTATCAGTGTTAGGTTTTAAACTGGTCGTGGCCATTTATTTATTTAAGAATATTTAGTTCTACAGAAGACAGAGACAGCAAATGGAAAATACAAAGTTCACAACTTATATCTTGTATAGTCAACAAGTAACTTAAGAGCCATTTGTTAGGGTTACAGCCTGGGCCTTGACAGCTAGGACAAGTCAGCCTGGACCACCGTGGCCATGTTGGGAAAAGGAACAGAGGCCCAGGGACCCCTTCAAGCTCATCTTCAGGGTCCTGGCATACGGTTTAGGTTTAAATAGAAGTAAAAGAGGCATGCACAGCTAAATAGTCCTAGTCCAGGGTCCATCTTTGTCTGAGCTCCAGTCTCTCCCACAATTATCTGACAAGTTATGAATCTCTTTCTGGGAGACCACTCTGCTCTGCTCTGGTGAGCACCAGGCTCTTCCCAGTCTTCTCCTTCTCCCAGCAAGAGATTCCTGGGAGAATTACCGTTCCTTTTGGGTCCATTGTCTCAACAGTCTGTTAGCCAAAGAGAAGGGCACAAGTGTCCTTTTAGAACATCTTCACTCCTACCAGGCTAGTTACAGAATGTATGTGTACTAAGAATTAGAAAGGGAGAGAAATGTTCATTAAACATTAAAGTGGATAATGAGCATTAAGTGTGCGTGAGTCAATCAGTATTCATGAAGTCATCAATTACCAACTAACTAAGTGAGCTCACGGCTGTGACAAAAAAACACATCTACCTGCATCTCTTCGAAGGAGTCTCCTTGCTTAATTCTGGTCCTAACTGCTCCACCATTGCAGGGAAGGCTAGTGAGAGAGAGCTTGGGGAAAGGAGAAGGTACAGGGAGATGGAGAAGGCGGGGAGGAAGAGGGAGAGAGAAGAGGGAGGCTGGCGGCTGATTAGGATTCATGCAGAATTGTTCTTCTAGCTCATTGCTACGTGAATGTACTCCACCTCCCTCCCCTTACTTCCCACTGTGTGTTTTTAATTGATTCAATAAACCATGTAACTCAGGCCTCTTAATTTGTGATCCATAACCTCTGGGATAGCTCACCTCGCTCGTGGTCTATGCAGAGGCTATTTGCATCAAGGTAATTTCCCACATGACAAAACTCATCAGTGTTTCTTACCTCCGCACTGACTGCTAATTGTCTGCCGCCAGGAGCCAATAGAAGAAAAATAAATGACAGGGGGCAACTAATTATTAATGAGGAAGCCAGAAGCAGTCACCATTGCTCAGTTCTGTGGCTTGGTTACACAACTTTATGGAATATATTTATGTAGAAGTATTTTTATATGTGTGTAAAATTGCCTTAGCTCAATTGTTAAAGACGTTGGTATTTCATGAGGGCCTACAGAGTGTGGTTTATAGTGGTCTACAAACAGGGCTATCTCAGGACATTCAGCTGGCTAAACTGCATTACCATCACTGTAGAAAGATGTTCACTCACTGTGTGAAATGAGTCACTGCAGCTCTGTGTTGAAGCGGGAAAGGAAGCAAGTGCGGCAGCCACCGTCTCTGACATTTCCAAGTGTCTAACGTCTATACATTATCATTTAGATAGCTAGAGATGCAATAAGGACTCAGGGATGTAAGATGTGCATCTACTGCTCTTCTCTGATGGTGGAAGAAACCCCGGCTACCTTCCATAGCCCAGATATGCAAATGAAGTTGTATGGGAATTCAAAGTCATAAGCAATCACATTCACTGGAAGATCTCGGTCAAAAAAAATAAAATAGCGCAAAGTCTCTTGAGGGTAATTTAGTGAGAGCTACAAAAAGGCTACTGCTGTATGGTGCAGGGTAGCCCAAAACTTGAAGTAGCCTATATCCTCATCAATTGAGAAGTGATCCCATACATTATAGTGCAATTATTCACTAGAATATATGTAGCCATCCAAAATTGCGTTGTAGACAAATATTTAATACAATTATATGGAAATGCCCATAAAACACAGATGTTTAAAATGTCCAAACCCCTCAAAATGTCAATGAAATATCTTTTTCCTACCCCAGAGTCCCCACTACCTTCACGCTGAATACGCAAAATATCCCTCTATCCCAGGGCATCCGAAGACAGTACCTTTACCTAAAGGATCCCAGGTATGCTTACATAAACATACGTGTTTCAAAGCACATATGCCAGTATGGAACTGTTGCAGACTTATTTTTATTCAGACTGTGGGTGTCACAGTATACCCCCACATCTGGCACTTCGCTTTCAATTTTTAACAATTTGGCTCAGATATTTTCCACATTAGCAGAGCACAGATATATGGTAGTTATTTTAATAGTCACTGAATATTTGATCATACTTTTGGGCTTTGGCAACTCTTGTTTATTCCATCCTTCAACAAGATAATTGTGTTGTTTCCAGATTTTTGCTGTTACCCACGATACTACCATATCCCTAAATGAAATACTTAATGAACACAGAAATGTTCAAGATAGTTTAAGTGAAAAGAAAATTGGTTATAAAATAACATATATAGTAGGATAGTGGTAATTTTGTTAAAATGCATATACTATAGGAAAGAAAAATCTGGAATGAAGGACTACATATCCCAGTAGCAGGTGTCACCCATGCCAGAGCTAACGTAACTTTGTGTCCCTTTTCCCTCCTGTGTTCTCTGTAATCTACATTTTTGACAGTGAACATGCATCATTCATGCAGTGAAAGCTAAATGGCTGGAAGAAAGGCCTTGTGGGAGAAATGACATTTGGAATAGGGTCTGAAAGATGAGTGAAATTATTTTTCATTGTTCAAATACAGGAAAAAATATTAGAAAGAGTAGAAATTATCATCAACGCTGCATAGAATGGAAAGGTTTAGGCAAATTGGAAGCAAAGCCATCTAGTCAGGCGGTGGGACATCTGGGGCCGGAGAAGCAGTTCAGTTAGTAGAATGCTTGCCTAGCAGGGACAAGGTCCTGGGTCTATCCCAGCACCACATAGGTTGGGTGTTGTGGGGCACACCTGAAAAGCTCAAAGTCATCCTTGTAGCCAAACACAGTGAGGTCAAGGCCAGCTTGTAACGTGAGACCCTGCTTCAAAAGAAAAAAAAAGTCTAAGTATCTGTGAGGGTATATTAGGGAAATTTAACAGGTTAGGAATCGAATTCAGAGTCTGGAAAAACGGCTCAGTGAGCCAAGTACTTGCTACACAAGCAGCACAGGATCTGAGTTCGGATCCCCAGCCAGGCAAGGTGGTGCATGCTGGGACGGGTGGAGACAGGCAACCCAGAGGCTCGACTGCCAGCCCGTCCAGTTGATCTTCAAGCTCCAGGCTTTGTGAAAGATTATGCTTCAAAAAATAAAATGTGGAGAGTGATAGATATCTGATATCAACCTCTGGTTCACACATACACACACACACACACACACACACACACACACACACACACACACACACACGCTGAGTTCAAACCTTTCCTATCAAGTGAGATGTTTTTATTTAACACAGCTAAGTGGCATAGCATGGGAATGACGATAGGGATAGGTAGTAGCCACTCTTTGATTTTAGTCAGATAATTCAAGCTGTCCAGAAAATTTCAGAACATTAAATTTAGTACTATACTTGATATAGCTCTCAAAAGGTATCAAAATTCTGTAATGGGGGACATCAGACAGGCTACAAAGACAGAGAATGGGTGGGGGAGGGACTAGAGGAAATGAATGGCGTGGGGCAAGAACAGTGGAAAGTACAGCCCCTGCTGTGTAAAACACCATCAAAGATGTCAGAAGAACCCAGACCATTCACGTCAGTGTTCCAGGAGATGCCCAAGGGAAGCTCAGAGTTACAAGATTTCTTTCGACATCATGAAGCAGACAGCTGATCCGGAGCACACACCAATTATGCCCATATCTGTCACCACAGCAAAATCAGTCTCAAGGACACCGAAGGGATACTTGGACCTCAGCTCTGCACTGTTTCTGTTCCAAATACTTCCAAGATCCAATCTAGAATACCAATCTTCCTCCCCCTTTAACAATATCTGAGTAAATGATCGACCTAAAAGCAATCCTCCATGATCATTAAGAAGTAAAAGAGCAATGAAATACACTGTTAGGCATGCCATAACATGCCATCTCAACATTAGAGCGGGGTCCTAAGGACATTAGATCAATTTAAGCCAGTGGACAGTTGAATAGGGAGCAAATGGTGCTGTGACCATGCTTTACAGACTTCTGTCTTTAATCCCTCAACTGTCTTGCCTGGAAAGAATTGTCCTCCTTCTGCAGAAATGATGCGATGTGGCCCTGAGGGGTTCATCTGTGCTCATCACACAGCTGAGAGATTGTAAAGCTGGTTGGGGCCTCTCTGACTTTTTTGTTTGTTTTGGTGGTGGGGGTGGGGAGGTACTAGAGATCAAACCCAGGGCCTCTGGCACATTAGGAAAGTGTTCTAGCACTGAGCTGAAGCCCAAGTCTGCATTTTGGTCTCTTTGATTGAAAGGCAGCAGCATCTTTACCGGTACTGTGGTCCACCATGTGCTAACTGTTCCAGAGCCATCCTGACAATATCGTCAGTGTGACTCTCTCATGCCAATATCAAGACCAGAGCAACCTGGAGGAATTCAGAAGTCCCTTTAGATAGATAACCAATATCTTCAGTTAATTGGAATGGCAACAGCGTGGTAAATGCAAAGAATAAAATTTTCTAAGGAAAGAGCTGAGCCAAATGTTTCTGTGACCAGCCTCTTTCTTTGCTTCTATTGCTAATAATGATGACAAAATTTAGAATAATAACTGTATCCTCTACTACTTTTGGAAGCAAAGAAACATGATTCTTTTATAAAACTAAGAACAAGAAGTTAAGTCTCTAATATAATGTCTATATATTCTTAATATCTGAAGTTCTCTTGGTGTCTCAAGACTGAAGCTTCAATTTAAAATAGCTATAAACAGCATGTAATTAAGCAAAATATTACTGATGTAAGCCAAATGAGAAAACAACCAACAGGCCTCTCTGCTCTTCATAGAGCAATTCCTTAGAGAGCTGGAGAGTGGAGGCAATTTTCCAAGAAAAGAAAGAGCAGTCTCTCCCTGATATCTCCTTGCTTCTTAACATCATCTCACATCTACAGGCAGCTTCCTCCTCATACCCGCAAGGCAAGGGAGGGGCATCTCTGGTAGAAATAGCTCTACCTCTAAATATTAGATGAAGTGCAGAATAAGAAAAAGAAGCTAACTGAAAACGTGTTAGATATACAGAGATCTATAGAAATGATCTGGAAAGGCAGGGCCCCTTAGTAACCTCTCTAATCACTCCTAGCACCATCCTGTAAAATAGAGGGCCCTGGATAACAGGAAGGAGACACTCCAAAGAGGCTGAATCACCAAAGGTGGGGATGGCCCCTTTACCCACCCATCACTTACCCAGTTCCTACTGTGGCCTGGCCACCTGGAGCACAAGAGAGTCTACACAGAGAGTTCCAGAACAGTCAGGGCTACATAGAAAGACACTATCTCAAAAAAAAAAAATTTTTTTAAATAAACAAATAAAAAAGGAAGGACATTTTGATAATGTAAAGGGTGTCAATCTACAATGTGAAGGAACCCTGAAAATGTGTGGTGTTTTCAATGAGAAATGTGTACCTCATAGGCTCTGGCATTTGAGTACTTGCCCCCAGCTGGTGTGTGTTGTTTGGGGAGGTGTAGGAAGTCTGGCCTTGCTGGAGGAAGTACATCCCTTGAGCTGGGCTCATGAGTTCACAGCTTTGCTGTACTCCCAGTTTGCTCTCTTTGTTTTGTCCTTGCTGCTGAAGAGTCGAGCTTTCGGCTCTCTGTTCCTGCTGCCTTGCCTACTGCTGGCTGCCAGGCTTCCCTGCAGGACGGACTCTTATCCCTCTGGAAGCATAAGCCAAAATAAACTCCTTCTTACACGGTCATTTGTGGCCATGGTGTTTTATCACAGCAACAGAAAAGGAACTAATATAACAAACATCTTAAGTGAAATAAGCCAGCTACAAATAAGGACAGACACTGTGAGAGAGTCCACTTGAGTGAGCTGTCTAGAATAGGCGATTCACAAAGACAGCGAGTTGATGAACAGTTACTGGGAGTCAGGACATGGAGGAAAGGGGAGCTATTGCCTAATGGGCATTGACTTTCTGCTTTGCACTATAAAAGGATTGGAGAGCAGACACACGACGTCATTGGGTTTAGCACTATGGAGCCACTTAGGATGGTTAAACTAGCCAGTCTTATTCTAGAGTCACCTGAACACAACTGAAAATAGCAAGGCCAGGCATGTGCCTGTAATCCCAGCACCCTAGAGGCGTTGGCAGTAAGGCTGTTGTGAGTTCAAGGCCAGCCTGGCCTATGTTACAGGCCAGCAGGGCTAGAATATGAAACCCTGTCCCAAAAACCCAAAATAATAATAGAAAATAATAAACTAAATACTAAAAGATGACCTATTTATTGGTACCTATTATTTAAATTAATTTTCTCTATAAATACTCAATTCTCTCTTTTTTTTTTCCTTTTTCTCTTACATCATACCATAATCCAACCTATCTTTTGGCTTAGGAGATATTAAAATGGAGAAAATCCACTTTCAGTCACCTCTGCTCCTTCTAGAGCCTTCATTTGTCAGGACGTAGACTTCCGCTAACACTGACAGTGCCAGCCGCCAAGCAGGGTGAGTTGCACACTCGCTCATAATCAGCCCCCCTCTGGAGCACCGCTCTCCAAGGCTGCGGTGTGCAATAAACAGCAGGCCGAGAGAAAAACCTCCGTTCTCTGGCTCTGAAACGCAGGCATGTGCTATAAAACTAAATTGACATCTGTTAGCAGGCTTGTCACATGGGCGTTTTTTTCCTGCAGAATCTGGAATAAATTAAATCTTAAAATAAAACTTGGAACAGGGAGGCTGCTTTGCATAATTCCTCCTAATGGTGTGCTGTGTACCCATCACACTGATTTTAAAGAGAAGTTCTAGTGAGAAAAGTTTCATTATCGTTTTAATTGCAAAACTGTTGAATGCCACTCCATGCTGGGAAATCTGTGGGATTTTTTTTTAAGGGTCTTAATGTTTTTAACTAAATCGTAGCAAATGAAACTTCCTTTCCTGGTATTTTCACTGGGTGGAAAAGAAACCAAATTTTACATTCAAATGCAACTTCGTCCACCCCTTCTCAAACACCTGGAGCCTAGCTCGTGGGTCCTGCTCTGCCCTGGCTGAGCTCCAGAGGCAGAAGAGGGCAGTACAGGTGTGACCTGGAAGAACTGGATCAGGGCCCGGGGCAGGCTCAGCAGTGAACTTGCTCATCAAATCAGCCTGGCTAACCTTGTTTCATCCCCAGCACTTACTTGAAGGTGGAAAGAGAGAACTATCCCCAAAGAGCTGTCCTCTGACCTCCTACACACACACGCACACACACACACACACACACACACACACACACACGCACACGTACATTCATACTCACACATGCATGCACACACACACACACACATGCACACCCATACACACACGTGCATGCACACACACATACACATGAATACATGCATGCATGCACACACATGCACACACGTACACACACATGAATACATGCATGCACACACACGTACACATGAATACATGCATGCATGCACACACACATGCACACACATACACACACATGAATACATGCATGCGCACACACACACACATGCACATGTACATGCACACACACAGGAGCACACTAACAACAAGGAAATAAGTAAATAAATAAATAAAATGTAAAACCTTAGCACTTGCTCTGGAGTACACGCCCTCAGAGGATTTGCAAACACTCTGCTTTCTACTGTCAGAGGCTTATGCTTTTATTAAACACACTTAAAGCAAGTGCAGAGTCACATGACTCTCCACATCGAAGCTGCACAGCAGACCCATCATCTCCTTCAGAAGCAGACGGCATACAAAGAGAAATGAAGGAAACTTCTGGAGCGCCCGTAATCCCTCCAGGTTCATTTGGCCCCACTCTGCAAACCCTGTCAAAACGGCAAGACTGAGACAAATCCACCCACTCCTGGAGCACAGAAACACAGGAGAACAAGGAGGATGTACCCAGAGGCTCACTCCCACTTCACGTGAAATCTTCCTTTTGTAAGAAGACTGGGTCCCACCGCATTCCCAGGGCCTCGGTCCTTCTTCTCCATAAAGAATAATCTCAGTGTGTCTCAGACTCCCCCGGGTTCCATGTTCTCCCTAGTGTGAGTTCATTTGCTTCACCACATTCTCCAGTGGTGTCTATCTCCTAAGATGCATGGTGACAAGATCTGCCTTACAATAGGGAAACTGAGGCACAGCAGACTCAACGACTCGGTGAGGAAGCAGAGGGGATGCTGCAGGAGCTGACTGGCAGGCTCCTGATCTTCCTGCTTCCAGGGCCTTCTTCACAGCAGGCGGTGGGAAGCTACAGGTGAAAGCCTGAGTCCCTCAAGTGCTCTCTGTACACAGAGGCTCCTCCAAGGGTGGGTCATAAACACGGTCTGTACTGGGACAAAATACTGCATGGGATCAAGTTAAAGGGAAAAAGGATTGACTTTGGCTCAGAGGTCAAAGGTTTCAGCTTATAGTCGAATTTACTTACCCTGTGGTGGCTGGGGGAAGAGAGAGCATTGTAATAACCTCTCCAAGGTTATTCGCAGGGACCCAACTTCCTTGCCCTCTCTAGGCTTGGTCCTGGCTTGCCATTTCAATCCAGTGCCTTTGGGGTTTGGGATTACTTGATTACTATGTACTTTGCTACTGTTTGGCCTGATTTCCTGCTGTTTCTCATTGTGATAGTGGAATCCGTGGACTTGGCTCCATACAGGTGACAGCAAAACCCGAGATCCACACAAGCTTGTCTGTCAGAGCTTCTGCTCCCAGAACACAGCAAGGAGAGCACAGTCCCACCACCCATGGCTTAATCCAGATGCCCTTAGTCCTTTCTCTGGAGGCTTTTCTGGTCTTTTGTAAGTCTGTGTTATGAGTTAAACACGCGATGGTTTGAAAACAGTAAAAGGCAAGGCATTGTGCCCCACAGGGAAAAACTCACGATTATAGATGAGTGAGCAAAACCTTAAAAAAAAGAAAGAAAAGAAAAAGAAAGGAGGCCGGGCGGCGGCGGCACATGCCTTTAATCCCAGCACTCGGGAGGCAGAGCCAGGAGGATCTCTGTGAGTTCGAGGCCAGCCTGGGCTACCAAGTGAGTTCCAGGAAAGGTGCAAAGCTACACAGAGAAACCCTGTCTTGAAAAACCAAAAAGAAAAAAGAAAAAGAAAGGAAAAAGAAAACACTCATTTATGTGGAATCCAAAGTTCTGGACTCCAGTTCCAAGATGCCTTATCCACAGGGCCCACTGCAGCCTGATGGAAATGGAAAGACAGCTCTGTTTTCCAATTGCAGTTCAGAGCCTGGAATGACTCATTACTGCTAAATCACCACCGGCTGATTTCACAGAAACACAGACCCTTCATGATTAAATAGTAATTCCACAAGCTGAAGCTGCCTTCAAACGCACTGAATGATAAATGACATGCAGCTCCCTTTGAAAAAGGAATGTAAGAGAATTTAGATCGAAGATTGCATTTGAGCCTAAAATAGCCTTTACGGCACCAGAGCTGGCTTTCGGTAAGCTCTCTCACCCAAAGCTCATCTGAGACATTAGTAATCTCCATAGAGACCCGCATGCTTGCGACCAGGGCTTATCAATGCTGTACTTGCTAGGACTGCACTAGGTTGTGTCAAAAGATAAGGTATTGAAGTCCCAGTGCCCTACACATCCGGCTTAGCATGGTGCTGGGGAGAACACAGGTTGGCAAGCTCCCTAGGCTTTCCACAGTGCTTGTCAGGTATGTGGAGCAGGGGATCCCAAGATAAGGGATCTACTGGTCAGCAGCATGGCTCACTAGGGAAGACACATCTCAGATCAAGGTTTTAGCTCAAGAGTAAATCAATGGTCACCTAGAACTCAGGCGTGCCTGGGTCTTGAGCTGATGTCGAGGGCCAACTGGGGAGAATTTGTCCCAGGATGGCAGCTCAGACAGAAACCTAGTGTCAAAAGCTACAGGTAGAAAAGTGACCTATGGCACAGCATCTGTCCTTCATCCCACCTTGACAAGAACTTTCACTGAGTGTGGAAGAAAACATGAGCAGGGCTATGTGGCTCAGTGCTCAGGCTGTGGAGAACATCACTCAGGTTGAAGTCCCAGGATTGTCCATTACTATTAAGGATCCTCGGGTCCTGTGTTTTGCTAAGCATGCTACAGACCTTGCTACAGAAAGTGTAGTTTCCCAACTATGAGCCTCAGCATCATCTCAGAACATGCGAGAAATACAGAGCCCAGGCCCTCCTCTGATCCCCTCCACCATCATCAGTTTCGTTAGATTCCAGGCAGTTAGCACATACATTACGTTTGAGAAAGCATGATATGGAATATGATTTGTAGGCAATGTAAACTGCTGTGCAGCTTTCTACTATCCCACGTTGGGTGCCAAAATGTTGTTGATTTTTTTTTTCCCTTGACTCTCTTGAGGGCCTGCCACCCAGCTCCCAAATAAATCATACACAGAGGCCTATTCTTAATTATAAATGCCTGGCCTTAGCTTGGCTTGTTTCTTGCCAGCTTTACTTAACTTTAAATTATCCCATCTACCTTTTGCCGCTGGGCTTTTACTTTTCTCTTATTTCTGTATATCTTACTTTCACTCTCACTCTATGATTGGCTGTGTGGCTGGGTGGCTGGCCCCTAGCATCCTCCTCTCTTTATTCTCTTGCTCCTTCTGTTTTCTCCTCCCAGATTTATCCTTCTATTTATCCCCTCTGCATGCCAGCCCCACTTATCTTTTCTCCTGCCTTGCTATTGGCCGTTCAGCTCTTTATTAGACCATCAGGTGTTTTAGACAGGCACAGTAACACAGCTTCACAGAGTTAAACAAATGCAACATAAAAGAATGCAACACATCTTTTCATCAGTAAACAAATGTTCCACAGCATAAACAAAATTAACATACCTTAAAATAATATTCTACAACAGTAAACATCTCAAAATCATTCATTCCTGGTATTTTAAATATGTGTTAGGAAAGATAACCAGTGAAGCTGATCCATGGACATAATCTAGATGACTCCAAGAAGGTTGAATTTATTTAAAGCACACTTGAATGAAAATATAACAGTGAGATATACTCCTGCCCCATGCCATTCACAAAGCAAAAAGGAGTGAGATACTTGAAGAAAAGGAAAGAACAAATGAGAGCTCGAAAACAAGAAGAGCATCTCTTTGACGCCTTCGGTTTTCATCTCACTGATGTCATAAGCAGGACTGAGGGCAGGGCCTGCTGCCTTCGTTTTCATCTCACTGACGTCATAAGCAGGACTGAGGGCAGGGTCCGCCGCCTTCCGTTTTCAAGCAGGTGGCAGTGGTGTTGGGGCTGCATCCTCTACGCAGAGTAGGAGCCAAGGCAGGGCCTCCAAGACAAAAGCCAGAGCCACTGACATTGATTAAAGCCAGGGCTAGGGTGGAGCTCCCCAGCTCCAGAAAAGAGTCTGAAATAAATTTCCAAATACCACTGGCTGAAGATCTGCCTTAAAACTAACCATTGCCCTAAGGAGAGTTGAGGAGAAGAAAGGCACCCTAGTAAACAGCAAATGAGGCAGATTTCAGATGGTTCAGGGGTGGAATATTCCCGGCATCCCTGAGGGGAGTAGAGGCCCCTCAATGCTTGCATAAGACCAGGTCCTGGAAGACACTCCAAAAGCACTAGGCAGAGACGGGTGAGCCAATAAGGAAAGAAAAAAGGAAAGCCGAACCAAAAACCTTCCACTGAAAATGAGTCAGCAAATCAAAATTCCAAACTACACACAAGAGTCAAAGGATAAGAGCAAAGACAACCTCAACAACAAATGGATTGTTATTCGTTCCAAGATTAATTGTATTGAACAGCCTGGCTATAATTGGTGTGTTTAGGATGCTCAGAGGACTCAAAACTAAGATCTGCTTTCACAAGCTGTAGGCAGTGGCAATACATTTTTAAATAAAACATGCACAACTAAAAAAGAACAGATGGATAGGAAAGATCCCAATTAAAATCTTGAAAGTAAAAAAGTTAGTTATTTTTCCTAGTTTAAAAAAAATCAATAAATGTTGTAAACTTTGCACAGGACACAGTTTCAAAAGAAAGAGTTGGAAGCTAATACTAAGGAATTCACTCAAGGCATGCTAATAAATGACATTTTAAAATATGAAAAAGCAGCTAAGGGAGAAAGAGGGTAGACTGGAAGTCTCCAGAATACTATGATCTCTGTAAGTAGCTCCAGAGGTAGAAATAAAGGAAATGCAGAAGTACATTAGTCATCATCCTGGGACAAAACTCCTGAGACAGAAGACATATAACTAGGAGAGGCTGTTTGCGCTCACAGTTTCAAGAGTTCTCATGTATGGTTGTTGACTCCATTGCTTTTAGGCCTATAGTAAGACAGAACTTCATGGAAAAAGCATGTAGCTGAAAAGGCTGCCTCATGGCAGCCAGAGAAAGAAACGGACCAGGGTCCTAATAGACCTTCAAGAGCAAGTTCCCAATGGTTTAACTTCCTTCTACGAGGCAGCACCTCTCCAAGGCCAAGCTGAGGACCGAGCAGTGAGGACACCCCCCAGCAGTGTCCTGCTGAGGACCGAGCAGTGAGGACACCCCCAGCAGTGTCCTGCTGAGGACCGAGCAGTGAGGACACCCCCCAGCAGTGTCCTGCTGAGGACCGAGCAGTGAGGACACCCCCCAGCAGTGTCCTGCTGAGGACCGAGCAGTGAGGACACCCCCAGCAGTGTCCTGCTGAGGACCGAGCAGTGAGGACACCCCCAGCAGTGTCCTGCTGAGGACCGAGCAGTGAGGACACCCCCCAGCAGTGTCCTGCTGAGGACCGAGCAGTGAGGACACCCCCCAGCAGTGTCCTGCTGAGGACCAAGCAGTGAGGACACCCCCAGCAGTGTCCTGCTGAGGACCAAGCCTTCAGCACATGAGTCTTTGGGAGGACATCAAGATCTAACCACAGCAAGAAGCAATTGAATGTATTTTAACTTCTTAAATATTCACAAGGTACAAAATCCAAAGGTTGCAACAGAGAGTCTCTTCCTCAGTGATCTATTCTACCTGGAGACGAAAGACCTCCCCAGGTTTTCATTTCTTTCATGGGAAGGCTAGAAAAACAAAAACTACTGTGTGAACAGTGGAATGGCAAAAACCTACATATTCTTCTGTACTTTTCCTTTCTTAGGGTATAATTAATATACAATAAAGTCATACATTTCAAGTGTACAACCCAAAGACTTGTGACATTCGTAAATACCCAAGTAAGCCATCAACACACTCCAACACAGAGCATTCACACACCTCAGAGTCCCCTATGATCCCCTCTGCCCATCTCTGTTCCTTTATCAATGGCTCCAGGACATGGCTGGTCAGCTTTCTACTGCTGGCTAATAGGGGTTTTCTTTTCTTAAATCTGAATGAGTAGACAACTGTACACTGTGTACCCTTTTATCCAGTATGGAGTCTGCAAGATGGATTCATGTTCTGCAAACTACTAAGCTTATTCTTTTTTATTTCTGAGCTGTATTCGGCCTATATGGGTGGTAGGGCATATGTCATATTTTTTTTTACATATTCAAACTGTAACCTATTTATTCAGATGTTGTATTAGCTGCTTTTCTTGTTGCTGCTATGAAATACCTACCAAGAGGGAACTTAATAGAGAAAGTGTTTCTGGCTTATAGTAGTAGCAAGTTCAGTCCATCATGGTAGGGAGGGCATGATGGTGGAACCATAGGCTGCTTGCTCACATCTGGGGCAGCTTAGAAACAGAGAGCAGCATGCTCACGTTCATTTGGCTTTCTACTTTATCCGCTTGTATTCCATCTGGGTCTCCAGCACATGGGATGGTACGACCCACATCAGGGTAGGCCTTTCCTCCTCGGTTAATTACTCCTGGAAAGATGCCAAAGGTGTGTCTACTACATGGCTTTAAATCAAATCAGGTTTACAATGAAGATTAACCACCACCCCTGTCAATACACATCTGAACTGCCTCGGTTAGGTGTCATGAATACAGCTGACATGAACTTTCAAGCATAAGTCATTGTGTGGACAGATGTGCTCACTTCTCTTGCATCAACACCTAGCATGGGGCTTCTAGGTCTATTAGTAATTATATGCTCAACTGTGTCATCAACTTTCCATGACTGTTACAAATATCTGAGATAGTCACCTTTATAAAGAAGAAAGGTTTGTTTTGGAGGTTTTTGTGCAGGGTTGATTGACCTGTTTGGGGCCTGTAGGTAGCATATCATAGCAGATGAGGCTACTTACTTCACAGCCAGAGCATGAAGAAGAAAAGTCTGGGGTTTGAGCAGCACCTCCAAGGTGCTGCTAAAGACTTCCCACTAGCATCATCTTCTAATAGTACCACAGGCTGAAGACCAAGTCGTAATACCTGGACCTTTGGGTAACATTCCAGATGTAAACGGTAGCACTAATTTAACATGAAATTGCCAAACTCTTCTAAAGCGGTCACATTTCCACCAAGAATGCCCGAGAGGTCCAGTTATCTCCAATCTCATTACTGCTTCTTGCCGATCTCTTCATTTTGTAACTTTTGGTGGCTGTTTGGTGTTTGGTCGATGTTAAAGTAACATCTGTTTTAACTCTGACTCTCATTCCCCTGGGGGCTAACGGTGTTGAGCATCTCCTCATGTGTTTTTGCCCTCCATATCTTCTTTGGGAAAGTGTCTGTTCAGATCTTTTGCCCAGCTCTGAACTGAGCTGCTGCCCACCCCCACCCCCACCCCCACCCCACCCCACCCCACCCTGACTTTCAGTGTAAAAATTCTTTGTACATTCTGGATAAAAGTTTTAAAATCTGGCATATTGTGTAATAGTTTATCTCAGGTTTAATGACCTTAACAACATCATTGGATGAGTAGAATATTTTATCTTGATGAAGTACTATCTTTTTTTAAGTGTTTTATTTTTTGTTTGTTTGTTTGTTTTTTTTAATCTTAAATATTTGCCTGAGATGGCTCAGTGTTTAAGAAAATTGGATGCTCTCCAAAGGGTACAGTTTCAATTCCCAGCACCCACATGGCAGATCATAACCACCAGTTCTAGGGGATGTGACACCAGAGGATGCAGGTTCAATTCCCAGCACCCACATGGTCTATCACAACCACCAGTTCTAGGGATCTGACACCTTCTCCTGGCTTCCTCAGGCAGTGGGCATGCACATGGTGCATGGGCATGCATGCAGGCAAAAACATAGACACAAAAAATTTTTAAAGAAATATTTTCCTAGCCAAGTGTGGTAGTGCATGCCTTTAATCCCAATACTCAAGAGGCAGAGGCAAGCAGTTCTCTGTAAGTTCAAGACTAGCCTGACCTACAAAGAGACAGCTACACAGAGAAACTCTGTCATGAAAAACCAAAAATAAATAAATAAATAATAAAAGAAAAGAAAGGTCTTAAACATTTCCTTCAAAATTTTCATAAGTTGTCCTCCCATGTTTAAGGCTATCTTATTTTAATTAATGTCTCAACGTTGGCTAGAGAAACCTCCTTTCACAATAGGTGTTGGCTAATACAGACCCGAGACTGGTCAGAGTGTCGAGTATAAGGAACGAATGAGTGCTTAGCTGAGGATGAATCATATCTATTAACCTCCCTGCATCCAAGGCTCAGGGGACATCATGGACGTGCAGACAGAAAAAGACGAAAGAGTTGGCCGATGAGGAGCAGAGCTGTGAAATCCCGACTTCTGCGCATGACATTGCTTTGTACCAACCCACAGCCACTGTGGCTAGCTGTGTAATGTCAAGCCCGTCAAAATCCTAACTCAAGGGAGGGAGGGTCCCCCAAGACTCTACTCCTGTCAGACAATCTACGGATAGTGGGTGGCTGAGGGAGGGGAAAATCGCTCTCCTTTGGGGACATGACTGCTAGTGGTTTGTTTGCCCATGCTTCTGTGGACGGTCCCACACCAATGTGTGTGTGGACAGCATTAGTGGGACTCAGGAGGTTACCAACAACCAAAAAACAGAGTTGGGAGAAATAGCCAGATTTGCTGTAAATGCTATCATTTCACTGTTGGTATGTTAGCACTTTACCAAAGTTCGTGTGTGTGTGTGTGTGTGTGTGTGTGTGTGTGTGTGTGTGTGTTTATTTGCAAGTTCTCTTGACATTCCAATTATATTTATCCATCTATCCTTAAATCAATACAATACTATTTTGATGGCAACAACTTAAATTTTAGAATTGACTAGTGTAATCCCTCTAAATTTGCTCTTTTCCAAAACTAGCGGTTTCTTTGCTTTGTGACTTCCTTTATTTAAATATATATATATATATATATATATATATATATATATATATATCAAAAATTGTTCCATGTCAGTACATAAAGATTTGCTCTGTCCTTTTTCACTGGGCCATCATAAGGAATCCATGAAAAGATATACAGCATTTCATTTAACCACTCCCACATGGCGGGATTGCCCATACACAATGTGGCGGTTGACCTTGCTCATGCGTGTGACTTCACACATGTGAGAAAGGAGTACAGAGACTCACAGAGCATTGCACGCTCCCTCTTGCCAATCTCAGTGCAGAAAGACTAAACTGGTTCATGCTTCTGCTGCTTTTTAGCCGGTGACCTGATGACACATACAGGTGTGGTTGTATTTTGCATTTCTCTTAATATGAACAAGCCTGAATAGTTTTTCATGAGTCCCTGTACCTTTTCTTCCCTGTGAACTGTTTCTCATCAGCTGTTTTCAGCATTATTTTTTGTTTTTGGTTTTTATGGCTCCCCACCACCCATGGGTCAAATCTGGAGCCTTATGCATACTTGGTAAGCTCTTCACACTACCTATACTAACCCTTCAAATGTTTTTTTATCTCCTTTTAAAAATCTTCTAAAAAATATTACACACCAATAACAACCAGGTCCAAAGTCTATTTACATCACTGACCCTCTACACAGTCCTTGCAGCCATTTGGAAGCTGAGTACAGAGCACAGAGGAAAACAGGAGAATTACTATTAGATTTCAGAGCCCATATTCTCTCAAATAGCACAAAGCATCCAAAGAAAACTGATGTTCTGGAATGAATAACAAGCTCCTAGTTCAGGGAGGCAGAAACTAAAATTCTCTTAGAGTCCAAGAGGACACTGAGTCAGAGGAATTGTGGCAGGGGGAAGCAAGGGCAGAGACCTGAGCTGACAGAGAGGAAGCTGAGTCCCTCAGAGCCATCTGACCAGACAGCCCAGCCCGGAGGTGGACATCTGCTCATGTGAAACAGATTCCAATTAATTCTCGGTGGTTTATTTATTCTCTCTGCGGCACAGTATTTACTTTCTACTCAGTCACCAGCAAAGCTGTTCAGTGCCCCAAGGCAGCAAACAATCATAATTCTCTTTCAACCCTGTCTGAAGGACCAAGTGCCCTTTAGTTTCACACAAAGCTTTCATGATCAACTCTTGCCTGAAATTAGTTGTAGTTAGCAATGTCCAGACGAATCAATGATATATTCTCCCTGAAAGCAAAGAAAGAAAAACAGGCATTTTTCTGTAGTATTTTGTAAAGAAGTTGTAGACAATGTGGATCATGAGTCTTTAAATTCACTGAAAGAGATTAAGTGATGAACTCATGTCAGGCTTCCAGCTGGAGACTTCCACACGGTGCTCTCAGATCTAATTCTCCAAATAAGCCACACTTTGTTAATGCTGTTGTTTTTTACAGACGACCAAACTGAGTGCTGGAGAAGTCAAGGTGACTTCTCCAGAGCCAAATGCTAACAAGCGAACTTGCAATTCAAGTCTTGATTAAGGCCTTCGTGGAGGTAAGCACCCAGGAAGCTGTGTTTTCATGCAATCTGCAGTGGGGTTAAGACTGAAGGTCATAATAAGAAAGATGCAGATCGGGAGAACCCATCCTACCCCCGGGGCACCAGGTAGGGGTTATGTATTGTTGGATGCCAAAGAATGAAATTTCATGCTAGATCTTTGTTGTAAGCTTGATTTGTCTGCTTGTTTTCTTTTCAAAGGACTGAAGTTGTCAGGGGTGAGCTGATCAGCTGCTTGACTGACATCTGTCAGTCAACCCTTGGCTGTTGCTACAGCAGTTGCTAAGGAGCCCAGCCAGGGGAGGACGAGTCCAGGACCACTTCTGCTGTCTCTATGGTTCTCAGATCCTGTGGCACTGGGAATGGCATTGGCACTACCCCACAGGAATGGCAGCAGCTACAGCTTCAGCCCCTTTTGTCACGGCGATGCTGGGAGCTATCAGTAAGCCAGCTATTGCTTGTTGTGTGTTTTTTCCAGCTCTTGTAGCTCTGTTTGGACCATCGCACGGCTGCTCAGGGAGGCTCCAGTCACAGGCGCCGGGAGGAGGTCTCCTTCCAACAATGTAAACCAACAGTAGCTTTCATGGCCACGACCCCAACCATGGCTTTTGCTTTGAAAACGACTTAGTTTATTAAGAGCCACTCCAGGCACCCTGAATCAGCTCTTGAAAATGTTGTTTCAGCCATGACAGCATCAGACGATCTGTCACAGCCACTCCAGAAGTCACCCAAAATCTTCAGTCAAGTTGGGCACTGATTGCATCCATGGCAGGCCCAGTAAAATCTTCACAGGCTGTGTGACTCCGTGTGTGGTTGTAGACAGACGGCTGTGCGCATGGGCGACAGACTGTGGTAGCCGCCCACCTCTCAGTGTTCTGATCAGATCTTCGCCCTGTGCCGTCCTACCATGCTGCAATACTAGGCACTCACAGTCTCTTCTGACCGGTCACATTGCTTACCTTGTGGTCTTTATCATGGAGAGTGAGTTGAGCTGGTGGCATGAAAAGCAGCAACTCTCTGGGCTACCGGCCTTAGGCACCCCCAGTAGTAGCTAGAGGGCAGCAGATGAGTTCCAGAGAATGGTCCTGAATGGAGACAGGCGCAGACCGAGGCTATGAAGGGCTGTGGAAGTGTCTCTGTGGAGAACTGAGGCTCTGGGGGCCACAGAAAGCAAAGGTTGCAAAGACACAAGGTGATGCAAGGGAAAGACTATGGAAAATGGAGAGCCGGAAGTACTACAAACCCCAGTCACTGCAGCCCGAGGCCAAGGAGTACGAGAGTACCTCTCATTGCTGCGGAGAAGCAGAGCTGGATGCGGAGAGCAGAGGCTCCTGACCCCCTAAGCTCAGAGCTGCCGGCGCTAAGGAAGCTGCAGTTCAACAGCCACATTTTCCACCCAAACGTGGCGGAAGAACCCTTAGCTGGCTGGTAACCATAACGATCATAATTTATCATTTCCAAGCCTAGATCAGGTAGGAAACGCTGAATATGCGATAAAGAGTTTGAGAGAGGGAAAAAAACACACACACAATAAAATTAATAAAAGCAGAATCCTCGGGTTTAATCTTCATCTATTCTTGAAAAATTCATAGACTTAGTTACCAGCAACAACCACTGCAGCATGGACTAGACCGTAAATCACCCCCAGCGAGGCTGGATCCAGGTGCTATTACTCCCTGGCAGACAGGGCTTCTGGTCCACGCGGCTTTGCTGATGCAGCTGCTTCTGCATGATACTCTGTAAAGGTTTTTCTTGATTTATAGTTTGAAGTTAAAATTAGCAAAGAGTTTTTACAGCCGCACAAGAACCATAAGCATCTTTCTGTCACTATCTCAAATACCGCCGACATTTTGATCTCACATTCCTCGCTTGGCTAGAAACTAGGTTTGGATGCAGAGAAAAAAGGGAAAGAAAAAAACAAACAGTCAAACATGGCAATGATTGCAAAACTATATGAGACATCTTAAAGTCTTCAAAGCGTTGTTTGGCCTCTACCGCCACTTTCAGAATCAACAGACAAAGAGGTGGAGATACAGATCCGAGTGTTTCGCTCTGTCTGCCTCCCTTGCCGCAGCCGTGTCCTATTTATCAACGTCTGCACACACACACACACACACAGAAACGAAAACAGACCACGCTCTCTGCAGGCCACAAATGAGGCTTCCTTTCATCTGGCACTGTGTAGCCCTAGAAGTGTGTTAGCAAGGGAAGCCATCACTCACTGGTGGCTTAGTTTTTGTTGTTTCCGTTTGGAAGTACTCATCCAAAGAATCTCTGTGAAGGAGACTATCAGCTCTTCCATTCCTCAGCCATGAATTTTCCTTTAAACGCCAGATACATACCCGAGGCAGATCACTTTCATTGTTATTAATGTTTTTAAGAAAAATAAGTCACCTTAGGAACAAAAGCAACCCTTTAAATCATCTCTTGTCTTTAAGAATCCTTGTAAATGCTTCTGCTAACTAGGGGCAAAATGCTCCACACTACCCCCAGCATAAAGGTTGGCCCACTGCAGCTCCCAGGGAGCTGAATGCCTGCAATTCAGCTCTACACCTCATTATCCTAAAACATACTCTCTACACGAAATGTGCTTGGATAAATTCTGTACACACATCACTTTTTCAAAGCCTCATTTTATCCTCAAATCTTTTGCTAAAACGTACTGAAAAAAAAAATGCTCTAGGGCATTGACTTTAACCTCTTTTGCCTGTTCAGTCTTGTCTCGGGAGAGCGAGGGTGGACAGGACCAGGAAGTAACCCACAGAGAGAAGCAGCAAGACTCTTCACTGAACACAAAGAGTTTTCACTCTACGAATATTCCAGACTTGACCTATTAGGGAATTGGTTTGTAATTTTCATCAGTAAAGAAAAGCAGGTTTGCAAAAGTAAGAGTGGCCAATAGAATAAACTGGAATAAAATTCTAAAAAATGACCCCACTTCTCACGCTTATAAAAAATTTAGTAGCACTTGAAAAAAAAAGTCCTATTCAGAGAGTTCACCCAAAATATTGTAGTCAGGAAGCATTAAGGTCCCTAACTGTCAGATGCTGGCTACTCTTAGTGGCAGAAACAAAGTACAAATAGCTAGTCCTATGGTAGAAGAGCAATAAATTCTTTAAGGCTGTTCTTGAAAAAGCTTTGACTGTCTGACTAAAGGGAGGGTGCTGGCTAGTTTTGGGTCAATGCGACATAGGTCATTAGGAAGAGGAAACCACAACTGAGAAAATGTCCCCACCACAACGGCCTGTAGGCAAGCCTGGGGTACATTTTCTTGATTGACATTTGCTGTGGGAGGGCCCACAGCCCACTGTGGGTAATGACACTACTGGGCTAGTGGCCCTGGGTTCTATAAGAAAGGAGGCTAAGCAAGTCCTAGGGAACAAGCCAGTAAGCAGTATCCCTCCATGGCTTCGATGGCTCCTACCTCCAGGCTTGTGGGGGCCCACAGAGGCTCCCTAGTCAGACCTTACTCAAGGTCAGAGAATCGGAGCTTGCTTTGCCCCGCAGGGCTGTATAATGGGAAGATTTGGCCAGGTGCATGGGTACTAGGTGTTTTGAAGGGTCTCCACTTGGCTGTATGTTGTGCTTTGGTCTTGAAAGGGGGAGGTCTTCTTGGTAGTGTATAAAAAGTCAATTAGAATAAATCTCAAAGAGGCTGGGTATTGACCCAGGGCCCCCCAAATCTATCCTGTGTCTCTGTCTTTCTTGTCGTCTCTGCCTATATTTCTATCTAATACTTCTCATTCCTCTCTCCTCCCCACAAGAACCCTTCAACAGGTTGGAGCTGGACTCTGACAGACTCCCATACAGGCTCCTGCCTTGAGTTCCTACCCCTACTTCCCTGAATGATGAACTACAAGCTGTAAGAGGAAATAAACCCTTTCCTTCCCAACTTGTTTTTGGTCATTGTGTTTCATCACAGCAATTGAAACCCTAAGACAGGGATTGTTTTTTCAAAGAGGAGGGGGAAGGGAGGAGGAGAGGAAAGGGAATAATGCAGAGGGAAAGTCCTTTATTAAAGATTAAGAAGCCAGTTCAAGCTTAAAGTCCCCCACACCTTGTCTCACAGCTGGAGTCCTATTCTGACATGTTTTGAATTACATGTCACCTCAGGTTGGGAACCATGGGCTAGGGCAGGCCAGACTCACTCAAGGAGAGAGGGAGACCAAAAAAGGCAACTGCACCCAGAACCACCCCTTTAGTATCCACTTAGAAAATGCATTAGCTGGGGTATCCGATGCTAAAACTTGGGTTCAAGGAACATTGTTCAAAGATTGAATTCCTTTATGATGCTCCTTCACAATGGAGTACTTGCATATATTTTACATCCTTTGACATAATTATATAAATTGCAACGTACGTGATGTCCATTCATTTTACAAAGTAGATTTTACTCGGAGCCACATGTATTTCCTGTACTTTAAGAGCCAAAGTCTCAAAATAGCAACATGAGAAATCATATGTAAAATCAGTGTCTTACCAAACAACCATAGGAAGGATTAGTTTTGTACATTCAAGACTGAAATAAGGAGTTTAGCTTTCTGGAAATTTTAGATAAACTCCCAAGCAGGAATAGTGTGCTGAAGTCTCTGTCAGAAGTAGCTTCTTAGTCTCTTGTCTCATGTTGGCCATTCTTAGCATTCCTTAGGAGCAACTAAAACCCACAATTCAGTGTAAACAGCTCTAGCGTCACCAAACATCATGTCTACAAGTCAACTCTATAAATAAAACATACAGTGACCAGCAGGATTGAAAAAGCAAGCCTCCAGTTTTCCAACACTGTTAGCGTCAGGGTTCATTTTCTTAATTGATGGGTTTGCTCACTTTGTTTGTGAATTCAAACGAGAAGTCTCACCTTGTGATGCCCAAATTCATTCAAAATGCTGCCCAGTTTTCTGGTGTTGCTATGTAGCTTTTGAGCAGCCACAGCTGGATGTGGATCCCGCCAGTCAATGGCCAATCGGTGATGCCAGAGGCGCCGGCTCTCCAGAACGTGGGCTGCTTTGACGCTAGGGTCGAAACGATGTACTTCACATCCGTCCTTGGCCATGCGCACCTCAAAGTGTGTGTCATCATTGCCCAGCCTGGAGACCAGAGAAAGAAAATCAAAACAAAACAATACAATGAAGCAAAATTAGATGAATAAATTGACGGCTCTAATGCCAGTGTTCCTAGTGACATTACGCTTTCTGTTTTAAAACATGTCTAATGTACACATTCAGTGAACTTCACATATACATGCTCTACACACACATATGCATGCCCTACATACACATACACATGCCCTACACACACATACACATACTCTATACACATATGCTCATGCTGTATACACACATACACTCATACATTATAGGCCAAAGCCTCCCTACACACACATGCACATGCACTACACATGCATACACTCATACACTATAGACCAAGCCTCTGGATAAAAGAAAACTAATCTGCTAGTACAGATTAGGGAATCACTAGCTAAACATGTAGGCTCATGTGAGAGTGGTTTGATTGGGTTGTAAATTATATTAGCAAGGGAACAAATAAGAATACCTGCTAGCTTCAATAGGCACGCTACGATCTATATAATCACAGAGGCTAGGAAAAGAACAGGAAGAAAGTCTCCCAAGGAAGGAGTAATAGAATATAGAGTTATGGAGAAACTGGAACAGGATTAAACAGAGAAGGGGAGGGAAGAGGGGGGTAAGGGAGGGAATATGGAGAGGGACAACTAACACTAAGGGCTATTTGTGGGGTCATATGAAAGCCTACTACAGGAAAAACTTTAAAAAACATATACATATGTGAATGAATTTAAATGAAGTCACCAAACAATGGAGGAAACAAAGCCCCAACTAGACATCATTTGCCATCCAGTGAAACCTCCAGGGCCAGGAATGGGTTACATCTAGTTGAATTGTTGGTCAAAGTGGTCCCACAGAAACCCCAAACAGCTTGGCTATTGCCAAGACCATTAGTTGCTCTCCACAAACTGATTGTGAGGCTGAAGACAACACTTACATGTTTCTTAAATACGTTCATCGAACACAGAGAAGTCGAGCTGATGCCTCACAAGCGCCTCTACCCCTCCTAACTAGTGTTCATGGTACTGGAAGGTTCTCTGCATGCTACTAGGGGAGAAACATAAGCAGCAATCCAGCTGCAAATCCTGTGATCTACAATGGTGCCCTGTCTGTGTGATATGCTTGTGCAATCGTGGCACAAATGTGAGAATAACCAATTACTATCTCTTTGGATTTTAGGCCCACTCCTTGAGATGGAACCCATTCTCAACATCACTTAGGTGGCCAAGAACCTGAGACTAAATAGGCCATGGACCCAGGGGAAAACCAAATACTCTTGTTCTGCTAAAGGAATGTAGCAATAAAATGACTCCTACTGACATGCTGCTAGACCCAAAGGTCCTCACTCAGCCATCCCCAGAAAAGCTTCCTTCTGTAGTAGACAGAAATCGATACAGAGAGCCACCTCTAGACAATGTGCACAGAGTGGGATACATCCCCTCAGGGCTCAGGGAACTGTGCAGCAGAGGAGGTGGAAAGATTGTAAGAGCCAGAGGAGATGCAGGGCACCAAAGAAACAGTGTCTTCCAGACTACAAGACTGACATACAGATGAACTCACAGAGACTAGAGCAGCATGCACAGGGTTTGCACAGGTCTAAGTCAGATGGGATCCCAGCATGGAAATGAGGAGTGGACATGTTGTCCCACTCCTAACCCAGAAGCTATGTCCAACTGACAACCACTTCCAAAGGAAAATTAGTTTTCTCCAATGAAGGCTCACTGGGTGTATAAATCACACTTAATGGAAGGCCTCATGCCCAGCGGTACATGATAAACACAGAACCAACTCAATGGTATCTTTGGAGATTTTGTTGTTGTTGTTGTTCATATTGCTTTGTTTGGGAATTTTTTTTTTTTATCTTACTGGTCTTTTGCTTGTATATTATGGCTACCGATTTTGCGTTTTTTATGGATTTTGTTTTTGTGTTTTGTCTCTGTGCTTCTTTTGTTTTTTCTTTGTTGTTGTTATTATCATTATTATCACTATTATCATTATTATTGTTTGTTCTTTGCCTGTTTCTTTTCTGAAGAGAGAGAGAAAGAAGGTTCAGAGTTGGATGGGTGAGGAGGTAGGAAAGATCTAGGAGGAGCTGAGGGAAGAGAAACTGTGACCAGAATATATTGTCTGAAACAAAATTGATTTTCAAGAAAAATAAGAATACCCACTAGTCTTAAAAGAATTTTCTCAGCAAAGGCCAAAAAAAGATAAGGCTAGGATTCGTTCCTTTGAGGGGAGCTGCTTTCTAATGAGGTGCTAATTTGTCTCTATGGTACTAAGCATGACGCTGGACTTGGGGGCAGCCGCTGTGTTCTTTTTTTTTTTTTTGGTTTTTTTTTTTTTTTGGTTTTTCGAGACAGGGTTTCTCTGTGTAGCTTTGCGCCTTTCCTGGGACTCACTTGGTAGCCCAGGCTGGCCTCGAACTCACAGAGATCCACCTGGCTCTGCTTCCCAAGTGCTGGGATTAAAGGCGTGTGCCACCACCGCCCGGCCGCTATGTTCTTTTAATGGAGTGTATTTTAAAGTAGTCCAGGTAAAGGGCAAAGGGCAAATGTATGCACTTCTACTAGATCCAGAGCACAAGGAAAGAGTCTATACCTAAGTTCACAACAACAAGGGGAAGAAATTATGAGTACACTGTACCTAAGCACCTAGTAGGTAGTATGTCATGTAGACAGTTCATATGTTTACAAACACTGAGCTACTAAGAAAAATCTCTTATTTAATGTAAGAATCACCATGTTGATCAAAGTGCCAATTTGAATGGAAAACATGAAAAACCAAAAAAGAGTCATTTTTTCATGGTAATTAAGACTTCTCTGCCAAAAATTCTTTCCTTTTTAGAGAGGGGATAGAGGGAGAGAAGGAGCGAGGGAGGGAGGGAGGGAGGGAGGGAGAGAGAGAGGGAGAGAATGAGAAAGAGAGAGAGAGAATGAGAGAGAGAGAGAGAGAGAGAGAGAGAGAGAGAGAGAGAGAGAGAGAGCCTTGCTATGCAGCCCATCGTCTTGAACTCATAATCCTCCTGCCTCAGCTTCCTACTGCATGGAATACAAGCATGTATAACCATGCTTAGTTCCAAAGTCCTATGATTACTACTGATTTAGGACAACAAAACCCCACAGAATGTCTGTAACACAGTGGCCAAACCCAAACTAGTAGAGAAGAACTTGATTCTCTTCGATTACTATTCCAGACTGCTGCACAACTTGGGCACACACAAAAACAGGAGCTAACAATCATTCTGCAGTTTTAGTTAACTAGAATAAGCTTTCATCTACCTAAAACTTCAAGGTGGTCCTATTCACTTCAATCTCACCCTTCACCCCACTGTATGGCTCTCTTCATCACTGGATAACTTGACGTGTCCTTCAACCCACAATAAGCCTCAGCCAGATCTCATCAACTCACTTTAGTGAGAACACTCAACAGTCCCACTTCTTCTACGTGAGCGGTCTTGTTGACTATTTTCTTCTTTCTATGAAACCCACTTCAGAACCCTCCCCCCTCAATCCTCCCTCCATCCCTCCCCCCTCAATCCCCCTCCCTCTCTTCATTATGCTGGGGATCAGGTGCACAGCCTTATGCATACTCGGTAAACTCTCTGCCCACTGAGCTCCAACTCGACCCCTTAAACTAGTTTCTTATAATTCTAGCTTCTACACATAGAAAAAAAAAGTTAAAAAGTAAGAAGCAGAAAAAATGAAAAGTAAGTTTTTCAATCCTAGAAATTGTAACCATTAACTTCTAGAGATTGATGCTTAGTAGTTTTTCTGTATCTTTCCAGGATTTTTCTACACATGCACAAGGGATGGTCTCTATTATAAATTATTAGAAGCACATGCCTACACATGTAAGTCAATCAGTACATAACAGAGATATTTTATATGATACAGCAGATGACTGGAGCCTGCTTGTTAATTTGTAATTTTTATTAACTGAGGTTACTTTTGCTCAGTCTACTAAAGCCTCTTCTCAGAAGTAGGTCAGTCTGTAGCTGTGGAAGAATAACACTTATAGGAATAACTTGAAGAAGAAAGCATTAATTCCAGCCCCTGGTTTCACCCCGTCACAGGGGGGAAGCTCTGGTGGAAGACTTCACAGCATGGCGGACAGGGAGCAGAGCAGGGCAGTAACATGAAGTCCAGGGCAAGGCAGAGCCCCAGGACACCCCACCCAAGTTGGGTCCCACCTTCCACAGCTCTCACCCCTCCCGACACTTCATTCGCATCTTGAGTTCATCACAGCTTAACCCACTCAGGACAGAGATGTTATGATCTAAAAACACCCCCACAGATACCCCTAGAGATGTACTACACTGACCACACCCCCAACAGATACCCCTAGAGATGTGCTGTGCTAACTCCCTAGGCATGTTTTAACCCCCTCAAGCTGCCGAGATTAACATCACAATCAGTGTATATGGACTATAGGATCATGGGGTTTCACCATGACATCCCCACACCATTTAATTTTAATATACAAATATGTACTGTGTTGGGAAGCAATAAGCTATGCTCATTTACCTAGTGTGTGCAATTCCGCCTTTTGTGTATTTAAAATAATGATCTTTCCAGGCTTGGTTTACATTTATCAACTTTCATGGCAGACGTAAAAGCAAGAGGAAGAATTAAGATACTGCACGATACATCCCAAGGTAACAGAACCAGGAGTAGAATCCATGTCTAACACCTCCAATGCATGCACACACAGGTGCACTCTCCACACACTCCTTCACAGCAGGTGACCTAGGACACAGGGCTCTGGAGGAACATTCCTCTCAAAGTCTAGAAAGTTGTCACTTTTTGGAGAGTGAGGCTGTTGAGCTTGCTTGCTCCTGACTCTCCTGTGCCCCCAACAGTGATGACAGAGAGACCTGCAACGTTGCCCTCAGTGACAAAAAGCTTGCTGTTAGGTCTGCCACTCCCAGGACATACCACAGTGTCCAGACACAGCACGCAGCAAACTTCAGTTCCCCATCTCACTCCTGTATGTAAACGAGTATTTAGAGGATGCTGCACAGGAGCAAGGCGTCTGCTGAGCACGAGGACAAAGGGGGCACACGTATCCTCGAGAGGAGGGAGCTCACGAAGCAGTGATGAGCAAAGAGCATTTTGAACAAATAATTACAGTAATACCTATCATTAATACAAAAAAAATCTGAACGTCAACCATCTTCTTTTGTTATCTCATTTCAGAGAGAATTTGCTGTAGAAAAGTTTACTTGATAGAAATATTTCCTTTAGGTGTAGTCCACGGAGCCAGCAGCACAGATCATGTGTGTGGTCACATGTGTGGCTTCCGTGGCAAGGTCTGAGGTAACTGGTCCGTTCTCCCCTTGTCCTGTCTGTGTTGCAGTCACCCAGGAAGACAGAGAGAGACGCAGTGGCTACACTCATTTCTTGTGAGGCCACATCCTGAAAGCTGCAAGCATCTCTTCCGCTCACAGCGATCACTCATGGCTAGTCACACGGCCATTGCAGCTCCAGGGAAAGCTGGGGAATCCGGGAATCCAGAGTGGCCGTGTGCCTTGCTAACTTCAGGAATTATCTTACCAAAAGAAGACCAGGAGAGTGCCGGGCAGTGGTGGCGCACGCCTTTAATCCCAGCACTCGGGAGGCAGAGCCAGGCGGATCTCTGTGAGTTCGAGGCCAGCCTGGGCTACCAAGTGAGTTCCAGGAGAGGCGCAAAGCTACACAGAGAAACCCTGTCTCGAAAAACCAAAAAAAAAAAAAAAAAAAAAAAAAAGCAGACCAGGAGAATGGACAGTAGGGACAATGAGCAACTTCAACAGTTCCCCTCTGAAACACTCCAGCAGTTAGGATGCACACTGGAAAGCTTCTAGTTAGGACGGCCACCTCCCCTCCATAAGTGACGGGTGAAGTTAGAAGAGTCACTAATAAATATCACATCAGGGCTGAGGTTTTAGGGCACAGCAAATTTTTCTCCATAGCAAGAGAATCAAATCTAAAAGGTTTCTAAGAACTAAGAAGGGAAAGACAGAGCTAAATTTCCAAAAGTAGTCTAGACTAGAATATCAGGATAATCATTGGGGTTTCTCTGATGTCTCAGAGTAAAGCAGCCAGGTCGCCTGCATGCAGCTGTGTGGAATAGACACTAAACATCTGTCCGATGTGTTTTTCCCACAGAATGACCATCATGATGAAGTCCTGGTAGACAGCACTAAGCGTTCTTGGGAGAGGAGTGCTTGTTTTCAAAGTTGTACACAAGTGTTCTTTGGGTGAACTACAGTTGTACTTTAAGCATGTGAACCATATATCTTGGGAGCCATGTGCTCTTACATACCACTGAAAGGTAAAAGAGTGGACTGTAGCAGGCCTTTGGTTAGCCTTTTTCTAAGCAGGCTGGAGGCTCTCGTGGTAAGTGGGTTTTATGCCCCACGGGAATCAAAAGCTTAGGGCATAGTATATGAAAAGACACTCAGGAGCCAAGCCACAATGAGATACCCCATCCCAACTACCAGAGGTGTCTAATTGTAAAGGCCAATATGGTGTTGACAAGATGACAGTCATAGATTATTAGTAGGGATGTGAAATGGTCTATATTCAAGATAAATGAAAAGACATAGGCTCAAAATTTACCCATCAATGTTCATTTCAACCTTGATAATAACTAAAAAGGGGGAAATAATGCGCTGTCCATCAACTGGTGCATGAAGAGACAGAATGTGGTATTTCCATACAATGGGCTATGCCTCAGACCTAAAGAGTAATGGAGTGCTGGTACATGCTACACTGTAGATGAACTATGAAAACATTGTGTTAGAGTCAATAGTCACAAAATGTTATATATCATGTGATTCTATTTACATGAAATGTTCAGAAAGGGTGCCTCTATAGACAGAAAGTCAAGTTAGTGTTTGCTTAGGGCCAGGGGGTAGGCAGGGAGAGGCTGAACAGTCAGGGAGCTAAAGAGTAGAGGGAAAATGGGAGAAATGTATATCAGCTCCAGGGCTGTGGAGAAGGAAAGGGTGAGGGAAATGTTTTAAATTTAAGTGGAGTGATTAAAAGAAACCTCTGATTGGTGTATTTAAGTATGTGAGTCTATTTATACATAGTATAGAAGTGTATTTATATGTCGATAAAACCGTTAAGAAGCTAAAACCAAATAAATCCAGAGTACAGAGCAGAAGTTTTTAGCCCTCATCACTGAGAGAAGAGGTCTGGAAGTGGTGAGAAGCATGGTGAGAAGCGTTTTCCTCCGGAGTGTGAGCGCACCAGCAGTATTAAGGAAGGCACTCTGGTGTGGTGGCAGGCTAGATCTGTAAATTGCCAACTACGTGTGCTTGTGTGTGTGTGTGTGTGTGTGTGTGTGTGGAGGGTTCTTAAAGCTGACGATGGATAATAAAATATTTTATAGTGATTGATCCTTGTGTTAGTAGCATTGCATGAAATTCCAAAGATTCATTTAAAACATGAAATCAAGCATGATGGTATATGCCTTTAATCTCAGTACTCAAGAGGTTGAGGCAGGAGAATCTCTGTGAGTTTGAGGCTAACTTGGTCTGCATAGGGCGCTCCAGAAGAGACAGGGCTACATAGTGAAACCCTATCTTAAAGACAAACCAAACTCATGTATTTTCAGGACAGTATCAATCCCAAAGGAATGAAATGGATTTTAGGGAACACACACACACACACACACACACACACACACACACACACACACTTCCTCTTTTTACAAATAAAGCATAGATATTATACATTGCATGAACATCTGTATAGTATGTCTATGGTATTACCAGACCACAGCTGGGTTATCAGGGAGAAAATATCTAGAAGCATTGAGGACCACAATCTTCTTCCCCATTCATATATCCTATGCTAACACTGCTCCTGCTGGCTCCATTCAAGCTCTGGGAAACAAATGTATTTGTCTATGAGGCTCATTCATTCTTCTTGAAATGCTCCCAGCCACATTGCCGGTTTTCTGTCTAAAATCCTGGCTCAAGTTGCCTCACCATGTGTGACTTAGAAAATCTTCTGTCTTACACCAAGACATCATGTTTTGAAACCAAATAGTATAATTTAGCCCAGAGCGGGAGGAGATTAAGACGGAGGTGGTGGGGGTGGGGGTGGCGGGGGGGTGGTCTCTGCCTGGTGTCTCTCCTCTTCCTATCTGCTCACTTCTACCCCTAAAACACAGTCACTGCCATGAGAGTCAACTAGGCGACTCCTCTCTCTGCTCCACTCCTCCTCTGCCCCCTACACCACATCTGGACAATCCCCTCACCGCTGTCTGTACTGGAAGACTTACTGGGAAGAGCCTGTCTGAAATGGTAAGGTATATACTCTCCTCAGAAGCCACGGCCTTTTCCTGTTTTTCAGTTTCTCTTCTTTTTCTTCCCTTCATCATTTCCCTCCCTCTCTCGCGCCTTCCTGCATGTCCACTGGTCTACTTTACACCATTTGAAAAGTGAACAACTGAGTCTAAGTTTTGACAGAACACACTGTACCAGACAAGCGTCTTTTCACATCTACTGTGGAATATGAGTTTTTGACTCCCAGCAGAGAAACGTTAAGCCCTGGGAGAGACGGTCAAGGCAGCGCCTGCTTCAGTTAGGAGGGTGGAGGAGAAAGCATGGGGTAGACGAGTCACAGGCCTACCGCCCTTGTCTTCTGATTCCTGGATTCTCATGCCAGGTCCCCCCAGTTGCATCTGCATCTTTGGTTTGCCTGGGAGTCACTGAGCCCAGCAGAGGCACAGTTCTACTATTGCCCTTCTCCAGGAGTCATGCGCACACTTGTCTGCTGAGACCACAGATTCCCCAGCCACTCCCCACTGTCACAGAACTGTCCCAGACACTGGTAACACAGGGCCAATGTCCCCTGCAGTGCTCCCTCATTTCAGAACCACTGCTTGTGTGTCTCCTCCCAGCATTGCTTGAGATGGTAAGTAGCAAGTTCACCAGAACAGGAGGGACGTCTAGACCCCAGGCCCCAAGCCACAGCACAGTCACCATCCTGACCCACTGCGCACAATCCAAGTGCCATTTTTTCTGTCACAAATGCTTTCTTTAGATTCAAGTTTTCCATCTTTCTTTTCTTTTTCTCTGTTTCTTTGTGGGGTTTTGTTTTGTTTTGGGTTTTTTTGTTTTGTTTTATTTTGTTTTGGGGGACAGGATTGACTGGCCTTGAGTTCACAAAGATCCACCTGCCTCTTCCCCCTAAGTGCTTACATTAAAGGTGTGGGCCACCGTGCTCAGATAGATTGCAGTTGGTAATAAAAACTTTCATGTTTTTCATCAAATATTGACCCTTATAATATGTATATTCATTTCTGTTTCCACAATAATTCAGAAGTTCTTATTTGCTTTTTGCAAAGCTGATTTTGAAAGTAAATGAAAGAAAATAATTTTTTTCTCTATGTAATAATCTGGAATCTTGCTGCAGAACCATCTTATCTAACAGCTTGGAAGCATAAGGGGGGTGGTGGTGGAGAATTTCCAAACACCTCCTAAATAACTTCCCAAGTTTTATTTTATTCAGTTATATTCTTATATGAATTTATTGTGGAATGTAAAATGTTAAGCAGAACGTAAAGTTTGGAACCAGGAAATAGGATGGAGACGACATTGCCAATTTGCATGCTATACTATGCAATTATTTTTTGACCTACTTTCACAAATTTTTAATGTGACATAAAACAAACTCGGCTGTCACGATGTTCCATGCTTCTTACAACCTTGAAGCCTAGCTGGGGGCTTCCAGGAGAAGCTCAGTTCTAACCAACAGACTGCACGTTCCTGTCTGACTTAAGTACCATTTAACACCCAGCCTGTGACCCCTCTCAAGTAGCCCTTTACAGACCCAATACCATTGTGCCAAGTCCCACCCAGAGACACCTGCAACAGCTCTTCATTTGATTCATTTGTGAATGTATGAATTAACTTCACACTTCTATTTGAATTCTTTCTTGGTTTTATAAAAATCCACAATGACTTGTAATCCTTTATCTTGGACCCAGGACCTCACGTTTTCCCAGGTTGGCCTTGACCTCATTTATATGGTGGAGGATGACTTTGAACTTCCGATTCTCCTGCCTCTACCTCCTGAGTGGTGGGAGTCTAAGTATGGATGCCTTGGTTTTGCAGTGCTGAGGATCAAAGCCAGGGCCACAGGCATGCCAGGTAAACACTCTACCAGCTGAGCTGCACCCCTGCCAACAAACTGCTTGTAACAGTTTGGTAGCAATGATGGTCCCCTCCTAACCAGCTCCTTTGGGGAGGTCTCCACAACACCCAGATGTCTGCCCTACCCACAACCACAGAGTCCGGCAGATGTCTAAATGTGGGGCGTGGAATGAAGTAAGTGAAACCTTTAGTTGAGGAGCAGGGATGTGTGATGTTGTTTAGGGTCTTCTGAACTGCTCTAAACAACACTACAGTGGTCTAGCCTGAGGACCTATGTGTCTTCTATAAATAGTCTCCTAAGCAGACTGTTCCAAATAGAAACGGTTCTCGCCTGCTTTGTTTTGAGGCATGTATCATGTTGTCCTGGTTGCTTGTTTTGTTGTTGTTGTTTTTTTTTTAATGAGCATTGTTTTATTGTGTTAACTTGGTACAAGCTAGAGACATCTGAGAGAAGGGACCCACGACTGAGAAAATGCCTCCATAAGATCAGGTTGTGGAGGTCTGTGAGCATTTTCTTAAACAATGATTGACGTGGGAGAGTCTAGCCCACTGTGGGTAGGGCCATCCCTGGGCTGTGGTCCTGGGTTCTGTAAGAAAGCAGCACTGTAAAGAGCTCCCCTCCATGGCCTCTGCTTCTGTTCCTGCCTCGAGCTCCCGCCCTGACTTTTCTGCGTGAACTGTGCCATGACATGGTAAGCTTAAATAAACCCTTTCCTCCCCAAGTTGCTTTTGGTCATAGTGTTCCATCACAGTGACAGAAAACTAAGACACATTGATAAGTTCAGGACTGTTTACAAAAAGTGCTGATAGACTTGGTGAAATAGTCTCATGTTAATTTATATCCATCATTTAATAGAATCTCAAAATCTGTTTGCATATGGAGGTCATTTTCAACCTCTATAACCAAGTCAGTGTTTTGGAAAAATTGCATGTTCTTTTAAAGAATTTCCTTTACTTTCCTTTTACCTAAATACAAAGCTACACATAGATTGATCACAGACACATACACACACACACACACACACACACACACACACACACAGAGTAGTGGCTGTTATCTGTCTTGGGTCATTCATGACTACGTGTAGCATTCCAGGCACACTGTTTTCCTCAATACAGCCATTGATATTTCTCTCTCTCTAACAAAGGCGCTCTAATTCATGCTGGAAGCCTCTTGTTTCTTCAAGGGGATCCTCCTGGAGCTGAAAACCAAAGCTGCTACCTTATTACTAGCAGGACAGGAGGCTCCTACCACCTACCAAGATGATCTCAGCCCTTGCTCTACCAGTACCTGCCCTGCACAGCAGCTCAGCCTGAAGCCCAGGCATGAGACAAAACCCATCTCCTGCACACACTGCCCCCGCCACCCCCTGTCGTCACTGAGAAGGCCTTGGCTGCCTGCATGAATGTCTGTGTTCTCCTCGGCTATAAAAAAATGTCTTACCCTAAGGAGTAGAGGCGGCACTGCTTGCTGTGGATTTGATGAGCTAAGCCAAACCTGTCATCAAGACACACCAGCCAGGGCTTCGTTGCAGGGCTGGAGTCAGTAGCCAAGCTGTCTGTACCCATGTGATCGCATGCAATCTGTAAGGATTGGAAATCAATATGAATAATTTAAAATGCTAGATGATGAATGGCAGGTAGAGACTTAACTGCTTTCCCTGCTCCTGGAAACAGTGGGGGGAGAGTTATGTCCTCCACTGCTAACTACTCTCCTCCCCGGGGAACCACAAGACCGCTGTAAAATGTTCAGAGGAATTTCAATTGCCTGCCAGATAAGAAGTAACCTCATGAAGACCCCGGGAGGGTGTGAAGGGAAATGGGCGGCAGTAACCATCAGCCCAGACTCCAGACTGGGAACTAGGAGGGGAAGGAAGAGGAGTCGGGAGGTTGTGTGTCTAGGGGATGAGCAGAAGTTGACAGAGGAGCAGATGAAGAAGGATGTCTGGACGGAGAACTGGGCAGTGTGGCTACTGCAGCACAATGCTGAGCAAGGTGTTCATTCACAAGGTCACCTGTGCCTTATGAGGTGGGGCCACCGAGGCCAGAAAAGGAACCTGTGCTGTCCAGGGTGATAGCCGATCCTGGGACGAGTGAAGTGTCTGCTGAGAAGACAGGATTCTTGGTGATAATCTCTAATGAGCTAATTATTCTAATGAGAATCTCTAATGAGCGGCCTCCTGGGGGAGAAGGGGGAGAGCCCCGGAGCAGAAAGTGCTGCCCAGCTAACCCAAGCGCTTCTCCTAACTCATGCATCACAATTAGACAAGAAAACCGAAGGGAGTGTGGATGGAAGTTATGCAGAAAGAAGTCTAATTCCAGCACGCAGTAAGCAAATGAACTTCCTGAGGAAGGATGGCCTGAGTCGGAGGCTTGCACTGTGCGCGGCCAAGGCTAACGGAATAAATAGAAGAAAGCAGTTATGAGTCCCAGACATTGGCCTTACTGAGTGACCAAAAGTCCTCCTCCTCATCCCTCAAAACTCTCTGAGCCATACACGGGAGACGAAAGATCCTTCCAGATACAAAGGAGCTCTGGGGTTCACTGCTTTTGTTTGTGGGAAAAACAACAGCAAGTGATTTCTTTTTCTTAAGATATCCTAGGCCTGGCAAGACAGCTCAGCGTGTAAAGCGTTTGCTGCGAAGTCCTCAGTAGTGTCTCGGGTCATTATAACTGCGATGTTGTCTGTCACTCAAGCACTCATGAGCAGAGACATGTGGATCCTGGGGGCTCCACAGCCAGTCTGGCTGAATTGTGAGCTCCACGTTCAACGAAAGACCCTGTCTCAATAAATAAATAAAATTAAAATATGGAAAGCAATGGAGGAAAGCATTAAATGTCAACGTCTGGCCTCCACATGAACACATACAGGCAAACACGCAGAGTGTACAAACGTGTGTGCGTGCGCGCGCACATGCGCGCGCGCGTGCGCGCGCACACACACACACACACACACACACACACACACACACAATTAAAGCAAAAAACAGGGCTAGAGTGCAGGCTTGGTGGCTAAGAGCACTGGTTGCTCTGTCAGAGGACCAGGGCTCAATTCCCAGCAACCACACGATAGCTCATAACTGTAACTCCAGTCCCAGAGGATCCAATGCTCTCTTCTGATCTTTGTGGGTACTGTACGCACACAGTACACAAACATATATTCAAGCAAACATTGGAACACATAAAATAAAAATAAGTAAAATCTCAAAATAAATACACAAGAGTAAAAACAGCCAGGTGTGGTGGCACACCACGGAGGAGGTGGGAGGAAGGCACATCAAGAGTTCAAGGCTCCCTCAGCTGCATAGGAATTTGAGGCCAGCCTAAGCTGCATGAGATCTGGTCTCAAAAAAGCAACAAGAAAAACATGAGAAAGCATTCACTTTTCTTTCCTTTTGACCCAGGGTCTTTCCACCCACCTCTCTGTGTCTAACCTGTGTTTGAAGGGGAAATTAATCACTGGAAATGGAATTGAATCCTCGCTCAAGTAACAACTACAGAACATATGCATTAACATAGTACATCAGTAAACTAGCTTGTAAAATTCATCTTCTACTGTTTGGCCAGAGAGAAACGGAAATTCTGCCTCTGTCTGCCCACCTGCTCTTCCTCACCCATCCAAGGGCAGGGACGTTGCCAATCTAATTGGCCAGAGCTGGTCTACTAATGGGAAAATTGCTGTGTCTTGAACCCTGGCCCCTCAGCCCTCTGCTCTGTGCCTCCCGGGGAGGCTGGTTAGACCAAGACACTTCTGTGGGTCCCGGGCTGCCTCCACCTGAGCCTTCTGCTCTAGGGCAGTGCCTAGCTCTGAAGACTGGACACTTGTGAACACTTCTCCCTAAGACCTTTCATAATGACATGTGGGATGTGTTCCTATTACCGCTCTGGTGGTATCAAAACTCCACTCTGGCCTTTTCCACAGTGCTGCTTAAGGTGTGGCTCCCCTGCAGCAGAATCACCTAGAGATTGGTTCCAAGGAAAAAGGCAGATTCTGGGTTCCAACTCCAGATACTCAGGTATCATGACCCCGGTGAACACGCAGTCTAATGAGCGCCCCAGGGGCCCTTAGGCAGGCACTCCTTTGCACTTACTGGAGGGTCTGGACTTTTATAAAGTCCCAGAAAAAACAACATGGTCTTCTCACCTGTACCTTAGAAAGTGAAGGAAAGAGACTGGACCTGGGCCGAAGCTTTCAACCGAAAACAGCATGGGTTTTGACCTCTAACAAAGAACAGAGAAGTTGGCATCAACAATTAGCCAGAGGCCTCTCAAAGGAAGGAACTCAGGACCACAAGTCAGGCTTACTGTCCAGTTGCTCCTCCGGAGCCATAGCCATGGTCTAGGGTCTTCTCTGTTGCGATCGCACGTGACCTAATTACAGTTTCTTTCTTATTCTAAGATTTCATCTTGCACAGATATTTTCCTATCAGAGAGACACTCTTTCCCACTCCTCTTCCTCTCTCAGCTAAAAAATACAGTGCAGGAATTCTCCAGTTTTAACCATCTGTTAACCGTCTTACTTACAGACATTCTTTTTTTTTTTTTTTTTGGAAAATAACTAGAAGTCATCCATAAAATTCTGCTCTTAAAAATTAATTAAATATTGATTTTTTTTCAAGCTTTCTGGTTAAGATTTATAGCCAAGGTTTCAATAAACTCTCTTGCAAGCAAAATCAGTGAGGATAGCAACCTCAAGCTAAGCTCCAGCTGAAGTAATTACACTCTCTGACTGCCTAATTCCCCTTATAATTTTAGCCATATAAAGTAAATTAGGTCTGGACAAAGGCAAATAGACTCCGGGGGAGGAAATGTTTTGTGAAATGTTTTTTATTTATTTAGCATAAAGGGATCTGACTCATTTCCATTTCGTTTTGCATCCCAAAAGCTTGAACAGCAATTCTACCAACCCATGAGTAGAATGTGGCAAAAAAAAAAAAAAATCCTTAGAATTTGAGGGGTTTGGGCAAGAATCCCCGAAAAATTAAATGTATATTTATATGGTTACATTATTTTGAAAAGCTCAAAGGCAGAACTGAGTATTTTGTTATCCCCCTATCCCTGCCCTGTGAGTGTGTGTGTGTGTGTATGTGTGTGTGTGTGTGTGTGTGTGTGTGAGAGAGAGAGAGAGAGAGAGAGAGAGAGAGAGAGAGAGAGAGAGAGAGAGAGAAGGGAGGGAGGGAGAAACGGGGTTGGGGGGGAAGAGAGAGCGGGCACATATACAATACATACTATTGATATAATGTTGCAAAGTTCTAATTTGTCTCTCCAGGTCTCCAGAGCCTGACTTCTTAGGTATTTTCACAAGCAGATGTGTAGATAGTTGGATAAATAACAGATTATAGATGGGCAGTAAAGGATAGAAAAAGAGACTTGAAAACATTTTTTTGTTTTAATTTAGAACAGCCACTGCTGCTTAGATGAACTCCTTACTGAGAGGCTTGCTTCCTGGAGGCATATGGTAGGGGGTTGCCATAAAAAGCTGGCTCTGAAGCCTTCCCTTAGCACAGGCAAGTGTTGCTGAGTTAACCATTTCCTGTTAGCAGCTCACTCAGTTATTGACTGCAGAACGCTGTGTTGTTCTCAGGGCCTCCCATGTTAAAAAAAAAACAATATTGCGAATCAAACTGGACCTGACGTTCTGCATACTCTGATCAAATATCATATCCTCTGGTGCTCAAAAAAAAAAAAAACATTCAGGGCCCTATCATGCCCCCAAGGTCATCACTGCACCCATGACAGTCTAATGCCCTTCCATGTGCTCGCCCTCCATTAGATCCCTTTCACATCCTACTTACATTAGGCTGAGGCATTTTATTAAGATTTGAGATCCCAGAGACCAGATCCTGCCAGCCCCTGGGCAGGTGATCAACAAACGCCTTTTGTCCTGACACATGAAAAACTCAACAGAGGTTGTCAAACCTCTGTGCCTTGCTGTATGAGTCTGAACATAAATTTGAGGGATTTTTTTTAAAGCAGCCTAAGAGGCTGGGGGTGGAATTCACTTAGTGACTCACTGCCGCTAACCGAAAATTTCAGGCAAACGGTGACTTGAATATTCTGTAAGTTGTGCAGGCTTCCACTGTGAGATAATTTAAAAGCATCCCCAAAGCTCCTCGTTGCACAGAGGAGGGGCGGGAGCAACGGTTAGTCAAAGAATCTGATGAAGAATCCGTGTCATCCATGACGGCTCCCACCTGGAGTAAACGTCTCCTGATTACACAACCGTTGTGAGGTCTGCAATCTGTCACATTTTCTGAAGGACAAAAAGCCTTCCACTGAGTCTGGAAGGAACTCAGGACATATCATTTCAAAATATTCCAAACTGGTATAATCATTACCTCAAGCTGCAGTCACTCAGGGACTGTGACTTCAGAGAGAGCCTTTGGCCTGACTCTTCCTATGTGTAACAAGCTATACGGGTTCTTTTGGGTAGGGTGGCCTTCCCATACAGGGGCTGGGAAATAGCCTTGATCATCTGGGCCACTGGAATTGCATAAGACAGAATAAACGAACTTCAAAGTCGCCTCCATCATCCACTAGCTCTCAGGTTCACTGCCCCCACTCCATCCCACCCCACCCCCACCTTAACCCCACCTTCACCCCTGTGGCTGAGGTCCCCACCACAGATCTTCTGAATTTGTGCTAGAATTTGCTGCCTGAGTCTAGAGGTCCGTGAGTCCTACTGTTCCTTCACAGGTTCATATTTCTTCATCTAAAAAGTGTGAAAGCATCCTGCTCTGGCCATTTCTCAGGACATCTCTGTCTTATGAGGACTCCCAGGAAGTTTAGCAGAAAAACTGTCGCTTTTCTCTTGACGCTCATGTTAATTAGGATCCTGGATCCAGATGAAGAGCCCACATCACACTGTGGTGGGAAGAGTCTTCTCCTACAGCTTCAAACACCAGGTCTCAATTATGGCGCATCTCAAACTGTCTAATGATGATATAGCCACTCATGTCTGGGTTCCTTGAGGCCAAGATTGCAAGCCCAATGCCTTCCAAATTCCCTGACCATATAGGTGCTCAGAAACACTTGGTTAATAACAGTCCTAGCCTACTTTCTGTACAACACCCAGCCACAGGGGAGATCTTAGAGGCATTTGGTCTAGCCTTTCAGGATCAGAACAGTAACAATCATAGAAGCAAAATCAACTGTCCAAGTTCCAAGGTTAGCCCACATCACATCAGAACATGCTTCCTTTTTCTTTTTCTAGACTTTTTTCCCCCTCTGAAATCATGGCTCATGAGAAAAACACAAGAGAAGTCTGAAATGACAACTGAGTGCCCCAATGCATCTTGTAAGTAAAGACCCCTTATATAAGTTAAAGAACATTAACCTAAATACATGTAAGATGGAATTTGGAGGCTCGCACTCAATAAATTAATTTTGGAGGTTGGAGCTCATCATTTTCAAATTTAGTTTATATATTAAACACCTCTAATTTTTCTCCAGGCCATTAAGAGCGTTTTTTTAAGTTACAATTAAGAGATCTGATCTCCTATCCTCCATGTAAAGCCAAATGATAAAATTAAAATTTCTGTATTTTAATTAAGCCTGGGTAAGTCCACCCAATTAATTTGAAGCAGCCAAATAAGATAACTTTCTGTAAATCACGGGGACTGATTTATCATTCTATCAACCACAATTAACTCTACAGGCTTTTATTTCCATATTTGGGTGGCAAGTATTAAAATTCCTATGACTGTCTTACTGCATCATGTCAGAAACAAGACGTTGAAGTTGAACTAGTCTCCCTACAGCTCTGAAAATGAGCCAGACACATGGCATACACCTGTGATCTCAGCACTCAGGAGGAGTTTGAGGCTAGCCTGAGCTACATAGCAAAAGCTTCTCTCAAAGTAAGGGAAGGGAAATGAGACTATATTCTTTCTCGTCCTTTATAATGGGCTTTGCTGCCAGTGAGTCTCAGTGCAGTGCCAAGGGCCAGTGGACTTAAGGATATAGGCATCCAGGCCACTCCTGCCCAGGGAGCGTCCTGTTGTGAGTCTGTGCTCAGTCCTCAGGCTCAAAATGTCGTATCTTCTGTCACCTGTCAGTCCAGGGCTAAGCGTCCCTCAGGATTCAATGTCCTCTTACACTTGCTTTTCCCTAGGATCAGGCAACATGACAATGTACCATTATAATGTGTCAAGCGCCCTAGAGTCTCTGTAACGAACATTCTCTTGCCTTCTCAGCGCCTGACTCCGCCTCACCCCTGGACCTGGGCAGGAGCAGCTGCCACTGTGTGTTAAGGCACTAATAAAGGCCATGCTCAGTAATGACTTAGGGCGCTCCACGGAGAGGGAAGTGAGCACTGGGGTCATTAACTTCTCGCAGTGCTCCTCAGAGGCTCTGGCTTCCTGGCCCATCACGGCCTGGCTGCCAAGTGCCCGTGGCTGGGAAGCACATGGGCGAGTCCTCCCAAATAGGAAAGGAGCTGTACCTCCAGATGATGTCTTTGTTTTGTGACACACTTGACTGCCTACTCACAGGGACAAATCTGTCTCTTCAACTGGCTTTCCAAAGCGATTTTCTAAAGTGACTCTTTAAAATACTTGGGGATGAATCATTAGAACATTCCAGGCTGATGAGAATCTGGGAAGGAAGAAATGATAAGCAAATGGGAGCCATCTTCTCTGCCTCCACGGAGCGGAGGAAATGGAGTAGCAGCACTTCAGAACCCAGGTCCCTGTCCTGTTCCCATCAGGAGCTTTGTGGGGGACCCACCCCCACTTTTTCCCCCAGGGTACTCTTGAGGAGTAAGGGATAAGAGATTTAGATAGAAATATAGAGGGGAGAGAGACAGATAGAAACACAGGACAGCCTCGGGAGGGCCGGGATCCTTATCTACCAGCCCCTTCTGTCTCTTCTAAAGGGCTCTTTATAGGAATGCCAAGGGGAGGAGCAAAAGACCTCCCCCCAGCACAGTCAAGTGCAGAACCTTCCGATCACCTGGTAACCACACCCCTGGTCAATCCACCCCCTATGCAGCCCTGCTCGGTAAAGCAAGCTCGGATCTCACTAGGAAACCTCTGTGGGTTCCCACAGAGTTCTTCTCGTAACCCTCCTGGCCCCAGAGGGCAAACTCTTCTTGCAGTGGTTGGTCAGTACCTTGGACATTATTCCCCAACCCATTTCAGCTTGAAACACAACCTGAGTGGTGCTGATGTAGCTCAAGAACCTCGAGGCTTCTTCATCCAGGGACTGATCAGGGCCTGCCCAAGGCTGGAGCTCTATATGCCACCGGGGACCCTGTGAGGGACAGAGAACACAGACAGGGTGTAAAGACTGAGGATCTGGGCAGGGCAGGAGGAATATCAGATTGGGCCAAGGCTACCAGCATGTGTGCCCAGAGCTGCTGCCATTTAAGGCCACCGAAGTCACAGGAGGGCATTGTAAGAAAATCCATACCCAAATGAAGAAGCTGGTGACAATGACCCCTAGGGACTGTCTGGTCATAGACAAACTCCACCTGACTCCATCTGATAGTGCCCTGACTGTGGCTGGATACGCATGATACCATTTCACATTCCAAGGGAGAAGGTCTTTAGTGCTCACTGTTTTCTAAGGTTAGAGCTTTAAGAATTGGCTCCCTAAGGGGTAGTTCCAGGATTCCCAGCACCATAAAGCTGAAGTGCTAACTTCATGGGGAAGAAACACACAGGCATTTGGTCATCTTCCTTAGCACTGGGAGAGATGGGCAATAACACCTACTCCTGAGCTTTGGGGGGGGGCGGGGGACAAGGATGCTGAGCGGTGGAGCGTGGCTTTGTAGCCGTGGGAGGCAGCCCACACCTGTCAGCAGACAGTCTGAGGTACTTCCAGTACTAGATGGTTGGTGGTGGGCCTGAGTCTTATTTACAGCAAGGGTGGGCGGCAGAAAGGCTAGTAGGGAAAGCAGGGATCTGGGAGAGGCGCAAATGGGAATGCCTGTGTGAAAAAGGAAGCTCTGGTCAGGAAGTCTTTGCTGCAGCTCACAGCTCCTCTCCTAGAGTGTCACCATTTGGAGACCTCTCAAAGACTCAGTGATTCCAGACAGAGACAAAGGCCCAGCCTACAGGACAAGAGAGTGATGGAGGGCAAGGGACCCTCCACGGGCTGGCATGATTAATGACTAGCTTCAGGGAGACCTCAGGGGTCACATCATAGGAGCTCCTGCAAGGTAGTGAGGTTGGCACCGAGCTCAATGTATGTTGAGGACGGGGTCACAGGAAGGCTCTGGGGCCAGAGAAGAAGCCATCATGTACATGCACTATTCTCCAGGCAGGGGCTGTGGCAAGAGCTGTCACTACCACCACCCCAACCAGGAGATACATTTGAACAAGCTGATTGTGAGACACATTGACACAAATGTGATTGTCTTCCCTTAGATGGGTGGCCTAAGGGACTCTAGATTAAATTGATTTTCTTCTTCTCTTACTAGATGCTGATAATCATTCAGTGAATCAACATTTATCAAGAACCATCACGGACCAGGCAAGGATAAATGCTGCCTGATCACATTCTTTTCTGAATCGAGGGGACAGAGCACTTTCACGGGTCTCTTCTAGAGCATTCACTTGCAATAATGCAAGAAAGACAAACACCCACCGACTTCGTCAACTAGGTGGCTTGGGCAAATATCAGTCAGGGATTCAGTGGGAACCTTCACAGTGACCACAGAAGAGAATTTCAAAAGGAGACTGTTTACAATGGTGTGGCAGGATTTAAGGATGCATAGGAGGAATGACCGTGATACCTATGACTAGTGTGCTGTGGGACAATCTTGTGCACTGTAACTATGTATTGCTCTCGTTGTTACTAAAAAGCTGATTGGTCGATAGCTAGGCAGCATTTTCAGGGCAGAGAGAATGCTGGGAAGAAGACAAAGGGTGGAGTCTGAGGAGTCTCAAGACTGGTTCAGAAGAAGCCACATGGGAAGTTCATAGATGAGGTAAACAAGCCCCAGGGCAGCACATAGATTAATAGAAACAGGTTAATTGAAGTTGTAAGAGTTGGCTGGAGACAAGCCTAAGCTATAGGCTGAGCATTTATAATTAACAATAAGTCTCTGAATGGTTATTTGGGAGCAACTGCTGAGACGCATTCTATACTGGTGACATCAGAGAACCTTCTGGGGAAATGGTATGGAGAGGTCTATAAGAAGGAAACAAAGGGGATCCTATTTCAGATACCACCTCATCTGCCCCATCCACCCATCTCCTGCCTCCTATTAGCCAAATCCACAGGGAGGGAAACTGAGACCTGCCCGTGCAGTGACCTCCCACTGCCGTCACTAAGGGGTCCAAGCTGGTGGAGAAGAGTGGAGGTGACATGGAAGCAAGCTTTGACCAGAGTCATTCATTCCTTCACTCATTCATTCCGTGAGCATTTGTGCCTCGGGCCAGGCTCTTTGTTTCAATTTAATATAGGGCACAGCTGTGTCACAAAACAACTGTAAGGAATCTTTTTAGGGTCCCTGATGAATTCTCTATGGTGGACAATAGGGACACAAGGAGACAGGGTCTTTGAGAATGATTCCACAAGCAACGCACAAAAAACGCAGATGCGGATCACGGGGAAGGCTTTCCCTGGCTAAAAGCCCCCAAACATAGCAATGTCTTTCCAGAACTATTAAAGAAACACGTTCAACCCAGCGGCAGCGTCGGACCCAGGCTAGCACACCGAAGTGACTTCACACATCCGTAATTGTGAATCCCCCTGGTTAAATGCAGGATTATCTTTCTGCAACCCGATAGTTCTCATTTCCAGCTAAGTGTCGACCACAAAAAAGCTAAACACAGCTGTGCTGGTGGATAATGTAAGTCGAGGAATCTCAGATGGAGGCCTAATAGAAACTCACAGACAGCGATAAATGCCCTCTGAAGTGCTCTGGCGTACTGCTTTGGTTTAGCTGTTTAAAAAACATTTCACATAAAGCAATGTTCTTATTGGAATCAATTTGACAGCAGGTCATGATTATTTCCCCCATGGAAACCACTAGCTTTTATCATCTCTTTCAATTATCATTTGTCTTAATTCTCCACTGCACACGTCAACATAATGTCCTTCCCAAATTCCCACAAACAGAATTCTATGAGCACCTCCAAATACCCAGGCAAGTTTAACAGAAAAGAGTAAAACCCATAATTTTCTTTAAAAAAAAAATTATGAAGATGGTTTTGCTCCACACAATTTCCTAAATGCCAGGGTGCCCTGTATTATTATCCATGTGCTTCAAGTATCAAGTGACCATAACACCACCACCTCCATCACTCCCAGGCGGCCGTGGCTGGCGGGGCTGTGGATCCCCAGGCCCATCTGTCCATCAGATGACTCCTGAGGCAGGTAGCGGAGTCGCTTAGCAGCAGGTGGCCGCAAGCAGAATCGCTTTGTATTGGTTTGTCTGTTTGTTCCCCATAGGCCTGTGTGGAAATGTCAAGTGCAGCATCACAATGAGTTGTCACACAGAGGAGCCCCCCCACACACACACACACCAAGGGAGGGAAACCCCTCTGCGCCTTTGAAATCCGTGCTGTTGCTTTATAAGACCCCAGGCATTCACGCGGAGCAGGGGTGGGGGTGGCGTGGAGGGTGTCGCCTCCCATCCCATCACAGGAGCCTCTCCCAGAAGGGCTTTTCTTCAGGAAAAGGACCCATTCTTGTTGTATAAGAGCTCGCCTAGCACTTACTCTGGGGTCTGTATCTTTTAAGGGAAGCAGAACACTTTTTTTTTTTTTAAACATAGAATTCCAAACATGAAGGCCGGGACAGCAGGAGTTCCTCTGAAAAGCCAGCTCCCATCCCCTCGTGCTAGTTTGCAGACATTTGAGGTTCTGCTTTCCAAAGGGTAAAAGCCGATCCCATGGAAGGGGGCTGACTCATGATGGGCACCAAGCACAGACGTGAGGTTTGGGGATATTTTTACCATTTATTGTCTCCGCATTACATTTTGTTTCTTTAAAAAAGAAAAAGGAACTGGGTCTCTCAAAGTCAGGAAGCCGGATTCTAAGATTTTATTCCTAAAAGATAATGAAAAAAAATTAAAGCAATGTTTTAAAATTCCTCTTTGCCTGCCAGCCTAGACTCATTAATTCAAGGCAGAAGCCTGGAGCTAAACGGGTGTTAATCAAAAATAATTTTTTTTTTCGGCAGGCCCGCCCGTGACCTAGAAAAAAAGCCATCAACACTGCCTTGCAAAAGCTTTCCTCGTCTGGAAACTTAGAATAACAGTTTCCTTCTTGGTTTCCTCATCGTCATAAAACGATCTCACAAAAAACAGCGGCACCGTGAGCTTTGAGACATGGCTGCACCATCAGCTTTACAGTGCGGCTCCACTCTCTTGCCTAGGCTGCTCCTAAAACTCACTAGCTCATAGTGACCTCGAACTTGACATCCTCCTGCCTCAGCTGCCCAAGTGATAGGATTTATAAGCAAGTGCCGCCAGGCATGGCCGCATAAACAAGGTATCTACAAGCTTTTTTTTTTTTTTTTGCACTGGGACAGATAGGGGAAAGAAAATTTTAAGATAAAGCAAACAAAAAGAGCATCTTTTCTATAGGCCCATTCTTTCATGTTTCAGTGACACGGTTCCTTTGGAAAGTCCCGTGTGATGGGTTATTTAAACGATCAGGTTTTTGGCCATGATGGAATCTTCGGAGTCGTTTTTATCAGTGTACTCCCCAAAGCACATTCCCGAGCCCTGAAGGTTATAGAGCTACCCATTTTCCACCAGGAGAAGTGGCTAACAACGGGTCCTCTGAACCTTGGCTGTGCCCCAGGGAAGGGACACAGTTGCGCATCTTTGATTCAAACTAAACAAGACACGGAGCTGTGTGTGTGTTGATGTGTTGATCAGGGAAGCCAAGGCTTTCTGGGAGAAACAAACCAAAACAAGTAAAATAGATTTATTTAGCAATTTTGTGGTAATTGAGAGCATCTGTTGGTGGACAGAGAACAGTGAGTGAAGGAAGCTGTTCATTCCTCTTTGGAGACAGAAGAGGGAGGTGGGAGTTGTTGGGGGAGGGGAGGCACACAGTGGTATCTGGACAGACTATAAATCCAGCCTCACCTGGGGGTTTGAGGGCGTCAGCCCCCTACATCCTCTGTTGCCCTTAGATGCCGGTTTCCAGGCCTCTACTACTGTCAGGGTTCTCAGACTCAGCCCTGACTTAGAAAGAGCAAGGATCAGTCACGTGTTTTGTAGTGATTCCTCAAATGCTGATTCCTTATTAAAAATTTTGTTGAAATGAGTGAAAAGTTTCAATCCCCCAGTAGTGAGTAACACCACCGATGTGATAAGTCAGATCAGGCCAAATTAATAAGTCTAGGTTTAAACTTTTCAATGAGGGTTAAGTCTCAGGTCTGGGTCAGGTGGCTGAGCACATCCTCATGGCCCATGAACACAGCAATGAAACCTGGATGGAAAGCAGAGAAGCAGAGAGTTGGCCTTTAAAAATCAGACAAGGAAATACTTGCAGGAAGATGGGGGAGGAGGGAGCCTAGAATAGTACTGTGGAGTCAAATGTGACCTCTTTCATTTTTTGCCATGGCGCTGTCCCCACTCAGGGCTGCTAGCACAGACAAATGGCCCAGTGCAGACCTCCCATTCAGTCTCAGTGAAGGAAGGCAACTGCTATTCCCCAGAGAGAGCAGGAAGACCTCCCATCCCCACCTTTTCCTGTTCTCTGTTCTTGTATCCCAACTCCAAGGCAATCCCACTAAACTGGTGAAAGCGGAAGTGGATCCCGAAGGACATCTAACATTCCGAGGAAAAGGCAACTTGTGGTCTGATCTGAGGCTGTAGCTCCATGAGGGTGGCATGTCTCTCTCCTCACCCCATTGGCTTTGGTCTGAGCTCCAGTCTAGGAAATGTGCACCAAAGCATGGGCAGAATGTGGCGTCTTAATACCTAAACCTCTGTCCAGAGAGTTAGAAGCCATGGAGAAGCAGATAACAGTAGAGTCACTGGGAAGAAACAGCAGCTGAGGAAATGCCACAGTTGTTTTATGAAGTCCAGCCCACTCCCAAACTACGCATGCTCAGATCTGACTCTGCCTGGCCTTTTAGTCCAGACAGGCCCCCGGCCCGAGTTCCAGATTAGCTACTGAGGCACATGCCTAGGAGCAGACCTGAAACACACTACAAACATGTTCCAAACATGACACACAGTTTCTCATCCCGGCACCAATTGTCCAAGAGAGAAACAGTTTAGGAGAATGAAGACTTGCCTTAGCTCATGGGTCTCAGGCTTTCAGTCCATGGTCAGTTGGCTTTGTGTTTCTGGGCCTGTGGTGTGGTGAGGCAGAACATGATGGTGGAGAGGCCAGAGTGCTCACCTCACAGTGGCCAAGAAGCAGAGCAATAGGAAGGGGCCAGGTCAAGATAGCCTTCAAAGACTTGCACCCAGTGACCTACTTCCTCCAACCAGGCCCCACCTCAAAGACAAGAGCCACCTGTAGCCGGAAGGTTTCTCCGGTCCCACCAGGTGCCTGAAGTCCCGTAACCCACTTATAAAATAATCACTCAGAAGCTTATATTGATTATAACTGCTTGGCCAGTAGCTCAGGCTTATTACTGACCAGCTCTTACACTTAATTTAACCCATAATTCTTATTTATGTTTAGCTACATGGCTTGGTACCTTTTCTCAGTTCTGCCTTGTCATCTTGCTTCCTCTGTATCTGGCTGGCAACTCCTGACCCAGCCTTTCCCTTCCCAGAATTATCCTCTCTGCTTGCCCCACCTATACTTCCTGCCTGGCTATTGGCCAATCAGTGTTTTATTTACTAACCAATCAGAAAAACACATATTCACAGCATACAGGACGACATCCCACAGTACTTCCCCTTTTCTGTCTAATCAAAAAGGAAGGTTTTAACTGTAACATAGTAAAATTACATATAATAGAACAGTTATCAAGCAAGAATTACAGTTACAATATCATCTATTTGTATTTGGCAAAATTTAAGAAAATATTCTATCTATCCTATATTTGTGAGTCTAAAGTTTCATATCTAATTTATCTTTTATCGTAACTAAGCAAAATTATAATGATCTAGTCTTCAACTACATCAAAGATCTCAGGATATAATATTACCTAAGTAAATAGGAAGTACATTGTAAGCAACTTCCAAAATCTACAAAGACAGAGACAGTTCGTTGCCTGGACAGTCACCCAAAGTTCATCTGCAATGTTGGGGCATCCATCTTCAGCCTTATAGGCCTTGAGTTCTTTTAATTGCTTCTCCATGTGTCCTGTAGAATATCTGGCAGTCTCCTCTGTGAAGCAGGAACCTGAAGGACCATCTCGTCTTGCAAAATTCAGTGATCACCTTCCTATGGGTCCTGCATGTCCAGTTGATACAACATTTTGTCAAGCAGTCTAGACAAGAACAGTCTCTTGCCCAAATGGCTATTTTTGCCAAGAAGATAAACTCCATACAGAGTGTCTTCGATGCCCATCATCATCCTTGAATTAATTGGTGCTGCCAGGAGCAGACATGTCTCATTGTCCAGAAAAGTCTAAGTTTTTAAAACATTTTAAATGCCATATTCTGTAGGTCTTTGAAGTGTTTGAAGATTACCTACCTAATTGAAATACATCTATGTATACCTAGAAAACTTAACTAACATGACTATAAGTTTGATTATCATAGATGATTAACTATTAATCTGTATTTCTTAATTACACATAACAATTTTAAATGAGTTGCATAAACATAATACCTTAAACAAGAGTAGAAATATATATACAGTATAACAAAATTAACTTTAAATTTATATCAATAAACTAAAATCTATAGCAATTTAAAACAAGTTCCTCTTTAAAAGTAGATTCAATAATCTACCCTTTCATCCTATCATATCTATATCATATTTTTATATCATATCTCCCTTTCTTCTTTTAGAAAAAGACGGACTGTGACCAATAACAATTTGTAACCAACAACTTAAACAAAGACAAACATTTATAATCCATTTTTTGGGAATGTGGGCATAGTGTTCTAGGCTATTTCCTGCTGGTAGGGGGCACTGGTAGTCTTGTGGGGATCCTGAGAAAATTAAAAATTATGGTCAAGTTCTGACTGGTAGTCTGTGACTCTGTATTCTCTGAGCCAGTTGCCTTGAAGCTGTTCTGGATGTTGGATCATCTGGAGACCTCTCAGGGGGGTCTTCCTTGGTCAAACCGCCACCAGCTTAGGACCTTCAAATATGAGCGTAGGGGATGCATTCCATAGTTAAACCATAACACCATAGAAAGCTGGCTAGAACTTCATGCCTGAGCCCAGTGAGAGGAGTCCCATATTAAAACAATATCACTATTATCCATAGTATTTACAACCCAGAGGCTCCTAAATTATACTCAAAAACAGGAAAACCCCCAGCTGGGATGAGAAAAGACAATCAATGAACTCCAACAGAGCCACAAACACAAGGAAGTGTTTTGACCAAGACTGACAAGCAACTGTTATAAAAATCCTTTGCACAAAGCAAAATCATACACCTCGGAAACCAATGAGGAGGAAAAAAAGACTCAGCCAAGATCTGGGTACTAAAAAGAGCCAAATGGACATTTTGGAATGGAAAAATATACTCACTTACATGAAGTCTCAGTGGATGGATGAAGTAGCAGAGTGAATATGACATAAGAGTCAGTGGACGCAGTTGAAGTGACAGAAAGCAAGACTGAGAGGAAGAAAATGACTGGGGCATAGGGATGTAAAGAGCTTCAGGAGGGGCACTGGATCACCAGTTAAGAGTTTGTACTACTCTTGCAGGGGACCCCAGTTCTGTTCCCAGCACCCATAATGGGCAGCTTGCAACTGCCTGCGTCTCCCAGCTCCAGGGAATCCCATGCCTTGAGGGCATTGGCATGGCACTCACAACACACACACACACACACACACACACACACACACACACACACACACACAACAGTATATCTTTTAAAAAGAGGTTTGGGGACCTGTATGACTATACCAAGAGGTCTAACATCCATGGCCCTGATACCCCAGGAGGGGAGGAAGAAGGACAGTGTAGAAAAATAGCATTCAAAGAAATCATAGTTGAAAGACTACCAATTTTGACAAAATATATAAATCTGAAGCAACAAGGCGCCCAGCATAGCCCTAGGAGAAATAATCATAGAACTCCACATGTGGGGCCTGAGGATACAACTCCACGGTAGAGCTTGTCTAGCATGTGTAGAGATTTAGTTTCAACCCTCCACATCACTATAAAATTACAAAATGAATGATTTTACTTTCATACATATTGTAATCTAACTACTAACACTGAAGACAGCAGCAAGAAAAAGCCTGAGTCTGTGTTATTGTTGTAACCAGCAGGGCCGGATGAGAAAGGACAGAACCAACCCAGGCCTCCTCCCTGGGATGCTCTCTGTCAAGGTCCAGGCCCACCTCACATCCACCAAGTCCATCTGCAAACTGTCTCCGGCAGCAGCAGCAGTAGCAGGCATGCTGAAAGCCACAGCCAGAGAAGCGTTTCGAACCCTCTCCCCATCAATCTGCCACCCCAGCGTCATCGCACAGAATGTGGGCTGGAAAGCAAGGGATGAAGGAACTAGAAATCAAATCATCTCTGACAGGAAAAAATGCACAATAATTCAAGCAGGCCCTGATAACGTTTAGGAAGGATGGAGGGAAGGACAAGGAGGAATAAACACTCTAGATTTATTTCCAAAGTTCTTCTGCTAAGTTGGAAAGAGAAGCCAAGCAAATCAGAGCAGGGTTTCTGTTCTTAAATTGACATCTTTAAATCCCCCACATTTTCTGTGCATGTCGAAATGGCTCTAATCTGGGTGAGATTGAACACCCCAAGGGAGAGCTAAGAGAATAAAATGCCATGTATTTTTGGATTTTATCACAGGCAATAAAAAGAGAAGCCAGATACCTGGAACAGATCCAGAGACAGCCAGAGGTTTCCATTAGTTTGCATAATGCAGATGCTACACAGTATCTGCATACACAATGGGGATCCAAATGTCAAATCAGGGATGTCACTGAGGCCACATACCAACTAGGAAAGGAGAGGAGTTTCATTACTTTTAGAAGTAAGTTAATATAAAAAAAATGTTTGCCAAGGAAAACAAATAAAAATTTAGGAATGTATTAACCATATTCTTCAGGATTGTTTTGCTGTCTGTCTCTCACACACATACAGACATAAACATACACTTCTATATGCATACATAAACTCTTCATAACATGTCAGGTACCAGGATTTTAGGACCTTAACATCATCTAAAACAACATCCATCTGCTATGTATGTCCATGGACTTGTCTCAGTCAGAAAAAAAAAAATCAGCATCCCCCAAACAGCAACCTTTCCTGAAAGCACGGGCATCCTAGGATAGCACCCCTATAAAACCATTTCCAAGATGTCCAAGTAGCTGACAAATGAGCTCGCAAGGGGGGCAGGGCAGGAAAGCCACTGTGTGGGGTGAGACGGAAACTGGAAGGGGTATGAGCAGACAAGGAAGTGGGGCTTTCTCTCAACCCCTGCACCTCCCCCACAGGTCCAGTGAGGACCCACAGTGCTCCACAAGGGATTTCCAGGGTTTCTTTGTTGGCTCTCAACTACATAAGTCCTCAAAGCTCATCCAAACCAGAAGGTGTTGACGTTCTAGACTCTGTACAAGGAGCAAGCTTTCCCTGCAGCCCCAGGTGTAGGGAATGCGGCAGAAAGAATGCATCCAAGCATATACAGAACACCCGAAACACAGAGTGGCAGTGTCACCCAACAACTACTGCCACAGCTGATAAGTGGGACATGAGCATATACCAAGGGGAAGCAAAGCCTTCACTACAAGTCAGCTGGAGCGATGCTTGAGCAGTCTTCCACAAGGAAGGATGTGAGGAGGACAGCTCAGGCAGGTATGGGGAATAGAACCAATGTACCCAGGACCCCAGACAAGCCCCATGCCATTCACCACATGGTTAGAAGTATCACTAGTTCGCTGACAATGCTGTCACATCCCAGTGAAATTGTCATCAGATACACAAAGTTGTGTATGTACACGTGTGCTTTTCTCAGTGTTAAATGTGCACACATTCATACTAACTTCCATTTCATATTGTCCACATTTCATATCATCACTCTCTGGCCCCTAGATACTGATAGAGTATTTGGGAGCCTTGGGAAATCCTACCTGGCAGTTAGAGATAAGACTCTGGTTCCAGGACATCCTTTGCATGATTCTATATTTGTAGGACATTTTTCTTCCTGGATGCACTATAAATTATAGTGCCTGACAGGTTAGGAAAAAGCCCAGGGAAGGTTTTCTGCGGGCAACTGCCAACAGTGTGAAGCAAGGCAGGCGGGCTGGCAGGATGCCTCGGGAACCCACAGCACTTAGCTCCAACCTAAATGGAAAGAAAAACCTGCCATCTTTCTCACTAAGTGCTCCTCTTCTGACCATGAAGAATCACCGAAGGAAGCAGACCTTTCTGGGGTCATCTATTATTAGCTTGCTGCTGTGTAGCTCTCTGGATTTGGGGTTCTTTGCTGCGAGAGAAGGAGACTCTCCAAAGTTGGAAGTGAAGCCGCCAGTGGCAATGGCCTCCCAGGCCCTTTCCCCATTGCAGACAAGAGTAGATGGGGCAGGCTGCAAATAAACAGATCAGATCCAAGCCAACAAGACTCGGTAAACTGTTTTAATAGTGTCATCTGCTGCAAGATTGGGTCTTGTCTATGTGACAGGGAAGCTGCACCCTCAACCTCCCAACAATTTGGTTGCCCGAACAAGACAAATGGAATGATAATACTAGTTGACATGCCAGCATGGACAGGGAAGTTCCACATGGTCCCACATCTAGAGGAAGAATTACTTCCTCTAGATGAAGTGGTCGATGCTTGCTGGGAGAGCAAGAACTAGTCTCTTCCAGGAGCTCCCACATAGGATGTCCAATCCCAAGTGCTCAGCCCTAGACACATGTACATATGAGCAAAGCTAAATGGATTCAGTAGGTTATATAAACATGTGTGTGTGCGCGCACACACACACACACACACACACACACACACACAAGTAATAATAATAAAGAAGAGATCATGAATTTTGGAGGAGAGAAAACTGGGGGAATTGGAGAAGGGAGGAAAGGGTGATTCATGCACAAGGTTCTCAAAAATTAAAATTATTCAAAAAGAAAACAGCAACTTTCTTTCACCAGGAAGAACCTAAAAACCAGACGTATATATTTATGCGTGTATAATCTAGAAAGCACAGTCTACTTCTGGCTTTAAATCTTACTTGTGTTCTGCCTGTAGTGAATAATTTGTCTTGAAAAGAGCCTCACATATAACCTAGACCAACTCCTTCATATTAGAATCAAAGAAAATGAAGTTCAAAGACGTGACGTGGCAAACCAAAGCCATGCGTAGGAGGTGGCAGGGTGACACTTGGATGGCTAACACCTCACTTGTTCTCTACACCATGCTGCCCCCGTTCCAGCTCTGGTTCTCTTCCCCACGCGTGGTTTTCTTGATCCTATAGATAGAACGTGCTGATAGCAACTCCAGAAGGGCCTCTCAAGTAAAACCACAATGGCTAGCCTGCACTGATAGATTCCTTGATGCAATGGGAACAGATCTATTAAACTGTTTATCCATAAGACATGGGGCACACTAAGAAACTCACTAGTGGACATGACAATGTCCTGGATAATGAATGCTCAATAGTTAAGAAGGAGGGTTAAACTGTTCACTTAAAGTACCCAGGTAGTGATGATGAGTGGTGATATCAGGGTCACGTGAGCCCCTGAATGACAGCAACAAGCAAGACTTTGCTCTTCACCACCTCCACCAACCCACACTTGGGTATATAGCAAGAGTGAGAAATAAAAGTTGGTTACTTTAATCTTCTCAAGTTGGAAATCCACATGAATGTTTGTTATTACAGCCTCACCTCGCCTGTCCTGACTGACACAGGCACTGAACAGGCAAGTCAAAGATGTTATGACCACATCTTCACAGTATCTTCCCAATGCCGTATCTTAGTTAGGGTTTCTATTGCTGTGAAGAGACACCATGATCATGGCAACTCTTACAAAGGAAAGCATTTAATTGTGGTGGCTCACTTACAGCTCAAGTAAACTTTTAGTCTGTTATCATCATGGCAGGGAGCAAGGCGGTATGCAGGTAGGCATGGTGCTGGCTACATCTTAACCAGAAGGCAACAGGAAGTGGATTGTGACACTGGGTATCTTGAGCACTGGAAACCTCAAAGCCCGCCCCCACAGTGACACACTTCCTCCAAACAAGGCCACACCTACTCCAACAAAGCCACACCTCCTAACAGTGTCACTCCCTATGAGATGATGGGGGCCAATTGCATTCAAACTACCACACCACACCTTCAGAGATTGAATAGAGGGTTAAAAATAACAAACAAGGGGGCTGGAGAGATGGCTCAGAGGTTAAGAGCACTGGCTGTTCTTCCAGAGGTTCTGAGTTCAATTCCCTGCAACCACATGGTGGCTCACAACCATCTACAATGAGATATGGTGCCCTCTTCTGGCCTGCAGGCTGAACACTCACTGTATACATGATAAATAAATAAAATCTTTAAAAAAAAATAACAAACAATTGGCTGTATAGAGATTCTTGGATAGAGAAAGAAAAGAAAGACAACCAAAGACAATTCAGTGTCAAGACTCGGGGGAGATAGGGATCACTCAGAATAAACCCATAAGGAAATTTTGATGACAAAACCAATCCTACTGTCTGGTCTGTTTTCTAAGTGCATCTGGCCTGTACCACAGTGAGCCCGGCCTTCCCCTCCTGTCCAGAATCCTCTCTCTTACTCACGAGTCAGTTCAAATCCTGCTTATCCTTCCGGGTCAAGTGTTAGTCATTACTACTCTTGAAAGTGCTAATCCCCCAGCCTCTGCTGTGTGTCAAATAGACAACGCAGGGCAGACGCTTCGCAGATCTTCCTCCGGCCTCTCACTTTGTACTTACTGTTTGGTAGGATCTGATGCAGGGGAGTCAGCTCGAGCCTTACGAAGACACCACATGTCTTACTTCCCGTGAATCCCCCACAGAACTGGTTCCAAGGGACATTTTTACATTGGTTTAAATGCCAGAGAGGAAAGAACATGATACATCTCTTGCAGTCGAGAACAGCTTTTTTATTAATTTGGAGGGAAAGTAGGAAAATTCACTAAGCAGGCTTTGGAGAAATACCTTAAAGTAGCTAAATATAATTGTTCTTTACTCAGACAGAAATAAGTTGTTATGAATTCTGGAAGTCCCTGATTCAGTTCTGTTCACATCAAAATAAAAATCAGTGGCTGGAGAAATGGCTGAGCGGTTATAAAGAGCACTGGCTGCTCTTCCAGAAAACTCTGGTTGGATTCCCAGCACCCATGTGGTGGATCACAATCACCTGTAACTCCAGTTCCAGGGGATCCAACACCATCTTCTAGCCTCCTCAAGCACCAGGCAGGAGTGTAGTGCCCAGACATACAGGTATGCAAAGCACCCATGCATACAAAATAAATAAACAAATAATAAATAAATAAATAATTTTAAAGAGTTCAAGGATGACAAGTAGATTAGTCCAAACCTTGAAGAAACTTCAGAAAGCAATCTGGAGAACTTAAAACATATCATGAAAGATGAGCAGTTGTGGACTGAGGAAACAGCTCAGTGACTGAAATGCTCGCTGTTTGGCAGCCAAGTGTGAAGACTGCTGTTTGAATCCCCAGAACACAAGGAAACGCCAAGTGGGTGTGGTGGCTAGAGAAATGGCTCAGCGGTTATAAAGAGCACTGGCTGCTCTTCCAGAAAACTCTGGTTCGATTCCCAGCACCCATGTGGTGGATCACAATCATCTGTAACTCCATACTGATGCTCTGTATGGAGCATCCCAGAAGCAAGCTCACTAGCTAAACTAGTCCTAGTGTCAAGCTCTGAACTCAGGGAGAGACCCAGCCTCAATGAACAAGGTGGAGAGCAGCCAAGAAAGACTCCTGATGCCAACCTCGGACCTCCACATCCGTGCACACACATATGCACCCCCACACCCACACACAAACACGCACACACAAACATGCACACACATGAATAACAAAAAGGTAGTTGTGGTTCTGGGGACCTAGCTCTCTGGGACAGTGTTTTTCTAGAACGCTGAAGGCCCTGAACTTGACCCTCCCCCCATACCACCAAAACCAGAAATCAGTTTCATAAATTTTTAAAGGGGAAATATTTATATACTAGCCATTGTATATTATGGTAGGAACGCTTTTGGAGGGTGAGTCAGGGAGGCTGAGACTGTGTCTCAGCTGTGTCATATGTACTTGAAGGCTGGCCTCCAATCCTTCTGCCTTGGCCTCCAGAGTGCTCGAGCTTATAATGCAGAAACACTCTAGCCTGATTCCACGAAGTCAGTTAACTGACATTTGTAGCCTCTCTGCTGTGAGCTCCTGCTGCTAACAGCTGAGTTTATTTTCTCTAGCAATCATTTGGTTCCTTCCCAGACCAGTTCATATCAGTTTTACAAGTTTCTGAAGTGACAACTTAATCGATCATTAGGCAAGCCCACGTGTGCATAGAAAAGAACAGGTTCGGTCTTACAGAAATGAAGTCTGTGAAGGGTAGGTACTTACGGTTCCCGAGATGTCACCCACAGGCTCCTGTGTTTGAGCATGTGGCTTCCAGTCTGAGGTGCTGTTTGGGGAGGTGTGGAAAACCTTTAGGAGGTGGGTCCTAACTGGAGGAAGTGGGTCACTGGGATATTGCCTTGCGGGTTACAGCCGCCGGCGCTAACCCCAGCCAGCTCTCTCCTTCCTGGCCTGTGCCTGGTAAGCAGCATCTCCAGTAGGCTCCCACCGCCATGGACCTCCCTCGTGCCTTTCCCCACTATGATGAGCTGCAAACCCCGAGGCACAAGCCAAGATAACCCTTCCCTTCCTTCAGCCGCTCCTGGCAGAAATCTTCTCACAGTGACCGCTTTAAAATGCTGCATTAGGAATGGGTGCGCAATGCTGCATTAGGGATGGGTGCGCAATGCTGCATTAGGGATGGGTGCGCAATGCTGCATTAGGGATGGGTGCGCAATGCTGCATTAGAGATGGATGCGCAGACTGTGAAAGCATATTTTAATTCCTACAATCATAGAGGAGCGTTCTGCACTTAAATTGCTTCCCAAGCGCCAAGCCATTGCTCCACTGGAAGAAACCAACTGGAAACGGTGGCAGATGACGTTTCGGTGGTTTTTGCAGGGAAGGTGGCAAAGCAATATTGACAAATGAGTGTGCGTGCACACTTTCAGTTACTAGACCTCGCACCCGTGTGCTTGGTGATTTATCCACCTTTTCTGTAACTGACCTAATTACTGCCAGCGGGCAGTTGTGGATACAAGGCTGTGACTCGGCTTGTTAACAGGATAGCCCCGGAGACTGCCCAAATGCCAGTCAGAGATGGTGTGGTGCTGTTGCCCCCCACAGACAGATGCCAGCCGAATGTGAAAGTGTGGACGGAGAAACAGAAGCATAACTCAAAACGTGCGCAAGATGGAAAAGATGGCCCCTGACTTCCTTTGTTGATTTTCACAAGAAACTGAAATTTTCAACTTTTAAAAATTCGCTTAGCACTGACTAGTTTTATAGCATAGAGCAAGCGCTTGTTTACAAATGAAATGCCACAAAAATCAGTAGCAGAGGCAGGGAGTTGGGGGGGAGGGGGGAGGGTGGGGGCGGGGGTGGGAGTGAGGTGGGGCACTGACTTCTATTCTGACAAGAAAAAGGAAAGACAGCTCTTCGCCTTGGCATCGCTTCCAGAGGCCAAGGCAAACAGACCTGGCCATCTGTAGGATGCCTATCACAGGGTCAGGACGTGGTTAGCTGGGCCCAGCCTGCTAGGGAGTGGTCCCCACTCTACAGCTGCGCTCCACCTCTCTGGAGTTTCACTCTGTTCAGCCCAGCCCACAGTGAAGAGAAGTGCCCATTGTCGGGGGTCACTCCCAGTGAAGGGAACCCGCCATTCGAACCCTCTCTGTCCATGTCTTAAACCTGACTCTCACCTCCCTGAGGAATGACCCTTCACAGAAATCCCCGACTGGGTGAAACATCAATGCTCTGGAAACCCCATGAGTCGTTCTGAACCACTCCCACATTAAGAGTTTGCAGCTTCAAGAGCGTCACAGCGCCCTTCACCCCTGCACCACAAAAGTAATCGCTTCACCTAGTCAGGGATTTCTGTGGAGGGTCACTCCTCAGGGAGGTGAGTGTTGTTAAGACGTGGACAGTCAAGGTTGAACATGTATGAATAGCTGCGTGTGAGTGTGTGTAAGTGTGAGTGTAGTTGTGCATGTGAGTTATACGTAAGAGAATATGTATGTATGAATGTGTATTTGAGTGTGTGAGACTGTGGAGTGTGGTTGTGCATGTGTGTGTGTGTGTGAGAGAGAGTGTATGTGAGTGAGAGTGTGTATGCATGTGAGTGTGTGTGTGCATGTAAATGTATATGAGTGTGTGTGTGCATTCATGTGAGTATGTGAGGTGTATGTGAGGTAGGTACGTATATATGTATATGTGAATGCGTGTAAGTTTGTGTATGACTTCAATATTCTGCCATGCTTTCCATAGCTTCCATGAAATTGTCTTCATCACATTTTTAGAACTCAAAGGAAAAAAAAAGTGAAGCGCCACTGCTGTGGACTCAGTCCCTGTCTTCACTACCTGGGCACTGGCCCCACCCCGAGGACACCTGAGGACTAAACACAAGTGTCCCCTGACAGTTCCCAGCTCCGCTGTTCCTTTTCACTCTGGATTTTTATTTTAACTTTTTGTTGCAGACTGCAATCTGTTCCTATTTCTTCACTTCTATTTTTAACTTGAAATTTTTTGGTTTCAAAATAGCTATAACCTAAGAATTCCTTGGATACAAGACATAGAAAATTGAATTTCCAATGTCTGTTATCCACTCCTTCCATGTCTGTATGGTTTTGTTATTAAAGCATTAAAAAAAAAAATACTTCCTGGTTTTACTGTGAAGTAAGTTAATGACCGCACCAAACACGTGTGACATTTTAACTCTCACTGCTGTGTCTTACCTATATTTCAAAAATAAAATTCACACCTGTAGACAGTACATTCTTTCATGGTTTTTGTCTCCGTGCTTCACCATAAGAAGGGAACCTGGTGCTGTGTATGTTGAATAATGCCAGTCTTCACTGGCTCTGTTTTTGTAAATAAGAACATTCTTTGTCTAAGAATAAGAGCAGGCGTCAAGTTTTCCAAAACGGATCCCGGTATCCAGGGTACCCAAATAAATTTAAGCCATTTCTGTTTCAAAGCTCATGGAGCTGCCTGCTCCTGACTGAGGGTCCTCTAAGTGCACATTAGTTAAATAAGCTAGTTTTTTACTATTTTTGTGCAAAATGAATATTCACCACTCAAAAGAACATTCCCCATCATAATTACATAATCAGTTCAAATTTGTTTTTAAGCAACGTAAGGCATACTTGAAATTCTACCTAACAGAAATAGCTAAAGCCAAAGTCTAAAACGTGTTAGTTGACTTGAAAAATATCTCAGGTGCCCCACTCCAATACAGAACCTGAAATCTACAGGAATCAACATATTTTTCTGCAGTCGAGGTTTCAACAGTATTAACTGGCAGCAGAGAGTAGAAATGATACTGTCCGACCTCAGCCGACCTGGTCTCACGCTCATTTCATCTTGAACCAAGAATGCAACCAGGCTCCCTGTTGATGGAAGGGAACAATGCCCACCACACACACAAGGTCACATCAGCTCCAGTGAGGTAACAACAGAGCAAACCTTTGTAATACCTTACAAAGGGCTGCCTGGACCCCAACACAAAAACCATTGCAAACACAAGAAGTCATTTGGATGAGAATGATGAAGAGGGAAAAGGGCCAGTGTAGCAGAGATCCTAAGCCGGTGGAAGCCGAGTAAGAAGTCGCCGGTCTAAGAGCTGCAACGGGCTGACAGAAGTGCAGGCATTTCTTCTTGTCTTTTACAAACCCTGGTGCTCTGCGTCATCCTTTCTGCCAAAACTGAGTACATCCGTGCCAGCAAGCTCATAACAACGATACCTGGAGGTTCTCCTTCATCTCCAAACACGGGCTGGGTGTGCCAGACTCTGCAATGTGTTGCTAAGCCTGAAGAGCTGTGGGAAATTCTGAGAGGCCACGCCAGGAGCCATGTTGATAGGCAAACACGTGGACTCACATCCCTGCTGAATTTGGCCATGCCGATTAGTGAGTACCAGCAGGCTGGGGTGCCAGGGCCTGCTCACGGTTCACCTCTATTTATTTGAACAGAGCAGAGTATGGAACTTCACATCTGTTATTCACTAATGGGCTTCTAGGAATCTTTCCAAGTCACATACCACAAAACGTGCAATTTTGAAGCATACACAAGTTGTACAACCATGACTGCCATCACTTCTGGAATATTTTCATCATCCCAAAAAAAAACTGTCCCCAAGAGCCATCATTTCTATCCCTCCCTACACCGAGCTTCTGACTCTGCATTTGTCATTGGATGGGATATGTGATCTTTTTGTGACCACTTTCTTTCACTTAACACAATGTTTCAAATGTTTAAAATCTGCATTTTAGCGTACATCAACACTGATAATACTGATCGGCTAAACCACATTTTACTCATTCATTCATCAGCTGAGAGACACTTGAGTGGTTTCTTATTTCTGGATATTATCATATTTCTCTAAACATTCCTGCACAAGTTTCGTGTGAAAAAAATAATAATATGTTGTATAGAGCTAGGAGACTGATCAGTGGGCAGAACATTCACCGTGCAAGCATAGCACCTGTGTTCAAGGCCTCAGAACCCCTGTAAAGTCAGGCATGGCAGCACACATCTGTAATCCCTGTGCTCCTCTGGAGACACGGGAGGTGGGCACGGGAGGATCCCAGGAGTCCATGGGCCAGCAAGCCCGGCGTATGCAGGGGCAAACAACAAGAGGCTCTGTCTAACAAGATGCAAAGCAAGGCTGGACACTGGAGGATTTCCCCTGGCCTCCACGGCATGCTAGAGCAGGGAGTCTAGTTCAACAGTAGAACCCTGGCCTAGCACACACCAAGTTCTGGGTTCGGTCCCCATTACCACCAAAGGAAAAGCACAGTTCTGCCTGCTACCACTGTGGCAGCCTGACTCATCACTGGGCCGGACCAGCAAGGGAAGGGGAAGCAGGGAGGTAAATCACTCAAGCTTAATAAAAAATAAAAAGGGCATGTGTCAGAAATTTGTTTGTTAGAAGTTCAAGAGGGTAGAGAGGGATGGGAGAGGCTGAAAGCTCAACAATGGAGGAAAAGCATCTGTGGGTGTCTAAGAGAAGGCAAGGACTGTGGAGTAGGAGCCTGAGAAGAAAGGACAGCCACTAAGACCCCACAGCCAGGAAAACTTTGAAGAATTTATTTTAGAATGGCATTTGGTTTGAACTGGATTGATCTCTCTAGGCCTGCATTGGTGTAAGAAGTGGGCGGTAAAGGCCAGAGAAGAGACACTGAACTATGTGGTGGTATTTTACTTGTACTGAAATGTGATTTTAATTGTATGTTAATAAATAAAGTTGCCCGGGGGTCAGAGCTATTAGAGCCATAGCAAGTGCGTGGCGGCGGTGGCACACGCCTTTAATCTCAATACCATAGAGGACCTGGAGGGCTGTACATACAGGCAGTGACGAGGCAGTCACGTGTTTGGGGTTACAACCAATGAGAAGGCAGAACAGCTAGACTATATAATGACTTACACACAGGAAGTAGGTCCTTTTCGGAGAGCTCTCTTGACTGAAGAGGATCGCTGAAGCAGGAAGGGTGAGGCTCTTAGCTCTGACCTCTTGGCTTTCTATTCTGAATCGGCTCTGTGTTTCTTATTTAATAAGACAGTTGGTTACATCTACAGAACTAGCCACAGGAATTGGAGACATGGCCAGAAAATAGAAGCCAGACATTATCAGAATATTGTAGAGAAGTAAGGATACCATCCTCCTACTGCATGTCTCGTGCTACTTGCATGTGCATTTTAAGGGAAAAGTGACCCCAGACTCTGTCCAACAACTCTACAGTTATGTTAGATGAAGTCAAGGGCAGACCCTGGGAGGCCAAAGCAGCTGTAAACCACTGAACTGCTCACTACATGGCTATGGCCACGGGACAAAGACCTTCAACACTTTTTACAGAGGTGGTCTCATGAATTATTCACATTTTGTTGGAAGTCTAGGGCCAGTCTCCTCATTCGGCAGATGAAACAATTCTGGGATGAGCATCTCCAAGATTTGATGGGCCCCCTGAAGTTCTGTTTTCACCCCCACACCAAACAGTCATACTTACGTGGCATGCAGCCACCGCCACAGCAGAGGTTGGCAAAATTGTTCTTAAAAAGTCAGGTATAAACACTTCATGAGCCAAGATGCAAAATTAAGGCTATTACTTGGGTGCTTATTAGACAATAAAAGAACAATTTTACATTTCTAGTGAAGAATCCAAGCCACAACAGTCATTAGACACAATTTTTAGTGATGTAGACCTACTAATGAAAAGACCGGAATTTTTATCATTTATTGTGTCTCATCGGCATTCAGGATTGATGTCTCTGACATTAAAATGACTGCAAATGCCCACCTGTAAAAGCAATTCTAAGTGCACAGGCCACACAGGGACATGTGCAGGGTGGATGTGACTTCCAGCCTGATCCTGCAGTCTGAAGCAAAGCAAATGCTGGTTGCTTTGTGCCAAGATCTGTAGCGTTTCACTCTGCCTTGGAAAAGAGTGACCTCAACGGGAATGCAACATAGCACTTCACAGATTCAGGTGGTTTCCAACCCATTGGCTAGTGCCGGGGGCAGTAAAGAGAAGCATTCTCCAGCCAGGATTACCGAGTGCCTACTATGTGCTAGTACTATCAGTCAGTTCATAGAGCTGTGAGCAAGCCAGAGGAGGCCTCCACATTCATAGGGATAAAACTGCAAACAAGAGCCGGGCGGTGGTGGTGCATGCCTTTAATCCCAGCACTCAGGAGGCAGAGCCAGGTGGATCTCTGTGAGTTCGAAGCCAGCCTGGACTACAGAGTGAGTTCCAGGAAAGGCGCAACACTACACAGAGAAACCCTGTCTCAAAAAAAAAAAAAAAAAACAAAACTGCAAACAAGAATGAGAGAGAGAGAGACAGAGAGAGACAGAGAAAGAGAGAGAGAGACAGAGAGAGAGAGAGAGAGAGAGAGAGAGAGAGAGAGAGAACACTTAGTGGTGTCGTAGAGACAGTAAGCATTAAAGAGAAGGAGCTGGGAGCAACTCTGAATAAAGTAGAGTGATACAATAAGCTTTTCTCCACATGATCATTGGTCCAGGCTTTTATTAGACATGTATTTTTTTTTCCAATTAGATGGGGGTGAAATAGATTCTCCTTGTGTTTTGATCTGCCTGTCCTGCACATTAGTAGCTATGTGTCCATTGTTTTCTGTCTTTTCATTCTTTTGTACTTTCGGAATATTCTTTGTGGTGATGAAATCTTTCTGGCCGAGCTGGGGCCTTGCTTGCCCTGGGTAAGCCTGCGGTCCCTGAGCTGCATCCCCAGCCATGTCTTCTAGTGTTAACTCCTGCTAAGCCCTTGCTTCTCGTTCTTCGTTTCTCCTTTTTCCTTCGGTTGACGCAAACCTGACTTTGCATCACTGAACCCAAGAGCTGACCGAAGCTACTGCAGGGTTGATTTCCCTGGAGCTCCTGGTTTCAAGGTGTGGCTGGATAGAGCAGTTCCCATCATGGCATCAGAATGCAGAGAAAAGGGATAGATGGGGAGAGGCCAAGGCAAAATACAGGGCCCTGGGACCCCCAGTGATCTGTCCTCTAACTAGCCTTGGCTTCCTCGCATGCAGAACGAGGACAGTTCCTACCTAGCACAGTGGGTTCTTCCCAGCTCATTCAAAGTATGAGCTACTTGAAGGAATTGTATTCACCACAAGACCAGGCACAGCATTCGTGTGTACATGTTGTTTGATGTGTTAAACTGAGCTTATCTTTAAAAGGCATATAAAGTACTGAGTATAATAAAACTCACTCAGCACGGCTAAAATGTGGACGAAAAGACCAGCAAAGCAATTTATCAATTAACTCTTTAACCCATGAGCGCCCCAGCTGGCCTCTCTTGAGCTAAGGGAGTAATAGAGTGCTTATATAGCAGCTAATAGATTTGTAAACATTTTTTTTTGAGGAAAAAAATATACTGTCAAAGCTTGGAATTGCATTACAACACTAATACATACCAAACTTATTCAACAGCACTGTTGTAAGTTTTAAAAAAAAAAATACAATTAGTTTTGAGGAAACAAATTTACAGTAAATACTGTGCTGGGTTGCTGGGAATGTGTTGTTCTGATTGATTGATAAATAAAACGCTGATTGGCCAGTAGCCAGTCAGGAAGTATAGTGTAGGTAGGATAAGGAGAGAGGAGAAATCTGGGAAGTGGAAGGCTGAGTCAGGAAACGCTGCCAGCCACAGCCATGAGGAGCAGGATGTAAAGTACTGGTAAGCCACAAGCCACATGACAAGGTATAGATTTATAGAAATGGGTTAATTTAAGATATAAGAACTAGATAGCGAGAAGCCTGAGCCACACAGCCATACAGTTTATAAATAATATAAGCATGTGTGTGTTTATTTGGGTCCAAGCAGCTGTGGGGTTGGTGGGTGAGAGAGATTTGTCCTGACTGTGGGCCAGGCAGGACCAGGAGATAACCCCAGCTACAATACTGGGCTTCACACTCCTCAGACACCACACCTGTAACTTTCTGACATTGCAAACCAGTGGCCATTTAAGAAGTATGTCCCTGTGCCATGGAACCTTCTGGTGGTTTTACCTCCATGCTCTCATTTTATCTTCACAGGAGCCCTGTGAGGTATATATTGTTGCAGAATATTCCTTTACACCATGTGAAGATGTGTCACTGTGACTGGTTTAATAAAGAGCTGAATGGCCAGTAGTTAGGCACTAAGAAGTTAGGTGGGACTTCTGGGGACAGAGAGGAAGAAAGGTGGAGTCCCAGCTGGATGCAAAGGAAATAGGACATGTAGGAGGAGAGGTAAAAGCTACGAGCCAAGTGACAGTATATAGATTAATAGAAATGAGTTAATTTAAGTTATAAGAGCTAGTTAGAAACAAGCCTAAGCTAAGACCAACCTTTCACAATTAATAATAAGTTTCTGTGTCTTTGTGTGTGTGTGTGTGTGTGTGTGTGTGTGTGTGTGTGTGAGCTAGCAGCCGAAATCAAAATCCAGCTACAATGTACTACCAATTTAGTTTTGCAAAGGAAGAAAGCAGGGGCTGGAGAAATGGATCAGCAGTTAAGAGTGTCTGCTGCTCTTACAGGGGACTCAAGTTCCTCCTTCAACTCCCAGCACCCACGTTTGGGCAGCTCACAGTCACAACCACTTGTAACTCTAGGGAGTCCACTACCCCTGGCCTTGGAGGGCACCAGCACTCACATGCACATGCCCACAGTCAGACATGCACACCCACATGTCATTAAAAATATTAATTTTAAATTTTTTTTTAAGAAAAGAAATTGGCCGGGCGGTGGTGGCGCACGCCTTTAATCCCAGCACTCAGGAGGCAGAGCCAGGCGGATCTCTGTGAGTTCGAGGCCAGCCTGGACTACCAAGTGAGTCCCAGGAAAGGCGCAAAGCTACACAGAGAAACCCTGTCTCAAAAAAACCAAAAAAAAAAAAGAAAAAGAAAAGAAAAGAAAAGAAATTGAAGTTCAGGAAATGTATCACTTGTTCAATGTATGTTTGTGTGTCTATTCCGATACATTCAACATGTATGGGAGCAGAATTTACCCTTCTGACCTCAAGCATAAAAATAGAATCCCTAGTCCCTAACAGGGCCCTGGGTTTGACTCCTAACACAGAAAAGAAGACCAGGGAAGCCAGAAGCCCATCTCACAGCCAAGCTACATATGTCACAGTATTTGGATGACATTTGAATAAATCCATGCTGCAGGTATCCTAGGATCTCGTGTATTATTATTGTTATTCATACTCCACTTGCAAGACAGCTAACAGAAAAGGCCACATCTACAGCCTCACTCTGAGCTCTGAGAGGCCATGCATTTTACTAAGCAGGATTTGTAACTGATCCCTTGTTCTACACTCAACGTAGACGAGAAATAAACTAAATCGCTTGCTGTTGTGTTGTGCACACAGGCCTCAAGTATGGCCACTGATCTGTGGCCATATTCTAGAAGTCCGTTTGGAAGACTTTTCCTTAACTCCAAGTGAAAATGAGAAAATGATCACTACACCTGTGGTTTAGACATGGTGTGTGACTCCTCTTATTGGAAGTCTTCCGCTCTTTACACTCATGGCTTTTTATTTTAAAGATTCAGTGTGTGTGTATCTGTATGTGTGTCTGTGTCTGGTTATGTGTGTGTATATGTGTGTGTGTCTATGTGTGTGTTTATGTGTGTGAGTATGTCTGTGTGTGACTATGAGCACATGCGTGCTAACACTCTTGGAGGGCAGAAGAAAGAGTCAGATGGCCCTGGCGCTGGAGTTACAGGCAGCTGTGAGCTGGCTGACATGGGTGCTGGGAACCAAACTCCAGTCCTCTAGAGGAGCAGCAAGCATTCCTCGCTGCTGAGCCATCTCCCCAGCCCTTTACTTTCATGGTTTATTTGGTAAGTTGCTTCCTCCATCTGCCCTGAGCAGAGTCGAACATGAACCATGTCGACAAGAACCACTGTATCTAACAGATTCCAGCACTGGCTTCAGCTCTGTTGTTACAGCAGAGGACTACTAAATTTCGACAGTTCCTTCATTTCAGAGCTCAGCCCCCGAAAACAGATAACCATGCTTTCTTCAACACTGTCAAACATGGAAATCAGTAAGCAGCTTAAAACAGAGACATAAAACATGACCTAGACAGTGTCCACATAGACACGCATGATTGAAAAGTTACATTTTGTGACCATGTCGTCCTGCTCACCGAACATTCCAGCTGTCTTCTGGCACATGGCAGGATGGTACTGCTGGCGTTGGGTGGCTCTGGGCATTGTGTTATGTGCAAGACATACATAATGTCACTTCATGACTTAGTTATGTGTATTATACATGCGTGCATATGTTTATGTGCACTGTGTGCATGCAGGAGCCCAGGGAAGCCAGAACGGGCATCAGAACCCCTAGAACGGAAGTCCCTAGCAATTGTGAACTGTCTTGTGACTCCTTGGGAACTGCAGAACAACTGGTTACTAACTGCTGAGCCAGCTTTCTAGGCCCCAAGATGGGGTTTTTAATGAAGCCAGGCAAGACCCACCAGAGCACCCACCCCTCTGCTCAGGTGAATGCAGAGGTGGTGGCTGCACTTTTAGCCTGGAGTCTAGGCGTAGGACAATTACAGCATGACACATACCCATCCAACCCACAAGGGATGTATGGCCCAGCCGGAAATGAACCTACAGTAGTGGGAGCCCCGAGCCCAGAGTGCTCTTGGTGACAGCAGCATGCACTTGTCCCCTCCTTCCTGAACCGCGCCCCCAGGCAAATGGCACTATGAAACACAGTTTGGTGTCTCTAGAGATGAGCAGCAGATCTGTGTAATTTAGTATCTGAACCTAAATGTTATCATCTTGTCAGGGAGAGATCCCTCAGCCTACAATTCACTCAGCCCCCCAATCATTATGTTCCAAAACCTGAATTAAACAGACCCAGGCAGAACTGAAAAGAAAAGTTATAGCTGTACCCCTCCAAAGAGCCAGCTCTAATTTACCGTCCTGTCAAGGTTTTTCATTGTAAACAACAGAAACCACTCTAGCTAGTTAAGCAGAAAGGGAATTGATTAAAGATTTATTGGCTTGCAGACACCCAAGGGCAGGAACACCACGTCAGACACACTAGTGTAGACTGCACCACTGGGTATACAGTAGGGTAGACTGGGTACAGACACCACGAAGCTCCCACTTCCCCACGGCTAGACCCCTGGCCTCAGAGCTACACCTGACGTCATCTGCTTCGTTATGTCTGTAAGTTACAGTCCCAACTCCCTTGCACGTGTGTCTGAGAGGTGACACCAAGGATCGGTAACGGAACATCAGGTGCATGGAAAAATAGGGAAACATTTTCTTAGAAAACGTAGATAGTTCTGCAAACACAGGAGGAGGAAGAAAAGATACAACCCAAACAAACAGTTGGTACCCACTGTGTCTATGATATGGGATCATCCAGATAGCTGAGGCATGCAGGCTTGCAGTAGTAACCTCACACTAAGGAATCCTAAACTAGCCAAGTAGGAAGGAGGCTGTAAAGATGCAGATGCACTGAGCAATGATCTGGATGTTTTTGAAAAGTAACTGCATTAACAACAACAAAAACCAAATATCATAAGACTTTAATTTTGGTCAGAGAACCTATGTTGAGATAATGAGCTGATGATTGAACTTATTTTTCTACCACAAGTCCTCATGAATAATTTTTTGTAAAAAAAAAAAAAAAAAAGAAAAGAAAGAAAGAAAGAAAGAAAGAAAGAAAGAAAGAAAGAAAGAAAAAGAAAGAAAGAAAGAAGAAATGAAGGGAGGGAGAAAAGGAGAGGTGGAGGGATAGAGAATGAATGGAACACAACCTATGGATTGTGTGTGTGTGTGTGTGTGTGTGTGTGTGTGTGTATGTGTGTGTGTGTGTGTGTGTGTGTGTGTGTGTGTGTGTGTGTACCCATTGGTTGAAAAATCTTGTGCACCAGATGCCAGCTTCCGCCAAATACTACCTGGAAATAGGGTTATAATAGACAGGGGCTGGGGAGATGGTTCAGTGGGTAAAATGCTTGCTACTCAGGCAGAAGGACCGAGTTCATATGCCCCACACCCATGTAAAAAACTGAGCATCACGCACCCATAATTCCAGCACAGGGAGCCCTAGACCTTCATGTCTAGCCAGTCTAGCCAAAAGGTGAACACCAGGTTTAGTGAGACCCTGTCTCAAAACTGAGGTGGGGGGCCAGGGAGAGAAAAGTGCCTCGGTGGTTAAGAACACTCGCTGCTCTTCGAGAGGACCTTGGTTCAGTTCCCAGCACCCACAACCTAGCAGCTCACAACTGCTTTTAACCCCAGTTTCAGGGGATCTGATGCCTTCGTCTGGCTTTTTCAGGCATCAGGCCTGCACACAGTGCAGACATACATGCAGGCAAAACACTCACATGCAGAAAATAAAAATAAATAAATCTTTATTTTTAAAAAAGGCAAAGCAATAGAGGAAGACATCGGACGTCAACTTCTGGCCTCCACATGGGAACACACAACGCATACACGACAAAGAATACCATTAACAGGTAAATAATTAAGCAGTGAAGATAGCTAGAGACAGTCATAACTATATAAACTCACACGTATAGAAGATAGGGTCTGGGATCAGTAAAAACAAATCCCTATAATCTCGCCCTAGGTCCCAGGTCCAAGATTTCCAAAATGGGTCAATTGAAATAATATAAAATGTGAGAAACAAATAGTCTAAGGGAAACTGCAGAAATAATACTGAGTAGTTAGGGAGCAGCCAGGGCTTAGCTGTATAAAGGAACACACTCTAAGAACAGCATCCAGGACAGGAGAGAACATTGTGCTGTGTTCAGAGCAAGTGGTCAGAGCTGGCCAATTCAAAGTAGACATCAGAAAGCTATCCCCAGAGTGGAGCAAGGAGAACCTTCTGGTGGCCCTTCAGAAAGACAGACAATGGACTCTGAAAGTCTTCTGAACAGCCCCCTCCTCCAAAAGGAAGTGACTAAACTCCTCCTCCAGCTCAGTGAGAAATCTCCAGCGTTTCCCAACATACTTCTTTAATTCTTCTCTTTTGTTTCCCATTCTGGTCTAAGTTAGGCCAGCATGCAGTTTCCTTGTTTAAAAACCAAAAACCAGGTGTTGTTGTTGTTGTTGTTGTTGTTGTTATAAAACCAAAACAGTGCTACATTGACTAAATATATTTCCTTACAAACACCCTCCCCGATATCCACTTCTGGCCCTGGATGACTCATCCTTCCTGGGGCAAAATAACAACAGAGGCAAGTTAACACAAGAAGTATTCACTCTGGCTCATGGTTTCAGAGGGTACCATGCACCGTGGGTGTCATCCATCATCATGGGTACCACCCATCGTGAGTACGGATTTCTTGGCCATCCTTCGTAGGTATCACCCATTGTGGTGAGGAAAGCATAGAGGAAGGGATGGCGAGGAGGTGTTTATGGTGACAGGATCATGCACTTGGAACTCCTCTTATCCCTGAAAATCAGGATGAGGAAACAGAGAGCAGGGAATGCTGGCCCTCATAGTCTTGGGCATTCAAAGCCTTGGTCCCCAGTGAGTGGTGCCGTTTGGGAAAGGTTAGGAGGTAAGGCCTGGCTGAAGGAAGTTTGTTCCTGGGGCCGGCTTTGAGAGTAAGAAGCCTCATTTCCCTGCACCTTGTTCTCCCTGCTTAGCACTTACAGTCTTGGAGCTGGGTTCCCAGCATTCTCCTCCAGCCACCATGTCTCTGTTACTGCAACGGCCTCCCTTCCAAGATGGACTCTTACCCTCCAGAACCATAAGCTCAAATAAACCCTTTCTTCTATAAACTGCCTTGGTCGTGGCGTTTTATCACAGCAACAGAAAGGTAATTAGTGTGCTTGATTTGTCTGGTTTTCTCAGTTCCCAGCCTATGAGATGGTGTCCCCCACATTCAGAGTGGGTCTTCCCACCTCAATAAATCCCCTGTGGCAATGTCCTCACAGATATGCCCCACTGTGTCTCCTACATAACTCAAAATCCAGTCAAGTTGACTCTGAAGGTGAACCATCACGTCATTTTTCTCAAAAACAACAGTACAAAGGGACTTTTCGTTTTTTGTGTATGGTAGGGATACGCCATACTGTCATTGAGCTAACAAGTATTAACTTGGCTTGTCACTCTTTAGGAACAACAACGGCTCCTTTTGAAAGTCTTTAGCTCAGGGTTGTAACTTCAAATGCTTTCTGAGATTATAAAGGTAAAGTGAAAGAGAGAATGTTAAGTCGGATCCCACAGAGTACCCCATCAAAAGATGTTTACGTTAGGACGTAAGTGGGGCTCAGTGCTGGATCCACTGGATACCTCATCTAAAGACACTTATGAGGGTGTAGGTGGAACTCAGTAGCAGGGCACTTGCCTATAATGTATGAGCTCTGAGTTCAATTCCCACTACTAGAAAAAAAATTCTATGTGATTCAAATGTATTGCCTAGATTTACCTCCTGAGTAAGTAACAGCCTCGCTTGCCGTTTAAATTACGTACGCCCCAGATTGTGAGGCTTCTAAAACTCAATTTTCTTTCAGTCACTTGAGTAGGATAAAAATGCTTGTTGGAGAGCAAATTTTCCCACCCTCCTTTTCCAGAAACCTCCACAGGACACTAATGGGCCCACTGTGACATATCCAAGGAACCCAGGTGCTGCTTGAAAAGACGCTTATCACTGCTGGCAGACTGCTATGCTGAGACTTGTCTCACGGCAAATGAGGCAGGCTCCTGTTTCTTCCCCTGTATCACAGAACAAAGAAGCCAACTTCTCGGAAACAGAAGGCCCGCAAAGCTATCATTGCACAGATGGAAAAACTCAAGGGCCCTCCACCCTTGACAGTCTCCCTTTACCTATGAGGCCCTGATTCTCTTCACAGACTGAAAAAGGAAATCCAATTCTATTCGAGAAAACTGGCAGGTCATTTTTCTCCTTAGAGAAAATGGACCGCACAAATTATACACCAAAACCTAATATCTCCACCCCTGGTTGTTGAAAAACAATAGAGCCTCCATTAGCAGCCTTCTGCCCACAGAACACTCTCCAAGAATCTAACTGCAGGATTGGGGCGGAAGCAGAGCCCTGGTCCCCACTGAAGGCACATCAAAATTGTAATAAAAACCCGCTTTCTGAAACGAAACTAAGCAACTGTTATTTCACACCCACATACTGCTGGAGCTCATTCAAACACCCTCTGCTGACTTTGTTTCAAATGAAAATGTTCAGCTTCCTGGGCGGTGGGAGAGGGCTGATTCACGCTGCTCCCTGTACGTCAGAAGTATGGGTACATATGCAAAGCCCGAAGAGGCTGGACGTGACTGCTGAGTTCGAGGATTGTCACAATCAAAAGAGCTGGCGCGTACCCATCACCTGTCATCTGTCCTCATCTCCCAGTGCTCAAAGATTAGAGCTCCATATTGCAAGAGAACTCCATATTCAGAGTTTGTTCTAGACAGCGTGGTAAAAAGGGGGATACAGGAAGAGGGGGTGAATTACAGGAGGACTGTGCCTTCTCTTGGTGTCACAGGGGACCCAACCTACCCTTCAAGGAGTCTGAAAACAATAAGGGCTCTCAATGCGATTGGGTAGACCAGAGGGGGACTTCCCCATCTTCACACTGACAGCTACAGAATTAGAAAACTAAGAGGAGACAAGAAGTAAGCCCACACTTGCCATATGGTTTCTCATAAGAGGAAACAGTCCCTCCCCTACACACACACACACACACACACACACACACACACACACACAGAGAGAGAGTGTTCCAAAGGATCTGTAACTCAGCAGCCAAGACAGCAGCACATTGCTGGGTTCTGCAGCTCGGTGACTCAGAAGTCACTTTGCTTGCCAGCATATTTAAATGTCAAGTGACATTGCTCTGAAAAGACATTTCTCCTGGAAGCCTGGTCCTAAGTTAAATATCTTCATGAACAAGCAAGGCCTAGATGTTAAAGAGCAGCTTCCTCGTAGATGGGCTGCCAACCTCTAAGGGGTACCACACACACCCGAGTACATAAGAAGCCTAAGTCACGGAAACCACATCTAATCCTCTGTAAACAAATCCCCCAAGAACTTCGCCCACGGGAATCACAAATGCCTACTTAAGAAAGAAAATAACAACAAAAAAACAGCAACACACAGGAGACAGAAAGTAAAGAAAGGGACGTCAGGGATGGTTTGATGAGGGCGTGCTATGCAAAGTTCCGAGGTTAGGAGCGCTGATGAGATGCTCAGAGTCTGTAATGTACAGAAATAGATAGGTTCCAAGATCGTCACAATAAAAAAAAAAAAAGCAGTGCTCATCCACCCCCTTGCCATCCATTCTCATCTCCCAGTGCTCAAAGATTTGAAGTCCTGATGTGCAAGAGGACTTCACATCTAGAGTTTGTTCTATACAGCTTGGTAAAGGGCGATACAGGAAGAGGGGGTGAATTACAGGAGAACTATGTCTTCTCTCTGTGTGTTTCTGTCTGTCTCTCATTCTCTCTCTCTCTCTCTCTCTCTCTCTCTCTCTCTCTCTCTCTCTCTCTCTCTCTCTCTCTCTCTTCTTTCCTTTAAAAGTAGCATAAGCTCTGATTAAGGTGGCAATATAATTGCCGAATGTTTACACCTCTGGCTCCTGCAAAGAAAGCTTGGTGGCAAGAATCACTGTCCAACCCAGTGAGTATTCCGTGCAGGCTCTCACCACCCAGAAAGCCGCCCACAGAGTGGGATGCGCTCCCCTTTTACCAAGAACCTTGTGAAACTGTTGATCAGTATTCTCAAGCCATTAAATTAACATAAAACATGAAAGTTCAGCAGGTAGCTCCCAAACTCTTTTTCAGTTGATCGGTGGTACGCTTACCTTGAATTATACCATTTCTTGTTATGCTCAAAAGGAACAAGGTTTATCCCCAGAGGCATGTAAGATGGTGAACTCCATTCCCAGAGGTCAGAAAACAGATTAAATAACTGGCCTGTCCAGTTTTGAGGAATAGTTTAACTCAGTTGTGAAAGGCTAGTGGAATGAAATAAATCCAGAATCCTGTCTAGGAAGTTGGTGAGATGAGATATACATTCTTAACACAAGTAAATGACTATGGAGAAGGTAATCTAAGGAAATCGTTTCCACAGGAGGCTAATAACTTACTAGTTTTACAATAGTGATAAGCTTTACTTCTTACATAGCTTAACCAAAGACGTTTATTTATAATCACCCATGAGAAACTCAAGACATAACAGTATTCATCTTTCTCATGTTAGTGTCTCTGGAGTTTACTAGGGTCACTGTGGGGGATGAAATTCCTCCCGGTTGAGAAAACTTTGTATAGACAAAACATTCAATCTGAGATGGATTCTCAGGTCTCCAAATGAACCAAGCAACTCAAACTCCCAGAAGGCTTTGCTGTTAGCACTGGGGACTACAGGGAGATCAGCATGGAATTGGAGATTCTCAATGAACCTTGACCTGAATGGTCATGGATAGAAATGAGCCTTCACCTGAAGGTTTGAAGTAGGAAAGGGCAGAAGACTGACAAGATGCAGGATGGGGCCACACAGAACAGGACCCACACAGAACAGGACCCACACAGAACAGGACCCGGGATACGGCAAACAAATGCAAATAAGCTGTGATAGTTCATAGTTGAGGAACAGCTAAGGCTGAAGACTCTGGACAACTTACAGAAAATAAAGGCTGTTACATTGTGTTTATAACATGCTAGATACCATGCTAACGTTTTCCTTTCATTTTCTTTCTAATTTAATTGTAATGACTGAATGCCAGCATTCAGTACACTCACCCCCAGTTGACCTCACACTATCTCATAGTTTTAATGCCACTTGCATGCAATGACCCCAGATCACTACTTCAGCCTGGACACTGCCTCAAAGCCCCAGAGTCAGCATGCCTGACTGTATTTGACATTTCCAGCTGACTGTCTAAAGGATCTGTAATAGTTACAGATCCTTTCTATAATCCAACAAAGGTAAATAGAATCCACCTGCTTCTCTATGGACCTTCCAAACACGCCCATTTCCTCCCTCCACATCTACCACCATTTTGAGACTGGATCTCTGCTTCAAGTTCCTACAGGGGATAAAGGTGAACTCCCCACACACACCCCTGAGCGACCCTCTGAGTCTATGCATTCCAAACCTTGACCTTGTCAAGTAGGCTCCAGTTACCAATGACTATGGAGACAAAAGCGTAGGACTCCTGGAACAGCAGGGACAACAGTGTGGAGAACGGCTCTGAAACGGGGAAGAGTATCAAAGACAGAGTGTTTGAGGACATCCGCGGAGGGCCCCTTTGTTCTCGTTCTGATCTTCCTGCACAGGTTCAAGGCCTGAATCAAATTGAACGCCTTTGCTCAGGCCCCCAACCACTTTGAATTCCGTTTGTGCTCGGAGCATTTGACCCAGCATCCAGTGTAAGCCCTTGGCAAGACTTTTGAATGCTTAACACAGCATCATGGGAACAACGGCATGGGCAGCGTGAGAAGGAAGTGGATCTTTTAGAGTAACTAGCTAAGTCTTTACATAGGAGGCATTTCAGAGACAGAAACCGGAGCTGTGTTTATCCCAGAAGATGACAGGGTAGCCCACGAAGTCACTACAGTCGTGTGGGGAGTCTGGGGGCAAGGCAAGTAGAGGAAGCGGCGGAGGGAAGCACCGGAAGAATGGGGGAGGGTCTTAGAATTGGAGAGGGGGCAGCAGCGATGGGTATAAGGATTTGGCAAGCTCAGACACTCAGTTCCTAATCTTTTCACTCTTAAGTACCATGTAAATGATGATCTCCCCAAAGAAGGCGGGAAGCCCAGGCTTTAACAACCAGAGGTTAAAATTGACCTACTCAATGAAGTGTGAGGCAAGAAGCTAATGAGGCAAGGAAGAGCCTAGCCAGCGATGTAAGACAAACCTAGGTCTGGTCCTGGAGGATGCAATTATTTTCTCACTAAGTGGTGCTGGGAGCTTGTCTTCTCACCCTGTGCCCGTCCCGACGCGGGACTGGTGGGACCATCACGTGGACCTAGTGGAAAGAGCCATTCACAATGTCTACCTATCCGGCCTTGTCCAGGCCTGGGTGGGGAAAACACGACGGCCACCATGCCTCCTTTGCTTTCCCTTCCTGCCGTTCGCAGCCCCTCCCTCACTGAAATGGGTATGGTGCTCAGTGCTCTGTTCCTAGAAGGAGGCCTGCCACCGCGGGCGCTCAGCAAACAGTGGTTGAGTGTGAATGAACTGCTCAATTCCACTTCAGTCTGTAGGGGCATTGAAGAGACTTAGAGAAAGTTCCAGGGAGAGCACAGTTAGAAGGAGGTGGAAGAGTCTGGAGGTCCCAGTGCGGAGGTCTGCCGGCCTGAGCAGAAGGCTCCCCAGCGCCATCTGGGGTGCCGTCCCAACACTCAAGTCCAGGTCTGCACAATTTGCAACTGACCTTCCTGCGGGGAAGCTCGCGTGGGGTGCAACAGCTCGGCTCCAGCGTCGTGCTCCCGCCACCCCGGGGCAATGCACGGCGCCCGCTGCGCACGTAGGTCACCTGCCTCCTTCTGGCGCCGCGAGGAGGGCCGGGTGCCGGCAGCAGGTGCGGCCGGGGCGGCCCCGGGGGATCGCTGCGGCCCGGGGATCCGGAGCCCGCGCGGTGCAACTCCATGCAGAGCCGCAGGCCCAGCAGCAGCGCAGCACCGAGCAGCCACCGGGGCAGGGCTCCGCAGCCGCGCCCGGGAGGCCTGGCCGTGGCCATGGCGGGGACCCCGGCCTCAGGCTGCGCTCTGGGTCCCCACCCTCAGCTCCAGGCCGTCTGCAGAGAAGCGTCCCCACTGGCCCCGGGCTGCCAACTGTGACAACTCCCTAGCGGGCCGGGTGTCGGCCCGCCTTCCTCTCTGCGACAGAGGAGGCCCCGGCGTAACCTTATCCTGCCCAGCAGGAAGAGCGATGGGCGGTGGGCTAGACGCGCGCAGCCCGGGCCCCCACTGCCCGGCTGGATGTCACTAGGTATGACAGGCCTGTAAAACCTCATGCAGGGGACAGCCACAGCACATTCCTGGGGTCTTGGGCTCTGATTTCATTTGCCAATGTTACTATTAGACACAGTGCAGAAGGAAAGGTGAGCTGCCAGGCTTTGCACCAAAGAAAAAGTTCCGTCAAGCAGCTCTGTGCCGTTAAGCACGATATAAAAATAAAGCATACTTATGCTCGGGTTTACAACTTCTCTCCCTCAAGGAAGGAGGGAAAGAGAGAGAATAGCACTCCATGCAGAAGAATCAAATTAGAGTTATTCGGTTTCTAAATTCTGCCTGAAGCCAATCCGTGCTTTCTCTCGGTGTTATGAAATGTGTGGGGGAGAAGGAAAGGGGGAAAGCCAGCTAAGACATCTGACAGCAGGGAGAGAGGGAACAGAAGTTACCATGGCATGATGTAAATCAAATTAATTTAGCTCCAAACACACACCTCCCCGCTGCCTTGCAGAAATGCAGAGGGACAAATTTATCTCCGGGCAAAAGGCTCCCAGCTGGTATTGCTGTCATCACCTTGACCTTAATTAATAAAACCTAAATGCTCACAGTTGAAGCCCAGGTTTGATGCTCCACTTTCAAGTGTTAGAATTCTTTCCCTCCACTTGTCTGGGGCGAGTTTGATTTCTAGATTTACATTCGGGTTCTTTTGGATTCTTTGTTTTTTAAACTATGGCCAGGTACACACAACACACACACACACACACACACACACACACACGCACGCACGCACGCACGCACGCACGCACGCACACACGCACAGGTATATATTTCCCATGCTTCTCTGCAGGCTATCTCTGCTGTCGGTTCTCTCCCCCAGCCTGCAACATGGACAACAGAGACCTAGTATGGCGCCTGGTCCCCTCCCCATTTGAATTTTGAGATTTTCTATAGGGAGCTCTGCTCTCTGAAATGCCCATCCATTTCTGGCTGAAGGCCCAATTTATTCCTTGCCACAGAGCACTTAACCTGTTTTCCAACAGTCACAAAACTTCTCAACCCAATCTAGATCATTCCCTGGTCACCACCAGTCCTCAGGCTCCTGAAGGTTCTATTATGCATGAAAATATACACACATGATTGGATTATAAATAGATGATAGATATAGATGATTAATACATAGATAGATAGATAGATAGATAGATAGATAGATAGATAGATAGATAGATGGATGGATGGATGGATGGATGGATGGATAGATAGATAGATAGATAGATAGATAGATAGATAGATAGATAGATAGAAATGATAAATGGGTAGATAGATTGATAGATATAGATGACAGATGGACATAGATAGAAATGATAGAGGTGATAGATAGATAGATAGATAGATAGATAGATAGATAGATAGACAGACACACAAACAGACATATATCTATTTGCCCACCTCCAGGGAAATTGCAGATAAAGTCTGTATTAAGGAATATAAACAAATACTTCTTTGTTCACACAAACTGTAGGAGACAGCCTCACATCCTGTAATTATTTATGTGAACTGTGTTTGAATCACAACCCTCCCATTGAGCAATAGGAGATGTTAAACAGAGAACTTGGCTTTTCTGAGCTACTGCTTCCTGTGGGGAGACAGACCGACATTTAGGGTTACAAATATCATATAACTATTATGTATTTCGTGCCTGAGTAATACCTGGCCCTCAGAAGCTAGTTTTTTATCATTTACCAATGAAGAAAACTCTGGGTATTGTTACAAAAAAGCATGCATTTTTAAATATGGGCAAATACATGAAAAAACAAGGTGATCTATAAACATCTTACCAATGACTTAGGATTTATAAATACCTTCTCTTGACTTAGGAGCTCCCAACTAATATGATAAAAATTCTGTGTGTATGAAAACATCATATGACACCCATTGTTATGTATAATAAGCATATACTATGTATTATGGTTGGTTTTAAGGTCAACCTGCCACAGATTAGAATCACTTCGGTAGGGGGCCTCACCTGAAGAACTCTGATTGTCTCGATTGATGAGGAACGGCCCACTCAGACTATGGGTGACACCTTTGGGAAGCAGCCCACAATAAATGACGGTGTTTCAAAGGGGGTTAGTTCTCACCTTTTGCTCCCTCGACCTTGTTCTTGTCCTCCAAGATGATTTACCTGTCTGGTCACTGCTCCTGGTGCAGAGGGGCTGATTTCTCCACCATATCAGAACCAGCATTTCCAAGCTTTCATCATGGAATAGGGACCAGTACTCTCCAGAACTTTGCAGATCTCCAACACCAGTGAGGCGCCGCCTTGTGGACTGGATAACTACAGTCATCACTCCTGGTGAGAGACTGCCATTCTGGGATGATTCCAACTGTTAAGGCACCCAGTCTTAAGAACCGAGTACCGGGTTCTCAGCATCTCAGATGTGACTTGACTATCACTATTCTAAAGCTTGCTTGATAATATATTCATCCACTTGGTCTGTTCCCCCAGAGAACCTGACTAAAACACCAGCAGTCTCAAGAACATGTAAGACTCGTGTTCCCGGGACTGGGGCTGTAGCTCAGGGGAAGAGCACCTGCCTAGCATGTACAAGGCCCTGAGCTCCATCCCCAGATTCAAGATTCTGCACGTGCTCTTTAATGAGTTATGTAATTACAAAGCATTATTTAGATCAACGTGTATACTGTTTGCTAACCCTGTGCCACTAAGTACAGAAGCAATCTTCTCAAGATCATGGTACCACTAATGCATGCTCTCCGAGAGTTTCTCTACAGAGAGGCAGCAGAAAGACTTCCCTATATTACTAGAATGGGGGTATTTGATAAGACTCTGGACCGGGAGGAGAGCACTGCACAGGCATGGATACACGCAGAACAGTGTAGCCCTTGAAGAACATGGGCAAGATGATCTCATATTTTCCCTTATTTCATTTTATGCTTCTCTAATTAAATGTTTCCATTATTGAGAGGGGAACCCTCCAAATTATATGCAATGTTTAAATACCCTTTTCCTATATGTTTTGCAACCATGTTTACGTGTTAATTACTAATCAAAAGACAACATCATTAATTTTCTAGGCAGAAATCTCCCACTTTTAACATCCACACAATGTTTCCCTGTGTTGTGGATGATAATGAACTGGCTCGATGGTAAGCTGGAGACACCACTGTCACAGATGACAAGGGATCTTTCACTCATGACCTTTGCTTTTCTCAGAGCTGACCTTGTCAAGGTTGTTCCTGGCTATGTCTCAAATATGCAGATTATCATTAGCCATTGCGTCATAGGTTTGTTAATTAAATATGGGGGTCAGGAAAACACAACAGCGACTTTTTTCAGGTCACAAATTACATTCTCCATGAGGTTTTAGCCAATAAAATGAATGAGAAAGAGTTTTTATTGCTGATCTCCAACACTATGTATTTTAATTCATAGATGTATTATACATACACACTATATATATATACATATACATATATGTATATATGCCAGGATGCTACTAAACACTCTCCACTGGAATAGACAACATTCCACAGTAAAAAAAAAAAGATGTCAGGAGAGCTGACTATGACAAACCATGCTGTCATAATAGATGCTGATATCAAAATTTTAAACTGACATGCCAAGGAGAAAAGAGAGACCAACAGAAATGATCCTCGCCTTTGTAGAGTGGTTATGCCTCCTCTGCCGTAGAAAGCACCCACGCTGAACCAAAGCAATCAGATTCTCAAGAGGAATATAGCTGGAGTGTTGGCATCAACATCTTCCTCCAACTGCTATCATCTTTTCTCCACATGTACACTGTGAGAAATACATCCAAGCCAAAGAAGATGCAAGCAGTCATTTTTTATTCAGAGGTAAGCTTCCTGACAGACTCTTCCCTGTTTACCAAAGGGAAACCATGCACATCCTACTGTGATCTACTTTTGTAACATTATATTTATATTATTACATACTCAAATTATTATATATACCAAAAGAAGACAAAATCACCACCTTGTAAATAATACATATGAGATTTGCTTTAAAATAATCCTGTGGAGAGAGGTGGGGGATGAGTTGGGGTAAAGCTGTAAGTTGATGATGATTATAGCTGGGTAATAAATTCACAGTTCTTTACCACTGAGCATGTTTAAAATTATGTGCAACAAATATGTTTTAAATTATGAGTTATTCAACATCCTTAGCCATCAGGGAAAAGCAAATCAAAATGACTCTGAGATCTTACACCTGTCAGAATGGCTAAGATCAAAAACACTGATGACAGCTTATGTTGAAGAGGACGTGGAGTAAGGGGAACACTCCTCCTTTGCTGGTGGGGTGAAAACTTGTACAGCCACTCTAGAAATCAGTTTGGCAGTTTCTCAGAAAAGTGAGAATCAATCTACCTCACGATCCAGCAACACCACTGTAGTGGGTAGCCATTCCCTGAAACATCGCCCCCTAGTGAGGTAGCAGGCAACTGTTCCACCTCCGTATAATCTTGAGGTACATGCCCCTGGGGCATGGCTGCTGGGGGGGGGGAACGGGGCAGGGAAAGACCCTTAAGACCTGGGATGCACTACTCTACTCGGCTCTCTTTGCTACCTTGTGGTTTTGGATGCTGGGACAGACTAGGGCAGAGCTCGTGCCTCACCCTTCCAGGATCCTGCAACAAATTCCTTTATTCTGTCTTGTGAGTTCACCCCCAAATAAATCCCTTTGATCATTAAGCAGACTCTGTGGATTGCTAGCAATATAATTCCATTATACCTGACTTGGGCATATACCCAAAGGATGTTCAATCATACCACAAAGACATTTGCTCAACTATGTTTATAACAGCATTATTCATAATAGAATCTGGAAACAATCTAGATGCCCCTCAACTGAAGAAGGGATAAAGAGAATGTGGTAATATACACACTATAGTATTACTCAGCTATAAAAAAAAAATGACATCATGAAATTTGCAGGCAAATGGACGGAACTAGAAAAAAACATCCTGAGTGAGGTAACCCAGACCCAGAAAGACAAATACAGTATGTACTCACTCATAAGTGAATATTAGATGTAAAGCAAAGGATAACCAGGCTACAATCCACAACCTTAGAGAAGCTAGGTAACAAGGAGGACCCTAAGAGAATGTGTGTGGATCCCCTTAGGAAAGGGAAATAGAAAAGATCTCCTGAGTAAATTTGGAGCATTGTGGGGAGGAAGGGGAAGGAGAAAGGGGAGGTGGGAAGAGAACATGAGGAAATGGTCGAGTTGGGGGAGAGACAGAGAGGGAGAGCAAGGAAAAAGATATCTTGATAGAAGGAACCATTATAAGGTTAGGAAGAAACCTGATGCTAGGGAAATTCCCAGGAACCCACAAGGATGACCCCAGCTAAGACAAAAAAGCAATAGTGGAGAAGGTGCCTGAACACTGTAATCAGATTGATGACTACCCTAATTGTCACCATAGAACCTTCATCCAGTAACTGGTGGAAGCAGACAAACAGATCCACAGCTAAGCACTGGACGGAGCTCCTGGAGTCCAGTGGAAGAGAGGGAGGAGGGATTATATGAGCAAAGGGGTCAAGGTCATGATGGGGAAACCCACAGAGACAGATGACCTGAGCTAGCTGAAGCTCACTAACTCTGGACTGACAGCTGGGGAACCTGCATGGGACTGAACTAGGCCCTCTGAATGTGGGTGACAGTTGTGTGGCTTGGGCAGTTTATGGGGCCATTGGCAGTGGGACCAGGATTTATCCCTAGTGCATGAACTGGCTTTTTGGAGCCCATTCCCTATGGAGGGATGCCTTGCTCAGCCTTGATACGGGGGGGGGGGGGGGGGGGGAGGTTGGTCCTGTCTGAACCGGATATGCCAGACCTTATTGACTCCCCATGGGAGGTCTTACCCTCTCTGAGGAGTGGATGGGGGGTGGGGCAGGGAGAAGGTGACAGGTGAGCAGGAGGAAGGGAGGGAGGGAGAATTGTGGTTGGTATGTGAAATGAAAAAAAAAAACACTTTTGAATAAAAAAGTTGTGAGCTATTAGCTACATCTTTAAAAAATAAACTTGACAGTTCATATTAGTTTATAACACTAATATAGACGATTCGGAGGGCACTATTGCCACTATAGTAAAGAAGATTGACATGTCTGTAATCGTTCATAGTTCCTATATCGGGAGAGCAAGAGTCTCTAAACTATAGTAGTCCAGATGCCCTTCACCCACGGAAGACCTGCTCCAAAGCCCAGCAATGGATATCTCAAACTGCACAGACTCAACTCTATACCAACACTGCTGTAGTGCAAACGGTCAGTCTGATAACTGAGACATCTACATGGTCAGTGAGCAGAGTATCCAGCATGGGTGTGCCAAAGTGATGACCGATTTATTATGCTACCAAAACAGCATGCAACTTATTTCTGGATTTTCTATTTAATATTTTCCCACCTAAGTTATCTTCAGGAAACTGAAACTGTAGAAATCAAAAGTCAGACAAGGAAGGAATAGTCTGTTTATCTAGCAAGAATACCTAACAGAATGCAATGAAAATCCATTAATCAGTTTTCACATTGCACATTAGGTCTCTAAAGCTCGTCATGCTACATCTCTGTATTTTGTGTCTTTTGACCTGCTTCTCTCCACTTTCTTTCTTCTCTTCTTCCATTAATGGTAACCACTATTTTATTATCTGTGTACTTGAACTCTATTGTAATAAAAATCAGGTAAATCTTTATGACTGCCTGTGGCTTATTTCACGTAGCATAATGTCCTCTGGCCCATCCATGCTGTAAGAAATAACAGAATCTCCTCCTTTATTAAGAGTGATATTATCCTATCAAATAAATATACTGCATTTTCTTTATACATGTCTGTTGGTGGGCATTTATATTCCTTGACTATTATAAAGGATACAGCAGAGAACATGGGGATAGAAGTATCTTTACAAGGTGGTAGTTTTGTCTTCTTTAGGTATATAAACCAGAAGAGAGATTGCCGCTAGTATGGTATCTCTGGTTTTAATTTCTGCAGAAGTCTTTCCCACAGTTTTCATAATCTATGTACCAGTCTACATTCTCAGCAACAGTAGCCTCAGATTCCCACATCATTGCCAACAGTTGCTATCAACAGACGTTATCTCTTTTTGTTTTTGTTACAGTATCTTTGTGGATCACACAGCACCCTATTTGGATTATTAGTTATTGCAATATCATTTTAATGGCTAGAAGTACCATGATTTACCCATTCTTCCACTGTTGTGAAAGATATATCATTTTCAAGTTTCTACATTTTAAGACAACATGACAGTGAATACCTTTGTAGCTAAATCTGAAGAATTGGATATAGAGTATGAGAGAAAGAAATCAAGAGTGATTCCAAGATTTTTCTTGAGAAACTCTAAGAATAAAGTTGCCATTGACTGAAAGGGGAAAGACTCCTGGCAAAGAAAACCAAGAGATTGATTTTGGTGATTGCGCAATTTGGAAAGCCTATCTAGACATCCAAGTGAAGAAGCTCAGTAAGCAGCTGGATTTGAAATTTAAATTCCTGGAAGTGGTAATTGTGCTTGAAACATGACTTTATACCATCAGCACAGAGAACGAAGGAGGTAAGATGTTTTTGAAAACTTAGCTCTGATTTTCACCAATTTAAAGTCAGAAACATAAAGAGAGTTCAATAAAGGGACTGAGACAGATAAGCAGTATGATAAGAGAATGTGGATCCCAGGAGCCAAGTGTCTTAGATATTTTTCTCTTGCTGTGATAAGACACCAAGGCAACGTACAAAAGAAAGAGTCTATTGAGGGCTTACAGTTTCTGAGTTAAAGTCTAGGACCATGATGGTGGAGAGCGTGGTACTGGGAAGTAGCTGAGACCTTACATCTTGATCCACAAGCACAAGGCAGAGATAACTGGAATTGACATGGACTTGTGAAACCTCAAGGCCTGCCCCCAGAGACACAAAGTGAAAACCGTCTTCTAGAGTGACAGAGCTGAGGGGTGTATTGGGATATAGACCGAGAACTGACAATGAGACACTTTGACTGTGTCTTCCCAAGCCAGAGTATAAGCTCCGTGAACTCAAGGACTTTATTTTAGTTATTGCTATAACCCCAAGTGTCAGAACAACTGCTTGGTAACTTGAGAAATAATTGTTGAAATAAAAAGCAAAGAGAGCACCAAGTCTGCGGGCATTTATAATTATTTTGTCATATTTAATTCCTGAGAGTAGAGTGCTAATTTAGGGAAAATTTGTCTTTTGATGAAATATGTTTTATTAATTTTTAAGCATACCACAAAAAGGCTGGACTAATCCTATTTAAAGACCATAAAATGTTTCTGTTAGGACTGGGAAACATCAAAGAGCAGCCTTGAGCCAGCCCCCAACAGAAGAATGACCTCAGCAAAGCTGCTTTCCTACTTCTTCTGATTCTTCCCTTAAACTCCCTTCAAATGCCTCCCCAAAGCCATATCCCAGAGGGGATTTGTGTTCACTGCTCATCAATTAGTTTCCCCCTCACTACATCTCCCAGAGTCATAGCTACATATTAAGAGGCTAGCTTACGTGTGCATCAGAAGCATCCATGTTCAAGGTCAAACTCACAAAGTTGAAAGCGCTTAAGACCAAAACTAAAGTTGTAACATATTGACTGTCACTGGACCTATTTGAGACCCAGAGTCCTGCCTAGTATCATACCACAGCCTAGGCTTCAACCTAAGGAAGCTGACTATGGGCTGGCCTTAGGAAAATGCCTGGGTGGTGTGTCTGGGTGACCCACTCTGCTTGGCAAGAACCTGCTTGTCTCTTTTGCAAGCTCTTACACTGTGTTCTCACATTGCTGGTGTCAATCTAACACCTGTAGACTTGGTGTATCTTTCCTCTGAGATGTTTCTCAAACTTAGGGATGGAGATTTTATCCCCCTAGCCCCCTAACGTCTCGATGCCTCCCCACAATGCCTTCCATGGGATTGGTCTCAACCATGTCTAGATAGTTGGCGAACACCAGGAACCACACCCCCATCCTATGGAGTGCTCAGGTGCAAGACACATTTCCTCCAGCAGATCACGTTGCTTGTCTATCTCAACCAAGTAGGAATCCCAGCCACTCCTAGCTGCCTACTCACAGACTGCATTTCCAGTCTTCTACCTCTTGCACTCCAGAACCTGGAGAAGAATCAGAGACATCCTCAAGGAAGTCACTGGGAGGAAGACGGACAGAGATCAAAGAAACAACCAAGTTGTGGAAATAACAGTGCTCAGAAGGGTGGAAGCCACAGCGGCCAGTGGCTCTGAAGTCAGCCGTAGGTCCTGAGTTTCTGACAGGAAGTTTTACTGACAAAGATGCCACACACACACACACACACACACACACACACACACACACTTTCTAGATGCATTCTAGAAACAAATCTCAAGCATTCTTAGAAAAACTAGTTTATATAAATTAGCTTCCACAATGAAACATTCCCAGATTTTTATAAAAGGACTTGAGTTAAGAATGATCCAAACACATCCCTTTTTCACAGGACCAGTTAGGGAGCACTTCCCTCCTGCATTCTCCACAAATCTTACCATTGTGACATATGCCAAAAATAATCTCCCAGCTATAGATCACTTTGAAGTAAAAAAAACATTCCTGATTTAAACTTTACCAAACTCAAGGGCTTACAAAACCTTTCAAGGTCAGAAAAGATCGCCAGGGAACTGACAGGATAACGTGGGGCGCAGCTTGCTCCAAGGCAAAAATCGCAGGGCTCTGTCATTTCAGCTCAGCTTGTGAAGATATTAAAACTCCTGAGGTCAAAGGCCATCTTGGCTTCTCCCCGCATTAAGGCAATAGCCCTAGGGAAAACCTAAAAACTGTATTATTTTCAGATCGGAATGCACAGGCTCTCAACCCAAGGGTCCTTAAGAATCATGCTGGGGCGTTGCTCAACTGCAGCTTCAAAAGACCCACCTCAGGGGAGTTTCAGTCAGAGGCAAGTCCCCGGAGTCATCCTTTTAAGCACGCTGCACGTGGCCCAGGGTCAACTCTATAGATGCCTGGGTACCCTGTTTCCCACTGTGGAGGCAGAGGGTGTGGGAGGAGTGGGTTTTACAAGGTACCTTTGTATCCATGGGTACAAATGTTCTCCATCGAGTCCCCTACACACAAACGCTAACCAAGTTTCCCAGCATTGACAAGGCGTCTTGGTGTCTGAAAGTTCTGGAGCTCCCAAGGCAGCGTTCTCTTCCTCCCCCATTACTTCTCACAAGGAGGTGAAGAGAATGCAAAAAAGAGAACGCTCTCCCTCCGTTCTTGTCTCCCTTCCCTGCCTCCATCCCTCCATTTTTCCTTCCCCAATTCCCCCAGAGCTGTGGCATAGGCATCTGTGTGACAGTCTGTCCATCCTGCTTCCTCGTGTCTCCTCACCCCTCCCTCCTTCATCCTCTCTCCCCCTCTCCCCCTCTCCCCCTCTCCCCCTCTCCCTCCTCTCTTCTCCCCCTTCTAGATTCCTCCTCCTACTTCCTCTCTCTGCCGGAAGTCCCACTTATTCCTCCTGCCTAGCTATTGGCTGTTCAGCTTTCCATTACACCAATCACAGCGATACACCTTCACACAGAGTACAAATATGCCACAGCAGTTGCACAGGACATCGGCACACCCTGGCTGAGTGAGATGCAATGCCCTGCTGATGTTGGAGGTTTTTTTTTTGTTTGTTTGTTTGTTTTGGTTTTTTTGCTCTTTTCTAGGGGGTCCCCGCCACCCAGCTCCCAAATAAATCACACACAGAGGCTTATTCTTAATTATGCATGCCTGGCCCTAGCTTGGCTTAGTTTCAAGCCAGCTTTCCTTATCTTAAATTATCCCGTCTACCTCTGGCCTCTGGGCTTTTGCAGTTCTGTAACTTCTGTAAATCTTTCTCTTACTCCTTGGCTTGCTGTGTGTAGCTGGGTGGCTGGCCCCAAATGTCCTCCTTCTTCTCTGGCTCCTAGATCCTAGAACTCCAATCCCAGATTTCTCCTTCTATCTATTCTCTCTGCCTGCCAGCCCCGCCTATCCTTTCTCCTGACTTGCTATTGGCCACTCAGCTCTTTATTAGACCATCAGATGTTTTACATAGGCACAGTAACACAGCTTCACAGAGTTAAACACATGCAAGATAAACAGAAGTAACACACCTTCAAATATTCTTTTACCCTCTGCAGCTCAGAAGTTGCCTTCCTCCAGCCGCCTGAGCACCCTCGTCTAGAAAAGAAGGATATTAAAAATGACTTCTTCATGGGGTTGTTGTGATGGTTAGATGAGCCCAGATGTTGACTGGGCACCTGCTATTAGTTCCTGCGCCTCATGACGTCATATATTTAAAGGGCGCTCAGGAATGCCCCTGGCCCACAGTGTTACTGTTGTGTAATTTGTTACTGACATTGTTCTCTGTGAATCAGAAAGGGTATTTGCTTGCATTTTGGATTTTGCAACAATTTATGTTTTCTGTCCCTTGCCTTCAGTTGAATTATTTGGAGCTTGGGCTTCCTGGGTCTCAGCCGGCCTGAAATAAGAAGAGGGAGTTGCCCCCGACCTGGATCCTGTGGTCTTCCTCCTCAGAGCCTTGCCCTCTGCCAGGGGATGGCTTGCCGAAGTTCCCGTTACTTCTGAGAAAGCATATTGATCCGACTTAACTGGCAGATCTGTCCTCCCCTTTGATCTGCACCGCGGCAGTGGGGTCTCCTTTCCTTTCTGTCTCTGGGCTGTTGTGTGCCCCGCAGCTACACTGCCTCTCTCCCCCCTCCTGCTCCTGGGCGCACATCACACTCTGTTCCCTTTGAAGCTCGCTCTCCAGACACTTCCCACTTCCGGGCCCCATCACCTCTGTGCCCTTTCACCTGCAGCCCAGAGCAGCCTTGGCGATGATCACTTGACTATGTCTTCATTCTGAGATGCAAACCCACTCCCAGAGCACACATCCTCCAAACCCTCCCTCTGCAATTTTCCAAATCTTAAGAGTTCTGAGAGGAGCTCCCACCAAGAGGGAGCAGGAGGCCTGGAGCTTTCCCGTTTCCCCTCCTCCACCTTCCCCCAACCACTGAGCCCTTTGCTCAGAAAAACAGACAAATGCCTTCCAAAGGAATGCTGCTGTTGCTAGGAGAGAGGAGAAATCACTCCTTGTCACAAGTGATAGCCAGGAGAAAAGCCACTGGGGCTGGAGGACAAAGTCAGGGGAGGTGTGTGTGTGTGTGTGTGTGTGTGTGTGTGTGTGTGTGTGTGCTGCTTCAGCCATTAAAGTGTAGGTCATTTCTAAGTTTCGAATAGCCAAGGATCATATATATATGGAATATATATATATATTCCCCCACATTATAATATATATTAAACATTAAATATATGTTAAGTATATATATTTACTATACACATGTATATTTAATATGTATATATGTATTTTTTTAACAAGAAAACAGTCCCTATCATTGCTAGGAGCATGACCTGAGCAAATATCAAGGTTGTTAACTGCATCTGTGCTGACTGTCCACCAGCCCTAAACCCACAGCATATGCAGCACAATACCCACTGTGATTCCCTGCCTCTAAGCCTTTGCGCTGGTCACTGTCTGTGCCTGCAACAAACACTGTTCCAAGTGAGACAAGTGAGACAGTCACAGTTGGTTTGAAAAAGAGTGGACTGAGGGGCTTGGGATTACTATGGGCCCAGGGAGTCACTGATGGTTGGGGGGGGGGGTTAATTTTTATTTTGTGTGTATGAGTATTTTGCCTGCATGCATGGCTAAGCTCCACATGTGTGCCCAGTGCCCAGCGAAGCCACACGAGAGCTTCAGATCCCCTGAAATTGGAGTTACATATGGTCATGTGAGATACCGTGTGGGTGCTGGGAACCAAACCCAGGTCCTCTGAGAGAGCAGTAAGTGATCTTAGCTTCAGAGCCATCTTTCCAGCCCCAAGTCGCTGATGGTTTTTAAGGAGAATACATCGGCATGACTCAGAATAGGTAGTGGCTCTTCCAAAGCACTGTCTTATAGACTGCAAAGTAACCACAGCACCAAACTGCCGAGGACACAAAACACTAGCTATGATGGCCATATGAGGAAAACAGCAACTTGATTCTAGATCCTCTGGAAAAAGAATTATGGCTGTGAACAAAGACTTATCCTTAGCACCCAAGGCTGGATTGGTTCTTTACCACAGAGCATCCTGCCATAAATACATAAGGTTTGATCATAAAGGTTTAATAGAACAGTGTGGTCACTGCCCAACTATTCAGAACAAAGTTAGATAATAATACAGTGTGATTATTCCCACATAAATCCTCTCAGTTTTTCAACATCCACAAAGAACATACCGATAGCTTCACCACCACACTGCTGCCCATCCAAAGGCTCTTCCCCAAACCCCTCTATGTACTAATGGAATTTTTTTTGTACTGATGAAATTTTAAGAGAGTCTCACGTGTGTATAATTAGTATATTAGATTACTTACTTGCTAAATTTTGTGGACAATACCAAAAAAAATTGTTTGGAAGCCACATTAACCTTTTCCAGAATTCAATTTCAGCTGAAGTGAGAAGCTGGCAAGCATTGGACATTACACACAACCTCTCAAGTCCTTCCTTTTGCCAGTTCTAGATTAAAGGCAAAGAAGTAATTGGCTTCACAAGGGAACTCCAGCCCTAAGCTCATTTCAGCAATTAAATATGAAAAGGAGATGCCTTAAGCATTCATTGATAAGAAATAAAATCAAAACTAAATTCATAACCCATTGCAACCTGATCTCTTTAAAACAGAAATTGGATTTCACACAAAGGTCTTTCTCTTCTTGGCTGCCTGCTTTCATGAAATACAGCTATTTCCATGTAGCCTCTTTCAAATCCTGAGTTACACAAGGAGAAGCAGCCCCAGTCTCTCTGGCCTGACCAGTCTCAGATACGCTGTGTCCGCTCTTCACCACGAGTGTTAGGAATGTTGTTTAAAGTTTGTTAGAAATGTTGTCAGCTTTTGTTGCTGACGGGTAAAATAGCTGAGCAGAGCAACAGAATTATTTCTTTCCTCAGACAATAAAAGTAAGAAGACAATGACAAACGTCATTTTTTAAAAATCTGCCTTTCTTGAGCAGTTCACACTCCTGAAAGTCTTTTTGAGTTGCCCAACAAAGACTACCTGAAAGGGTCCAGAGTTTCACATCTCAAATTTTTTTTCTGCAACTCTGAGACCTCTAAATGCCTATTGAAAGAGAGCATACTCTATGCACAGACCATGGCCAGTGCCGTGGGAAGGTCTTCACCATCAATGTCCCTAGGGTCTACTGTCCAAGCCTTGTGTGACCACACTGAAGGTCAGTGGTGGCCCAGGGGTCGGAATGGAAAGAGGAACGCACAGAGTAAACCCATCTCCAGCAGCAAGAATCACAGCTTTGCAATGAGAAGACAAACTTCTCTGGCTAGCTTCACACTTTGGCCCCATGTGCTTTCTTTGAGAAATACTTGTTATGAAATTTTATGAACTGTTAAAAAAAGTGTAAGTAGGATTCTTACCTACCTCACAAGACTGTCGGGAAAATTAAAATTAGATAGTTGTGAAATTGCCCCAAAATCTCCTAGGAAAGACTGAAGAAAAGCTTTGTGGATAAGCATGTCATTGTAACCTTAAAATAATTCCAATGATTCCATCTCGGCCATTAAAAGTTCTCGGTTCTGTTGACTAAGGAGCTACTTCCCTGGTCTCTAAATAGCTCTTTAAAATCGCCCCATCCATAGCCCAGAAGAATTAAACACATGATTGACAACAGGGGTTGGAGTGGGGGGATCACACCGTCTCTCCAAAGCCCAGATTCGTCAGAAGAGCATCTCCACCAGCCTTGCCTTGACTGCGAGGGAATTAATCCCTCCCACCCCTTCATTCCTGTTCTCAAAATGCACGTCCCTTTGTCTCCTCCTGGCAAATGCACTGCCCACCATCCATACTCCCTCTCCACATCTGTATGGGTCAGTATCTTCTACTCTGTCACTTAAGCCTTACTTAATAGTGGTGTGGCCTACCTTCAGCCAAACCTGTCTTCAAACACCTCCATGTCCCAAGTACCATCACCCTTGGCAACAAACACTGCCAGCTCCAGCAGATATCCCATACATGTGAGTTTCCCAAGCCTTTACGCCTTTTACCCTGAAGCCCTTCCGGCTCCCAATTTCACAAAAACAACCTCCAGCAGAAACCTACAACACATTCACTGGAAATTGGAAATGGCCGGTGTCCCTTTGAGAAACTACAGCTTCCAAAATATGCCAAGAAGTCAGTCCATAGGGGTGTGTGGCACTTTGGCTAAGCTGATTAGAAAAGTGAGTCTTCAGGTGAAGCTTGAGGACAGAAAAATCACCAACGGAGAGCAATCCAAGCTCAGATGTCATTGGACTTGGGTGCAGCCTGGTCCATAGACAAACTAGCCGGCAGCCTGGTGCAAGGCCCTGAAAGTTAAGTAGGCAGATGGGATTGACAACTTCTCAGACATCTGGCGTGCGTGGCACCCACTGTAAGCAACAGAAACTGTGCTAGAGTTCATTCAATCCAATGATAGTAATTAAGTAGTCACTCCGTGGCTTATTAAATCACAGAAAGGTGAGTGAATGGGGTCAACACTCTTTGATACCTCTGCCCCTTCTAGGAAAGCTCCTCCCAGACTTAAGGATGCAGCAGAACCAGGAAGTGGCTGAGGTTGGACAATGGCCCCCTTCTGCATCAGCAGGAGCTGATGCTTCTAGCCCTGCCTCTCTCCACATTTCACTTAGTTCCAAATAGCAGCTTCAGGTTAAGGCATCAGTCCAAGGGAACCTAAGTCATAAATGGAATCCTAGCCATAAGGAAGCTTAGGAAATGTTTCGGTTTTCGAGACTCTACAGAAAACGCCCATGATACAGAGTCTGAACACAATTCACAGGATCCCCTATGCAGTATTTCTAACTAGCGAAGTCTCAATTAAACTGAAGACCAATCAAAGTGTTCAACACTTAACTGAACTATTTCAAGTTTCTTCTACTTCTTCCAGATTCATTTAAGAAAGCAAAGACAGTATAATTTATTCCCTTGATAATCCTGTATCATATCCATAAACATCAGATATTTCACTGTGGTAGAAAATTGCCGTACCCTTGATAACTATTGAGATAGGGAGGGACAGAGTCCCCTCAGCTGAACATCCTGCAGGTGTTGGATTAGTTTTCTCTCTCTTCCCTCACAGATTGTTGGCTACCCAGTGTTTCTCTGAAGACTGTAGGTCAGTTGTCTATCAAACTTTCCTCATTAAAAAGGAAGCAAAGATTGGCTGGGAATGTAACTCAGTCATAGAGCACTTGTCTCGTATGCCAAGGCCCTGGGTTTGACCCCCAGCAGAGAGTCAGGAGGAGAAGGAGAGAAGAGGATGGCACAGTTGCCTAATTGGTCCTCTCTCCCCCTCCCTCTCTCTTCTCCCCACCCCTGCTCTCTCTCCTCCTTCTTCCTACTTCTCCTGGTCCTCTCCCAGGGTTTCCCAATGTTCATACTATTTTTCTCTGAGTACCAACCAACTCACATCTCTCTCTTTGGACTTTCTTGGTGTAGCTTTACTAACCTGTTGTTTCCAGTATCACTAACAGAAAACTGTGGTAGATTAAAGAGTAGATATAGCACAAAAGTGGTCTAGTTTCCAAATGACAGGAGTCTGATTTTAAAATAAGTACAGTAAAGGTAATATTTTAGTCAGGGTTCTCTAGAGGAATAGAACTGATAGGATGAAAGAGAGAGAGAGAGAGAGAGAGAGAGAGAGAGAGAGAGAGAGAGAGACTTAATAGAGTGGCTTATAGGCTGTGGTCCAGCTAGTCCAGTAATGGCTGTCTTCCAACAGAAAGTCCAAGAATCCAGTAGTTGTTCAGTCCATGAGGCTGGATGTCGGCATCCCAAAGCAAGCTCTAACACCCATAAAGGAATGCAGCAGGATGGATGAACCTGCCAGGGAAAATGAGGACAAGCAGGCATGTGGTGATATATTGTGTCCCCCAATGTATTGTGCATTCTAATAAATTTATCTGGGGTCAGAGGACAGAACAGCCACTAGATACAGAGGTCAGAAAATGGTGACACACACACCTTTAATCCTATCACTTGGGAGGTAGAGATCCATCTGGATCTCTGTGAGTTTAAAGCCACACTGGAAACAGCCAGGCATGTGACTCACGCCTTTAACCCCAGGAAGTGAGCCTTTAATCCCAGGAAGTGATGGCAGAAAGCAGAAAGGTATATAAAGTGTGAAAACCAGGAACTAGAGGCTAGTTAAGCTTTTAGGCTTTTGAGCAACAGTTCATCTTAGAGCCATTCAGATGAGGACACAGAAGCTTCCAGTCTGAAGAAACAGGATCAGCTGAGGAATTGGCAAGGTGAGGTAGCTGTGGCTTGTTCTGCTTCTCTGATCTTCCAGCATTCACCCCAGTACCTGGCTGTTGCTGGAGAATTTTTCTCCAGCTCCCGCCACCAAGTCCCGCCAGTCCCAGAGCCCACTTATAAAATAAACACATAGACTCTTACATTATTTAAACTGCTTGGCCATTAGCTCAGGCCTGTTATTGTCTAGCTCTTACTCTTATATTTAGCCCATTTCTATTAATCTTTACTTTGCCACATGGCTCATGGCTTACTGGTACCTTACATCTTCCTTGTCCTGATGGCGGCTCCCTCTCACTCCGCCTTCCACTCCCAGAATTCTTTTCCTTGTCCCGCCTATACTTCCTGCCTAGCCAATGGCCAATCAGTGATTTATTTACTGACCAATCAGCAACACACTTGACATACAGACCATCCCACAGCACTTCCCCTTTTCTTTTCTTAAAAAGGAAGGTTTTAACTTTAACATAGTAAAATTACATATAACAAAACAATTATCAAGCAAGAATTACAGTTACAATATTAAAGAAGAGATCCTATCTATCTTATATTTGTAAGTTTAAGGTTTTATATCTAACTTATCTTTTATTATAACTAAGGAAAATTGTAAGTATCTAGTCTTTAACCACATCAAAGACCTCAGAAGGATATACTACTACCTGAGAAATGGAGAAGGATATAAGCAACTTTTAGGAGTCTTGTAGGGTAGACAGAGACAGCTGAGCCTGGACAGTCATGCAAAGTTTTCTTGTAAAGTTGGGGCATCTGTCTTCAGCCCACAGGCCTAGAGTCTCTTATTCACTTTTTTCTGTGTCTTGTAGAATGTCTGGCAGTTTTCTCTGCAAAGCAGGAACCTGAAGGACCATTTTGTCAAGCAAAGTTCAGTGGTCACCTTTCTATGGGTCCTGCATGTCCAGTTGATCAAGCAGTCCAGGCAAGAACAGTTTCTTGCCCAAATGGCTATTTTTGTCAAGGTGAAGATAAACTCCATATGGAGTGTCTTCGATGCCCATCCTCCTCTCTGAAGTAAATCGGTGCTGTCAGGAGCAGACATGTCTCACTGTCCAAAAAGTCTAAACTTTTAAAACATTTTAAATGCCATATTCTGTAGGTCTTTGAAGTGTTTGAAGACTACCTATCTATCTGAAATATATCTATGTATACCTAGAAGACTTAACTAACATGGCTACAAATATTATCATAGATGACTAACTATTAATCTATTTTTTAATTATCCATTACAATTTTAAATGAGTTACATAAACATAATACCTCAAACAAGAATAGAAATATATATACAGTATAACAAAATTAAGTTTAAATTTGTATCAATAAACTAAAACCTATAGCAATGTAAAACATTTTAAACAAGTTGTTACTCTTTAAAAGTAGGTTCATTAATCTACCCTTTCATCCTATCATATCTAAACTATCCCCTTTTTTGTTTTAGAAAGAGATTGTATTTATAATCAACCTGATTTAAATAAAAATATTGGTTTTTCTCTGTCCCACACCAGAGGGCTCTTCTGATTTGGGACATAAGAATCTCTTAACCATTTTTTTTTTTTTTTGAGCAATATGTCTGGGTTTAGAGGGGGAGTGAGCCAATTCCATCTCTAAAGCCAGCTTGGTATATTTGGGAATTTGGGCGTAGCTTCTCTTACTACTTCCTGCTGGAGGGGGGCGCTGTATCTTCTGGAGACAGAAAGAAAATTTTAGGATCATGGAGTAGTCCGTGAGGCTGTATATCTGAGCCAGTTGACTTGAAACCATTCTGGATGTTGAATCATCTGGGCCATGGTGTCATTGGAGACCTTTCAGGGGGTCTTGGCTGGTCAAACCTGATGTATCTTAATCTGGAACAAATCCATAGTCTCTGGCTTTCTGTGGAAACAAGAGCAGAGACTCTTTTCCAAAGCAACATATCCTTATATCCAAATTTTGAAGTCAAGGTACCTTTAAAATATACATTTTGGCATAACTCAACAGCTTTTATAATCAAATGTTTTTCTGCAGTTACGAATATCAAAGAGAACATAATCCAGATTCTCTGTGTGGTAGCCATCTTTACGTGGCTTATTTTTTTATATTAGTGTGAGCCTATTGCTTTAAACTGCAGCCTTCTAAGCCTGAAACAGCGCAGTGGCTGCTGGCTCCGCCCACTTCAGCTTCCCAACATGGCGGCGGTCCGCTTTCCGCCAGCTCTGGGAGCCATAACTCTCAGAAATAGTGGGTCTACATTTTTACCAAAGTAGCGTGTAGCCCAGAAACCTCTTTTTTTGTTTTGTACTAGCAAAGGCTAAATTCACCACACAGTTTAATGTGCTACTTGCAGAGGCCTCATTCCCACCATACTGCAGGTCGAGAGCGCACGCTAGGAACCCGCCAGTAGCTCAAACCGGCAGCTGCCGCTTATTTGAGAGAGACAATTAGGAAGCTGTTTTTAGGTCCGTTTTAGAATCTTTTTTTTAAGTTTTTAGGTGGAAACTCTTGCCCCACGTTGGGCGCCATTTGTTGCTGGAGAATTTTTCTCCAGCTCCCGCCACCAAGTCCCGCCAGTCCCAGAGCCCACTTATAAAATAAACACATAGACTCTTACATTATTTAAACTGCTTGGCCATTAGCTCAGGCCTGTTATTGTCTAGCTCTTACTCTTATATTTAGCCCATTTCTATTAATCTTTACTTTGCCACATGGCTCATGGCTTACTGGTACCTTACATCTTCCTTGTCCTGATGGCGGCTCCCTCTCACTCCGCCTTCCACTCCCAGAATTCTTTTCCTTGTCCCGCCTATACTTCCTGCCTAGCCAATGGCCAATCAGTGATTTATTTACTGACCAATCAGCAACACACTTGACATACAGACCATCCCACAGCACCTGGCTCAGGTTTGATTTTATTAATAAGAACTTTTAAGATTCCTGCTACACAGGCAAAAACTTCATTCCTCCCTGCCCTTTATATAGGCTGCCACAAGAAGTTGTGGGCCAGATTACGGGCAGATCTTCTAACCTCAAATGACTGAGATTGAAGTTGGTTCTTCAGAGCTGGAGAGATGGTTCCGTGGTTGAGAGTACTGTCTGCTCTTCCAGAGGACCCAGGTTCAATTCCCAGCATCTACATGGCAACTTATAATTGTCTGTAACTCCTGATCCAGGGGATCCAACACCCTCACACAGACATACATGCAGGCAAAGCCACCAATGTACATAAATAAACATGCTGAATACAAATAAGTAAATTTTAAAAAAGAAGAAGAAGATAGGTCTTCAGAACTCAAATGATCCAATTAACTAAAAATCCTTCACAGGTGTGTCCGGCTGCTTGCGTTCTTAATTTCAGATGTAGTCAAGTTGACATCCAAGAACAGTCATCACAGGAAAGATCTTGTAAGTTTCAAACTTTCCTAACCTAGAAAATTACAGTCTAGCCCCAAGGGATAAACATCATAGTCACCCCATTTCCCTTCTTCTCTCAAAGTTGAATATTTCCCACTCAGTCACTAGAGTGTATGGTCACTAGCTTACATCTCGCCTGCCAGAAATTGGCGTCAGAGCCCTTAGAAAACACAGAAGACTTTTCTTCATAAAATATCAAGAGATCTTCTCATTCCAGTCCAACACAGAGACCCCATTTGTATTTTGTTTAGCATACCGGAAGACCAGTGGGAAGAGCTTGAGTTCCAGGCCAGCCTTTCTGCTCAGAGGGCTCAATCTCCATCAGGTGTAACATAGGATGGCTGGCTCCTGGCCATGTCGCTCTCCCACACAATAGGAAGTAATGTCACAAACACCCACCCTCAAAAGTTCACCGTGAAGTAGTTCCTACATCAATGCTTGTAATACTTAGAAGCCAGATTTGGTGGCACAAGCTTAAAATCCCAACTATTAAGGAAGCTGAGGCAGAAAGCTCATGAGTTCAAGGCCAGCTTGTCCAAATTTAGAACCAATCTCAAGATAAAAAGCCGAACTAGAGCTCAGTGGTCAAGCTCTTGCCTAAAATGTGTGAAGTCCTGGATTCAAATTCCATTAGTATAACCAGAGAGGGAGAGGGAGAAAGTGGGGGGGGGGAGATGCTTTTGCTCTGTCCAAGAAAAAAGGGCTAGAGATAATGGATGGACAGAGCAAAAGCACAACTCTCTCTCTCCCTTCCTTCCTCCCTCCCCCTCCCCCTCCCCCTCCCTCCCCCCTCTCCCTTTTCTGCTCAGGTATAGTGTATTCTTATTCTTCTGTCCTATTCATTCCCTGTGAAAGGACCATAGTACATTATAGTAACTAAAAAATTCCTAAGGACAACAGATAAGACCTGTAGGAGCTTTAAAGACTGAAGAGTGGAAAAGCTGGACTCCAGACAAAAGGGAAACTCCTCGGAGATTTTCTTCCCCTGGAAACATTTGTTGGTTTGGTGTGTCGGTTAAGACAAGGGGATTTAAGTGACATTTCCAGAATCCTCTGAGACTGACAGAAACAACTGATATAAGCCCCAGTGGTGGCTGGGTTCCCTACAAGGTATTTGCTGTGTGCTCGAGTTGTGCTCAGGAGGCCAGGCAGAGAGCTACACGGTGGTGTGAACTCTGCTATAATCTTGGTCCTTAGAAGTCAAAGGCTTACAGCTGAAGGGTCGCTCCTCAGGTGTACAGTCTTCCTCCCAAGGGACTTGCCAGAATCTTAAGCTGTGAGGGGATGAAGACAAATGTACGAATCCCAAACTTCGTGAACCCCCAACATCTAACAGCCCCGCGGGGCAGAATCTGGCATAGGCCATCAAGACTTGATTCACTAAGCCACCAGGCTGTTACTCAAAACTCCAGAGCACTCACATTTCAAAAAGTAGACTAAGCTGTACAAAAACGACCTTTCTTTGTTTCCCATCATCCCCTCCTCCCAAGGACCACAGCCTCCCCTCCTTGGCCACCAACCCACTTCTTGGGGCCCCAATTTAGCTACTCTGAGCAATGCCGCAGATGGTTTTGCCTACACACACACACACACACACACACACACACACACACACACACACTGTACTCACTCTATAGCTACTCAGCCATGAACCCCCCTAGTACCACCTTCCACATCCTTCATGTTGGGAAACAGCTCACTGGCCCTCTATGCTACCTCTTCAGGATGATGGTTTTTCTCTCTGTCCCTGGTCATTGCAAAACCCCTTTAGGAATTGTCTCATATTTGGTATTTCTACTTCCTCTCTCCTCACTCTCCCTTAATCCTACTCCAGTCGGAATCTCCCCCTAACACTTGAGAGAAATAGTTCTCATGACCAGGGATTTCCCCCACCAAAGCCCTCGGCCTCCCTTGCCAATAGCACTCCGCACAGATGACCACACCCTTCTTCACTCAGCTCCAGAGAACTCCCAGGCTTTTCTCTACCCGTGGAAGAGTCTTCTTCAGGCTCCTATTCTGTTGCCTCCTCCTCATCCCACCATCTAAATGCTGCCTGGCCTCAGCATCCTCTTCTCCCTCTATATTGTACTCCCCGAGTGGCCCCATAAAAATCCCATAACTTCAAATACTCTGACAGCTCCAAAATGTGTACCTCCACCCTGGCCCTGACTCAGAACCATCTGTCTACCTGCACGTTGCACATATCCACCAACTCTCAAATCTAGCATGCCCCAAGCTTCTGATTAGCCATTATCCCTGCCTGCAGCTGCTCAGAACAAACTCCTTGGAGTCAGCATTACCTCATTTTTAAATGGCACACTCCACATCCAATCCATAGCAAATCCTATACTACCTTCAAAACAGATGCAGAGTCCCATGACTCCTCACCACTTCGGCCTCTCTTCCCTCTGCATCATTGCAACAGATTCCTTGCCCTGTCTTTCTTTTTTGCTTTCTTGTCCCTCCTTCAGTTTACTCTCCAAATATAAACCAGATTAATGCAAGGCATGCCATCACAGTCTCAACCCTAACAGCTTCCCACTGCATTTAACATACAAGGGCTACACGGCGTTACTCTCACGTGGTCTAAGCTGGATCTGGATCGTGGCTAGTCTTCTCCCATCTCCTGTGTATATTAAACACACTCCACTCCCTCTTAGGGCCTTTGCACTTACGTTTCTCTCTGCCTGAAATGTCCTTCCTTCACATGCATCATTGTTCCAGGGAGCTAGTGATCCCCAAGTTAAAAGAAAATCTGTTTTCTTCACAGCACACACTATATAACTTTAGAGTGCACACTTATGCACCATGTACCCTCCAATCTCATATAAGCTCCATGCAGACAACTCTTGTTCCACATGTCTCTGTTTGAGAACTTCACCTTGTACACTGTTGGAATTTAATAAATGTGCATTGTTAATTAACTAATTAATTTTCAGAGTTGAGGCATTGACTTTAGGATCATTAACCTCCAGGCATCACTTAGTAAGCAATAACATGAGCCCATAGTCTGAGTGTGTAATCCATTTGTCAACTTGGCACATTCTGGAATCACCTGGGATAAGAATCTCAAGGATTGTCTAGATTAGGTTGTTCTATGGGCTTGTCTGTGGGGGACTGATTATCTCCATTGCTTTAATTGAGGTAGGAGGGCCTCAGTTGCGGTTGGTGCCATTCCCTAGGCAGGAGATGTTGAGCTGTATAACAGTGAAAAGCACACTCTGAGCACAGACATGCAGACAGTGGTCACTCTCTCCTGACTGTGAATGCAATGTGACCAACTACTTCAAGCTCCTGCCAAAGTGATTTCCCCACCCTGGAACTGTGAGCTAATAAACCTTGCTCCTCTGGGTTGCTTTTCTCATACAGTTTTTTTTTTTTTTAACAGCACCAGAAACATACTACAACAGAGCTCACGGAAGTCTCTTCTTACTGATACTACAATTTCTCACTCATTAGCAGCAAAAGATTTGGTTCCCCACTGCACTGTACAGGGAGCAGTCAAGGACATCCGGTGGTAACACCAGCAGACCATTATCCACACCTATTTCCCTTTGCTGGCTGCCTCGGTGGAATATTATTTATCTCTGCTATTCCCTCCCAATGCCTTCTCTGTTTTACCAGTTTCTAGGATCAAAACTGTATCCCTGACAGCTGAACAAGCTAAACTAGGCCACCTATCCTCAATAGACCAACTGAACAGACAAGTACTAATCAAACACAGAAATGGAATAGTTAATGTGGCTACGTTGGGAAGAGGAACAAAGAGGTCCTGTGACCATCTAACTCCACCTTTAGGGTCCTGACTTGAGATTTAGGTTCAACTAGAGGGCAAGAAGTACAAAGAACCACAAAGTCCTGACCAAGATGTGGCCTCACTTATCATCATCTGGGCTCCAGTGTCTCCTGCAAGGTGGTTTAAAAGTTGTCAGAACTTTGTAAAATCTCTGCCTGGGAGACAAGTTCCTTCTCTGGCTGGTACCAGGATTCAGCCTTTTCTTTCTCTCAGCATGAGATTCCTGGGGAGAAATCCCAATTTGTGACAGCCTGACTGTCACAAAGAATTTCTCTTTAGAATAACTTCATTCTGCCAGGAAGGTGACACCAGTGACGGGCACACCAGTTGTACTCGTGTACACTCTAGCTTGGCTTTTCACACCTGTTTCTAAGGACTGTTATCTTCAGCATCTGACAGTCTAAGATCTCCCTAAAAGCTTATGTCTTTCATCCTATAGAAACTAAGAGACAAGCATCTCTCAAGAGAGTTAGCTTTACGTGCTACGTCCATCTTCATCTGCTGTGTCCATTCCCATACAAGGGATTCACTCCTTAGTCCTCTGCCTGATGCTTTGCTCATATAATCCCTACTAAAATTGTTCTTCATAAAGTCCCCCTAAATACTCAGAACTATGAGTTCTCTTCTTTTCTATATTATCATTTTTTTGAGAAATATGTGCTTAACCTACCTTTATAAAACAAAATATAATTACTATAGATTTGTCCATAGTAGAAAATAAACATGTCCCACTATTCTCTCCTAATACAATTAAAGCTAACATTTTGTAAATATATCTCCAAGGAGAAATAGAATGGGGAAAGAAATTTCTGAAATTTTCCTAGATTAATAGAGACATAAAAACCTCAGGTTGAAGGAGAGAAAAAGAGACAAAGCTGTATGTAGTACATTATTCCAAAACAAACTGCAGCAGGAGCAAAAGCAGAGAAGAAAAGCCAGTTACCTCAAAAAGCCAACAAAAAGACCTACATCACACTTCTCTATGGCAACAATGGGGACCAGAAGATAATGGAATAGTATCTTCAAGATGCTGAGGGAAGGAAATTTAAACCTAGAGTTCACTGTAGCATTCACTAATCTGTCATCAGGAATGGTATCCAAACTGTGTTACCTGGGTGTGTGCTTTGCCTGACCTAACTAACACTGTTACTATCCCTGGTGGCCCATCAGAAAATCCTAGAGCTTTAAGGAAGATGCATGCCAGGTGCCACACCCTGTGACACTCTGACTTTGAGGGCAGGAATAGAGCTCAAGCATCCATGCATCTATTAAAACAAACAGATCAATTGTTCTAACCAGGACTAGAAATCTAGAGCAGTGGTTGACCATCCTGGAGGTATATTCTGATCATCTAGAAGAGGTGAAAAATATTGATATCCTCCATTGCCAACCAACAGATTCCAGTCTTGTTGGTTTGGGTGGGCCTACATACCAATTCTAGCTACAGGTTTTTTTATTTATAAGACATTTAGAAATTCAAACAACATCTGGAATCCAACTTTTGGGTCATAAACTCATGAAAAAGCCATTTGTCGCCGGGCGGTGGTGGCGCACACCTTTAATCCCAGCACTCGGGAGGCAGAGCCAGGCGGATCTCTGTGAGTTCGAGGCCAGCCTGGGTTACCAAGTGAGTTCCAGGAAAGGCGCAAAGCTACACAGAGAAACCCTGTCTCGAAAAACCAAAAAAAAAAAAAAGCCATTTGTCTGTAACTTTCCAGCCAGCTCAAGCCCAGACTCAGGCCCAGACTTGTGCTCCATAAATGCTGGAATTAGCCACTTTTGCACATTCCCCTGTGCAGATGGCTGGCTTTTTTACTTCTTCCCTCTCCTTGTGGCTTTTGGCTTTCCCTTGGCACCCTCCTCAGGCTGCTGCCACACTAAGGAGCTACCTCACTTCACAGTCATCTGAATCATTATCATCAGAGATTTGGTGAGTCGATTAAGAATTCTTAAAGGGAGGAATTAGTTAAAAGAAAGTTTTTCCCACATTAAAAACTGGGAAACATTTTTACAATGGATGGCATTTGGTCTCTGTTTGACTATATATTAAATGGTCTGAAAATGGAACAATTAAATGAGAGGATAATTAATGTTGATGGGATAGATGTAATGTCAATTATAAATATTATTTGATTGTTTTTGTTTTATCATTTAAAAAAGTTGGTTAATATGAGTGTCAAGATAAAACTTTTAGAAAAAAACTTGTTAAAACAGATCATAGAGATATTCTGACCCAGACAGAAGAATTTACAGGAGAACCAATCTCAACATTGCATTATAAGGTTACAGAGAAACAGCCTAAGGCTTTGAAATAGCCAACCTTGACCTATCCAGTAACCTTACAGGAACTACCAAGTGATAGATATCCTCAAGGCTGTGTAAGGGCTGACTGGACTCCTGTGCAAATGTTAAATTTGAGGAGATTCAGAGAAGCAGTAGTCTCATATGGCATCCACTCATCTTTCATGAAACAGATGTTAAACTTGTAGTCAACTTAAAATAGAATTATCCCTCAAGACTGGAGAGATTTGGTTACAGCAGTTTTAAAGGCTGGTCCCCAATTACAATGAAGGACCTGGTGGAAAGATGAGGGTAAGACCATTGAACAACAGAGTAGGGCGAGAGGTATTGAAATTTTCCAAGATCAACTTCTTGGAGAAGGCGATTATGATGATATACAAGGACAGTCTTAATATGATGACCACACCCTGGCTTTATGCTGACTGGAAGCCTTGAATGTTTGGGAAATAATTGAAGAAGTATGAAAGAAAACTGAGTCATTCACAAAAGTTATATGGGGCCCAAAAGAAACCGTCACTGATTTCTTATAAATATTGACTACAGCAGTAAATAGAATGATACCAAATTCAGAAGCTAGACAGATAATAATTGAATCTATGGCTTTTGAAAATGCTACTGCATAATGCAAAAGGATAATTAGGCCATTAAAGGCAAGATCAGCACCCTTAGAGGAATGGATTCAAGATACAATTAATATTGAATCTCATGATCACGATGATGCTTGGATAGGAGAGGTGATTTCCAGAGGTTTGAAGAAAAATCAAAACATCAAATGTTTCAATTGTGGTAAACAAGGTCACCTAAAAAGGGTGTGTAAACAGGGCATTCCTAATAACAATGTTTTTCCTAGGAATAATCCCAGTAGAATGCCCCTCCCTTCTAGATTATGCAGAAGGTGTGGTAAAGGCAGACATTGGACTAACAAATGTAGATCAACAAGGGACAGTCAAGGTAATCCTTTGCCATTGGGAAACTCCCTGAGGGGCCTCTTGCAGGTTCCCATGTCAAATTTGGTTCAGTCTTTTCCTGTCACCATGGAAGAAACTCCTTCCCAGAGCAATTAAAGAACCTAATTCCTATTATAAAACAAAAACAAAAACAAACAAAAAATAAAAACCCATACTGCTCAGGGTGATAGAACAGCTATAGAAGAGAGAAGAAAAAATTTGGGAGAAACCATAAAGCAAGTTTTTTGGCAAACTTCTATAAATGGACAAAAACCAAAATTAAAAATACGAATAAATGACATTCTCATTGAAGGTCTTGTAGACATAGGTACAGATGTGACAATAATTACATCAGAATCTTGGCATCCAAATTAGCCTCTTCAAGAGGTAAATGTTCAGCTTTTAGGGATTGGAACATTATCTCAAGTGAAACAGAGCATTAGATGGGTCAAAGGTATAGGGCAAGAAGGACAGAGAAGAAAATTAAAGCCATATGTGGATAATAGAGCTATGAATCTATGGGAACATGGTTTATTACCACAATGGAATACCCAGATTAACATTCCTCCAATCTCAGAAACAAACCATAAACTAACATATGTTTCTGGGAAAAGTATTAGAAGATAATATAGAGAACAGTCACCAACCGTCCAAATTGTACAAGAACAAGACACAACAGCTGCTGATCTTTCAAAGACGCCAACAGCTCTACCTTTAAAACAGTTAACAGACAAGCCTGTATGGGTTCAGCAATGGCCCTAACAACAGAGAAACTGCAGGCCTTAGAACAGCTGGTACAAGAGCAGTTATATGCTCAACATATTGAAGAATCAACCAGCCCTTGGAATTCTCCTGTATTAGTTATTAAAAAGAATTTGATAAGTGGAGAATGGTAACAGATCTAAGAGCTGTTAACAAGGTAATTCAGCCAATTGACTCTCTACAATCTGGAATTCCTTTGCCTACTCTGTTACCTAAAGGATGGCCTCTTATAGGTATCAATTTAAAAGACTGTTTCTTCTCAATACCCATACAAGAAAAAGACAGAGAAAGATTTGCCTTTACAGTGCCTACTTACAATAATTCTCAGCCTGTTAAGAGATATCAATGGAAGGTTTTCCCACAGGGAATGATTTATAGCCCAACCCTGTGCCAATATTTTGTATGACAGTCATTGGAAATAAACAAAAACAGTTTCCTCAATATATAGTTTATTATTACATAGATGACATTTTACTAGCTGATTCAAATATAGATACTTTAGAAAGAATGTTTGAAGAAGTAAAGAAAATTTTGCCTTGTTAGGGATTACAAATTGCTCCTGAAAAGATACAAAGAGAAATAATATTAATATTTAGGATATAAAATATGTCTACAAAAAATTAGACCCCAAGAGGTGTAAATTAGGTGAAATCAATGATGACCTCTTAATGACTTTCAGAGATTGTTAAGAGACATTTCCAATTTATAGACTACTATTGGGGTAAAAAATGATGAACTAAGAAATTTGTTCAAAACCTAAGAGGGTGACAAGGACTTAAAAGTTGAAGAGAATTATCAGCTGAAGCTGAGAGAGAATTGGCTTTGGTGGAAAAGAAAATACAGGATGCACATGTAGATTATTTATATCCAAAGCTTGATTATTTTACTCTCTAAGCATTCTCCTACAGGAATTTTAATGTAGAGGGAAGATATTATATTGGAATGGATATTTCTACCAGATAAACAGAGTAAAAAATTAAAAATTTATATGGAAAAAATCTCTGAGTTGATTTTAAAAGGAAAATTGAAACTTTGTCAATTTGCAGGAATAGACCCAGCAGAAATTATAGTACCTTTAAATAATGATGAAATTGACAAGCTATGGGCAGAAAGTGAACCTTGGCAAAGAGCTTGCAGTAATTTTTTGGGAGAGATTAACAAAAAATATCCCAGAACCAACAGAATTAAACTTACAAAGAGAACTAACTGGATCCTACCTCACATTGTAAGGAAAACACTAATATCTGGAGCCCTACATTTTATACGGATGCAAACCAAAAAGGAAAAGTAGGTTGCAAATCAGAAAATTTAAGTAAAGTGGCTCAAAGTCCTTATAATTCTGTCCAAAAATCAGAATTACATGCCATTCCAATGATATTAATAGATTTTTTTGGAACCTCTAAACATAATTACTGAATCTCAGTATGCAGAAAGAGTGTTCTTACACATTGAAACTGCTGAATTTATCTATGATGAGTCAGAATTAACTTTGTTATTTATTCAGCTACAAGAAATAATCAGGAATAGAAATCATCCCTTATATATAACTCACATCTGATCCCATAAGGGTCTACCAGGCCCTCTTGCACAAGGTAATGACAAGATCAATCAACTACTGATAGGATATGTGCTGGAGGCCTCAGAATTTCATAAAAAAATCATGTCAATAGTAAGGGTTTAAAAAGGGATTTTTCCATAACCTGGCAGTAAGCCAAGGAAATTATAAGGAAATGTCCTACTCGTTCTTTTTACAATCACACTCCACTACCTGCAGGATGTAACCCAAAGGGTACTCAGAAGAATGAAATCTGGCAGATGGATGTGTTTCATTGTGTAGAATTTGGAAAATTAAAATATGTACACTACACCATTGATGCCTGTTCAGGATTTTAATGGGCAACTGCTCTGAGTTCCAAAAAAAAGCTGATTCTGTCATCACACATTTGCTAGAAGTTATGGCTATCATGGGTATACCTGCACAAAATAAAACTGACAATGCTCCAGCAATGTCTCTATTAAAATGAAACAGCTTTTTGCTTATTACAATATAAACCATATTACAGGTATACCACATAATCCTACAGGCCAAGCAGTCATAGAAAAATCAAATAAAACTCTAAAGGATAGGCTAAATAAACAGAAAGAGGTAACAAAAGCCCCCAGAAATCGATTACATAATGCTCTATTAACTTTGAATTTTCTCAGTGCTAATGAGAAATGAACAATAGCTGCAGAAAGACATTGGATAATAGAAAAAACTACAGAGTTAAATCAGTCTATATACTTTAAAGATGTGCTGACTTCAGAATGAAAAACCAGGATATGTGTTACATTGGAGATGAGGTTTTGCTTTTGGTTCCACGGGAGAAGAAAAGTTATGGATACCATTAAAACTGATAAAAATTTTATTTGAACAAGAGAGACCTCATAACTAGAAGAGGTGATAGTTCATCAACCAATGTGACCATTCAATTTAAATTAACTTATACCACTAATGAAAGCTTTTCATTTGATCAGATATAATTTGCCAAAAGGGAACCTCCCCAAAGTTAGAGTTGGAAAGAGTTTTGTTTTTGTCTTTCAGGAGAATGAAGGCTAAGGTATCTGAAAAACACTGGACAAATGAGACATTTGAAGAAAAAGGACAAATCATCCAGAAAAAATGTCCCAAGAAAAAAAGAGTAAATTGGCCTATTGGTATATCACATATCTAACAGGATGAAATTTCATAAGTCTTCCTAAATGTTTGTTTCTGCTGTACTCTACAGACACATAATGCAAATTGTCTTTATGTAGTCCTAGTTCAATTAAAAATTAAAGCTGGCTTTGGAGTTGGAGTGTGGCTCTCTCCTTCTCTAAACCCAAGCATACTTGTTAAAAGAAAATGAAAAATCTTCGTATCATGTTAGAAAATCCACCTGATATGGAACAGAAGAAAAACCGAAATTAAGGGACTATTCTATTGCTATTAATCTCATGATCCTTTGGCTTTATCTTTACTCTTTAAAACTTTTCTTAAGGTATGAATTTTATATCAAAATTTATAAGATATATATATATATTAAATTTTTGTTGTGCTATTAATTGTCATATAGAGTACTAACTAATTCTAGAAAAAAAAGGCTTCATCTAGCTTCCTGTACATAATTTTAGGTTTGAGTCTCTATCAGTTTTACGCAGTGAACCATGACCATACCTAACAGCAACTTTGAAGTCTCCAAAAAGATAATGGGACCCCACAACAATGATTCCACATGGACTATGATAATACCACCAAGCTGACAAACACCACCCAAAGATTGACTTTGGACTACATACTGCTCAGGATAATATCAAGATGGCTAGCTGAGATGGTACAGCCTCACAGACTACTCCAATCAGGACTTGACTATAATCCTAAATTTTCTTTGTGTTCCTATAAGACTACCAGTGCCCCCAAGCAGCAGGAAGTAACCTAGAAAACTACACCCACATTCCCAAAAAAATTGATTATTGATGTTTGTCTTTGTTTAGGGGATGGTTAAAAATTGTTATTGGTCATAGTCAATTTTTTTCTAAAAGAAGAAAGGAGAATGTGATATAGAAATGTATTATATAGAAATGATAAGATAAAAGGTACATTATTGAATCTACTCTGAAAAAATATAGAAATAATAGGATAAAAGGGTAGGTTATTGAATCTACTCTGAAAAGAAAAAAAATATAGATATGATAAGATAAAAAGGCAGATTATTGAATCTACTTTTAAAAAGCAACTACTAGTTTTAAATATTTTACATTAGATTGGATTTTTGTATATTGTATACAAATTTTATGTTAATATAAATTTGAGATTATTTTTGTTAGAACATACTGTATATATGTTTCTGATCTTGTTCAAGGTATTGTACCTACACAACTCATTTAACAATGTAATGTGGGATTGGAAATTTAGCTCAGTGGTAGAGTGCTTACCTAGCAAGCACAAGCCCTGGGTTCAGTCCTCAGCTCTGAAAAAAAAAGAGTTATTTGGGCTGGAGAGATGGCTCAGTGGTTAAGAGCACCGACTGCTCTTCCAGAGGTCCTGAGTTCAATTCCCAGCAACCACACAGTGGCTCACAACCACTTGTAATGAGATCTGGTGCCCTCTTCTGGCCTGCAAGGACACATGCAGGAACAATACTGTATACACAATAAATAAATAAATATTTTAAAAAAACAATGTAATGCAAATTACTAGTCCTTGAAAGTTATTATTACCAACAAATTAGGATATAAAGAAATGAAATTTAGTAGTTAGTCATTACAACAAAACTTGTAAGTCATATTAGATAAGTTTTCAAGGTCAAGCAGATATATTTTAGATAGACAGGTCACCGTCAAACACTTTAGAGATCTACATACTATGGCATTTAAGATGTTTTAATAACATAGATTCTTTTTGTTATGACAATGAGATGTGTCTGCTCCTGGCAGCACCAATCTACTTCAAAGAAGATGATGGGCATTGAAGAAATTTCATATGGAGTTTGCTTTCTTTGTGGCAAAAGTTAGCCACTGGGTAAGAAAGTGCCCTTGTCTCAACTGCTGATAGTATACTGCCCAAAATGGACAAGCAGGACACAAAAGAAAGTGTAGGGCCCTGGCCCCCCATTTTGGGTAGCTGTTGCCTTGCTTGCTGACCCTAACCAGATGTCCTCCCTATGCTGATTCCCTGCCGGTTTCCTTCTTACTGAACGCTCACCGGAAGTTCTTTGTTGTGTATCCTGCATTTGTTGTAAACAGCTTAGATGCAAGAATGTAGAACATTCAGTAGCGAACTTCTGCCCTCTGGGGATCCTCCATTGTGCTGTAAGCCTGTGTTTAAGGTTTCCTCCCTCTTTCAATAAATGGCAGTTGGCATTCTGCTAAGGCAAATGACCTGCGGTCTCTTGTCTCTGTTTTTTAATCCACAGCCCTTCGCTCGAACATGGTGAATGGGTGGTGGTAGCACAGGCACTACTGCAACAAGAAAGGACTGTCGAACCTTCCCAAGACAAGGTAGGAAGGCCCTTCAGAAAATCCTGCTTCACAGATAAGTCATCAGATATGCTAGGCCTGTAGGCCAAAGATGGATGCCCCCAAAGTTGCAGAGGAACCTTGGGTGACTGTCCAGGCAGCCAGCTGTTTCTGTCATTTCTCACATTTTTTTGGAAGTCGATTATTTGTACTTCCTGCTTACTCAGTAAATATTATTTTTTTCTCGTGTCCCTGAGGGAGTTGAAGACAGATAGTTATAGCTTTATTTGTTAACAAATTCAGAGAAGAAACTCACTAAAGAGATGTACAGTGTATAAGTTTGAAAGACATCAAAAGATAGTTTTGGGTTGGTAATACAAGTTAGGATAGAAAGTGAATTAGATACAACACTTTGGATTCACCAAAATAGGATAAATAATGGAGTATTTTCTGTGAATCTGTCAAATGTTAATGTACTGAACATTGTTAATGTAATTATTGACTGTACATATTATATATATTTATTGTATATAGTTTTTCTTATATTAGTTATAACCTTCTTTTATTATTTTAGACAAAAAAGGAGAAATGTGATATATTGTGTACCCTAATAAAATTTACCTGAGGATCAGAGAACAGAACAAGCCACTAGATTAAACATAGATGCCAGGCAGTAGTGGCACACAACTTTAATCCTAGCATTCATGAGGCACAGACCCATCTGGATCTCTGTGAGTTCAAAGCTACCCTGAGTGATTTGAGATTGACTCAGTCTAGGAGAGAAACAGAGTGAGACAGTGGTGGCACACACTTTTAATCCCAGCACTTGAGATCTCATGCCTTTGCTTGGGAAGCACACACACCTTTAATCCCAGGAAGTGACGGCTGGGCAGAAAAAGGTATATAAAATGTGAAGAGACAGGAACTAAAGCCTTTTCTGTTGAGGAAGCTCATTTGGCTAGAGGCCTCTCAGGTGGCTTTTTGAGACTGATGAGTACTAGAGGTAAGATGTGGCTTGTTCCTTTGTCTCTCTGATCTTTCAGCACTTACCCCAATATCTGGCACCAGGATTTTTTTATTAAAAGACTGTTTAGAATTCATGTTACAACCAATCTTTTGTTTTGTTTTGTTATAGCAACCCATGTGATACTTACACATACTCAGTGAATGAGTAGACCTGTGATAAGTGCTGTTGGTGGCCAGGAGGACAGCAGGACTCAAGGGTCTGTGCAAAGAAGAGCTGATCTTAGGCACCACAGCAGTCTTACCAGGAGGCCTTCTGGTCAAAGGAGCTTCTCGACACAGGTTTGATGCTTCTATCTTGTTCATTTTGTGGTAGGAGCTGATTCCCAGGAATAATGAGCCTGGAGGCCACCAAGAGCACAGACTCAGGGAAAAGTCACAACTTCGTGCCACCTCTGTGACTCCATGACCTCAGCTTAGTGGTCTCAAGCCAGGGGTGTGGAACCAGGCAGAGCACAGGGATGGTGGCTTTTCCCAAGGTCTTACTGGCCTGGTCTTCTAAAGTGACTGGATAGTTCAGCTACCCAAGGATTCTGGCCACGAGTGTAGTATTCTCTGTGATATATTCAAGCTGTGACGTCTTTAGTAAAAGGTAGATTTTTACAGTTCTTGAGGAAAATCAGTGAGAAGGCTAATGAGAAATCTTGACAAATGGGTCTTAACTACTTTTTTCTAGTTTAAATAGGGGAACCTGTCCATTGATAATTTTCTCTGCCAGTCATTCAACAAATGTTATCATATATCAGGCCCGGCACCTCCAGGTAATGTAAAAGTGTTGAACAAACCAGATGTGTCCCTCCCATATAGAGCTTAAAGTCTAAATTGACAAAACAATACCCGTCAGGCTGATGATAGCCTTTGGCCTGTTTTTAAATAAAGCTTTACTGAAACACAACTATGGCCATATGTTTACATACTATTTATGACTGCTCTCAGGCTACAATGACGGTATGGAGGAGCCAAGTGGTTACAAAGGAGCCTCTGCAGCCTGCATGGCCTTGACCATTTGTCCTCAGGATCTTTATGAAGTCAGTTTCTCAACCCCAGTCCTGGTGGAGGACTGAACTGCTTCCGTGTCACAGCAATCCACTCATTTTTAATAAACCATGTTCATTAAGCTGCTAAATAAGCTGGGAGGGGTCAGCTTATAGCTTTTCCTGGGTCCAGGTGTTGCCTGCCAGAAGCTGTGTCTGGGCCTCTAAGCCTGTCACGGCAGCTGTGTGGTCAAACTGTTTGGGGGCCCCACCGCATTGCCATCATGGCAGGGAGCGTGGCAACACACTTGTTGCTAGAGTGGTAACTGAGAGCTGCATCCTGATCTGCAGGGGGAGAGAGAGAGAGAGAGACTGGGCCTGGCATGGGCTTTCAAAACCTCAAAGCCCACTGTAGGTAACACACTTCCTCCATCAAGGCCACACCTCCTAATCCTTCAAACAATTTCATTCCCTAGTAACTAAGCATTCAAATGTATGAGTCTGTGGCATCATTCTTATTTAATCCACCCTACAACTGGCCTTCTTTCCCTTCTAGATTTAGGCAGATCTTCATTCTGTGAAACAGATGAAGTGTTTTGATGGGCCAAGTAGAAGATGTTGATTTTATCAGCTGAAAAATATCAGGAGCAAAAGAACTTATTGGTCATTCAAGACGACAACAGGAACATAATGAATTGGTTAACATGGGCTTACTTTCCATTACCTGTTTCCTCTTAGGAGTTGCAGCTTGGAGAATTTCATTATCATATCAATTGACACAGGCTTGTCTGGAAAGTTTGGCCTTGGCTTCTGTGACCCCAATTTCTTGGAAGGTCAGATGAACCGCTTAGTTTCATCTTTACTGCGAGTGATTTCATTTTTTAGTTTAGTCTGATCTATAGTGCAGGAGCTTAGACAGAAACAATGGCATCCTGTGATTTTTATGTAACACCATAAAAAAGCATCCGTTTTGCTGGGCGGAGGCGGTGCATGTCTTTAATCCCAGCACTTGCGGGGAGGGGGCAGGAGGATCTCTGTGAGTCTGAGGCCAGCCTGGTCTACAGAGTGTGTTCCAGGACAGAGAGAAACCCTGTCTGATAAACAAAAACAAAAAGCAAACAAAACAAACAAGGCGTCCATTTTACTGAAATTACTGCAGAAAACAAAAGGTTTTGTATTTTGTATGTGTGTGGGCATAGGCATGTGTGGTGTGAGTGCATGCGTATTCACACACGTGTGCAGGTACACGTGCACATGCTTGTAGTGTTCAACGTCTTTCTAGAAGGTTCTTAACATTACATTTTGAGGCAAGGTCTCTTGCTGAACTTGGAGCTCGTCAATTCTGGCTAGCCTAGCCAGCCAGCTTGCTCCGGGGTTGCTTTGTCTGTGCCTGTGGACCACAGCTGGCCACTGTGCCTGCCTGGTGTGAGGTGGGTTCTGGGAACTGGAACTCTTTTCCTCACATCTGCAGGGCAAGCATTCTTCTCACTGGATGATCTCCCCAAGCCCCATGAAAAGCAGCTTCTTTTTTTGTAAGATGTGTTTTATTTTTAATTATGTGTGTGTGTGTGTGTGTGTGTGTGTGTGTGTGTGTGTGCGCGCATGCACATATGACTGCAAGTGCCCATTGTTGGTTAAATCGGCACTGCTCGTGGCTGGCAGCTGCCCGCGGCCATGCCGGCGGAGAACAGTGCTGATCGGAAGAATCATAAGCCATGGTTACCTTTTTAGAGCCTTATTGGGGGGGGGGGAGCAGGGAGAGAGGGAGAAAGAGAGGACAGACGGAAGGAGAGAGAGCGGAAAGAGAAGAGGGGCGCACAGAGGGCCCACCCGCTTTTTAGGCTGGGACGCCTTACACCCATGAGAACCAGAACTGAGTGTCGATCCTCTGAAGCTGGAGTTACAGGCAATTGTGAGCTGCCTGGGTGTTGAGAACCAAACTCTGGTCCTCTGTAAGAGCAGTGTGTGTTCCTAACCACTGAGCTATCACGCTCTAGTCCAGACACCTCTTCACTTCTTAGGGAATCTGAAATGCTCGCTCTCTCTCTCTCTCTCTCTCTCTCTCTCTCTCTCTCTCTCTCTCTCTCTCTCTCTTCCCTCCCTCCCTCTCCTCTGCTCTCCTTCCCCCATTTTCTGAAGTGTACAGTTTCTGAGGAATGTAGAATTAACAGTGTGCGTTCAGACTTCACAGGGTTCCGGATCTGAAGCCGTTCCTGCCGCCTCCTCAGACCCACACAGCCCTTGTCAAGCCTCCATCTCTGCTCTTCTCCGTTTCTTCTCTCTTGTTTTCCTCCACATAAATCTGAATAACCTGGTTATCAGCTAGAGCTGACGTGTTTATGGTTCTGGAGCTTGCAGTCACCAGGAAATCGTTACAGAACCCCTTAGTACATTTTTATTTTCTAGACAGGCTTTCTCTGTGTAGCCCTGGTTGTCCTGGAACTCACCCTGTAGACCAGGCTGACCTCGAACTCACAGAGATCCGCCTGCCTCTGCCTCCTGAGTGCTGGGATTCAAGGCGTGCACCGCCACTGCCTGACTCAAACTTTTATTATTAACATTTTATGGGTATGGATGTTTTGCCTACACGTATGTCTGTGCATCATATGAGTACCTGATGCCCATGGAGGCCAGAAAAGGGAGTCAAATCCCTGTAACCAGAGTTGCAGATGGTAGTGAGCACCACGTGGTGCTGGGAGTCTAACCCTGGGCCTCCAGGAGAACAGACAGTTCTCTTACCTGCTGAGCCAGCTCTCCAGCCTCTACTTAGTACAAATTCTTAATTCAGCTGGTGAAACTCGATTTACAGTTTGATAAATTAAGCAGAGCTGAGAGCTTGACCTTTACATGGCCACCAACTTGCCACATTTCCTTAAATCTCAGTGGAACCCTTGGGCTAAATCCTATGCAAACATATGGAGGCAAAATGTTATGTGAGTCTTCTGGGGCATTTCCTTGCAGGAAGAAGGAAGGAAGTGGTAGCTGCAGGGTCTCCCGTCATGAGTGCAGGGCCATAGCCAAGGAGCTTGGGTCACCGACGATCACAGCGTCCCCACGCCAGCCCTGAACTGCCTACATCCTTCTTCCCTTTGTGCTTATTCATGAAAATAGTTGGAGGCTTTCTCTTCCTTGCAACTGAACTGATACCTGATGTTCTTGTTCTGACAAAAGGGCCCAGGGCCCAAGTGAATCTGCTGAGATATGTCCCTGAAGGTTTCCAGAAAGGGGCCAGGGCAGAGCCTGCAGAGCACTCAGAGGTGAAGTGAAGATGAGTGTGAAGCCAGATGAGCTGGGTCTGAACGAAGGGAAATACTAGGGCCCACGGGGAAGCGGAGTAGGCAGACACCCTACGACGTACGCAGAAAGAAGTTTAATGCAAGGGCAAGGGCTGTGTGAGATGGGGCTGAGAGTAGCATGGTTGCAGGTCGTCAGGTGCCCTGAGCTGACGGAAGTCAATTGCTCCGCTAACGATGGGACAAGCCTTGGCTATATTTTGAAGGGATCTGGTTACCGTGTTCCCTTTGGCTGCTTAGGGATGTGATTTATAGACAGCAGAGTCACTTAGGATAATAAAACCCCCAGGCCTGGTGGCAAACTGCTGAGATTTTTCAAGAAGAAAGGCACCATTTAAACATCTCAATCAGCTTTTCTCCAGTGAGTGATATCCTGAGGAAACAGACTTCAATCGTGTCTCCATCCTTCACACGTTCAAGAAGAAAGATGAGAGAAATGGAGAAAAAAAATACTAGAAGGGCTGCATTCATTTCAAATATTTGACATTAGGAGAGTCTTGGAGCAGGTTTGTAAGAACTATAACTCCCAGCAGGCAGGGGTCCACTATTCTCTTCTTCCTTCTAGGAGAGTCTTGTAGCAGGTTTCTAAGACCTACAACTCCCAGCACGCAGGGGTCCACCATCGTCTTCTTCCTCCTTTCTAAAAGCTCTTAATTGACTGAGAAAATTTGGGTTAAATATAAATTGGTGTTTCAGGCCAGCCTGGGCTGTGTAGCAGACTCTGTTTCAAAAAAGAATAGGAAAGGCTGTGTGTGGTGCTGCACGCCTTTAATCCCAGCACTCAGGAGGCAGAGGCAGGCAGATCTCTGTGAGTTCGAGGCCAGCCTGGTCTACATGGTAACTTCCAGGACAGCTAGGGCTACACAGTGAGACCCTGTCTCAAAAACCTAAAATTAGGGGGAGGAAGAGAGGAGAGGAGAGGGGGGTGTAGAAAAGGGAGGTCAAAGGAAAGAAAGAAGGGAGAGGAGAGGAAAAGAAAAGGAAGAGAGAGAAGAAGGGAGGGGAGAGGAAAGGAAAAGGAAGAGAGAGAAGAAGGGAGGGAGGGAGGAAAGGAAAAGGAAGAGAAGCAAAGGAAATGGGGAAGCGGAGAGAGAGAGAGCCCATTTGAATGAATGTGTCTATCCTGTAATAGGAATATGTGTCATTTTAAAAATAGCTTATCTTCTATACGTTACACCCAGCTGGGCTATGGCCTTTCTGTTCAACATCTTTTCTTTCCAAATGAATAAAATCTTAAACTCTGAACATAACCTTTGTCTGTAGAGGCACCACACTGACAATGCCCGTGCCTCAAAGTAGCCTCGTTCCCCTGGGTCACAGCGCAGCAGGCACACTCTCAGCCACAAAGGCTCCACACTTAAAAGACAGAAACCAGTTGTTCCCTATGTCTACAAAGCACCAAAAACCATAAATGATGTTCTGAAATTGGAAACAAGGAAACAAAACAGGTGATCCATTTTCAGGCAGTAGCACGCTCCGATAAAAACACTCTACTTACATAAACATGAAATCTTCATAGAAATTAAGGCCAGTTATGATGGTTTGTTCCATGTGCCAACTTGCCTGGGTTAAGGAATGCCCAAATAGCTGGTCACATGTTATCCGTAGACATGGATGTGGGGATGTCTCCAGCAGAGATGAGCATCATCAGGAGCTCCCTGCTTCTACCATGGGCTCTACTGGAAGTTCTGGGAGTTGAACCAGGTTGTCAGGTCTTGCTGGCCCGAGATGAGGAACTGACTCAGAAGGCTGACGTCAGACTGAGTTCATCGTCCTCACAAATGTGACATGAGCAACCCAGCACAGGCCTGGGTGGATGGAAGGTGAGGAAGGATGAGTCTGTTCTCCACCTGAACTGGGCTCTTCATCTTCTCCTGCCCCCCAGACACCAGCACTCCTGACCTTCACATCAGACGAGCTGCCCGGTTCTCGGGCTTCAGGCTTGGACTGGAGCTGTACTCCTAGCTTTCTTAGGCCTCCATCTTGCAGACATCTGCTCAGCCTCCACAGTCACGTGATCTGACCTGACCCCCTTGTGCTAGATCTCTACATAGCTGTGTGTTGGCTTTATTTCTCTGAGGAATGCTGACTAATATACCAGCCAAAAGAAGTGACGGCTAGTTCTTTAGTGCTTGCGTGGGAGTCAGCCTACATCCCTTGCATTTGGCAGGAACTCAGAGGCAGGCCGAGGAGTTAGACATCTTTAAAGCACAAAAGGAGGAAGGATTCAGTGATGCCCTGGTTGGAGACCTTCCACATGGGAAACAGCAAGCAGATTGACAAAGGAAAGACATCCCTGTCACCGGATTTGTCTGGTTGATCCAAAGTTAGAAGGAGAGGCAAAATTAGGGAAGATAGTGGTTACTAATCGTGTCCTGAGCATTTTGTGTCAACTGTTACAGAAGTGATTGTTCGGGGTTCTGGAACGGCACTAGAGACAGGCATCTGGTCTGGTGTCCCACAAGTCTGACACACAGCAGGCTGGCTTCCTGTGCTGTGCCTTGTACATAAGGGGATGGTTTCCTGCACTGAAGACTGCAGGTCATGGCTGAGAGCTCTGTTGTCTGTGTGCACAGTTTATCTCCCATCTTTCAGACAGGCTGCTGTCTCCTGGCAGCTAACCCCTAGCCAGCAAGGAAATTTCCAGCATATCTAGAGAGCCATTTTGGGAGATCGTTAATTCGCATAGGCCACCTTGTCCAGAGTGCCTGAGGATGTACCTGCTTAAACCAGGACACTCTCCTAGCTCTGCACCATGACAGCAAGGAGAGGCAGGAAGCAATGGTTATAGCAGCGGAGAGCTCTAAGAGAAAAAGAAGATGGTACTGTGGTTCTCAGCCAAGGCTTAAAGCCTTGTGGACAGCTCTGAGCACGTACTAATCCTGCAGCGCCTCCCACCCATCCCCCATCCCACCCCCTTGTCTTAAAGATTCTGCTGTAACAAAGCAAGGCTGAGCACTGGGGATTTTCCCCCAAAACTTCCCTTGTGATTTTAAGATGCAGCTCGCATTGGCAGCTCATGACCCACATGAATAATGACCTTTGAGAGACACCACGGAAAGCATTGAGCAATTAGTGACAATGGAAGAATCGGGGCAGGTAGCCAGGAAGCCTTGATCTTTCAGTCCTGCAATGTTGAGCTTTAGAAATATAAAATGAGTGGGAAGCAAAGCCAGAATAGCAAATAGGTAGAGGACACAGTGTATGAGAGACTCAGGATGCAACATGAGAAAGTTGCAGCATCGAGTGTGCTTAACACACGTTCAAGCCAGATGGGTCCCAGCACTGAGGGGTGTAGTCTCCGGTTCTCAGCTCTACAGGAGGAGAAGCTGTTTACAACTGGCACCTGCTGGCAGAGGGAAAGCCAGTTGTCTCTGTTGGAGTATCCCGGGGCTCATCACCCACACTCTGAGGAAGGCCTTGTGCCCAGGAGTAGTTGGACAACACAAAACGAACCCCCGGGGTTTCGTTTGGACATTTTGTTTTGGTCTGTTTTGTTGTAGTGTTTTTTTTTTTTTGGGGGGGGGGGTCTGGTTGGTTTTTTAAGGGTTTTTGTTTGTTTTATTTTTCATTGTTGAGTTTTTATGAGTTTATTTTATTATTATTTTTGGGGGGGGAGACAGAGAGAACAAAGTTGTGTGGGCAGGGAAATAAGGGGGACCTTGGGGTAGTTGGGGGAGGTGAAAAACATAATCAAATATATTATATGGAAAATATTTTAATGGCCCTGTGACAAGACATCACCTGTGCTGAGCTGCAGCCTTTGTTTTTATTTTTAACCATTAAAAATGTTACCTTTTCATGTTAAAATGCCCATTTATCATATAGTTTCCATGTGGTGCATATGTTTTTTGATGTAAGCACTTGCATCCCTTGCCTACTTTAAATCGAATTCAGAATAATTGAATTTTGGCAATAGAAACTAAAGTATACACACACACACACACACACACACACACACACACACACACATCCCTCTCATATGCCACACACTTAGTCATCTACTTTTTATTTCCTGTCATTTCTAAATTTCCCTGGCTGGTTTATTTGAGTTTGATACAACATCACCCCCTGGTGGAAATTACTAGAAATGAACCTGCTTGATGTAAGACTCTTAGCTCATCAAAACACTCTTGCCTCTGAAGCCTCAGCATAGCTCTTTCTTCAAACAAAACCACACGCAAAACCTCAACAGAAAAGTGAAAATGAGCTATACTGGGGATTTTCTCTTCTCTGCATTTTAAAATAACTTTTAAAGATTTATTTAATGTATATGTATGTATGTGTATGTATGTGAGATGGAATAGCAATGGCCCCCATAGGCTCATATATTTGAATGCTTGTTCATCAGGGAGTGGCACTACCTGGGAGGGGCTGGGGGTGTGGCCTTGTTGGAGTAGGTGTGGCCTTCCTGGAGTAGGTGTGGCTTTGTTGGAGGAAGTGTGGGGTGGACTTGGAGGTTTCAAGGGCCCAAGCCAGGCCCAGTGGCTCTCTGTCTTCCTGATGTCTATGGATCCAGATGTAGAACTCTCAGGTCCTTCTCCAGCATCGTGTCTGCCTGCATGCAACCATGCTTCCGTCCTTGATGATAATGGACTAAACCTTTGAAACTGGAAGCCACCCCCAATGAAATGTTTTCCTGTCTGAGAGTTGCCATTGTCATGGTGTCTCTTCACACAAACAGAACACTGACTAAGACGTCTGAGTGTGCCCATGAAGGCCAGAAGAGGGTGTTGGACCCCTGAGGCTGTAGTTACAGGAGGTTGTGAGCAATCTTAACTGCTGAGCCATCTCTCAGCCTTGTTGCTGTATTTATGACCAATCTCACCCCCCCCACACACACACACACAAATACCCTCAAGATAGACTTTATTATTCAGAAAAAGGTAACTTCCTCCAGAATTAAATGGCATCCCTGCCCCCAAGATTGCTTATCTCAGTGATTGGATACATCTTTGTAGCTAGAGTTTTCCTGCCTTGCCCACAGTTAAGACAAATCTTTGTCACCCACCAGTCCCACAGCTGCTCAGACCCAACCAAGTAAACACAGAGACTTATATTGCTTACAAACTGTATGGCCGTGGCAGGCTTCTTGCTAACTGTTCTTATATCTTAAGTTAATCCATTTCTATAAATCTATACCTTGCCACGTGGCTCGTGGCTTACCGGCATCTTCACGTGCTGCTTGTCATGGCGGCGGATGGCAGTGACTCCTTCCGCCTTCCTGTTCTTTCTTTTCTCTTCTCTGTTAGTCCCGCCTATACTTCCTGCCTAGCCACTGGCCAATCAGTGTTTTATTTATTGACCAATCAGAGTAATTTGACATACAGACCATCCCACAGCACATCTTCTCCCAAGCCAAGAGCACTCCCAAGGGTCCTCAATGCACAGGGACAAACTAAAGGCTCCAGATAGACCTAAGTTAGGGAATCACACTAATTTACTCAGCTCAGCAATTCTCAAACTTATTTTATCAGAAGACACATTCCTTTCCTCCCCAATAACATGAAGAATACTTTAACATGAAGAATACTTTGTATTGTATGTCATTTAAAATGACTGTTCCGTCTCCATTAGCAAATTAGCTTTTTGGTTGCATAGACTACTCAATCTTCAACAATGCTCATTCACTATGCAGTCAGCCAGCTCTCGATCATTTGTGGTAATGAAATATGCAGCCGAGGTGACTGTCAGGGTAAATTCCTATTGTCAGCATGACAAGATGGGAGACTGCTTAGGCGAGTACTAAAGCACCCCTTTGGGTGGGGCTGAGGGTAGATACAGATGACCTAATCAATGACTTAATCCATTGATGAATTCAAGAATGAACTATTGGGAGAAGGGAGAAGTTTAGGAAGTGGGGGCTGGTTGGAGGGGGTAGATACCTGGTGTGGGGGGAGAGGCTGTATCTGGCCCCGATCCTTCCTGCTGCCTCTCCACTCTGCTTTCTTGCATTCTTGCTTTCAGGCGTGAGTGGAACAGCTTGTCCTGAAGGGCCCTCCCTGTCGTGATGGACCAAAACAATGAGCAAAGTATTTCTTTAGGTTGTTTCCGCTAAGCGCTTGGTCCCAAAAACAATGAAACACACGCAGTGACAGACACGCAGCTGCTCCTTAACTGGTGCCACTTTCATGGGCCCCTCCACCTCCATCTTCTGCTATCATTACCTGCGGAGGGGAGGGAGCGGCTGCCGCCAGGGCTGCCATAACCATGCTTGGCCTTCAGCTACACACAGGAGGCCCGGACTGTGTGCTCTTATCTACAGGGTTGACAATACTTACTTGGTTGGCTCTATGACCTAAGAGGATCGTGCACAGCTCTACAGCTGACGGGGATACAAGTGTTTCCCACACCTTGTCTCCTCTTACGGGTTTATGAGCTAAAGATACAAAAATCCCTATCATTTACATCATTCATACAAATTGGCATTAGATCCTTCCCAAACATTACCCTATATAACAAGTATTTTTTTAATAACACATATTTTGACAAAAACAGAGCTTTGTGCCCTGCATTGTTAGTGACAAGCTTTCTGAGACTACTGCTATGTGTTGCATGATTTTTAATTTTGAAAACAAAGAAGGTCAAATTCAACTTTCAAGCAGTGGAGACGTTATGAGGACCGTTACGGACCTTACGCGGTGCGTTGGCCGATATCGCCTGGGGTTATTTGCTGTCGTTTGGTGTTAGCTACAGTTTTGACATAGTAGCTGGGGTCCTGAGAGTATGGATCCACTCCATTACCAGCCTGGTGGCTTCCAGAGCAGAGCCCCAGTGCACTGAGACGCCCCCACTCCCATGGCCGTAGTTGTGGACCACAGGCAGCCTCTGTCCCCCTCGGACTAGCAAATCCTTCTGCAGACGCACCCCTGGCCGGCTGGGCCTCAGACCCACTTTCTCCTTTATGTTAGAGGCTCTGCGGAGGGAGGGCTCGAGAGCGCAGCATCGAGAGAAAATCTCTCTGCTAAGTTCCGCATCTGGGGATAGATTCCAGTCTCCTTTGTGTCTGGTGCCTCCCAGGGTGACGTAGGATGTACCAGGATAAACGTACGTCAGACCGCTCCCATCTCGGATGAAATGCTTCACCCAGGGGGCCTGTGCCTGCAGCACTTGGCCCCTTACAGGGGAAATCATGGAGTCTCCTACCAGCTGTCGGCTTCCCAGGCCTGAGCAATTGACCACAATGTCAAAGGATGGCTGCAGCTCCCACAGGTCTTCTATTCTCCTGGTGAGTAGCAGACCTCCACGTTCCTTTAGCCTGGGAAAGGAAGACAGGGGTGAGCTACAGCCACCTCTCACCCACTTCCCAAAAATGAAGGTCAGGACCACAAAAAACAGCAAAGCTCTCGGGAGCTCCAGGGCTCACAGCATCACAGTCTAGCTCCATCCTGGGCCAATGGAGACTCCTATGGTTAATCCTAAATGAAAACCTACCTTGGAAATCCAAAACAAAGAAAATCATATGTCTTTCTCTTAAAACATTTTGCAGAGTTCCTACAGCTAGATGCGAAATAAATACCAAATTGACCTGTATTTTAAACACCCAAGCACTTCCTGTTCAGACACTACTGCCTCCACATCGCCTCACACCTTGTTAATTTTTGCATTCGCTTTTGTATAAGTCAGCTCGCTCTGGTAGACAGTTGCTGTCTCTGTCTCTGTCTGTCTGTCTGTCTCTGTCTCTCTCTCACACACACACACATACACCCCGGAGTGGCGGGGGGAGAGGGAGGGAGAGTTTTCACAAAAGGATAAAAACATACAGCTGATGGATTAAAATGACAGCTTGGGGGGGGGGGCGCAAATACTTCAATAATGAGAAGGAATGGCTTATCAAGCTTTGTAATCATTGTTGAATTGTAGAATGATATATACAGCCTAAAACCTCACCACTTGGGCCACTTTGAAGTATACAGCTCAGTAGCATGTTGTAAGTGGCAGTAGGTAAGCTCACACTGTCGCACAACCACTCATCCCAGCAACTCTCTTTATCTTGAATGTGGCAATTCTGCAGCCATTAAAAAAAAATAAATAACCCTGGTAATCTTGTCATCTTAATCCTATAATCTTGTAATCCTATCATCGCGTTCCTAGGTTCCTTACAGGATACAGGGGATTTAACATAAGAGACTCCTGGCAGCTCTGTCCAACAGACGCAGGTTGGTCATCTAGAGGCAGAACATTGCTAAGAGGGGCGAAAATATTGTAAGACACGGTGCCCTTCCTCAAGGGCCAGAAAAAGAGCTGGAGACAGTGTAGATGGCTGGCAGAGTGAAGCTTTAACACACAGATACAGATATGTGCACACGCGCACTCGTGTGTGTACACATGCACTGGCACCATCTCGGGGGAACTTTGACAAATAGAGTGACACCCCAGAGGTGTCTGTCTCCTTGTCTACTGTCACCCAAGCACATCCCAGACAGACTATGGGGAGACGAGACCGACAGCAGAGACAGAGGTTTGGGGGCCTGTGCCTCCATCCCCCTGCCTCAGACATCGGAAGTGCCCACGCTACTTCTCAGCACACCTCCCTTCCATGCCAGATGAACAAAGATTTCATGAGAAGGAGAACAGAAGAAAAGTCAGAAACTTCTGGACGTAGCCCAAAGACGTGGCCGGAAGGTGTACCGACTTCTGGACATAGCACAAAGACGTGGCCGGAAGGTGTACCGACGGCAGAGTGCCACCACTGATTTTAACTCCACAGGAAAACACTCCAACGTTCTACCCCACTTCCTAGCGGGGAAGTTCAGCTGAAACTTATATTGAGATCGGGGAGGAACTGGCCTTTGGACACTGGTCCCCTGTTCTAGAAAACGCCACAAGTGGAGGACAGCATCAGTGCTGGCTTCATCACAGGCCCGAGAGCAGCTCGGCTTTTGTGAGTGGGGTTCTGTCTTCACAGCTCAGCAGATGGGGACTGCTGTCCAAGCCCCAGCCCCTTGCTCGCCCACCCCCCCCACCCCCCACTGGAGGGACGGCTCCCATAGTACCACGGAGCAATGTGAAGGACAGCCAGAAACCTCTGGCTTGGATTCATGTATTATATATTAAATATTTACAGAAGGCCCAGCTGTGCTAAGCCCTCATAATTTGAACCTGGAGTGTACTTTCCATTCAGTCCAAGAGGTTGTTTCAAGCTCTAATTTTCACTCTATGTATCCTTGCTTGTTATTCAGAAAACCAGTGGAAGGCTGTGGCATTTACCCGTGGAAAGAAAACCAAAGACATCTATCTACAGAGGGCCACAAATAACCAATGAAGACCTCTAGTGTGACAGAGAGACTAAAAGGAGTGAGAACGTAAGTTTCCACTCTCTCCATGGAACAATTGGGTTGGATGTACACTAACAATCACTGGATGTACATAACAATCACTGGATATACACTAACAATCATTGGTGTACACTAACAATCACTGGATGTACATAACAATCACTGGATGTACATAACAATCACTGGATGTATACTAACAACCACTGGATGTACACTAACAATCACTGGATGTACACTAACAATCATTGGATGTACACTAACAATCACTGGATGTACACTAACAATCACTGGATGTACATAACAATCACTGGATGTACACTAACGATCACTGGATGTACACTAACAATCACTGGATGTACACTAACAATCACTGGATGTACACTAACGATCACTGGATGTATACTAACAATCATTGGATGTACATAACAATCACTGGATGTACACTAACGATCACTGGATGTACACTAACGATCACTGGATGTATACTAACAATCATTGGATGTGCATAACAATCACTGGATGTACACTAACAATCACTGGATGTACACTAACGATCACTGGATGTACACTAACGATCACTGGATGTACACTAACAATCACTGGATGTACACTAACGATCACTGGATGTACACTAACGATCACTGGATGTATACTAACAATCATTGGATGTGCATAACAATCACTGGATGTACACTAACGATCACTGGATGTATACTAACAATCATTGGATGTACACTAACGATCACTGGATGTACACTAACGATCACTGGATGTACACTAACGATCACTGGATGTACACTAACGATCACTGGATGTACACTAACGATCACTGGATGTACATAACAATCACTGGATGTACACTAACATGTAGTGGTAATATCTCTGCCCATGACCTTGGGCTATACGGCCCAAAGGAGGCCAGCAGTGCTTCCTGCCATTGTACATGACCTCTTACAAGGGAAGGGAGAAAGGTCACATGCCCCTTCTCCCTGCTCCTGGCTGAGAAGTGGATTTGTTCCCAGTCAGATCAGAGGATGACTTCAGCTGTCTACTCTGTTCTGTATTCGTGAGTGTATTTCTCAATTTATATCTTAATAAATTCTGCTGCCCATTTAATAGACTCACGTGGATTAATCATAATACTAACGGACCATGTTTTTAAAGGTGAAATAATTCTCCAGGCTGAACACTGCCAAAAGAAGAGGAAATTGGTGTTTTGTGGCAGCACTAACCAGCACTCTGTTCTGTGTCTGTGATGTTTGGAAAGTAAACACCACCACAGAAAGACGGAGTGAAAAGAATCTAGGAGTCAGGAGGTGGGGAGGAGTACTGGGGGGAAGTGTCTACTGGACATTATACAGCTGTTGTGAACTGCACAAGCCTGGGCCCACCAACACTTCACCATGGCTGAGGAGGGCTCAGGAGACTCCACCCTTCCCTCTGCAGCTGCTGGAGGAGAAGGTACTGTTTATCCCAGTGGTGTAGCCACTGATAATTTTCCCGTTTTCTAGAAAGTAAATAACCCCCAACCCAGGTTCCGCAAGTAACCCTAATTAAACTCAATGGGTCACAGAAAAGAAAAAGGAAAAATACACAGAAGTAGGACAGGAACAAGGGAATCCGCGGCTGATATGTAAAATTAAATTAAATTATATTTAAAAAAAAAAGTAGGACAGGAGCTGTCTGGAAAGAAGGATGTTTAGGTTTTGTTTGCTTGTTTTAGCTTTTGTTGCCTGGACACAAGCTGGAATTACCTGAAAAGAGCAAACCTCAATAGAGAAAACGCCCCCATTAGATTGGCCAGTTGGCAAGCCTGTGGGCACTTTCTTGAGTGATAATTGATGTGGGAGGGCCCGGCCCACTGTGGTTGGGCCCCCCCCCCCCCCCCCCCCCCGCGCAGGGTCCTGGGTTCTATAAGAAAGCAGGCTGAGTAAGCCATGGGGAGCAAGCCAGTAAGCAGCATTCCTCCACAGCCTCTGTGTCAGCTCTGGCCTCCAGGATCCTGCCTCCAGGTTCCTGCCCTACTTGAGTTCCTGTCTTGACTTTCCTCCATGACAGACTGTAGTTGGAACACGTAAGCCTAAAAACCCCCTTTCCGGCCCAAGTCGCTTTGGTCTTGGTCATGTGGTTTTACCAGAGCGGTAGAAGGCGAATGGGAGAAAAGGTTTTCAACAGAGGAGGGAGGGAGATGAGAGGGAGTAATGAGGGCTGAAAACAGCTAAAATTCATTTCATACACACACGAAGCTGTCAAAGAAAAGAAAGCAAGCGCCGAGGAGAGACCTTCGGGAAGTGGGGCCGTCTTCCCCTCACTTTCCCCATAACTTCGTTAAGCTAGTCAACTTCTCCAAGTGTTTACCCTTCCCTTCCTCCATATTGCCGCCCTCGTCAGCTCATTGTGGAAAGGAAAGGAAACAACATCTGGACCAGGGCCGACAAGCGCATGCCGCACCACAACATCTGGACCAGGGCCGACAAATGCGTGACACACCAAAGCTGCAGTTGCTCATTTTCCTAGAAAATTAAGAAGGATCAAGAGTTTGTCACACGTCTATAGAATACAAGCCCTGCTCTGTGACCTGTGGGTAAGTGTGTGCCACGTCTACATGTCAAGTATTTTTAACTATGACCACTTAGACTCTTTAGAGGTTTTAACTGGCTCTCCTCTTGAACATTGTCTTGGTTTTGTTTTTATTTTAATGGACTATAGGTTCCACATGCTGGTCTTTGAACACTATGTCCTGTGCTCAGCCATTCTAATCGGAACTCGGGGTTATTCTTTCTAATTCTGGGAAATAAGTGAACTTACCAGCCTTAAGATTCATGCAAATTTCTTAAATTCACTGAACTTATTTCCTTAACTATAGCCTGGGGATAAGAGCGTGCCCGGCTCAAAGGGGAGTTAGGTCTGTGTGAGAATTCAATAAACGCAAATGTTCTTTTCTATTTCAACAGCCCTCACTAGGAGCTGTGATAAACGCCCAACATGTCACTGGACATGAGGTGGGTGATGTATGGCTGGGCTTTTGGAAGGCCCAGCCAGGCTTGCTGTGCTGGGTGCCTCTTGGACCTCTTTCCCAGGAAGAAACCTGCTGCGCATGCCCAGAGACAGGTCACCCAGTGCTGTTTCAGCATGAGTGTCTGGTGCTGCTCACCCATCACTTTATATCTCAGGCAGTACATCAAGCCTGACCCCTGTGTAGAGGAGGAAACAGCATCCAGACATTAACTCAGATGACCGGGCGCCTAGAACTTTGCTTTCACAACCATATGAAGCTGCTATTGCAGCAGCTGGGGACAGAAAATGCTCAGTCACTTTCCTCTGAAGATTCTGGCAGAGAGCGAGACCCCATTTTGCAAGGAGAGCGCACCACAGCCCCATAATCCACGAGGAGTAGGGAGCTCCGTTAACTAAAGAGCGGGAAGAAGAGGCTCCGCTGGAGAAATACTGCTGGGGGGAACGGGGACCTTTGGGTGGGGGAACAGGGCAGGAGGGAGGGCACAGACCAGGGAAGAGGCAAGCTAACCCCACAGAGCTACCAACTGTGCCCTGGGACCCCCTCACCTGGAATCAGGTCACTGAAACGCATTCTAATGGTTTGAGAGGAACTTAATGAATAGAAAATGAGCAACAATAGAATTTTTTATTTTTTACATTTTTGTTTGTTTGTTTGTTTTTGAGACAGGGTTTCTATGTGTAGTTTGGGTGCCTGTCCTGGATCTCGCTCTGTAGACCAGGTCGGCCTCAAACTCACAGAGATCCGCCTGGCTCTGCCTCCTGAGTGCTGGGATTAAAGGCGTGCACCACCACCGCCCGGCGACAATAGACATATTTAATCACTTAAAATTCAGATGGTTTCTAAGCTGCCAATCACGCCTTTGAGACACACGATACATTATTTTGAGAATGTTATCCAAATGTTAGCCTCTGCACTGCAGAGCTACGAAGTGAAAACTCCTATTGCAGATGTACGTCTACTCTGAAAAGGAGGTGGAAGACTCGGGGTTACACCTCTGCAGACTATATGCCCGGGAAACTCCTGTGCCTTGGCCAAGAGGAAGGAGGCTAGGACTGTGCCCATGCCCAGCTGGCATCTCAGGCATCTGAGCATCTTCCCCCAGGGTGCGGGCACCAACTCCAAAAGCACGGAGGAGGCTGAAGGCAGAGCAGGGCTGCCTAGAGTTGGGGTTCAGAACTGAACGTGCCCACCCTTACAGGAGTGAAGATACTAGAGAGAGACATTTGTGCCTCTCATTTTAGCTATCCGACTAATGAAAAATGGATCCCAAGAAATTGAGATTTCCCCAGGAATCCCATGCTGGGAGAAGGCTGAGGCCCTGGTGTCAGGCATGGGGTGCTGGGTGTCTCCTGGAAAGAGGTTCTATGCAGCTCTGACTGGTTAGCCCACCTTGCCATGAAGACCAGAGGTGGACACAGTGGAGGGAGACAGACCACACCCTGACCAGAGCTGTTCGCCTATACGTACCTCTGGCCTTCGATTTAAACCCAACCCTAATTTCAGCACCCTGGAGGTGGATCTGGTCCTGGGGGATGGACTAGACTTCTTTGATTTTTCTCACAATGTGGCTAGACTGAATAACGCTCCTTTTCCTACTTCTCACTGTCACTTGTGTGTGTGATTGGCTTATGGAGGACAGGGCCAAACCTGGTTTACTAGGGCCTTCCAGGAGCTCTGATCCCAACAGCTCTGGTATCTGAAGGAGGACATCTCTCTTGGTATGGAGTCAGCTCTCCTCTTACCCTAGAATGCATAGAGGTGACTCTGGTGGGAGGTCTCCAAAATCAATCCAAATGACTTTTTAGTCACCATGTGAAAACAGATTGGAGTAGAGAGGTGAGACCCAGCAAGGAGCTTGGAAGCCACGTTGAAGATGAAGAGCATCTGAAATGAAGAGAGGTAGGAATGGCCAGGACTGGGATCAAGGACAGGAATTTCACTGGAGAGTTATATTGGAATTATTATATATGCATTGCTAGCCGGCCTTCCAATGGAATCCCTGCTCTCAACCCAAAGAATGACACCTTACCATCCGAGATCAAAAAAACCAACTGTGTTCAGTCAGTTTGCTCAAAAACAACAAGAAGAAAAAGAAGACTAGTTTAAATTTCACTTGGCAAGTCAGATGCATACGGATTTACAGGGGAAACCTAGTTTCTTCATAGCAACGCTTCCTGTCGCTATGCCCAACATAAGTTCCCATAGTTAGAGCTCTAAAACGGATTTTAGGTTTACAAAGCCACCAAATGCGTATGGTCTAATTCTGCCCTGACCACATCTCTCGTCTGCTGACTGTTGCCCTCACGAACAGCCTCACAATGAACTGCATGCTTCTGCACACTTCTCTGCGTGTCCACCCCAGGCTCGTCCTACTCCGTGAATACATAAGATCACTCGAGGACACGCCGGGCATCATGTGTAAGACAGCCTCTGGTCCCTTGGAGGAGCGTATACGGATGTGGTCCAGGGCGTTTATAGGCAGACGGTCCTGAAGGGGAGCGGCCATGCTCCCTTAGTCCATAGAGGAGGTGTTGAGGAAGAAAATGCAGCCAGGAAGATGCCTTAGAGCATCTTAATAAAAAGCCACCATGGCCATTGCACCCCACACAGCCTTCTTCATCTGTCCCATACAAGCCTTAGCACCACCATCAGGAAACGCAAGCAGCACCTTCTAAACCTCTGACAGTGTCCTCTCCCTTTGTCCTTGCCCACCATGAAGAAACCAACAGTGAGCACACTCAACTCGGCCCTGGAACCTACCATCTCACACTCCTCTGACCAGGCACTGGAGAACAGATGTAGGACAGGGAAGCAACCCCTAACACGGTCGTTCTCAACCTTCCTAATACCGTGACCCTTTCATACAGTTCCTCATGGTGTGGTGACCCCCAACCATAACATTAGTCATTGCTACTTCATAACTGTCATTTTGCTCCTGTTACAGATCATAATGTAAATATCTGATGTGCAGGATATCTGATACAGGACCCCCCAGGGTTGAGAACCACTGCCCTAAGGGATACGTCAGAGGGGAGGCGATGTTCCAATAGGCCCACTGTGTGCTGGATGGGAGGAGCAAGATTCTGTTCCACACAAGAAGAGGCTCTTGAAAGTTGGACAGGCATAAAACTGGGAGAGTCTGTCCCCTGGGTGCTGTGCCATGCAGGAGGGCCTGTCCCCTGGGTGATGTGCCATTCAGGAAAGCCTGTCCCCTGGGTGATGTGCCATGCAGGAAAGCCTGTCCCCTGGGTGCTGTGCCATGCAGGAGAGCCTGTCCCCTGGGTGCTGTGCCATGCAGGAGAGCCTGTCCCCTGGGTAATATGCCATGTAGGAGGACCTGTCCCCTGGGTGCTGTGCCATGCAGGAGAGCATTTCTATCTAACTTCCTAGGAAATCACAAGAGTCAGGCAGAGGGAGAACACAAAGAACATGAGCAAAACTAGGGGATGCAAGGCCTGCCCAGAAAAAGCAACAGAGTGGGCAGGGAGGTCCATGCTGTGTTCTGTGTGGGCCTCCTCAGGGCCAAGGGATAAGGAAGGCCTGGCATCCTGGAAAGAAATCAGCCCATCTAAGTTATAGGCCTCTAGCTTTGAAAGGCACCACCAGGCTTTCTAGACGTCATCAAATGCAGGGTGGCTCTGGCCCCTTCAGGATAATTTATTTAGGTAGACTGCTTGGCAGGAGACCTATTGCCTCTATGATTCACTTCCTGGGATGGCAAGCCAAAAAGCAGCCAAGTGTGTGGCTTTACTGTCTGACAATATAAAATATTACCTGCACGGGTGATTAAGCCTCTCAGGGCTTTTTGTGTGCTGGGTCATTTTAGACATTATGGGCCATGTTTGAGAAGGAGATGATCTTTTCTGTTCTTGGAAAAAAAATTAACGGTCTAAGTTGTAATAAAATGATCTATGTTTCCTGGGTTGATGTAACATCCTTGCAGGCGCTGAGGCTGAGGCCATTGCTACATGGCCTGCTGGGAAGAATGTTCCCTTCCGAATGAGGACACAGAAGGCTGAGCTCTCACACTGTGGGGAAGAGGCGTAGGAGGAAACAGAACAGGCCCGAGTGGAAGGAACAGCAGGGATTGTGTAGCTGCCCATCTGGGTCTGCCCAGCCCACAGAGTGAGCCCCAGATGTCCTATTCCCTCACGTGACACCGTCCCGCCTCTCACCAGCCTGAAGGGCTCCTCTTGGGCTGCAACAAGGCCTTGCCCAAGCCTTTCATGGAAGAAAACGGGGTAGGTAGCCTTCGTCATCCATCATATTGGCCATCTGGCCAGATGCCAGACTCATTAAGTAGATTTAAAAAAACAAAACAAAAAGAAAACTGAATTTCAAAATATCTCTGGTCCCAAACATTTCAGATAAAGGTTACTAACCCTGTACCCAGAGATTTGGGTATGGACAGGGCTTGTATTCCACAAGCCCTCAACCTCATGCAATGGATGAGCGAATCAGCAAGAGACGTATTGATATGTCTCAAGCTAAGATACTCTTGCTGTGTATCTTAACAGGCTGGGAACAGGAAGTTCTGAAAACCAAGCCAAAACGAAAGGTCAAGGACTGTATTTTAAGGAAGCAATTACATACTTTAGATAAGCCCTCAATTTTAATGTTCTTATTCCTAACCAAATTAATAATAATCATAGTAATAATAATAACAAGATAATAATAATAAGCTGTTCTCACTGAAAATAAGAAAAAAATGAAAAATAATTTATGATAAATGTAAGATTTTTCTCTTCCAAAGAACTAAAGCTGTAAATGCATTATCTCAATGCCTCCATTTTCCAAATGAGGAAACTAAGATTTCAGTAACTGGCTTCCCTTGGAGGGAATGGGGACAAATGAGACACCTAGTTACCGTGAGTGTGGTGCGGACTTGGTCCTTGACACACACACTCTCCAGAGGCTTCCACAGAGCCCTGGCCATTCGTTTGTGAGCAGCAAGACAATGCAAGAGAGCCCTGAGGAGCCCCCGAGAGCCCCAGAGTGTTTTATGAACAGCTGGGCAATAACTTATCACCATGTCAAACGGGAAGACAGGGACATTTCAACCGACCTTTTCTCCAGCCATGGGAGGTAGGCAGAAGTCTCGCACTTCAGAGTTGTAAAAGCCTGACCAAACACGTGCTGAGGGAATCGCTTCAGCTCAGCTTCTGACATCCTTCGAAATCCCAGAACGACATCAGCCCAGAAAGGCGCCTCTTCGGTGGGGACATTCCGAAACACCTGCCAACTGAGGCACGGGAAGCAGAAGATGCTCCTTAAGTGTTGGGAAATCTTGTATTTTTCATAAAGTCCATATAAAATTCCCTAAAGCATTTTAAAACTTCACTTCCTATAAACACAGAAGAGAAGATCGATTCTTCCACTCTCTTGGGTTCAGATAACCTGAGTAGCCAGAGTTCAGATGTTTACGGCTGACGGAGTCAGACATGTAAAGCATTCCCAGGGTTGGGAGTTTACTCAGTGGCAGAGCTCCCAGCTGGCACGCACCACGTCAGATTTTCAATCCATAGCATGACAAAAGACAAATAGTGTGTCTTTTTAAATCTTCAATTTAATTTAACTTTATCTGAAATGTTTTTGCCATGATTTCCTTTTTACATGTTGACTATGAATTTTACCTAAAAAGATTTAATTGACTTTTCTGAAATGTTTTTACCATGATTTCCTATTTTCACGTGACTACATATTTTCAAGGAAAGTTTTTAATGTTTTACACAATACTTCATATAAAGAAAAAAAAGGAAGAATATAAGAAATTCAAAGGTTAGCCTTGATTTGGAACATGATATCTTAATTGGTAGGATTTTGCTTGCTTGCTTGCTTTTGAGAAAGTCCCTTGGCTGTCCTGGAACTCACTATATAACCCAGGCTTCAACTCACAGTGATCCTCCTGCCTCAGCCTCTTGAGTGCTGGGATTAAAAGTGTGTGCCACCATACCTAGATAATTGGAAGGAAGAAGATGTGTGACTTTTAAGTCAAGTTCTAGGCTATTAAGTAAGAAATCACCAGAGGAACCTGTTGGGGGCCACAGCACAGTGGGGGTGATGAGTCTGCAGTGGTATTGGTGGTCAATGAGAAGCCTATCATGCTGGATGAATCTTATCAAAGTACATTGCATGAAAAGAATTGATAAAATAATTTTAAAAAAACTTTAGGTATATAAAAAAGAGAAGAAGAAGCCCTGTAACAGACTGCCAATAGCCGCTACACATTTGGACTTTTTAGGTACTGGGCCGCTTCCATGAGCAATTGGCAATCATCCTTACTCTAACACTTCAAGACAGAAATCTGCATGCTGAAGATGTGGTTGCTAACATACCAGAGTTTGTGTCTCTAAGTAGAACAATTCACCCAAAGCAGACCCTGCGAAGGTAGAAATGTTGTTTAAGCATGGCAAGTCTTCCTCCTCATCATTATGCATACCCTGCCTGGGCTATGTGGCCCTCCTCCACAACTTTGCCCCCTCCCCTCCCCCTCCAGCAGTACCCAACTCTAAAATGTTAACTAAGAAGCCTCCTTGATCCCTACTTCCCCAGACCAGGAACTTTTTTTTTTTCCATTTTTTGAGATGGGGTCTCTCTATGTAGCCCTGGCTGTCCTGGAACTCACTATGTAGACCAGGCTGGCACAGAACTCTCTGAGATCCACCTGCCTCTGCATCCCAAGTGCTGGGATCAAGGGTGTGCACCACCACCACCCCTAGTTTAACTATTAAACCCCATCAAATCTCCTTTTAACCATTTCTCAAATCCATCTACTCTACCTCCACACTACCCACATATGCACTCTCATCCCTTTCCGCCAGTTTAGTCTCTATATACAGATAAAAAGCCTTTGCAATGCAAATCTGAACAGTTACCTCACTGTGTCAAATACCCCAGTGGCTGCTCAATACTGTGGGTTTCAATACACCACAGTCACCTGAGACTGCTCCTCTCTAGCTGGGTTTGTCTCCTCTGGCCCACCCTCTCTCTGTCCCTTTACCTGTACTAACTTACACTCATCTTGAGGGCCTCAAAGAAATCACTTTTTGCTACATGGATTCTGATGAGTTTCTGGAGCAAGTTTCTTCTCCAGACATAGTCTCCACAGCTCTCTATACTCCAGCCTCTGGTAACAGATGTCCCCATTAGTAGCTTGTAAGATTTAGGACATTCCCAACAGGCCACAAACACTAGTCTTCTGTAAAATTAACTTAACACATGTTTATTAAGCATTTACTACATGTAAAAGTCTTCATTGTCATATCTCTAAGACCTAGAAGACCAGGTATAGAGAGTGCTACCAAAATTCATTTTGAAGGAATTAGTTGAAGATTAAAGTTATATCAAAGATACACAAGATACTTGTAAAGCCTTAATTTTGAAATGAAAGAATATTGGAATATGTTTGTTTCTAAAAATTACTTAGAGACAACACTGATGAATTCCTATTGGTTTTTGGAACAAGTTCAGCATGACCATAACATGAACACCATGCTTCAATATGGCTCAGAAGCTAACCTTGGAGAGAAAGACTACATCCTGCCATTAAAAAAAGAAGTCCATGGCTTGATGGTTAAGCAAAACCTGCTTCTTTGGGTAGGGACTTTGGAAAAGCAAGGATGTCACCATCCATCCTGGTGATTACATGGTGAGAGAAGGTGTCTTAGTCAGGATTTCTATTGCTGTGAAGAGACAAAATGATCACAGCAACTCTTATAAAGGAAAGCATTTCATTGGGGCTGGCTTACAGTTTCAGAGGTTTAGTCCATTAGCATCTTGGCAGGACATGGCAGCATGCAGGCAGACATGATGCTGGAGAAGGAGCTGAAAGTTCTACATCCAGTTCCTCAGGCAGCAGGAAGAGAGAGACACACTAGGCCTGGATAGAGCTTCTGAGACCTCAAAGCCCACCCCAGTGAGACACTTCCTACAACAAGACCACACCTATCCCAACAAGGCCACATCTCCTAATAGTGCTACTCCCTATGGGCCTCTGAGACCATTTTGATTCAGTCCACCCACAGAAGGCAAGAAGAGAAAGATCAGAAATCCTTCTGATATAAGTAAGCACTTAGAAGAAGTGTCCATGGAGCCTGGAGCATTTTTTTCTCCTGCTGCTTTTTGAAAAATGTTTGTTTACTTATTTATTATATGTATATTCATGTGTACCTGCATGCCTTTCTGTGTACTACATTCAGGCAAGAGCCCACAGAGGCCAGAGGGGACACCAGATCTCCTTGAACTAGAGTTACAGGTGGTTATGAGTCATCATGTGGGTTCTGGGAGCTGAACCCAGGTCCTCTGTGAGAACAGAAAATGTCCTTAACCACTGAGCCATCTCTCCAGTTCCAAGACTGGTATTTTTAAGATAGTCTCAATGGCACAAGGATGGAATAGCAGTTGGAAACATCATAAAAGGGAAGCACCACCTGCTCTTCAGAAGGCTAGCATAGATGACAAACATCTTTTGTCGTTTGGTGCCACAGAGACCCAAATTAAAGATGCTAAAACACTTAGTAATCTCTACTTAGGAGGATGTGGGATGAAATTATCATGTTTTAAGTGCTGTTTGTGTCAGAAATGTTAAATGGGGCTTGTTCTCAAATCTCACTTAAGTATATATTTTCTATATCAGATATTAACATACAGAAAGGTATTAAGCATTTCAGAAACACTATATTCCAAATGGCACTTCAAGAGATGACTTTAGGGCTGGAGACGTAGTTCAATCGTAGAGCACTTGCCTAGCATGCACAAGGCCCTGGGTTCAATTTCCAACACTACCCCTCCCCCCAAAAGCAACTTTAGGATGTACAAAACTTACTTTGGGGGGACATCTCATTTTCTAATATTCTTATTTACATAAGGCATCTCTCTGCCTAAGGTCTCTGTGTCCATTCCAGTGTGGCTACAACACCCTCCACACACCCAAATTCAGTGTTTATTCACAACTAAGGATCTTTGCTTGTTTTTCTTCATATTTTCAAACCACTTCACATTCCTTGAACTCAAAAAACTCAAAAAAAAAATATTTGTGATAAGAAATTGCAATGGTTATCTGTTTTATTTAAAAAAAAAAACTAATTCTGTTAAGTAGTGTTTCTCAAGTTCTCTGAAGCTGTTTCTGTGTCCTCCCTCTTACAACTACATTCTGCTGATCTCTGGGATCTGCCTGTGTTGTTCTAATTCTCCGACTTCGGATTCCTTTCTTACCCAGACACCAGGTGAACACCCGCATCTGCAGCTTCTGCGGACTCGGCGATTGCAGACAAGTGCCGGAAGGTCTCTGTAAACCACTGCTTCTGCGTGGGCACAGGCGTGTCTGTGTAGCCGTGGAGAGAAGCGAAGGGCACAGAGAGGAAACGATCATGACACAAACGTCGTCAGGGAGGAGCATTCAGACAGAACACACCGAGTTTTCAACGTCGATGTGTCTGTCTGACCCACTTTTTTTTTTTCATTTTTCTTTATTAAGAAATTTTCTACTCACTCTACATACCACCCACAGATCCCACCTCCTCCCCCCTCCTACTTCCTAGCCCTCCCTCCCAAGCCACCCCACATCCCCACATCCCCCAAATCAAGGTCTCCCATGGGGTGTCAGCAGAGCCCGGCACACTGAGCCTAGGCACTGACCCACTCTTGTAATGATTTACTGATGGAGAGGAAACAGGCTAGGCAGGGCAGCCTGACACAGGAGCCAGAAGCATACAAGGTATATGCCCAAGATGCCAGCCAGAGCAGGAACGAGTGTATGACTGGGAAATCCAGCCAGGCACATTGTTGGGACGACAGAAAGAACTGAGAGACTCCTTAATTGACCCTAGGTCAATAAAGATGTATTAGTAGCAAGACTTTTTAAATGAATCACTGGTTATAAAACCAATAAATATCCCTTTGACAGTGAATAAACATTGTCATCAATGAAAAGTGTACCTGTGTGAATGCAACACTCTTCCAAAATTGCAGACAGGCTGCTTGTTTAGAGACAAAGAAGAAATAAGAATTGCACTGCAGAATTATGTTAGACCTCAATGGACCTATGTCAGTGTGGAGAGATGATTTAATACACATCTCCACGTTCCTACCCCTGAACCCTAAACACAGAATAGTGGTTAAGGGCCACATGCTACAGAAATCATCCCCAAATACCAGACAACTCCAATTCAACTGCGGATTGAGCAAGCGTGGTGACCTAATTCATGTTCAAGTGCTGGGCAAACGAAACTATAGTAGCCAGGGTGGCAGGAATAATTGCAAATGCAGATGGATGGATGGCTCTGTGCGGGGCACTGTTTTGAGCTGTGTGAATATTAGCTCACTTAACCCTCACAAGAGCCTACTGGATAGGCATGGAGCATATTTATTACTAGTGTCGGTCTTAATCATTTCCAAGGCAGAAGTCTGGGGAACAGAGCAAAAACTTCCTCCAGCAACAGCAGAAAGATGGAGAAGCTGATCCAGGACACCAAGGCTCTCAGCCACAGAGAGCATGGAGGTCCCTGTGATTTGGATGCCCTCTCAGAAGAAGTGTCTCCTTTAAAGATGCCCAGGGACACCAGGCAGCCTTCAGGCTCCCTCACTCACGCCTGGTATAAGCAAGGGAACTCTGAGCAGTGGTCACAAGAAAGGCACCTCGTGTGAAATTAGCACTTGCAAATACACCCACCTCTCACCTGGATAAGTGTGAGGAATAAGCATCCCAGCTGCTACATTGCTGGTGGTATTGGGAGTGAACTGGTCTGAGATGACCGTCACAGAGCATCGGGGGACCAGCTGGGAAATGCACACAGCCGTTGACAGCCCTATCACGCCAGCTCCGACGACCGCAATGCGCACCGTGTCCATGGCCTGCGAGGGGGGAAATGCAAACTGGCTGCCACCTTGTTTAGGGAATCATCATTCTGCCCAGATGAATTCCGAGCCTACAATTCTTTCCTTGCGTCAGGCAGCCAGAGTTAAGACTTCCTTCTGAGGTTCCCGTGGGTGAAGCCCAGCAACTCTTTGAACTCATTCCATTAAATAACAGTGTGCACAATGAGGTCTCCATAAACATTAGCGACCAAAACAAAACCAGCCTAGCTTTGCCTGCCACGCTCACCACCAGTAATCACATGGCATTTGGGGGCAGATTTCTAGTCATTGTGCGCATGCCTGAACTTTTCCCCTATGGGGGCACATCCTAGTGAGTGCTGGTGAGGTAATCAAGGCCTGGAAAGCTGCTGAGCTGTGACCTCTGGTCCTAGGACCCGCTGGGGAGCAGACACAGAGGCACCAGCCCGCAGCATTTGTGCACATCTGTTTTGAATGATAGCATCGGGGAGAGCTTGAGTGACTGAAACCATAGCCTCTTTTCTGCTCCTCACGGTCTCTGGAAACCAGCGCCCCCTTCCCAGCTTCCTGACTCCCGTCACTCTCTCCTCCTACGCTCGTAACTCTGGTCCTGAACCACCCTACCTGGACAGCATATTTTCAAAATAAGGAAAGCCGGGCTCCTGGCTGGACTGCGCCATGGATGGTCCTGTAACATGAAGGAATGGCCACGGTCTTCGAGCCTCCATGCCCTCATCCGAAGACGAGACCAAATGAATTCCTATCCCCTTAAGTGGGAAATGAGAGGCCATGGAGGGTGTCTCCCAAACAGGCCTCTTGTGGGAGGGTATAGGGAAAACATAGGTGCCAGGTGCCTGTGTCAGGCACCCGAAGGCTGACATCTTGTGTGGGAGGTAAAGAGGGTGGCAAAGATTTCAGTACCCTCCCCTGGCAGCCTGTCTATCTGCCTTCACTTCTTTGTCTTGCTATATCTGCTCCCTGCCCAGCTCCCTCTGTCTGGCTCAATTCCAAACTAAGGAGAAATTAATATATATGTGCGTGTGTGTGTGTGTGTGTGTGTGTGTGTGTGTGTATACACATATAACAATCATTCTAGTTAGTCATTGCCACTTTGCGGGGCAAAGTTTTAACACCCAGCCAGCTGTCAGCATAAAAGCCTGTCTTTGGCACAATCCCATCTCACAAAGAGCAACAGCCGGGCGTAAGGTCGGGTAGAATCAACCATGACAGACGTCATGTGGTCTGGCTCTGGATGGTTCTCTGCCTCCTCCCTCACTCCGTATGACTCCGACTCTATGAGTCCCTGAAGCCTTTCAGGGAGTTTGAATGTGTGCTGTTTCTATTACTAAGCTGTGTGTGTGTGTGTGTGTGTGTGTGTGTGTATGTGTGTGTGTGTGTGTGTGTGTGTATGTGTGTGTGTGTGTGTGTGTGTGTATGTGTGTGTGTGTTTCTGAGCAGGCGAGCTAAGACGCCAGCCGGCCAGAGCTGAGGGAAAACAAGAAGCACAGGACAGTCCTGTGGGGAAGGCCGGAGGAGCGAGTCCTGGCCGTGTTCCCAGGGGGTGTCATAGCAGACAGCCCGCCATGCCCTCACCAGCCCGCTATTCCACGGCGGCTTTGCCTGCCCAGCAGCTTTCTCTGTAGCTCTAGTAAGTTAACACAAGGGTGAGAGCAACCTGTGGCTGGGAATAACCAGCTGCCCGGTGGGGGAAGGAGAGCCAGAAAGATAAGAATCGATCTCTAGCCCCAATCCCACCAAGACACACCCCCAAACTCCCAGAGTGTAGACAGAATGACCCCTGAGTCAAAAGTGGGGGTTCAGATACCTGTCTCTGAGAAGGCAGTCTTGTATCTCCCCGGCGGAGGCCCTGGCACCAAGACTTGTTTCCAGTGACCAGTTAGCCCGGTTTCCTATGAGACAGGGAAAACAAAACTCCTTCCCGTTGGGGAAATTAAGGAGGGCGTTCTCTCCGAGCTTACTCTCCATTGGCCCGTTCAACTGAGTCAGCCTCTGCCCCGGAGAGAAGATCAGGCAAGCTCTGTGGAGCCAGCCCCCGCTCTGCCAAGCCTGTAAGGGAAGGCTCGTCCTCCACGGCCTGTCTTTGTCTGGCTTCCAGGCACTTCAGCTTGCCACCAGCCTGGAGTTTCTCCAGCTGATCTGTTTGTGTGGTAAATAACGGTGGCGGTGGCCCGTCTGGCTTCCAAAAAGTTCCGGCAAGAACCAAACACCTGTTTTCCCATTGCGCCGTCCAGCGTCGTCTGCCATCGACCATTAGGTGCCTGGCTCTGGTGGGCAGCGGCAGAGGGTGGGATGCGCAGGGTGCAAGGCGGTGAAATGCTGTTGACAGTTGCGATGACAGCCTGGTGGCCGCTGGAAACATTCAGAAAATAAGTTGGGGGGACCAAATATTTACAGAAGGGAGGCAGTGTTTGCTGAGCACCAACTGTGTGCAAAGCACTGACCACTTTTAAGTTGCTTGTTTCTAGAGAAGCAATTCGAAGTATCACGGTAGTGATAATAATATATTTTAAGGATTTATTTTCTATTTAAATTGCTACAGTCTTGGAGGGGTATGAGTACATGAGTGCAGTGCTCACTGAGGCCAGAAGAGGGCATCAGATCCCCTGGAGCTGGAGTGACTGGTGGTTGTGTGCCACCTGATCTACACAGGTTCTGAAAACTGAACTCTGGTCCACGGGAAGATTAACTATATCGATATATTAATAGGAAATTTAGCATGACCCATGCATGTGACACCATGTGACACTGCTATCCTGAGACAAGATAGGCACTAAAAACACCCTCCTCATTCTGTAGACGTATAAACTGAGGCTCCAAGACAGCGAGGAAAGGCCCATGGTCTCTTGTGTGAAAGGCGAGTCTGAGCAGCAGACTCCCAACCCGGCTCAGGCTCCCAACCAGAGCAGGTGTCCTCACTGTCTTATCTCAAGCCAGTCAGCTGACTTCTGAGTCTGTTTCTCCACCTGAAAACGGTGAGAAAGAAGATTCCCTTAGCAAGTTGCTGTGAGCTCAGCTAGGCAAGATTCTACATACAGCAGTCTAGGTATCAAAGGGGAAAGACGGTGTATCCCCTGTCCGTGCCCATAGCCCCAGTCACGCACCGTGGAACACTTCCACGTTTTTCTCCACACACACCTGGCAACCACTACAGCAGACTCTCCATCAGACGCCTCATCCAGTGCAGCAGGATTCTCACCCAATTCAATTCAATTCTGGCACCTTCTACCTGGAGATGGCACCAGAGGCCCACAGGCTGAGGGCTCAGTCCTTAAGACTTGCCCCTTATCCAATTTCAGATGCCAATCTCAAATCTATCAATAGCACCGCAAATCTGGGGTCCTGCAGCGCTCATGTCAGGGTCAATTGAGTTACTACAGCACCTCACAGAACTCTGGTATGAAGGCTGCCGGGGAAGAGCAGCAGGAAGCAGCTGACCCTGTCCTTTTCAGATTTGGTCACTGAGGATCGGTTCTCCCTTCCCAGGAGACCAGGGGAGGATGCTGAGAATCTCTGCCTTCTTTCTAATCACGCCTTGGTCTTTTCTGTGACCAGGCTCTCTCATGAAGGAGGCCCTCGTTCACAAGTCAGGGCATCCCTATACAAAATATGCTCTTGTCACTCCAGGTTCTAAGGAGTTTTAGGAGCTACCAGGAACTGAGAATAAAAAGCAGATGTAGACTGCATGGTACCCCAGGCGATACCGACATTTTATTGAGCGTAGCTATAGCATCAGGAAATGCTTACAGCGCAGTTCCTCTGTCGCGGGACACTGCAAAGGCTTTAAGAGAGTTAAAGAATTCTGGGACGCTGTTTGTCTTCCTGTAGTATCAGGTAGAGTAAGACAGGCCTCTACAAACAGCACAAACATGGGTGATGTGCAGGCTCAGGGGAGGAGAAGGAATGTAGGAAGACCCCAAGGACCACCAAGACCAAAGGAACAAAAAAAAAAAAAATGAAGGAGAGAGATATCAGGTGGGGGATGGTGTGACGGGGCAGAGGCCAGAAACTTGCACAGTGAACCACAGAGAGAGTATTGCCCAACCAAAGAGTGTGTGCTACTGAGGAAAGAGACGGAGGTACCTGAGGACAGGGAGGGAGCTACCCGAGGAAAGAGAGGGGGTACTTGGGCGGTGTGTGCAGGAGCAGTCTGTGGAAGGGCTGGGGTTCAAAGGCAATGGAATCCATGGGAGGCACCTCCCCCGCCCTGGCCAAGGCTCTGCTGTCCTTTAAAGGCCAAGAAAAGGAAGCATGTGCCACACTAAAATCCCTTTGTTTCCTTCACATAGAGCAATAGCAATGTGACTTGAGTAACGGTCATCTGATAAACTGATGAGAAAACCTACTAACATATAGTTGAGAGTGGGTGTCAGAACCCTGAGGACCATCTGGTGAGGTCTGCCATGAGAACTTTTCAGTGCATGGCTGAGGTCCAAGACTTAAAGGACTTGCTCCCTGAACGAAGTAGAATCGGGCATGGAGCTGATGTGCCATGATTAGCCTCCAAGTATTACAGAGACAACGTATATTTATCTTCCAAGTATAAAATCAAAAGTCTGCACATGTTAAGAAATGCCCAAGCCATGCATGGTGGTGCATGACTTTAATCCCAGCACTTGGCAGGCAGAGGCAGATGGATCTCTGAGTTCAAGGTCACCCTGGTCTACAGAGCAAGTTACAGGACAGCTGGGGCTACACAGAAAACAAAACAAAACCTGTCTTAAAACACTCAAAAAAAGAAGATGATGAAGGAAAGAAAAAGAAAAGAGAGGGAGGAAGGGAGGGAGGGAGGGAGGAAGGAAGGAAGGAAGGAAGGAAGGAAGGAAGGAAGGAAGGAAGGAAGGAAAGCCATGCAACAAAGTAAAAGTATGAAGGTTTAATGCTTGATGAATGTTTGTGAACTTTTATAATGAAAGACCTGGATTCTCTCCTATTAAATAAAATTATCTTCCTTCTTAATTAAAAATACTTATCAATGTTGCTAAGTATAAGGTTAACATATAAAAATTAATGGAATTCCCTCCAAGTATGGTTGTTCATACCTGTAATCTAGTATGTGGGAGGTAGAGGCAGGATCATGAGTTCAGGTACTTAGTGAGTTTGAAGCCAGCCTGGGCTACATTAAACTCTATCTTAAGAGACAAAATAAATAAATAAATAAAATAAAATTATTTCCTGTCAGCCATGTGCAGTTAGAAATGCCAATATTAGAAACCTGGGCAGTTTTAATTGTCACAAAAAATTTACATCCAGGAATGAATACAACCAAATATTACTGGTTTTAGCTCCATTCCTCTACCTGAAAATTTAATTTTTTTTTTACAGATGAAAAAGATTCCAATGTGTACATGGACCACATTTTCATTATCTATTCATCAGCTGAGGAATACCTAGACTGTTCCCTGGCTATTGTGACCGAAGCCACAGCGAACATGGGTATGTAAGTATCTCCATAGGATATATACATATATACAGACTTCTCTGAGGGTCTGCCCAAAGTGGAACAGCTGGACCCGATGTTAGATCTACATCTAGCTTTTTGAGGACCCTCCATTCCATTTCCACAGCGGCCACACCAGTTTGCACTCCCACCAATGGTGAACAGGTGGGTCTCCCTTCCCCCACATCTGTGCCCACATTTGTTGTTACTCGGGTTTCTGTTTGCTTTGTTTAAGGAAATAGGATTTTTTTTTTTTTTTTTTTTTTTTTTTTTTAGTCATTCTGATTGGGGTAAGATGAAATCTCAAAGTGGTTTTAATTTTTCACTTACCTTATGGCTGTGAATGTTGAATATTTTTAAAAATAGTTTTTAGCTGGTTGTACTTCTTTTGGGAACTCTGTATTTAGTTACATGCCCTATTTTAAAACTGGGCTGTCTTCCTGATGTTTAGAATTCTTTTGCACGTTCTAGAGATTAACAGTATCAGATGTACGGCTGGTAAACATTTTCCCATCGTTTAGGCTGTCTCTTTACTTAAGGACGGTGCCCTTTGCTACTCAGGAGCTTCTTGCTCTCATAGGCCCCATTTGCCAATTGTTGGTACCAATTTCTGCGCTGCTGGAGTCTGATTCAGAAAGTCATTACCTACGCCTACAGTTTGAAGTGGATCCTTTCTTTGAATCTTTAGATGAATTTAACTTGGCGGAGTCATAGAGGTCGGGAAAGTTAGGAGCCATTGGGGGTATTTCAAGGGAAGGGTACAGAACCCAATGACGTGGAGAAGAAGAGGAGTAAGGGAGGTTAAGTGAGGACAGGGAATACACAGGGGCGTGGAGAGGAAACTCACTCTGAAGACCGTGGGGAAAGCCGTATGGAAACTGACTGCTGCAGACTCTTCACAGAGTCCATAAACGCAATTCATTAAGAGTTTAGACTGAGCCGGGCGGTGGTGGCGCACGCCTTTAATCCCAGCACTCGAGAGGCAGAGCCAGGAGGATCTCTGTGAGTTCGAGGCCAGCCTGGAGTACCAAGTGAGTTCCAGGAAAGGTGCAAAGCTACACAGAGAAACCCTGTCTCGAAAATTAAAAAAAAATTAAAAAAAAAAAAAAAAAGAGTTTAGACTGAGTTTCACGCTGACGGGTGGATAATGCCCTCTCACATACCATAGGCTGCTAAACAAAAGGCCCAGTTCCAGCTATGGGTTACCTCTTTTTTTTTTTTAATTAACTTTCACTGATTCCCTGAGGCCCTCAGATCATGCATCCGAATTCCACTCATCTCCTCACCCACACATGCCCACATCTGCCCTCGACCCTTGGAAACCCCCCAAAACAAAACAAAATTTAAAAGAAAAATCCAAAACCAAACCAGACTAGCAAAACAAGAAAGAAGAAAGGAAAACGGGGCGAGGGCTGGGGGAGTTGGAATTTGGTCGTGAAAGCTGTGTTGTGTGTGGCTTCACACTCTAGTCCCATCTTCACCGGCAAGCGCCCGCTGCCATGCTCACGGATCTGGCTCCAGGCCCCTGTCCTCTGCCACACCATCAACAATGGGCTCTCGCCTGCCCTCACCCCCTACCTCCCGTGTTGTGGAACCCCGCAGCAGCCTTGCTTCCACAGGTTCCTACCTCTCCCCTGCTCCAACTGCTCACAGATGAGGCGGATGTTGGGGTGAGCCAACCCACAGCCCCGGTCCTGGGCCTGGGTGTCAGCTGGACTGGTCTGCCCACCAGCTTCCCCCTATTGTCTACAGCCCCACGCACCCCCTGGGCATGCTCTCCAGGACTGCCTTGGCCAGTCCACCCATCATCGCAGCCTGCAGCAAGGCAGCCTGTCACAAGGAGCAGGGCCAGTTCTTCTCCCGGGCCCTTCTCCATCCAGATCACCCACTCGCACACCACCAGGGGCGGTCAGCTCCACTGTCTTCCCCAGTCAAGGTGCAGAGCCCTCTCTCCCACTGGCTGTAGGGGGCTTACCTCTTTTTGAATTGTTGATCCACAGGGTCCCGTAGACCACTTCAAACACTATAGGCTATTGCTTTTTCTTGCCCTCCAGAACTTTAAGACTCTATTGCTAGAGACACCACATAATTGAGTCATAGGAAATGGAGAAGTTAAGTCGGTACCAACCTAGAAGCTTCATCCCTACTGGCTAGCATTCATGCTGCTTAGAGGATGCCATCTATGCTCACTCCAGGGGGAGAAAAATAACCAATAGTCTCACCCAGCTGTGAACCTGCGAGCTACAATAACACTGGCCTGGAAAGATGTCTATTGGTACAACAGTAGCAAAAATGTTATGGCTGTAACCAACCACTAATTAGATTTAATCCCATTACACAAGACGGAACCCATGCCTGGTACCGTTAACTGGGCCAGAAACCCATGTATAGATCTACACCCTAGAGAAGAACCTTCCACTGCTGTTCTACTGAATGGAAATGCTATTAAACTGCTCCTGTGTTCTTATCTTTTTTTTTTTATTCTATGTGTTTTTCACATCATGTATCTTGATCCCATTCATTCCCTGGCCCTTCACATCCGCCCTCTGCCCCTGCACCCCCTCCCAAATAAAACAAAATTTTAAGAGGAAAAAAAAATAAGAAAATAAAATGAGAAAAATACAAAGAAGGGAAGGAATTAAAAATCTCCTCCTGGAAGCTTCAGTGTGACCCAACAAGTCACGCCATATACCCCTTTGTCCATACAGCTCTACCTGCAAAAATTCATTGCAAAGAGTCATTGGTCTGGTTCGAGGCCCATGGTCTCCATTATATGTTCCATACTGGGTCCCCACTAGGACTCTTCCTGGACATCCCGCTGGCGCCCCATGTTGTGGAGATCCTGCAGCTTTGGGTCTGTGGGTCAGGTCCCTCCATGTGCTCCAGCAGATCATAGTTGTGGTGGATGTTGGGTTATCCACTGGTCATAATCCTGGGTCTGGGCCTGGACAGCTGTAGGTTTGGTCCACCAGATGGGAAATGGGGACAGCTCTCCCATGGTCACAGTTTCAGGGTTGGGCTCTTCCACACCCGTGCTAACAGTGTTGGCTCTATTGTACTGCCCTGGCGAGATGTGGGGCCGAGTGTTGCAGCTGGTGGGGGTCAGGGACAGCTCTCACACCTGCCCCAGGCATTGATGGGGGGGGGACATCTCTCCCCAGCCCATTTGGCTCTGTGGCAGGTGAGGGGTGGGGTTAGGTCTCCCACACTCACGTCCTCAGGTTGGCTCACCTGTGCTCTGATCCACAGGCTCATCCCTGCCGTGCTGCCCAGATAGAGTGCAGGACTCGCTTTCCCATGAGCGGCCGCTGGTCAAGGGGTCAGCTCCCTCACCATCTCAGCCTGCCCCCTTCCTGTCTTCATCTCTTCAGATATGCCTCTGTCCACAGGATCTGAATCTCTCTCTCTCCTCTTTCTCTCTCCCTCCTCCCTCTCTCTCCTCTTCCCCTCCCCCTCTCATAAAACACCATACCACACCTCTGCTCGCTCCAATAGTGCCCTGGTGCTGCAAGGTACCGGGTGGGCCTGTGTTTTCTCCTTGGAGCCAGGGGTGGGCAGTCCCAAGCCTGTCTGTGGGTCTCCCTGTCTCACTCAGGTCGCTGTGACTCTGGGCTGGGCCATGCTTCCTCATCACAAGGAGATCATTATAGTGCCCAACTGCCCAATGCCATGGGCAGGCTTCTGGTTGTTGCATTTAGCTGCTTTCGGTCTACCCTGGCCACATGGCATGGGGTGGGGGCTTGGCTGGAGTTCCACTGCGGGCCAGGGTTAGAACCCCATGTCCCTGCTGGGCTGTGTTGTGACTGTTGCCGATTCAAGCCTGGATTGGGCCAGAGGCTCCCGCTTGAATGGAGCCCCCACAGAGCTAAGAGTCTGGGGGGCACCCTCTATGTCCATCCCCGATTCAGGCCCAGGTTGGGCTGACAGCTCATGTTCTTATTTTTATAGCCATAGATTAGTGCATCTCTCAACCCGTACCAGAGACACTTCTTTTTGCAGTATATGGCAATTAATAAAAATATTTATAACCGGTGAACATGCAGAGAATAAGGGACTATAGAGTGCTTAGCCCTAAATGGGACATATATATCACAACCACTACATCCGCCCACCACCACCACCACCCCTCAAAGCTTAGGGATCATCTTGAAAGAGTGAGGAAAGATTGTAAGAGCCAGGGGTAGTGGATGAGTGCTGAAAAGCAGCGTTTTCTGGACACAACAGAAGGGCCATTGCATACAGGAACTCAGAACGACTGTCACTGCGTACATAAGATTTGCACAAGATCAAGCTGGCCAAGAACTCCCAGCATGGATGCCAGGGAAGCTTTTGGAGTTCCGCCCCTTGCTGAGGAGCTGTTAGCACCTGATAGCTACAGTGAGAGAGAGAGCACGTTTTCCTCAAGAGCGCAGGCCCTGACAGGCTAGCCATGCTCCAGTGGATGGCTATGCCCATGACCTACCAGGAGCACTGTGTGAACTCGGTGGGTTCAACAAAAGAAGTGAAGTACAGAAGGAAGACCGGTGCAGGGAGGAGGGGAAGAGTTGTGGGGGAAGAAATGCAGTGGATCTGATCAGAACATATCCTAGCCGGCAGTGGGGGCGTACGCCTTAATCTCAGCGCTTGGGAGGCAGAGGCAGATGTATCTCAGTGAGTTCGAGGCCAGCTGGTCTAAGGAGTGAGTTCCAGGAGAGCCAGGGCTACACAGAAAGACCCTGTCTCTCGAAAAACCAAAAAAAAAAAAATCCTAAGTATGTATGAAATTATCAAACAAAAATATATAATTTATACAAATATTTGAATTTCATAAAGCATATAACCAAAAATGTGCAAGACCTTTTTGAATGAAATTATATTTCATTAAGGGGCATTAAAAGATAACCCATGCAAACAGAGTGGGCTGGCTAGTTTTGTCAATTTGACACAAGTTAGAGTCATCTGAAAGGAGAGAACCTCGATTGAGGAATACCTCTGTAAGATCAAGCTGTGGGGCATTTTCTTAACTAATGATTAACATAGTGACTAATTGGGAGGGCCCAGCTCATTGGGGATGTTGCTATACCAGGGCAGGTGGTCCTGGGTCCTATAAGAAACCAGGCTGAGCAGGCCATGAAGAACAAGCCAGTAAGCAGCACTCCTCCGTGGCCTCTGCATCAGCTCCTGCCTCCAGGTTCCTGCCCACTTGAGTTCCTGTCCTGACTGCCTTCAGTGATGAACAGTGATACAGAAGCATAAGCCAAATAAACCCTTTCCTCTCCAACTCGCCTTTCGCCATGGTGTTTCATCACAGTAGTAGAAACCCTAAGACACAGAGATAACACAACATCATTAATGGAAGAATTAATGGCAGAACCAAGATTCCGTTTTCCCCAAATTAATCTGAAAACTTCAACTTTATTCAAGCCGAAAGCGTGATTGCACCTTTATTAGCAGGGGGCGGCGTGGGCCCCTGAGTTTCAGGTCAGCAGCAGAAATGTTTCCAGCATTGGCAGTAAAAGCAGGAACGGGGCTAGCGGGCCCCAGCCCAGCCATGGGCAGCGTTCTCGGTCTCCAGGCAACGTTTCCTACTCCGATGTGTTCTGCCAATCGTCTCTACACTTTCGTAACTGGTTCCTGCATTCAGCCCTTCTCTGCCTGGAATATCTTGAATGGTTTCCAGGTTGTTCTGCTTCGTGTGGACCAGATGCTGACTGGTGCAGAGAACAGATTATGCTCTGGCCTGAATATCTGTGTCCCTCATAACGCATTGTCAAAGTCCTAACTCCCAACATGACTGGAAACACTGAGGGGTTACTGGGGTTTGCGAGGTCATGAGTACAGGGCACTTTGTAAAAAGAGATGCTTGTGACTGTCACACTCTCAAGTGAGTACACGGTGAAATGTCATTCATCTTTAAGATACGGAAGGAGGCCTCTTAATGCAGCCCACTCTATCAGCATCTTCACCTTGGACTTTGTACCTTTCAGAACAGTGACAAATAACAGTTGGTCTAGCCAACTAGTTTATATTTGGTTTTGCAGCCCAAGCTGACTGGGACATCGGGCAATAAAACGCGAAGAAATGCCCCAAATCCCTATGTTGGAATCCAAACTCCCCAGGGTGTAACCACAGGTGGAGAGGAGGTCTTTTCAGATGAAGCTGAGTGAAAACGAGGCCTTTGGATAGCAGCTCTCCTCACGGCCTCTGCATCAGCTCCTGCCTCCCAGTTCCTGCCTTGCTTGAATTTCTGCCCCGGCTTCCCTCAGTGAGAGGGAACTGTGAGCTAGAGCAAACCTTTTCTTCCCCAAGTTACTTTTGGCCACGGCGGTTTTTATCAGAGCAATGGAAACCCTGGGACACTCTTCTCTCTTCATGTCCCATTTGTTTTATTTTGCCTATTTCACAAGAAAAGAAATGTTTTGTTTTGGTTTTTTTTTTTGTTGTTTGTTTGTTTTTTGTTTTTTTTTGCTTGTTTTAGCTTTTATGTTACAAATGTAAAGTCCATGAATGATTACCCCAGGAACTGGATTAATATAAAATGCTTAAATAATTCTTGTATTTCCCTTAGCAACTCTTTTTAAATTCACATAGTTGCTTCCCCAGGTCTCCTTGTTAGACAGAAGGTGACACCCAGAAGCAAACTTCCCAGTACAAAGGAAACAAAGAGTGAGCTTGTGATGGAACCATAATCAGGAAAAGCCCCAAGCCCAAGAGAATGCTCGGGAAATCTGAAGCGCATTAATAGATAAGATCACAAAACCATTAGTAACTGAAACATCCAAGACGTTAAGCCATTTTTAAAAGACATTAGTTTAAAATGAGGTTGAGGACACAATTTCTAGTGAATTAAAAAAATTATTAATTTTAAAAAAGTTATATTATAATGAGAATTTTTACAAGATTGATTGATTTGTATTTTATGTATGTGGCTGTTTTGCCTCCCTATCTGCCCATGCACCACTTGTGTGCAGCGTCTACAGAGATGAGAAGAGAGCATCAGGTCATCTAGAACTCAAGTTTCAGATGGTTGTTAGCAGGGTTACGAGTGCTGGGAACCAACCCCAGGTCTTCTGCAAGAGCAGTAAGTATTCTTTTAAAAAAAAAAAAAAAAAAAAAAAAAAAAAAAAAAAATTTATTATGTATATGGTGTTCTGCCTGCAGGCCAGAAGAGGGCACCAGATCTCATTACACATGGTTGTAAACCACCATGTGGTTGCTGAGAATTGAACTCAGGACCTCCGGGAGAACAGCCAGTGCTCTTAACCGCTGAGCCATCTCTCCAGCCCACAGTAAGTATTCTTAACTGCCGTCTCTCCAGCCCCCATATATGCTCTCTTAAGGGAGCAGGCATGCACACGAGTTAACACTGGCAACAGAGTCAAATGGCCCCTAAGTCGGTCTCCCCGAACACTGTGCTGGCTGGGCAATGCCACAATGTGCTAGCATGCCACCATTTCTCTGCGCTGTCAAATAAACCAACAGAGAGAATTCAGTAAATTTGGGAGGAAAATGAAAATATCAGACTTAAAACTCATTTCCCGGACCCTGGCAGACATAACTGGCCCAAACCTGAGTTTGCACCTTCAAGCATGCTGGAAAGTAAGACATCCTTTTGTAATTCTGGTCTCTTATGGTTTCATTATAAAGGCAAACATCATTTGACAAGGCTTTTGGGAGAAAGATTCACAAACAAGGAAAGAATGTCAGAATTTTCAAGGGGCTTTGATTAAAAAAACAAAAAACAAAAAACAAAAAACCCACTCATAAAGCCTGGAGTGTAGCATGCCATTCTCCCACCCAAGTACTAACCAGGCCCAACCCTGCTTAGCTTCCGAGATCAGATGAGATGGGACGCGTTCAGGGTGGTATGGCCATAGACAGCATGCCATTCTCATAATGCTGGCACTCAGGAGGCTGAGACAAGGGGATTGCCATGAGCTTGGAACCAGCATAGGCCACAGTGTGATCCTCTGTTCTTAAAAAAAAAGAGCCGGGCGGCAGTGGCTCATGCTTTTAATCCCAGCACTCAGGAGGCAGAACCAGGCGGATCTCTGTGAGTTCGAGGCCAGCCTGGTCTGCAGAGTGAGATGCAGGACAGGTTCCAAAGCTACACAGAGAAACCCTGTCTCGAAAAAATAAACAAAAAAAAGGGGGTGGGGAGAGGTGAGCATGGAGTTAGAAGAAGAAAGAAAAATTCTCGCATGCCCCCTTCCTAGATGGTGGTCCTTGGGAAGGGAAAAGGTTCGGGAGCACTGGTACTCCTGGAAATACTTAGTACCCCCAAACATATGCAAGGGCAAGGGGTGGATAGGGAAAACCAAGGCAAAGGAAAGTAAACGAGAAACAAAGAAGTCACAATTCACAGCTTAAAAGAATTAGAATTCTCAGACTGGCTTTTATTTCTTTGACTTTTACAAAACAATTGTTTAAAATTTTCTCACAACATTGTTATGCAGATACATAAGTAACACGTGGGAGGCCAGAATAACACCTCTCTAACAGAAAGTCCCAGATATCAACATCCCAAGTGCTGGGTGCCGTGGATGACTTATTTATCACCATCAGAATCCCCCAGGTTAATCACTTCCGGGTTTTCCATCTCTGTGTTCTCAGCTTTGGGAGTGGCTCTACCTGAACCGCCTGCTCAGGTTCAGAAGGGGCTTCACCTGAACCATCCTTGTATGGCCAGGATTCCAAATACGATCTAGAAGAAATGTAAAAAAAATAAATAAATAAAAATAATAATAGTAAGTGATACACAAAAAGAGATGTACCCTTCAGAGAATAAGAACTTACTGAACCATTTTTTCAGAGGGCAATAGAATTGGGAGTGACATTAGAAACTGGTGTGTTTGTTTCTTGCTGAGGTCTTTAGGTTGCTTGTTGCTTGTACTGGGGTGGGAGTTCATTTTAGCATCATCGAGGCTCAGTCTGCATTCATTCACAACCACTGAGGGGCATCTGGCCAAGAAGCACCAGCTCCCGCTTGCATTATTTCCCTTGCAGGCTCTGCCTTAGGGGCTGTGGCATAAGGAAAAACAAAACAACAACAAAAAACCCGCATTTTTTTTTCTAGACCCCAGAGTGTACAGAAACCAGGTAATTGAGCCCTGAGTTCATCAGCCCTGTCCACATTCAGGGATTAGTATAGTGCATCATCCAGTGTCATGGAGTTCCTGACCCTGGGGAAAGACCACAGACTCAATCCAGTTCTAATTAAAGGATTTATTGATTACTGCTGTCAGGACAACAGTCTCTGAGCCGAATTTGAGGTTGCTGTGAGAAGGGATTGAGGGAGGGATTTTCAAAGGCGAAACCCACAAGAAGACCTTGAGCATCCGCACAAGTGAGCCAAGAGCTGGTTTACTCTACCGAGATTAGGTAGTCAAGGCAACCCGAATGTCCACATAAGCAGGTTACAGAGCCAAAAAGCAGTTAGCCAAAACATAATAAGTAGATGGTCATGGCTTTACATCTCTGGGTGGGGGTCGGGAGGGGTCACTGGGTCAGGGTTACTGGGAACTTATCTTCCAGGGACTGGAGTCAGAGACAAACGGGTAGTAGGTACCAAGAGGGATGCCTGACATAAAGAGGAGTCCTTTTAGCCATCACACCAGTAAATGAGGAGGAAGAGGAACAAATAACTAAATGAGTCTTCCAGTGAGTCAGAACCTACCGAGATTGGAGGAGACAAAGCAAAGATAATGAAGAATGATTGCTACATGCCATGGTGAGGAAGAGTGCATCTGACTTCCTAAAACAGTTCAGTTTTTTGAGACGGGATCTCACTGCGCAGCCTAGGCTAGCCTCAAATTCACAGTCCTCCTGCCTACGCCCAGAATTCTGGGATCCCAGGCACACTTCCTCGCCACGCCATGCAGGAACAATTGCTAGCCAGGGAGCAGACAGGTCCTCAAGTCTCCGGTCCTTCCTCCATCCTGCTGCCCCTACCTGCTCCCACCACCCCACAAACTTCAAAAACACCCCGGCAGGCCTCCACCTCTCCACCCTCCTGGTCGGACAAATCCCTTCATTCCAGTTAGACTCTCTAGTCCCTCGCTGACTCCTCAGCCACCTCTGTCACCTTCCCCAGGAGTCCTCCCCACTTCCCACGTCCTCTTGACTTGTTCCCTTACTGGTGACTGTTTCCCTCAGTGAAAACCAGCCCTAAGCGATTATAACTCACAAACCCACTCTTGGGTCTCCGCTTGGGCTCTTGTCACTTGGCACCTCTGGGATCTTGTGTAAACTACTTAATGCCCTGGCTTCTCCGTTTCCTTATCTGTAAGATGGAACTAAGGCCAGCATCCCCTGGGGCTGGGGAAATAGCTCAGTCATTGGTGTCAGCCGCATAAGCATGAGGACTTGAGTGTGGACCCCCAGCACCCACATAAAAAGCCAGGCGGAGCAGCATGCACCCGTCATTCCAGCACCAGGGAACTGGAGACAGCTGGATTCCTGGAGCACTGCCTGGCAGCCTAGACAAGCCGCTAAGCTCCAGTTCAGTGAGAGACCCTGTCTCAAAATACAACACGGAGGGCCAGCAAGGTGGCTCAGCAGGTAAAGGTGCTTGCCGCACAAGCCTGACAACCTGAGCCCAATCCCCAGAGCCCACGTAAAAGTGGAAAGAGAGAACAGGCACTACAGAGCTGCCCTTTGACCCCTGCACACAGGCTGTGGTGCACATGCCCATATGCACACATCGCACACCCGTAAACAACGTCTTTAGAAGGTGGTGGAGAAGAGTTGGAGAAGGCACCTGGTAACACCCTCAGGCCTCCACATGTCCAAACCCCTGTGCATACACCGCCAGAAACACATACATAGCACACACACACAAAGGGTAGTACCTGCCTACAAGGACTGCTGAGGTGCTGGTGCATTGAAGGCTGAGAACAGTGCCTGGCTCACCATAAATAATCCATACACACAAGCTGTCACTGTTACCGTCTCATGACAAACATGTTCAAGATTCTGTCACTGCTGCTGTGATAGTCTGTCAAGCAGGTCATGTGTTTGATTTCCCTTGCCCACCCTGTCCCCAGCTCCCCCTGTAACCCCCTTCTCGGCTCTCCTGGCCCTGGCCCTGGGCAGCTTGACAGCCCTCCCTGACAAGATGCTCTTCCCAGGCACTCAGGGACAGGTCTTGCCCTGTCCTGTCCTGGCTGCTATCCTCACCACCCCCCTCCCGCCCGGTGGAGCTCAGTCCCTGTCTGCCCTTCAGATTCCTCCTGGCTTCCTCTTCTCACCACCCTTTAACATCTTTGCTCCTGGGGCTCTGCATCTCTGAGCTCAGGGTCTCATCCTAGCCATTTACGGGCGCCCTGCCCACATCATATTGACAGGTCTTTCTTCTACATCTGCTCCTTCTCCTGGACTTCTCCAGTGACTCTTCCTGGCCTCAGACACCCACAAGGTCACCAAGGACCACCAGAGACTGTGGATATGACTATCCCACTTGTAGTTTGAACGTTATCACAGAAGATGCTCTTCTGGGCTGTTTGCTGTCTTCAAAGGGTCTGTACAATAGTTATTAGTCATGGTGCCTGTGGCCAGGGCCCCTTCCCCTCCAGACCTCTGCTTTTCTGTTCCCTGTGCCTAACATCTTCTCTCCCTCCCCCTGGCTAACTCGTCCTGGCACCTATATACAGACAAGGTCCCTTCCTGCAGGGACCTCTCTGACCCTAGCCTGGGGTAGCAGCTCACTTCCATGCCTCATGCCCCAGCCAGATCTCTGCCAGGCAATGTTAGTTCTTCTGCCCTTGACACTGACTGGAAGTCTTGGGATAACGGCTGTTTCTTTCATTCTTGCTCGTTTGTTTGTTTGTTTGTTTGTTTGTTTGTTTTTCAAGACAGGGTTTCTCTGTGTAGCTTTGCGCCTTTCCTGGAACTCACTTTGTAGACCAGGCTAGCCTCAAACTCACAGAGATCCACCTGCCTCTGCCTCCCGAGTGCTGGGATTAAAGGCATACGCCACCACCACCCAGCTTCACTTTTGCTCTTTTTTACCTAGCAGGGTGGTTAGTTTAACATCAACACTCAAAATACAATTGCTGCCTTCTCTGCTTCCTGCCCACCCAGAAGTACCTCCTCCACCACATACCACCAAAGTGCATGGGACCAAAGGACCGTAGACTGAGCCCTCTGAAACTGTGAGAAAGTAATTCTTCCCTCCCTTTAAAAAAAAAAAAAAAGACAGAACACAACTTTGCCAAGTGAACCGACAAGCACAGAAAAACGAATTCATTGTTGACCTTCTGTTGGATTAAGTAACAGCTGAGAACATAAGCACAAAAAACAAGTGATTCTCGGGGACCTCTATTCAAAGGAGAAAATAAAAGCTTCTCAATTAGTGTTTTCCATCACTCACCGTGAAAACACTGGCTCCCCGAGGCAATTTAATATCAACAAACAAGCTGAATGGGAAAAGTGATCATTTTGTAAAACTCGTTCCACACAGCAGGCAGCATCTATTGTACCCAGCAAAGGCACATTCACATGAGGCTCCAGTGAACATGCAGCGTCCCTGCAGCCAGAGCTGTCCAGGAGAAGGGCACTGGCCCTCAGGGACAGGAAGTGGAGGGGGAACTGACATTCCCTTTAGCACCATTCTCTTGTTGGGTTGACTTAATGTAACAGATATGGTGTGTGGGCTGGAGTCCAAGCCCTACGTCTTCATCAGTGTTCAACTACTGTGAGGAGACGCCATGACCAAGGCAACTCTTATGAGGAAAAGCATTTAATTGGGGCTTGTTTACAGTTTCCCATGACACACTTCCCCAACAAAGCCACACTTACTCCAACAAGGCCACACCTCTTAATCCTTTTCAAGTAGGGCTACTCTCTGATGACTAAGCAGTCAACTACATGAGCCAATAGGGGCCATTCTTATTCAAACCACCACATTCTACTCTCTGGCTCCCATGGGTTTGTAGCTGTGGGAGTTTCCCTGCAGGCTTTACAGCAGGCAGGGATAAACAAACAATTGATCAGTGTGAGATAAGAATGAAACTCAGCTCAGCCTGATTTTATTGTAACCAATGCTGGACCAGGACTTCTAGCATCTGGCCCAGACCATTGTACTTTAGCCATATGTGAACACAGCACAATTTTGGGAAAAAAAAGCATTCAGATAACAATTAACTCAGCCCCATGAGTACAACAAAGCTTAAGACATGTTTACACTGAAGCTCTTAGCAAAGTACATATGGCTTCATTCATAAGATGAGTTCTTGTTGACTTAGAAACAATGCTCAAGATAAGGGAGAATGACTGAGGTAAACACATGCCTGTGGGTGTCAGTATTAGCCTGGCCCTAAGATAACATAGAGGTCACTTAGGCTGTTGTAAAGTACAAGTGACATCACTCATAAGAGTAGGTTTATGGTCTAAAAGCAATGCTCAAGATTTAGGGGGAAAGGGCCTTGGAGAAATAAAAACATAAATTCTAGGAGATATGGACAGAGCCTCTCATCAGACAGCAAAAGATCACCAGGATGAGCAGCTACATGTCTCATTCAGTTGAAGATGTAAACTGTGTGTTTAACCTTTCTGGCTTCTCCAGAGCTTATCTGTGTGCACAAGACATTTTGCCCTCTACATGTAGCCATACCATAACGTAAAAATGCATTCAGTCCAACTTCAAAAGTCCCCCTAGTCTATCAGTCTCAACACTGTTTAAAAGTTCAAAGTTTCTTCTGAGACTCGTGGCAATCTCTTAACTGTAACTCCCCACACATCAAAACCAAAAGGCAGATCATATTCATACTTTCAACATACAATGGCACAGGATGTACATTATCATTCCAAATGGGAGGAAAGAGGACATAGTGAAGAAATACTGGACTAAAACTACACCAAAATCCAGCTGGGCAAACTCCAAACTCTGCATCTTCATGTCTGATGTCAAAAAGCTCTTCAGAACTTCAACTCCTTCTTTGTTAACTGCATCACACCTCTCTCTCTTGGGCTGGTTCCACTCCCTGTTAGCAGCTCTCTTTGACAGGTATTCCATGACTCTAGCATCTCCAACACCTTGGGGTCTCCAACACAATCCAGGCCTCACCTTCACAGCCTCATTTAATGGCCTCTATGGGCCTCCATGCAGGGACACCCCTGACACATTCCTGGCCTCAGTGGCTTTCCTTAGCTGCAGAGGGAGATTCCACAACCCCTCTTATTATATCCTTGACTCTAAAGCCAGAATCGCGTGGCTGAAGCTGCCATGTTCTGCTGCTTGATGGGGCTGGAACTTGGCCCCTCATTCAAACACATTTTCATCAGCTTTCTGGTTTTGATGGTTTCCTTCACTGCTTAAACTTTCATTTAATTCCTTTTCATGAGTTGGAAGTTTAGCTGGGTGGGGTCTTGCCCTGAGGTCACCACTCCCTTTATTCCATTTAGCATCAGGCTTTTCTTTAAATTTTTTATCTCCCTGAGCACTGGACTTAGCTCCATTACACTTCTTAGTGCTCCTTTTTTCCTCAACCTATACATTTTGATCTTTCCCTTCTCAGTTTGCTCCTTTTCTTTATAGATATGATTTATAGAGTAGCCAATAATAACCATATGACACGGTCAATACCAGGCTCTCTTGAAATCTTCTCTGCCAACATCATTAATCCAAAGCTCTTTAATTTAGCCTCAGGCAGCCACATTCTTCACCAAAACATCACAAGAATGGTCTCTAGGTCACTTATTAATTTTCTTCCCATCTGAAACCTCTTGAGCTGGACCATTATAATATACATTGCTCTCAGCAACGCTGTCTTCCACACTCCTGCTAACATGGACCATTAAGCCCTACTTAAAATGTTCAACTGCTTTCCTAATCCAAAGTCCCAAAGTCTGAATTCTGCCAACAAGCATCATGATCAGGTCTGTCACAGCAACACCCCACTCCTGGTACCAACTCTGTTTTAGTCAGTGTTCTATTGCTGTGAAGAGACACCATCGCAACAGCAACTCTTATGAGAGAAAGCATCTAATTGGGGCTTGCTTACAGTTTTGGAGATTTAGTCCACGATCATCATGGTGGGGAGCATGGTGGCACACAGGCAGACATGGTGCTGTATAAGCAGTTGAGAGTTCTACATCCAGATCTGTAGGCAGCAGGAAGAGTGAGACCCTGAGTGTGGCTTGAGATTTTGAAACCTCAAAGCCCAGCCCCAGTGACACACTTCCTCCAATAAGGCCATACATACCCCCTAATCCTTTCAAATAGTGCCACTCCCATGTGACCAAGCATTTAAATAAAAGAGTCTTTGGGGGCCATTCTCATTCAAACCGCCACACTCTGTCTCCTTTATGGTGTGAGACGTTGGCTAATAATTATTTTCTGCAAGTCTTTCTCCTTGCTTGTAAACAGAGGAAACAGTAGTATCTGTTTTATATAAAAATTAACATCGGCAAAGCACTTAAAACTAAGTCCACATGAGTATCTGTTAAATGAAAGATCCTTTTTATTCTATAGCTGTTAAAATGCCCTTGCAAATATCCTTCCCTACAATTATTTAATTTTTTATGTGAATTTATAGCAGTTTGCTTTTATGGATTTGTCTGTCTTCTTTTTGTGAGTGTGGTTCCTAGTTTTAAAGAACATTTTTATCTCCCTCTTTGCCTCCTTTCCTCTCTCCCTCCCTTCCTGTAAGAAGTGCTAGCTCAAAGGAGATGTTTTCACAAAATCCCATGCTTTAAAACGGGTGGTGGACTCTCTGAACACCTTCTGTGTACATCAGGTGGCCCATATTCTTTCTTTTCCTATAAATAAGCTCTCTCAAGTCTTACTGAACTTCAAACTTGCATAGCTAACTTTATTCCAGTCTGTTCTAGAAGCTATCAATGACTTCAAAATCGCTTGGATCAATAAGAGCTGGGTACTTACTGTAGTGTTTTCTGAACCACTGTAATTGTGGGCATCAGTTTTCAGCGACGTGGTGTACTGCTTAATTCTCATCTCCTCAGCACTAGGCAGTTATTGGCAAGGACGACCAATTTCGCTCGACTCAGCTGATCATCTTCACGATTTGCTTTCTACCCTAGCATCATATACTTTTCCCTTTCATAACAATTTGGAGCTTAGAGGTAACTCACCTCCTTTATCATGTGCTCTGTGGCCACCACTTTCCTTTAATATTTAAATACAAGAGGGTCCCCTACCAAGAGCAGTTGCCCATGTATCCAAAGAATGTATCTAGAAAAGCAAGCCACACTGACCAAAGCTATTTTTCAACCTCAGAGTCAGCTGTTAAAGAGGCTGGGCTCCAGTACCCCAAAGAAGCAGACTGTACTGAGCATTTGTTCCTGGGATGTGGGTGCTGCTCCAAAAGGTCATTGATTCCCAAAAAGGAATTCACGTACCACTTGTGTGTACAAGATGACACTGATGAGTCTCAACACTTTGTTTTCTTCTGAGGTCATGCTAGTGTATTTTACAAAACTTTATTAGTATGGCGTCGAAGAGAAAGTGCAGTTAATAAAATGTTACCTACACAAGCACAAAGACTTCAGTTTGCTCCTGAGAACCCACATAAAAAGGCTAGAGCATGTTCGTCTTCCCAGCACCAGGGAGGCAGAGATGGGTAGATCCCTGGGGGCTGGCTGCCCATCCAGCCTAGACTACTTGGTAATACCCAAGTCAACAAGTGATCGAACCTCAAAGATGGCTCCTGAGGAAAGTATGAGGCTGACCTCTGGCCTCTGCACACATATGCACACGCGCACACATACACAATGTGCACATGCACCTGCACATACATACTACACACATACACAAATATATTAGTAGTCAGGCAAGGAGGAAGGGGGTTCTTGGGGGAAAATGTGAGATGGAATAATTGATAGATGTGAGGTGAAGTAGGAAAGAACAATGGGATGAATAAAAGGCCACGTCCAAGTGTTTCGGTTGAGGTCATTGACGTATCCTTGACTAAAAGTGTGAGGCAGGAGGAGGACGGACTTTAAATCACTGACCAGCTCCTAAGATATCCAGACAGAATAGTCACGAGGCTAGCAGCAACACGTGTCTGCAGCTTGGAAGAGAGGAGAGAACTTAGCAGAGCGGAGGAGGGGCACAATGGACTCTTGGAGAAAGGAGCAGGCAGAAAAAGAAGTGTCAGAAGAGACCGAGAAGGGTAGAGGCCAATTGTAAAGAGAGAGTTTGGAGGAAAGAGGCCATTGCACTGAGCATCCCAAGTCCCTGGAATGGCAGGGTCATGCACCACCATACCTGCCCTTCATCCTCCCCGGCTCCATGTTCCTCCTGATGGGAATGGCCAGGCAGAGAGAGACGTGATCCACCCATCTTCCCAGCCTTTTGGTTCCTCCTGTGGCTCTGAGCACAGCTGTTCTCACTCTCCAAACCCAAGCCAGCAGCTCACATTGCCAGGGCCACAAGAGCTCCAGAGGGAAGCCTCATCCATGGAAGGCCCCTCAAGGGCACCACAGACTCTTTGAGGGAGCAGGCAGCCTCCAAACTTGTCCCAGAGCAAGAGGTCCACTGTGGGAGTGCAGAGGCAAGGGTTGAGCTAGGTAGTGAGACTGAAGCCTGAGAGGTGACATGGGGCGGAGCTCCTTCTGCTGAAATGCTGGTGGCCCAGGTTAAGAGCAGAGTGGAATGAACAATAACTCAGAGGAGCTGAAGACAGTCAGCAGGCTGTAGCATGAATCTTAGAGAGTCTTATTAATAAAATCAAACCCGGGGCCAGTTGTTGGGGTGAAATGCTGGATGGTCAGAGAGACAGAACAAGCCACAGTTATCTCACCTCACCAGATCCTCAGCTGGTCTTGTTTCCTCAGACTGGAAGCTTCTGAGTCCTCATCCCAATGGCTCTCAGCTGAACTGCTGCTCGAAAGCCTGAAAGCTTAACCAGCCAAATGCTTAACCAGCCAAACGCTTCTAGTTTCTGGTCCTCACGCCTTATAAACCTTTCTGCTTTCTACCACCACTCCCTGGGATTAAAGGCTGCTTTCTGGGATTAAAGGCGTGAGTCACCATGCCTGGCTGTTTCCAATGCAGCCTTGAACTCACAGAGATCCAGAGGGATTTCTGTCTCTGGAATGCTAGGATTAAAGGTGTGTGCTAACATTTTCTAGCCTAAGTATCTTATGGCTTTTCTGTTCTCTGACCCCAGGTAAGTTTATTAAGGTACACAATATTTTGGGGAACACAATACCACCACAGCAAGCGATAAAACCTACTTACCCACTGGTGAACTCTCCTGTTTCAAGAAACCTCCATCATATAATGATTATATTGGTCCAAAACAGAAATGGCAGAATTGAGTGTCCTGCCTCTCTTCGATCCCACTCTCTACTGGCTGCCCCGCCTCTCTGCTATCCCAGTGTCTAGGCAGTGATAAAGACCTGCGGCAGGAAGATCTAGACTTTGGTGAAATGCTCAGTGAGAGGGAGGAGGATGCTTGCCACTCGGGACACCACGTTGCTGCTCCCCACAGTCAAGCACCTGAAAACACCAGGAGAATTAAGACACTGGTAACAACAACAGTGGACAAGCAGAGCAAAGGGGTACAGCGGGTGAGAGATCCACCACCTGCCACCCCCTTCTCACTCTCCCTGAGAAATAATAAAACTCAGAAACAAGTCAAAACCAGCTACAACTTCTACCTTCAGTCTGTGAAACAATTGTGTATGTGAGCACGCATATAAGGTAAGAAAGGCATAAGCCATCTTTAACCTGCTGTTTAAATGAGGCCCATAGGTATACAAATCCAACTTAATATCAAAGATCAGACACATTTGCTTAGGGTAGAGTATGGTAACTTGGGAGAACAAAATATTTGTCTGTAGTCTGCTCTATTAATGTCAAGCAATATCTTTAAGATTTTATTTTTTGTTTTGTTTTGGTGTGTGTGTGTGTCTGTGTCTGTGTGTCTGTGTGTGTGTGTGTCTGTGTGTATGTATGCATGCGCACACACCTGGGGAAGTCAGAAAAAGCAGGTGTTGGATCTCCTGGAGCTAGAGTTATAACCTGAAGTGGTTAGGGCTAATGTACAGGTTCCCACCACAGACTCAAGGATTTGACTCAGGATACAACTCAAAAGGGTAATATAAGGGCTAATGTTAATCTGTAAGCCCCACTTGCCCAAGGACAGATCACTTCCTGGAATGCTGGGGGCTGTTGTTCATGTAAGATAACAATCACATCTTTTCACCTCAGTAAACAAGGTTGGTTGTCCCCACTGCACAGGTGTGCTTGATCACACATAGGTGGGCAGTACGTAGGCAGGAAGTACGTCAGGATGTATGCTTGTCCCCATTGGACGAAGGCAGGAAGTACTGTAGCCTTGTGGGTTCTGCCTTTATGAGCATCTGACTGACTTGATTCATCCCCATTCTCTGGGAGTCCCAGGTATGGATGTGGCCAGTGTTTATCTTCCTGGCCAGTATTTAACAAAGCTTGCTTCAATTAGACAATTGTAGATTTGGTCTTTCTCCTCACAATTTTTGGGTTTACCGCAGTGAGCCACCTGATGTGAGTTCTGTTCAATGCTACAGGTCAAATCCCAGTTCTCCAATATGCTGGAAGTCATGGTCTGAACATGAAATGTCCCCCACAGGCTCATGTGTTTGAACACCTGGTCCTCTGCTGGTGGCACTGTTTGAAAAGGTTATGAGCTCTTAAGAAGTAGAGCCTTGGAGGAAGTGTGTCACCAGGGTAGGCTTTGAGGTTTTATAGCCTGGCCCCCACCTCCTTTTGCTCTCCCTTAAGGACTGCTGATGTAATAGGACAGGCCAGCTTCATGCTCCTGCTTCCAACCCTTTCTCACCAGGATGGACTGTACCCCAAGCCCCAAATTATAAACCAAAAATAAACCCTTTCTCTCTCAAAATGGATTTGTTGGGGGATTTTACCATAGCAACAGAAATAAAACTGATACCAAGCACCACGAAATTGGTACCAAGTTTTGGGACCATTGCTGTGTGAGCCTGACCATGTGGATTTTAGGTCTTTGTTCTATGAAGGAATGCGGGAGATTTTGGAACTCTGGGCTAAAAAAAAAAAAAGCCACCGAATGCTACAAGCAGAGCCTAATGGGCCATTCTAGTGGGAGTCTGGAAGACAGTGATGTTAAGAAGTGGAGAATGGGGGCTGGAGAGATGGCTCAGAGGTTAAGAGCACTGGCTACTCTTCCAGAGGTCCTGAGTTCACTTCCCAGCAACCACATGAAGACTCACAACCATCTATAATGGGATATGGTGCCCTCTTCTGGTGTGTGTATACATAATAAATAAAAATTTTAAAAAAAAAAGTGGAGAATGGATGCTGTGCTGGGTGGTTTTGTGTGTCAGCTTGACACAAGCTAGAGTCATCAGAGGAAGGAGCCTCAGCTGAGGAAATGCCTCCTTGAGATCCAGCTGTAAGGCATTTTCTCAATTAGTGATCAGTGGGGGAGGGTCCAGCCTATGTTGGGTGGTGCCATCCCTGGGATGCTGGTCCTGGGTTCTATAAGAAGGTGGGCTGAGTAAGCCATGGGAAGTAAGCCAGTAAGCAGCACCTCTCCATGGCCTCTGCATCAGCTCCTGCTTCCGGGATCCTGCCCTGTTTGAGTTCCTGTCCTGACTTCCTTCCCAATTTGCTTTTTTTTTTTTTTTTTTGTCACAGCAATAAAAACTCTAAGACAGATGCTAGCTCAGGAATTCAGGGGAAAATGAGAACTAACTTATTCATGTGCTATTTTAGCAAAGAATCTAGCTGCATTCTGGTTATGTTCTAAGAATTTACATGAGACCAGATTTAAAAATAATAGACTAATACCATGACAGCATAATATTGAATCTATGGAAGGTTATTATTGATTACTCTTACGCAGATCTGTAGTTAAAATGAGCAATAAATAGGGCAGAAAGTAATAAAAAAAATGTGCAGTTTAGAGAGGAAAATAACTCTAGGAAGCTTAAATTTGCAGCCAGGGCATGTACTGAGAAAGAGGCTGTATTAAAGAGAAGCCTTCTGCTCTTTTGGGAAACAGGAAAAGCACCATCCAGGGCTTGTGAACTGGGGGCCCAAGAGCATTTCTTCTCCTGGAAGGCAACTGCCTGGGAAGTTTTCAACCAGCTTCAGCGCACAGAAGGTGCTGGAACTGTGGTCTACAGTGGCCATTCTCCATCCCCAGCTGGAAGCAGAACTTGTCAGTGGTCTTTACATGATTCTGACTTTAGAGACATGAAAGATGCGAAATTGAGAGAGTCATGAATTCCTCCTCCACAGTTTTCAGAGAGCTGATAAGGTCAGGCAATGTATGCCAGGGGCAGAGTCCCTGGGAGGAAGCCCTGAGAAGCCACTGCCTGGAGGTGTGAAGGGGAAGCCTAGGTTACAGTGATATTGGAGACGCCAAAGCTGTGGGGTATCTGCCAAGGCATGCTGCATACAGCGGGTGGGATCAGCACGAGAGAGAGGGGTGTTGCAGGCAACAGCGCTGGGTGGGTGGAGCCACCTAAGCTTTTGAAAATGAATCTCTAGACACTGGACACGAAGCTACAGGATCTGGTGTTTGCCCAGCTAGATTTTATACAATCTAGTTTTGGTACAATCTTTCAATTCACTGAGAAGGCCAGGCAAATACCATGACAGGCTCCTAATAACTCAATTAAAAACTAGGCTTCAGTTCCTGCCTCTTGAAACTGGACAGACAGTTTCTGAGGAAGTCATGAACAAAGGGCAATCAGTCACCAACATCCTCCTTCCCACCCCCCAAAAGAGATGAGGGGAACTGAATGTACCAGACCTGAGCCAGCCTCCCCAAGTAGCTCAAGGTAATAACCGAATAAGGACAGAATCTGGGACTTGTCCACACTTGCCAAAAAAATTGGTAAAACTATGGCCTTAGCCACCCCCTGCTAGCCCTAACCAATCAGGAAGGTACTGATATGGTTGCCACTCACACAAGCCAATCCTAGATTAAATGACCTCACTGCCTTTAGAATTCCTTTAGCTGTATATAAAAGGAGCTGGCAAGCTTCTCTCAGGGTCTTCATTTTGCCTTTGTGTCAGATGTGTGGCCCCAGCATCCTGGAACTCTTACTCTCTAGATAATAAACACTCTTATTGATTGCATATATGGATGGTGGTCTTTTGGGGGACTTCTCTAGGCCCTAACATTCACTATCAATTTCTCCCTTTGGGGATGGGAATATATACTTTATACCACCATACGCTAGAAGTGGATAATTTGGTTTTGTTTGTCTTTACAGTGGGTCACAGTTAAGAGGTTGCCTTGAGTCTCAGAAGAGACTTTTAAACACTGTTGGGACTGTTAAAGACAACTACAGGGACTTTTCAAGTTGGACTAAACACATTTTGCATCATGAGATGGACATGGACATTTTGGGGCCAAGGGAGGAACGCTGTGTTTTCAATAGGAAACATCTCCTGTGGACTCTTATGTTTGAACACTTCATCTCCACCAGCTTGTGGCACTGTTTAGGAAGATATGGAATTTAGGAGGTGGAGCCTTGCTAGGCAAAGTGTGTTACTGGGAAAAGTTTTGAAACGAACCTAACACAGACGCTCTACCACTGAGCCACATCGCCAGCCCAACAAAGACTGCCTTTAGTGTGCATCTTTTGAGTCATTGGTACTGCTGGGCATTGCTGTTCATGTTTATAATCCCAGCATTTGGTGAGGAAGCTGAGGCAGGAGGATTGCCACAAGTTTGAGCGTACCCTGGGCTACAGTGTGAGACTCTGTCTCAAAGGACCAACAACAAAAAGTCAATGGTAATTTATCTTTTCCTAGGTCATACACATTTGTAAGTAACTAACTTATTTAAGTGTGACACTCTTCTGAGAATTCACACATATGCAGTTTCACATGCAATCTTAAGATGTTCAGGAAGCCTACAGAATTTGTTAAAGATGCCTTGTGTTAAATATTCATATACTGGCTTCTCCTCCTCCCTCCCCTTCTTTCTTCCCTCCCTCTGTCCCTCTGTCCCTCCCTCTCTCCCCCTTTCCCTCTCTCTCTTCCTACCTGTCTGGCTTATTTTTGAGGAAATGTACCTGTGGCTATAAACTAACCAACTAAATAAAAATGGTCTAAAAAAATACCATCATATACATAATGGCAATGCCAACCACCGTGGTTTGTTTGGATTGCCATCTTTTGGCATATAATACACATTCTCTCAGCAGATACATATGCTGTGAACAGATCTGGAACTAGGGGTACCCATGGCATCCCTCCCCCTTCCCACCCCACCCCACCCTCACCACCCTAGGCTGGGCAGAAATCATCCAAGAGCTCAGAGGCACCCAGAGGCCACAGCCAACCATGTGCCCTGGCATATAGAATGCTATCGTCTCTGGACTATCAGTGTGCCAGCCTAAGTTGGCAAGTATACAATCCCCCTCTGTGCTGTCATGCCAGTGTCCCCAACGTCCTCTGCATTCTATCCTGCCTGCTGTTGGGTAGCTGCACAGGGCTGCCACTGTCCTGGTGTGATTTGAGAGGACTCCCAGAACCCCTTGCCTAGAACACTTTCTCCTACTCCATTCCTAAAGTTCAGAGCAAGCAGCTACCCCTTGCTAATGCCCAGATCTGTTTCCACAAATGTCCTTGCGCATCTCCACTGAACGGCAGAGAGGGTCCAGAAATGCAGAGCTGAGTTCCTCGTGTCTTTGGCCAAGAACCTGATCCCATTTGAGTCTCGGCTCCACAGGGTGTAAACTGGAGACTATGGTAGCAAGCTCACAGAATCATTTTGAGGAGTAAAGAAGGTGTGTTTATTATTAGATTCACAGACACACACACACACACACACACACACACACACACACACACACACACCAAACACACTTTAGGTGACCTGGAGGGGAAAAGGAAAGCCCACATCTACCCTCAGACAACTGGGCTAGTGCACAGTTGTTTGGGAAGCTAGTCCGCTTCTTTCCCCGCCTGGTAGCAGGGGCTCTGCTAAGTTTTTTTTGGATTTATGTCTGTCCACCTGTTCTCTACCTAACCACCCACCTAGCCATTGACCTACAGCCAGAACAGTGCATTTACCCAATCTGTCATGCCCTGACTTTCTCTGCCCACGAAGGCAAGTAGACATAGCCAGTTCCTAGAGAAAGACTGAGCTGTGTCTAGACTAATACATTTTCTAGGATGGTGTTGTATGGACTTCTCTCTAAAAACAATTTCTTTCCACACTTGTAACACATGGCAACAACAGACACATGGGCAGGGTACTACTAGGCGAGCAGTTTGAAAAAGCTAAATGTCAGGTTCTCCTTCGTTACCAGTAAGATTGGCTTTTCTATACGCTAAGAAATAGACTCACTAAAAAAAAAAAAAAAAAAAAAAAAAATTCCTTAGAAAATAAAAACTTCTTCCAGGTATCATGGTACATGCATGTAATCCTAGTACTCAGAGGGGTTAAGGGAAAAGGAACATAAGATCAGCCTGGACAATTTAGTAAGACCTTGTCTCAAAATTAGAAATGAAGGGGGGGAAAGAGATTATGGATATAGCTCAGTGGCAGAGTACTTGTCTAGCAGGTGTGAGCCTCTGGATTTAATGTCTATACAGAAACAAAGGGAGGGAGGGACGGAGGGAAGGAGGGAGGGAGGGAGGGAGGGAAAACTACTCAATCAAGTAAGTGATAGGTAAAGGTTACTTGGAGGATTTGGGGGAGGACTATCAACAGGACTATTCTGTATCTTTAGAGGGGAAAGTGGGGCACAGGCCTTTCATGGTATTACTGTAACACTAATCCCTATTTAAACTTTAAAATAAGATGATTCTGCAAAAAAAAGGTTGGTAGATCATTGGTGAAAAGACCCTTTCCTGACATCTGAGGTTCCCACCTATGTGTCTGGCAGCTGATGTGTGACGTCTCTGGCCTCAGTCATCCTATCCAGACACCATGGGCTGCAGTAAGAGTGGGAGTCACAGGATGCACCCCTGAAACCTGCACGTTCTCCTGCAGGGTGCTGGCTGGTCTTACATCAACTTGTCACACAAACTACAGTCATCTGAAAGGAGGGAGCCTCAGTTGAGAAAAGGACTCCGTAAGATCCAGCTGTAAGGCATTTTTCTTAGTTAGTGACTGATGGGGGAGTATAGACAAAATTCTAAATGGTCTTATTAAATAAGAAACACAGAGCCAAATACAGAGTTAAAAGCCCAAGAGATCAGAGCACTAGCGAAGAGCCAAGACCACCTTATCTTACCACTTGGCCGCCGTCCCTACCCCAGAGAAAGTTTCTTCCTGTGTGACTTGTGTTTTTATTGCTTTCCTGTTCTGCCTTCTCATTGGCTCTAAGCCCAGCCACATGACTTCCTCATCACTGCCTGTCTATACAGACCTCCTCGTCTCTATGGTTGTTGATACTGGAGTTAAAGGCTGTGTCCTTGACCACACAGAGACTCTGCCTGCCATGTGATCGGATTAAGGGCATGGGCTACCACCACCTGACCTCTGTTCCTGGCTCACTAATGACCTCTGATATCCAGGCAAACTTTATTTATTAACATACAAATAAAATCACATTTCAGCCCAATTAAAATATCACCACATTCCCCCTATTACTCTAATAAAAAGAAAAAAGAAAAAAACATAACTGGTATAAGAAAAGCTATATACAATAAGTACAATAACTATATATAATATATACAAGCAATAAATACCTAAACAATGTCTAGTCCATTTGCATTTGACAAACTCAGAGAAAATATTCCATTATCTGTCCTATTTTGGTAAGTCCAAAATGTACCTGATTCACTTTCTATCCTATCTTGCATTACTAACAGAGAACTATCTTATAATGTCTTTCAAATTTATATACTTTACACCTCTTTAGTGAGTTTCTTTTCTAAAATTCATAACAAGGAAAACTATAACTATGACTATCTAATCTTTATAATTATAACTATCTAATCTTCAACTCACTATAACTATAACTATCTAATTTTCAACTAACTATAACCATAACTATCTAATCTTCAACCCCCTCAGAGACCCAAGAAGGAAATAATATTACCTAGTAAAACAGGAAGTGCATGCAAGCAACTTCCAAAAAATGTGAGTTATGACAGAAACAGCCAGCTGCCTGGACAGTCACCTGAGGTTTCTCTGCAAGGTTGGGGCATCATCTTCAGCCTATAGGTTTAGCTTATCTGACAGACTCATTTGTGAAGTAGGATGTACACAAGGCCTACAGTTTGACCTCACATTGGGTGAGAGCAGTCCATGCATCAGAAACACCTGAATTCCACTGGTGTCCTGTCATGATTCAGGATTTTAAATTGATGTTTTTGGAATTCAGCTGTCCATTCTTCTTGGCTTGTGGGTGGCTTCATCTCTTTTATTAAATGCCAGTCTACCATTGAGAGGTTAGATTCTGTCAGCTTAGTTACTCTTTCAAGAATAACTGTTTCAGCTACTGTTCCACTGCACATCAGAAGCCATCGGTCCACTGTCTGTTAAGCTGCCTTCAAAGAAAAGGGCACTGTACCTTTTCCGGATTGCAAAGGCCACTTCAAGGATGGTGCCATATTGTCCTGGCCTCAGAGGATGCCTGTTGCTGAAGCCACAACCACACTTGTCTTGGCAAGAGTCAGTAGTCCTTTGTTTCATGTCCTGTCTGTCCATTTTGTCCTGTTTGTCAGCAGTTGATTCGAGGACACTTTGTTGTCCAGTGGCTAACTTTTGCCACAATGAAAGTTAACTCCATATGCAGTTTCTTCAATGCCCATATCTTCTCTGAAGTAGATTGGAACTGCCAGGAGCCAACATGTCTCATAGTCAAAAAAAAAAAAAAAAAACATTTCACATTTCAGCACAATTAAAATATCACCACAAGGGAGGACCCAGCCCACTGTGGCTGGTGCCATTCCTGGGCTGATGGTCCTGGATTTTGGAAGGAAGCAAGCTGATCAGAGGAGGCAATCCAGTAAGCAGCACCCCTCCATTGACTATGCATCAGCTCCTGCCTCGAGGATCCTGTCCTGTTTGAAGTCTTGTCCAGACTTCCTCTAATAATGAACAGTGATGTGGAAGTGTAAGCCAAATGCACCCTTTCTTCCTCAAGTTGCCTTTCGGTGATGGTGTTTCATCAAAGCCCTCAAAACCTGAAGACATGACAACCCAGAGCAAAAGGAGCTAAGACAAAAGGAGACTCCAGCACCTGACCAGAACTTCCAAAGGACCTGTGTCCTTTACGTGGCACTTTCATGGGAAATGGTGGGAAGAGTCTTTCAAGGTCCGGAAGGGCCCTGGACTCCCGGATCTCTGAGACAGTCTCCAAGAAAGCAACTCAGAATCACCCATGAACTTGGTTAAAATCCTGCTGTCCTGGAGTGCCTGCAGGTGTAGCATGGAGACCCAGGACTGAGGGTTTCTATCAGATACCTCAGAGGTTCTTACAGCTTGAGGATGTTCCTGATGAGGTCATCTCAGGGAGCCAGGGACATGTTGTCAGGGGCTAAACTGTGTCCCCTCAAAATACAGGTGCTGAGGCCTTCTCCCTCCCCAAATACTGTCTTAGACTTTGGAGACAAGGTCATTAAAAAAGAGGTTACGTTAAAATAAGGGGGTCCTAATTCAATAGGACTGGTACCCCATAAGATGGTGGAGAGTCACCCACAGCTTAGACCTCGTGAGGATATGGTGATAAGGTACAGATGATAAGCCAAGAGTGGCCTCCAGTATCCCAACACTTGGATCTGAGACTACTGAACTATGAGAAATTATCTATTGTTTACCCATCCTAGAAAATGCATCAGACCACCATCAGAACACTGAGAAACACATCTGAGGAAAGCAGCCTTGTGTTACATACAGAGCCAGCAGGTACCTATTTTATTTGAGATTTGGTGTTAGGTTAATAGTGTTACTTCAAGGCAGGTGTGGTGGTACACGCCTTTAATGCCAGCACTCACGAGGCAGAGGCAGCACAGGTGAACGAGGCTAACAAGAGGCAGAAGACCATGGTGTTTCTTCTTCCCACCTTCTTCAACCAGGTGCACATGAAGAAGCAGGCAGGAATTTCCACAGCACCTGTCACTGAGCCGAAGAGCGCTGTGTGAGACCGCTACCCAGACACACGGTCACCCCACACATCAGCCCACCACCCACAAGGAGCCGGCAGCCCATTCCCTGCTTCCCAGGTTTTTACACACTGGGACGAGACAAGTGTTTCCTGTGACTGGTGGAATCCACGGAAGCCCTTTATGCCGCCCGAAGAGCTGAGCTCTCTAGGACCCTGTGTGCTGCCCAGAGGTCTGGGCTCCGGAATGAACAGAGAAAGTGCAGAGAATGGGATTTCTTGTGCTGGGCAGAACTGGGAGGGAATGGTTTGGATGTGTAATTTCAAACAAGTAAAAATGGAGGGCACAGTTTGTGTAAGACCCCTTACAACAAACCGTGTTTAAGCACCCTGATTGCTACCATCTACCTCTAGTCATAAAAGTAACACAAGACCAGTGTTACGTAGTTCTTAGCATGGGGTGGGGAAATCAAACCTGTCCACCACGAACAAATCCACCTCAATAGCTCCATGCATCCTGAAGAATGTTGGCGTTACAGCCAGCCATAAAGAAGGTCCAAGACGCTTCCTCCTTTACGTTTTCAACCGTGCTGTCTCTCACTTCAAAACTATTATTTTATGGCACAATAAACTTCTAAAATTAAAAAATTGATGTGATTTAATTTTTTGACAAAATTAAAGTAGTAATCTTTCTTCTTTAAGAGGGTCCTTTTATCTTTCTCCGCCCTCCCTACCTCAGAGACTATGATAAAAGTATTAGATGCCACTTTGTTTAAGAGTTCCATTATAAGGCAGATTTATTTCTTAGTTTCGTCTGAAAGCACATACCTTCGTATCTGTATGTCATCGTTATATCCTAATTGTAAAAATAGGGACAAGGTTTTATGGGGACCAATGGGAAGAAAAGTAGAGTTGGTTAAAACTTTATTTTGACAGGCAACAACAGTAAACAAATTAGATTTGATCAACGTCTATACTTCAAAAAATACTACCAACAGAGTGAAAAGACCACCTACAGAATTAGAGAAAATATACGCAAGTCACATGTCTGGTAAAGGATTATACAGAGAACTCCTTAAAGCAAAACAAAACACTCAGAAGACAAATTCAGTTCAAAAACGGACAAATGATCCAAATGATCTGAGTGGGCATTTCACAAAAGTTATCGAAGTGGCCAAAAGCACATAAGAAGGTATTTGATGGGGTTGGGGATTTAGCTCAGTGGTAGAGCGCTTGCCTAGCAAGCGCAAGGCCCTGGGTTCCATCCTCAGCTCTGGAAAAAAAAAAAAAAAAGGTATTTGACATCACTGTTAAACAGATGCAGGTCTGATCTGTGGTAACACACCCTCACGTTCTCTAAGACAGGACCCAGGGCTGGAGAGATGGCTCAGCGGTTAAGAGCACTAGCTTCTCTTACAGAGGATTGGGGTTCAACTCCCAGTATCCATGTGGCAGCTCACAATGATCTGTAACTCCAGTTTGAGGGGATCTAATGCCCTCTTCTGGCCTCTGCGGGCATTGCACACACATGGTACACAGACCTACAAAACACCCAGACACATAGAATAAAAATAAATATTTTTCAAAGATACCTACTTAAAAAAAAAAAAAACAGAAAGGAAATGCTGGGGATGTAGAAAATTGGAGTCCTTGTGCACTGTTGATAGGAATGTAAAATGGCCTCTGTGGAAAGCAGTATGGCAATTTCTCAAAAAATAAAAAAATTACAACATCCAGTAAATTCACTCCTTCGTATATAACCCCCTCCAAGAAATGAAAGGGAAGCAAGACCTCAGAGAGGTGTCCATGCACCAATGTCAATGGTAAGAAATTCACAGCAGCTAACAGAAACAACCCAGATGTCTATCCTCGGATGAACGAATAAGAGAAAGTGTGGGATATACAGATAACTGCTGTGCAGTCCTAACTACAAAATAAATTCTGGTGTATATTAAAGAGGATTTAATTTTGGGGATATCACACCAAGTGAAATAAGAGAGTTACAAAAGAACAGAAGTTATCCTGTACCACTTGAGGTAGCATCCAGTAGTCAACATCATAAAGACAAAACATCCTGCTCATCAGGGGCTACGAAGAGGGGGAAGAGTGAATTATCACTTAATAGCCAAAGAGTTTTGGTCTTGTAAATGACAAACATTGTTAGATATAACCTACCCCAATAGAAATTTGGTATTTTTTTTATTTTGAAAATAATGTTCTTTTGCTATTATTTTATTTATCAGTACATAGCCCAGGTTAGCCTCCAACCTGAGATGTTCTTGCCCAGTGCTGAGGGTACAGCCTGCACTACAACCCCTGGCTAAAATATGCCTAACTTTAATTTAGCAAAACTCAGATTATAAAAACAGCATCTTCATGCTCTTGTGCATGATGAACAAAGATTGAACCAAATGATCAGTTCTAGATGGTCATGGTGTCACGTGTCTTTTGTCCCAGCACTGGGGAGGTAGAGGCAGATCTCTGTGAGTTCAAGGCCAGCTAGGGATGCACAGTAAGACTCTGTAGCAGAAAAAAATAAAGTCTAACATGAATAACTGTGAGAAAAATTAATCTCTGCAACTACTCCTCAGCTGATATGTTTTATTTTTTTTTGAGAATTTCATTAATAAGTAGTATATACTTATTTCTCTCCCCTTCCAACCTTCCCATGCTCCCCCTCTCATATTTAAGATCTCTTCTTTAATTACTAGTGTTTTACAAACACACACACACACACACACACACACATACACACAATCTGCTGAGTCAACTTGATGTTGCTGGTATCCATATGCGCTTAGGATTGACTTTGGATTTGATAACCTCTCAGTGGGGCTCATCCTTAAAGAACACTGATTCCCCCTCCCTTAGTGGCCATTAATTTCCCTCAGCTATTCGGGGGTGGGACCTGGTGATATTCCCATTCCCATCCAGGTTGGAATGCCAGCTAATGTTGTCATTGTACAGGACTTGTTTAAGTGACCATGATGCCAAGACTTTGTGGGTACAGCTCCCTGTTGTGTATGGACTATCTCAAAACCAGCGTCCTGGTCCTCTGGCTCTAACAGTCTTTCTCCACTCTTTGGTGACGTTCCCTGAGCCTTTTGTGCAGAGGTCCTGTTGCAGATGGATCAGTTAGGGCTGGGCACTCCATGCTCAGTTGTTTTCTGCATGGTGACCCGGTGTGGACTTCTGTGATGGTCTGTGTCTGCTGCCAAAAGAAGGTTTTTTGATGAGGAGTGAGAACTATGCTTACTTGTGGGTAAGAGGATAAGTATCAGAATGCAGTTGGCTTAGGAAAGCTGGAGTAGCAGACTGTCCTCTTGGAGCTATGACCTCACCAGCCATGGGAAGTTGGCTAGATCCACAGCACTAGCTGAGCTATCTCAGTGACCCAAAATATTTGTAAGTTGTGCACTTTCATGTGCAAATTTCATTTATTTGTCATAAAAAAAATAATTGTGCACTCAACCAGGCAGCGGTTGGCACACGCCTTTAATCCCAGCACTTGGAGGCAGAGGCAGGCAGATCTCTGTGAGTTCGAGGCCAGCCTGGTCTACAGAGTGAGTTCCAGGACAGGCAGGACTGTTTCTCTCAGAGGAGAAAAAAATGTACACTTGTCTTCACATACACATAATTTTAAAATAAAATCTTTTAAAGAAATCAGTGCTGCTGCTGCGGGAAGCCTGTCTAGAAGTCTCGGCCAGCATGGGAAAGCACCCTTGTTTGCTGACCCACTTCCGGTTACGGTGCTGAGCAGCCACCGGCTCTGGCCAGCTTCCGTCACTGTGGGTGCTTACACTCCACCCCACTGAGTCCACTGGCAATCCAATGTCATCGTCTGAAGTTTACAGACTGTAAACTGTGGCCCAGAGGGGCTAACCTGAGCTCAAAGAGGGCAGAGCTAGCAAATTCACACCTATCCACGACTCCCCTGCTCCCCATAACCCACATAGGCTTCCTGTCTCCTCCTCCTCATTCTGCAAAGTCATTATGAATGACTTTAACAGTACCCTTTACCTGTCTGGTGTGTGCATAGAGGTTCCAACTAGACCAATCCAGTCACTTAGGAATTAAATAATGCTTTCTTAACGACAGGCCATGTGCCAAGCAGAGCCAAACCAAAGATTTATTCCTAGTAAGCAGCATTTTTTTTTTCATTTTAATGAATGCCATGCTAAACAGAAAGTATTAATATCCACAGAAAGTCTTCTGTAGCGGCCAAAGATCGGTCAGTCCATGATCTCTTTCGGTAGATCCTAAACAGATAAATAAAACAATTGTAAAGAAGCTAAACTGAATATTCAATAAGCACAACTCACCACAGCAAGAAAAAAGGGGGCAGCCATGAAGCTGAAATAATCAAATATATAGATAGATGCTACTCAAAAAAAAAAAAAAAAAATCACGCCACTGCTCATGCACCACAGGACCACTCACTCATCTTCCAAACCTGAAAAATAAAATAAAACCACAGTGAGAAATGCCAGTGTGGCTGTCACAGTTTAATCGGCCTGTCCTGTTCATGAAGGACCAATGTTGCCGACATTATGTATTTGATTTCTATTACTCATTTATTTTGAACAAATCATGATTAACCCCTGTCTTCAGGAGACCAGCCTTTCAGTGGGGAGGCCTCCAGTTAAGCTGCTGATATGCACAGCGAAGCACTCTGGGCCTTGCCCTTAGAACTGAGGGAAAATTTGCCCTTTCCCAGCCTTCCACCCTGTTTGTTTATTTTCCCTGCTGGCTGATTCCACCAATCGAGGCTGCCACAGCTAACCACTTTTTTAAAAGTGCGCCACCACCGCACTTTTAAAAACTGATCCCATGCCGGGCGGTGGTGGCGCACGCCTTTAATCCCAGCACTCGGGAGGCAGAGGCAGGCGGATCTCTGTGAGTTCGAGGCCAGCCTGGGCTACCAAGTGAGTCCCAGGAAAGGCACAAAGCTACACAGAGAAACACTGTCTCGAAAAACCAAAAAAAAAAAAAATTAAAAATTAAAAACTGATCCCTGGGGCTGAAGAGATGGCTCAGTGGTTAAGAGCACTAACCACTCTTCCAGAGGACTTGCGCTCAATTCCCAACACCCACGTGGCCTGACAGATCCCTGGGGCTCTGTGGTTAAGAGCACTGGCTGCTCTTGCAGAGACCGGGATTCACTGCCCAGAACCTGCATGGCAGCTCACAGCTGTCTGTAACTCCAGTTCCAGGGGATCTGACACCCTCTTCTGGCCTCTGTGGGCACCAGGCATGCATGTGGTTCATATATCCATGCAGGCAAAACACTCATACACATAAAATTAAAATAAATACATCTTTCAAAATAACACTGGCATCTTGCTACCTTCTACTCCTGAGTAGTATCATGACTGAGGGAGAGATTTCTTGGGGGTAAAAAAATCAAGTAACATTCCTGACATTTTGATAGGATTCAAATGCCTTAAAATAAAGCCTTTCTAGATAAAGATGGCAGTTTTTAGTCGATTCCCGAAGTTGTGCAACCATAGTCTGTCTTATTCTGAGATCTACACATCATCTCCCCAGAAGAAGTGAACTGAGGTGCCCCCACCCCCCATTCCCTGTCCTCCTAACCTCTGGAAACCACCAATACATTTTCTCTCCTTGGCCTTTTTGGGAAACTTCATCTAAGTGGAGTAAACAGCACGTGGCCTTCTGTCTGTCTTATTTAAACTGGCATCGTGTTCTCATGATTCACTCGTCACAGCGTGAATCTGTACTTCATTTCTTTCTTAGAGCTGAGTAATATTCCCTCAGGTTTTCTATTCCTCGGCGAGCACACACTTGGTTCTTTCAATGTTGCTCTGAGCATCCCTGAACAATATTTTTCGAGAACTTGCTTTCGACTCTCCTGGGTTTATTCACTCCGTCTGACTTTTTGTAGAAGCGCCAAACTGTTTTCCAAGATGGCTGCCCTGGTTTTACCGCCTCACCAGCAATGGGAGTCACCGTTCCTCCACATTCTCACCAGTGCCTGTGGGTTACCTGTAGCCATCCAAGTGAGAATGAACCAATATGCCACCACGGCCCTGTTACATTTTGCTAATGATTCATGGTGTTGAGAACTTTTTCATGTGTCTATTGGCCATCTGTACTTATTCTTAGTGAAATATTGATCCTGAGACTCTTGTGTGGTTTTAAATTATTTTTTTAATGTTGAATTTTAAGAGTTATGTATATTTTGCAAATGCCGTGGTACACACCTTTAATCTCAGCACTCAAAAGGCAAAGGCATGTGGATCTCTGTGAGTTTGAGGCCAGCCTAGTCTACATAATGAGTTCCAGGACAGCCAGGGATATGTACAGAGACCCTTTCTCAAACCCATCCCACAAGAAGAAAATTATGTATATTTTGGATACAAAATTCTTGGCAGATATATTATTTGAAAATATACTCTTGCCTGTGTGTGATCCTTGGCAAATAGTTTTAAGGAGATAGATACAAATATGGATGCATGTATTCTGGTCAGTAGGTTTACTTGGGACAGCAAATGAAATACAATTACAACAGGAAACTGTCATGGCCATAGCCTTTGTGTTAGTTAAGGATCCTATTGCTGTGATGAAACATCATAACTAAAAGCAAATTGGGGAGGAAACAGTTTATTCTACTTACACTTCCATATCACAATACAGTCAGAACAAGAACTCAAACAGGGTAGGAACCCAGAATCAGGAACTGATGCAGAAGCCATGGAGGGGTGCTGCTTACTGGCTTATTCCCCTTGGTGTACTCAGCCTGCTTTCTTGTAGAACACAGGACTACTAGCCCAGGGATGGCACCACCCACAATGGGCGTCTGGGGCCTTACTAATTAAGAAAATCCTACAGCCAGATTGATATTATGAAGGCATTTTCTCAGTTGAGGTTCCTTCCCTTCAAATAACTATAGCTTGTGTCAAGCTGACATAAAACTAGCCAGGACAACTGACCCCCTTGTCAACTTGACACACAAACACATCACCGTTAAGCCACAACCTTTCCTTTCTTGTTTATCCCCAAGATCTCGCATTAGTATGACCATCACAATATAAAATATTTCAAATTTTAAAAGTCTCACAGTCTTTAACAATTCAGCCTCTTTAAAATCCAAAGTCTTTTAAAATTCAAAGTCTCTCAACTGTGGGCTCCTGTAAAATCAAGAGGGAAGATCCAGAGCACAGTCATAATCAAATCAAAGCAAAACCAAATTCCAACAATATAAATAACTCAAATATCAATTATCTGAGATCCACTCATGATCTTCTGGACTTCTCCAAGGAGCTTGAGTCTCTTCTCCAGCTCTGCCCTCTGCAGCACACACAGCTTCTCTTCCAGGCTCCAGCCAGCTCCACTCCACTGCTGCTGCTCTTCTTGGCGGTCATCCCATGTACTGGCATCTCCAAAATGCTGGGTCTATGCTGCAGCTGGGCTGCACTTTCACCAACAGCCTCTCATAGGCTCTCCTCATGGTCCCAAGCCTCAGCTTCTTTACATGACCCCTTCAGTCCAGGGCCTTCAACTGCCACTGAGGCTTCACTTTCACCGATGGCCTCTCCTGGCCCCTCACAGTGCCAAGCCTCAGGGGTCAGGGGCTCTCCATGACACCTTCACACCTTCAAAACCAGTACCAACTGGGTGACTCTTACACATGACCAAGTCCAGCTGCCAGCATAAGTTACAACCTTGGCCACCTCTGGAACACAACTTCTGTGCACTGACTCTCAGGAAACACTTCCCAGACGATTTCACCTCTCTCTCTCTCTCTCTCTCTCTCTCTCTCTCTCTCTCTCTCTCTCTCTCTCTCTCTCAATAGGGTTTCTCTGTGTATCCCTGGCTGTCCTAGAATTTGCTCTGTAGAGTAGGCTGGCCTTGAACTCACAGAGATCCACCTGCCTCTGCCTCCCGAGTGCTGGGATTGAAGGTGTGTGCCACCACTGCCAGGCAAGGAAGCTGGTCTCTTCTTAATCACCACTAAATTCTAGCTCCAGCTGACCAGCATCAAGTACCCCAGCAAAGTAACGTTTTGCTTTGGTGGTTCTGGGATCTTGTTAATCACAGCTGATTCTTCAGCCCCAGCTAACCAACACCACAAAATCTTAATTCAAAATAACAAAAGGGCCCAGTAGAGTCTTTAAACTTCCTTCTAGAACTTCACAAAGCAGGCCTCCATCCTCACCACTCTTGTCTTCCAAGCTCCCACAGAACAGCTCACCAAACGTTAAGCTCTCAATGGCTTTTCTAACCTAAAGCTCCAAAGTCCTTCCACAATCCTCCCAAAAACATGGTCAGGTCTGTCACAGCAATACCCTGCAATCTTGGTACCAACTTCTCTTAGTTAGAGTTTCTATAGTTGCGATGAAACACCATGACCAAAAAGCAAGCTGGGGAGGAAAAGGTTTATTCGGCTTACACTTTCGCCTCACACTTCATCATTGCAGGACAGGAACTCAAGCAGGGCAGGAACCCGGAGGCAGGAGCTGATGCAGAGGCCATGGAGGGGTGCTGCTTACTGACTTGCTCCCCATGGTTTGCTCAGTCTCCTTTCTTATAGCACCCAGGACCACCAGCCCAGGGATAGCACCACCCACAATAGGCTGGGCCCTCCCCATCAATCACTAAGAAAGCACCCTGCAGTCAGATGTTATGGAGGTGTTTTCTCGGGTGAGGTTCCCTCCTTTCAGATGACTCCAGCTTGTGTGAAGTTGACACAAATCATCCTGCACAGCTTTCCTCAGGCTCCTCAGCTTCCACACACATCAGTAGGAACTGCTGGCTGAATTCATGAGCGGAGTGCTTCCGAGTGCCATCTGAGACCTGAACAGCACCAGAAACTCTTTTAACTGTTGCTGATGAGCCCGTCTGCCATGCCGCCAATGTCTTCACTCTCTGCAGGAGAACAGCCACCCCTGAATGACCGTAGACCATCAAAGAGGAAGACCTTCAGCTTCCTGTCCTGCCCATTTGCCTGCCCAGCCAGCACCCTCCCACCTCCTCCACGACCTAATCTACCTGGATCTTCTTTTCCATGTTTTCTGGCTCCTTCCTTACGGTTTGAATCTCTTCACCCTAAACGATAACCTTCTCTTGAACCCATGGCGTCTACAGCATTTACTTCATCATGTAACAGATGGACTGCACCGCTGACTTGTTACCTGTCATCATGTCTTCCGGTCCTGTCACCCCTCTGCACTCTACCGCCCTGCAGGGCTACAGTCTTTCATCATGATTACAGGTGCTATTAATTTTGAATATCCCATCCCCATCTTTTCCAGAATCCAGAGATAGTGCAAGCTGCTGAAGGACCCACGCATGCCCTTCTCTCTCTCTCTCTCTCTCTCTCTCTCTCTCTCTCTCTCTCTCTCTCTCTCTCTCTCTCTCTCACACACACACACACACACACACACACACACACACACCAGCCTCCCCCACTCCCTGCATAGTCATCACTATATTGTTTCAGAATGCCTCCCAGATAAGCCTTGTCCTTCCCTGTCCACTTTCCCTGCTTTCCCTCCACCCTCCATTGTTTACATCATGGCTTCCAACATGGCTTCTCACCTCACACCACCACCATCCACCTCTATAGAAAGTACCCAATGCCGGCCCTACTTCTGTATCCTTTATCCATCCTTCTCTTCTGCTATTCAAACCTGCCTTGAGCCAGGCAGTGGTGGTGCACACCTTTAATCCCAGCACTGAGGAGACAGAGGCAGGCGGATCTCTGTGAGTTCGAGGCCAGCCTGGGCTACAGAGTGAGTTCCAGGACAGGCTCCAAAGCTACACAGAGAAACCTTGTCAAAAAAAGAAAGAAAGAAAGAGAGAGAGAAAGAGAGAGAGAAGGAAGGAAGGAAGGAAGGAAGGAGAGAGAGAGAGAGAGAGAGAGAGAGAGAGAGAGAGAGAGAGAGAGAGAAAGAAAGAAAGAAAGAAAGAAAGAAAGAAAGAAAGAAAGAAAGAAAGAAAGAAAGAAAGAAAGAAAAAGAAAAAACGAAAACCTGCCTTGAATCTGCCAGGCACAGAGGACAGAACTCAATTTGCTTTGAGTTCACATCTTTCGTTCCTGATGCGGGTTTTTCAGCATCCATTCTATGGAGCAAAGGTATCTCAGCACATTTACTCAGTGCACAGATTGCATCTGCTTGAAATATGTTTAGTTTCAGCCTCGAGCGCTGAGCACATTTCAACCAAAAATGCCTAGATGATAATTTGTGCGCCCATCTGCCAAATGAAAACAGCAGTGCTCAGCACCTACTAGCGTTCACAATAACAGGAATGGCCCTAGCCACAACCAAGTCCTGCTATTTCTCTTCAGACATATTTCCCAGCTGTCTTGGGTTGCTATCCCCTAGAGGCAAGGCTTTCTGACCTAAGCTGTTGTCTTTAAGTCCCCAATGCCCAAAACACTTGTAAAACTCATAACTGTGAAGACCAAACACATCCATCTCTGCTTTAGCAGAAGCACTTAAAAGAGGAGTCTGTATCTCCATGACGAAGTTTGCCTTATTTTAGAGTTCTACATTTGTTTTAGTATGAATGCTTAAAAATATGACTGTTCTGTGATTTGTATGATGGTATGCCCTCCAAAATTAATGTTGAAATATGATCTCCCAAATGCCCAAGATGATCATTTCACAAGGACTCCTTCCTCCTGAATGGAATTAGACCCTTATAAAAGGGCTCAAGGTTGACAGGGTAATTCTCCAGCCCTCCTATCCCATCCCCTCTTCTGTGTGAGGATTCATATTAATCTCTGGAGGCTGCAGCAACAAGACACCATCTTGGAAGCAGAGAGCAGACCTTCACCAGCCATAAGTCCTTCTGACGCCTTTATCTCAGACATCCCAGTCCCCAGGAGTGAGAAATAAATCCCTATTGTTAATAAATTACCAATATGTGGCATTCTTGCTACGGCAGCACAAAGAGACTTCCACAAACCCGCGAATCAGATTTTCATATTTACAGATATTATGGCCTAAGGCCAGGCTACCTCTCTTTAACATCAAGTCTGTTTAAAGGAAAAATAAACAAAGAAATAACCATTATCCATCAAGTGGCTGTATGTCTGGAATAGTTTCTTCTGCATTTCTCTTTTCAAGAAGGCTTCAGGGTGAATGATTTTTTGGGAGCTCAGCTTATAAACTAGGATTTGGAAACAGGTGAGCGAGTCAATTTTCCCAGCAAGCGCAGCTGATAGGCAGTACACACAGCGTTGAAGCCCAGGCAAGCTGCTCAGTCAGTCATCTTACCACTGCGTTACTCTGCACACCTTGGTGCTGGATCAGCAAGAGGGTACACTTTAGATAGGAAGTATGAAAATAACGGGAGCTTTGGACATGATGCTCTGTCCCGCCAGGAAATCCAGACAGAAAACTGAACCCTACACCATGCAACAGTGCTAAATATTTCATTTTTACCTGTCAGAAAGGTAGCTAGCCAAAAGTAATTGCTCCCAGCAGCATGCCGAATATAAACAAGGGCTAGATCATGTTTGCATACCATTTCTGGTCACAGACCAGGTTCAGACTTCTCACCACAGAACTTCTCCATTTAATTTGGTCACATACATAGCCATCAGAGCAATGTCAAGATTATAGTCACTGCACTCATAGCCCAAATGCGATGTGTTCTCCCTCCAGGTCCTGCTACATCTGTGAGCTCCAGATCTCCCCATCCTGCAGCTCCGCTGTAACGTGGTCTTTCTGATCTGGGTACCTCAGGGCCGTTATGTCCTCCAACCTCCAAGCAGATAAATTGTGGGACACAGCCTTCCGAACTTTGCCTGGGGGCTTGCAGGCATGCTCAGGGATAATTGTCATGAACGCAGAAGACAGGTACTGGATGCCACAGGAGATGTTCTAGCAGGCACAAATGAGATACAGGACTATCTGGAACCTGTAAAGAGAAGAGAGGACTGGTGGTTATATCGAGCCTATGGATGGGAGAAGGACGTATGTAAGTATGGAGGGACTCCATCTACTTAACCTTAATACACTTATATACATATAGATGGGTAAATGCAAAAATAATTACAGGTGCTTCTCTCTTAAGTGTATATATGTGTGTGTAAATATATATACATATACATATATTTTTTTCAAGTACATGCACTAAATTTTAGTTCCACCCTCATCTCATTAAGTCATTCCAACATACAAGTTTGCAAGCTAGTTCAAGTTTATTGACCAAACGACCTTTACTTGGCAAATAAGCCATGGAGAAGATTGGAAAGCCAATTTAACTTAAGAAAACTTCTTATGTACTAATTTTTCTAAGCCATACGTGAGCATCTCTACTTTTCAACATGTGATTAGAGCACTGGGTGTCGCCATTTACCCTTGAAGGTAATAAAACCTGCTCTCGCTGTGACCAGAAGTCAACATCCACGGTCCCAAACTTAAGTTTCTTCACTCTGCCTCTAACTGCAGAACATTGAGAGCTTGACTGGTTCTCAGCCAGCGACTGGTTAAAGTTACAGGCAGCACACACTGACACCTGGGAGATGCAGAATCTGGGTGTGAAATTTAAAGAGAGCTGTGGTGTACCCGTTAGTTTTGTTCTTCAACTCGACACAAGAGTCATTTGGAAAGAGGAACTCTCAATGGAGAAAATGCTTCCATCCGATTCGCCTATAGGCATGTCTGTGGTGGGTTTTCTTGCTTTGGAGGGCCCAGCTCACAGTGGGCAGTGCCATCCTAGGGCAGGTGACCCTGGGGTATATAAGAAAACAGGCTGAACAAGCCATGAGGAGCAAGCCAGTGAGCAGCACCCCTCCATGGCCTCTGCATCATCTCCTGCCTCCAGGTTCCCGCCTTGAGTTCTTGGCTTCCCTCAGTGGACTATGACCAAGCAAGACATTTAAGCGTAATAAAGCTGTTCCTCCCCGGGCTGGTTTTGGTCAATATTTTTATCATAGCAATAGAAGAGAAAACTAGATATGCTGTTTATCTGAAGCCTTTGGGATTGTACCCAACCAGTCTCATCCTATGGAGTGGCTCCACCTGAGACCTCATACTCCATGATCATCTCAAAGGTGATTTGCATAGATGCGCTTCCTTTCCCTAGCAACACCCACTAAGACAAGAGGGGCAATCAGGGCTTGCCACATAGTGTGGCAACTATGTCCTGGGAGGGAAATTGATTACATCTGCCAGTGGTTCTGGAATGTCCTCCACTTGCACATACATGTGCACACACAGACACATACGTATCCATACCACACATACACAAAAAGACCAACAAGAACCAATGGCAAAAGCATGGGATGGCACCTAACAGGCACACTGACCTCACTTTCTGCTCGACATTGGACCATTTTCCCTACCGCAAGCTGATCCCCAAGTCAGCCTTGCTCACCATCTGTCACAGGGAACTAGAGCAAGCCAGGACTTCCTGAGAACTTACTGGATAGTAAGACTTTCACATACATCATCGTGGCCAACTACAAGCCATGGCTACAAACGCTTTGACCCCCTTCTCACACCCAGGGAGCAGTGTCTCACCCTGAGGACAATGGGAACAGCTGCTGGGGGTGGGGGGAGGGAGTTGCTGGGGATAGCAGCACTGCCGGTGCATGGTCCCTGAGTGACCCAGTGGTACAGATTCCAGTCGGAACAGACTCTCCCTCTGTAGTCCAGACTGGCCTAGAACTTGCTGGGGAGGCCAGGCTGGCCTCAAACACAGCAGTCTCCTGCATCGGTCTCCCTGGGACTACAGGCATGAGCCACGGCACCTGGCTATTGAGTGATTTCTAACCTAGACCCTTAACCAAACACGGACTACTACATGATTAGTCAGCTCCTCCATACAAGGGGAAAACAAGGCATGACTACATCCGTCCTGTCTTGTAGAACTTCTGTGAGACCAGAGTGGCCATAGAAACCCCACAGTAACCTTTGCTCTTTGTTGTTTCTTTTTAAAACAGTGTCTTCCTATGTAGCCCAGGCTGGCCTGGATCTTCAGTCAGTTCCTGCCCTGTCACCTCCCCCAAACTAGAACTACCTGTGTGTGCCACTTCTGACCATGATAAATATTTCTGCTGTTATTTTTAAACGTCCACTTTACAGATGAGCACGTGGTAAGCGAAGCATCCAGGCCCATTACAGTTCGTACATGGGAGTTGATCCCTTCGTCTCTGTTACTCTGCTGGGGGCGGGCCTTTAACCCTACCCCCTCCATTTCCCAGCCGTTCAAACAAAGATGCCAACCGCTCTTGTGCAGTGAGCATCAACTCAAGAGTTGTGTGTAAGCTCCCTACACGGAGTGCCTGGCACATGTTGGGTATCTTATATGACAGCCAGCCCAGAGAACCGTCCCGGGCCAGAGGGAGAGCCATCTGGAGCAGAAATAGGTAGTCATCCTGGACACCGGTGGGGCTGGCAGTTTGTCTACACCTGTGACCGTGCCTCCCAATCGTGGTCTTCTTTTTCCCCGTCGATGATCTAGAGAGCACCCCAAGTCCCAATTTCCCCATAGGGGTGACTACTGCCTGCACTCATCAAGTCCAAGCAGACTCCAGAGCCTTCCTGGGGCCAGAAGCCAAGAGGACAAGCCAGGTCATGGGGCTGTGGGCCAGGCCTCTGCATGCACGGGGCAAAAGAGTGCATGGAGAAGCTGTAGAACCCCATCCCAACAGACAGAAGAGATGCCCCTGCGCCCCCAGCGCGTGCCCCGCCCCATTCTGGCCCCATGTCCTTCTCTGACTCTCTACCTGCCAAAGTGTCCCACGTGATCAAAAATCAGTTCCACGTTGCAGGACTCCATGTCCCTGTCGCGGATCGGACGCCCTGGGCTGCGAGCGCTGCGCCGCGCCGTGCCCCACCCGCCCTGCCTGCCCCGCCCCCGGGTGCCCCTGCCGGGGTGGCCTCCTGCCTGCCTTCCCAGCAGCCAGCACGTCTTGGAGTGGGGGCTCGGGGCATACTCTGCTGCTCCATTGCATGTGCCTTCAACCTCTGCCAGATGGCTCCGCACACCCTCCACGCTGCTGCCACATCCCCATGATCCAGGGAAGCGTTAACACGTCTAGAAAGTTTCATAAAAAGCAAAGCCCCTGGCTTAGCCTCGAGACTTCAAGAGCACCCCATCTTCAGCAGGACACGCCCTTGCTTCCTAAACTTTAATGCTTAAGAACTCACTGTATAGTGGGTTTTAAGTGCACATTTATTTCTTGACTCCACTCCCGATAGCCAAGCTGTCCTCACCCAACTCAGGAGCTTCCTACCTCTGCCTGCCCTGCCCACCCCTCAGCCCGCCAACAATGGCCCTCAGTGTTAGGATTGCAGGCCAATTTGGTTTTTAATTCACACTCCATAACCTTTTTTCTCAAAGAACATTCTTGTTGCTCAACCTTTAAAATAGAACTTGAGAGCCTGGAGAGACTGCCCAGCAGTTAGAGCACTTGCTTGGAGCACCTACCACTGAAAACCCCCGGTAACTTCAGCTCCAGGAATTGGTCGCCCTCTTCTGGCCTCCACAGGCACCTGCACTTAGGTGCACACACCTAGTTATAGACACATAATTTCAAAAGAAAAAGAACTGATGAACTCCTCCCCACTGTGCTGAACTATTAACTGGCTTGTTCTTGTATAGGTCTTGTACAGGGAACCAAAGACAGTGTGAGTCGTAGGGTAAATGGTCTTGTCACACCCAGGCAATACTGTTTGATCAGCCCCCCCACACCCACCTCTGGCTCTTAGAATCACTCCTCCCTCCCTCTCTCCCCTCCTCCAATGCTTCTCTGACTCATCATACTCTTCATCACTACCTCTCTGGCCACCTGGCCTCCTCACTCATCCTCACACACAGCACTCGCCACAAACTCCGGACTTTTACACTCACTATTCCTTCTACCTGAAACTTCTTGGCTCTTCAGTCACTCCACTGTTTAGATGTTGCCTCTGCTCCTGTAATACCCATCATCATTACCGTATAGCCTCCTTTCAGGTTACTCTTTTTTATTTTTCTTCAACCTGACTACATGCTTAATACAACATGTAGAGCCTGATCCCACTTCTATAAGAAATAAGCTCCATGACAGGAACCACTTTGACATGTAGTAGGTGCTCAATAAATGTGTGTTAGATGAATAAATGGACACAAATCTATGTATACAAAATAACACAAAACTTAAGCAACTTCCTTAGAATAGCAGTTTTTCCACGCTTGGATGGAAGAAGGGAAGAGCCTAGCTCAAACTTCACTCATGACCTGGGCAAGGGTCAGACTTCCTAAGGAAGAGTCTACTAACAGTGTGCTTCCCCTTAGAAACACACCCAAAAATTGCATATTGACACCAACAGAGAACACAGATAGGTTAGTCAGTGACTGGAGAGATGTGGGAGGGGGAAGCAGGAGACTAAGAGTCTTGCCTGACGCCCCAGCTTTCAGAGTGTTTGTGAGTGTGGCTTCGTCTCTGTACAAGGAGTCACTAAATTGGGTAAGTTGCACCCTTGGCAGGAAACAATTCTGATGTCCTGTAGCCCGGCGGCCTCCAGGCCCAGACCCTCCTCGAAGCCTCGCCTTAGAATCATATCTAGTTCCCCACAAGAGACCACCACAGTAGAACGAAGACACAGAGCCAGGACAGTGGTTAAGTTCATGGATAGATGAGGGTGGCCCAGAGCCATGCTAATAAAAAAGACGATGGTTGTGGGATGTCTTCCTGTACGCTGTGAGTATGGGTTGCTCTCATCGGTTGGTAAAAAGCTGTTTTGGCCAACAGCCAGGAAGTATAAGGTTAGGGACTCCATCACTACTGCATCTTCTCCTCCACCATGTCACCATACTGTACTCTGCTTATTTAAATTTAACTTATCTTTAAGAACAACAGGCTGGCTCTGGTGGCGCAGGCCAGAAGGATTTGCTGAAGGAGGCAGAGGCAGGAGGATCTGGAGTTCGAGGTCAGCTTGGGCTACACATTTGCGGGGCAGTGGTGGCACACACCTTTAATCCCAGCACTTGGGAGGCAGAACCAGGAGGATCTCTGTGAGTTCGAGGCAGCCTGGGCTACAGAGTGAGTTCCAGGGAAGGTGCAAAGCTACACAAAGAAACCCTGTCTCAAAAAACAAATAAATAGAGGTTAGGGATTTAGCTCAGTGGTAGAGCACTTGCCTAGCAAGCGCAAGGCCCTGGGTTCAGTCCTCAGCTCCAAAAATAAATAAATAAAAAAATAAAAACAAACAAACAAACACATAAACACATACATACATACATACATACATACATACATACATACATACATAAATGGAAATGATGACCCTTGGTTAGGGGGACTGGGCTCACTCTTGGCTAAATGATTCCAGAAGCCTTCTATATGACACTGTTATAGTGTGCAACTTTTAAAGTTATACTATGTTTTATTTTGTGATATTAACCTGGTATCTTCAGGGATAAGCAAGAAAGGATAGGTTATGGTTTAACAGTGATGTGTTTGTGTCAAGTTGACAAGTGGTCAGTTGTACTGTTTAGTTTTTGCCAACCTGATGTGAACTAGAATCACCCGAGAAGACAGACTCTCAACTGAGGAATTGTCTCTATAAGAGTGTCCTGTGAACATTTCTGGAGAGCATTTTCTTGATTGATGGCTGATGTAGGAGGGCCCAGGCCACCGCAGTCAGCGTCACGCCTGCACAGGTGGTCCTGGGTTATATAAAGAAGCAAGTTGAGTAAGCCATGGAGAACAAGCTGGTCAGGAGCATTCTTCCTCCATGGCTTCTGCTTCAGTTCCTACCCTGAGCTGCCGCCTTGAAGGACTGGAAGCTGTAAACTCCCCCAAGTTGCTTTTGGTCAGTGTTTTATCACAGCAACAGAAACCAAACTAGGTGAGTGAGACAATAAATTTCTGTTATCTAAGTCACCCTCATCTGTGGAACTTTCATTGCAACTCAAGACACTTGGGTATCCATTCAGAAATATTTGATTCTGGGACGTGGAGATGGCAAAGAGGTTAACGGTGATGCTCTTCCAGAGGACCTAGCATCCATGTTGGGTGGCTCACAACCACTGTAATTCTAACTTCAGGGGTCTAACATCCTCCTCTTCTGGCTCTGCACTCATGTGCACATACTCATGTACAGACACATATTTAAAAATAGTAAAATAAATCATTTTAAATGAAATATTTGATCCATAAACAAATAAAAATAAACATAGTTCCCTTATTTTTCATACAAATGAGTATTCAACTCTCCATGCTCTAGCTGGAAAAATAGCCCAACTTGAACATTGCCTTAAGAAAAAAATTTCATTGATAGCTTTCCATTATATGAAGGTACCCCTGCAGTCTGTTATCCAGACTTCTACTGCTAAACATTTAGATTGCTTCCAAATTTTCATGATTGTAAATGATTCTATGATGAACGACTTTGTCATAAAAGAAATGCCACTTGCATACGCGAGAGTTGTTTGTTGGCTAAATTCCTAGAAATGGATTACTGAGTGAAAAGACACTCACATCTGTAATGCTGATGGACATCGGCAAATCACCCTTTCCAGTCCATGTGCCCGTTTTGACTCTATGCGGTATGCTTCCATTTTCCTGACTTTCACCTACAGCCCGGGTTAGCAAACGTGACATCTGCCAGACTGACATATGAAATGTCCCTTCTCTATCATGTTCTGTCTTGTCTCCTGTGTGGGGAGGTGAGCGTCCTCTTGTGTGTTCAGGGGCTTTTTATGCTTTCTCCCTGCAGGTCACATCTTTTTCTTTTGCCTGCCATTTTTCTTATTGCTTTTGCAGTACTGCGAGTCAAGTCCAGGACCTCGTGAATGCTAGCCAAGTACTCCACTGAGCTACAGCCTCACCTCTGGTATTGTTTCATAGAGGCTCCCTTGGGAGAGAAAAATCAAACCTTTATGAGTAAGAATGGCACACTTTCGGTTTGTGGTTTGAACTTGTTTATGGTGATCTTGTCATAATGAACGTTTTACTTTCATGCAGTTCATTTTCTCAAAGGTTGGTTTTAAGCCTTCTGGGTTCCCCATTACACTTAGCGTCCCTTCTCCATTCCAACACAAAAAGACATCTGTGCCTTCTTTTATTTCTCTTTATTTCATATATTTAAGGCTTTGATCCATCAAAAACTTATTTTGGTACGAAGTATGAGATATGCAGGCAACTTGAATTCCAGAAACTCACTCATATTGTCCCAGTACCATTAATGAAAAACCATCTCCTCTTCTCTGATTTGAAATGCACCTTCATCATACACCAGAACAACAGCAAATAGATTCTACCACATGACATAGTTGTGTCTGAGAATTTTATACTCCATTCCACTGAGCTGCATCTCATAAGCCAATGCTATACAAGTAAGTCATCATGGCTTTATAATAGGTTTATAATCTTTATTAGAGTGGAGGTCCCACATGCCACAGGACATATGTGGAAGTCAGTGGACAACTTGCATGAGTCCATTCTCTCCTTCCACCATATTGGTCCCTAGGAATAAACTCAGGACATCAGGTTTGGTGGCAAGAGCTACTACCTGCTTAGGCATCTTGCAGCCTCTATTATAGGTTTAATATCTGGGCTACTTCCCACTACTTTTTCATGGTTTTCATGTCTCTTCCTGTCCGTTTCTCCTTCACTTTAACGTGAGAGGCACTGTACTTGGTCTCAAAGATGCTCTGCAGTGTCTTCACTGAGATTACATTAAATTAGCATTGACATGAATGTCACATTGAATCTTTCTAGTCAAGCATGGAACCGGCTAAGGCTGCCCAGTGCTGTAGGTCTGGGTTTCCTGGTTGGATGTGGAAAGGACAATCTGGGTTTCCTGGTTGGATATGGAAAGGACAGTATCTCTATGCATGTCAGTCTATTACCCTCATTACCCTCACACCATCAAACACACAGAACATCCACACTTGATCTTCTAGCTCTCATGAATGTTTAAAAAATGTTCTAGAACATCCAAATTTCTTTTAAATTAAATATACTTTGTCTAAGTTCCTCCATTATATCTTCTCTAAAAGAATATTTATGTCTCCTTACTTATTTTTCATCAAACAAAATTGCTTCCTATATTGTTTAACATGATTTTTCAGATGACTCTTGAAAATTTTTAGATGTAACATCTGCAAATAATAATCATATTACCTCTATTTAATGTCTAATTTCCTTTCTCTAACTGAATTAGTAGCACATACAGCCTACTGTTAAGGGGCACTAATTGTTACTAGTCATCTTTTCCTTGCTTCTGTCTTCAGTGGAAACATATATTACATCTCCATTATGTTCATTGCTGGGCTTTAGGCTGAAATAAATGCATGAATAAAAGTGTTCACCTGTTGCTGGTTGACTCCATCTTCCATCAGTGAACATCAGCTTTTATCAAATGTTCTCTTAGTTCCTACGAAAAAGAAAAGAATTTTCTCCTCATAATAATAGGTGTCCTGCCGGGCGGTGGTGGCACACTCCTTTAATCCCAGCACTCGGGAGGCAGAGGCAGGCGGATCTCTGTGAGTTCGAGGCCAGCCTGGGCTACAGAGTGAGTTCCAGGAAAGGCGCAAAGCTACACAGAGAAACCCTGTCTCAAAAAACAAAAAACAAATAATAATAATAATAGGTGTCCTGATTGTGGGAAATCCTTGCAATCCCGCACTAAGCCCTAACTGTTAATGCTATGACTCTGTTAATGTGCTGCTAAAGTCTGGTTACTGATATTTGAAGCTGGACTTTGGGCTGGTCTTCAGAGCTGAGCTTTGGTCTATGGTTTCTAGTTGTAACCATTGTTGCATATAATTTTCAATGTCATTTCAGATTCATATCAAATAGTGTAGGCTCCTCTTCCCGTGCTAGTTTAGTCGCACTGAACTCATCTCTATTTCACATGAAAATTTCCCTCTTCTTTTAAGTTTTACTTTATGGGTTCCAGTGTTTCTGCCCATATGTATGTTAATGCATCACTTGCATGGTTTCTGCCTGAGAAGTCAGAAGTGGACACTGGATTCCCTGGAGTTACAGTCAGTTAGGAGCTGTCATATGAATGCAGACACTCAAACCTGGGTCCTCTGGAAGAGCAGACAGTGCTCTTAACCACTGAGTCATCTCTCCAGCCCTCCTCTTTAAAAAAAAAAAAAATTATTTTTTCTACCAGTGCTTTTAGTTAGGCATCAATAGGTTTCAATTGCCTCAGACAAAGATGAGTTTATTCTTTCAAAAAATGTTATAATAAATGCACATTACCATTATAATCATCAGGTGTCAAAATACCATAAATGAGGAAACAATCATAGAAATGCATAAACATCTCTATACAAAATTTTCAACAAATATTACTTCTAAAAAACAAAAAATAAGCAAACGGGGGCTAAATGTTAACAAAGAACTAGTTGAATAAATTATGGATGATTTCTACATAATAAAACACGATGCAGTATTGAAAAGGACTTGTTGGTATGAGGATATATACACTCCTCATTTTCTGAAGTGTTTAGTAATGGGAATTTTTTACTTTGTAATGAATAATACATGGCTTACAAATAGAAGTCATAGTGCAGTTGTGTACCAACATGAAAGGACATTCACAATATGTGGCAGTGTGTGGTTAAGAAAAAAATATGACCCCAGTTTCGTAATGTGTGTTTCCACGTGGGTAGACTGAGGGTGATTTTGAGGGGTAACTTAATGTGGGGCGATATTATTTACATTTTCTTATGCTTCCTTCCCAGCTTTCCAGAGTGATCAGTAACTACTTATGTCAGAGGATGGATCTGCTGTGCAAGGTCAGGGCCAGGCGCCTCCAGGTTCTTGGCCCCTTAGCCAAACAACCGGAAACAGGGTTCACAGGAATTTATAAAATAGCAAGTAATTTCATTCAAAGAGAAGCAATAGCGCACATTAGGGAGAGACACACCGGCGTGAGGTTGACAACGGCTGCAGGAGTGAGGGCTAACGCCCGGGCATCGCCTAGGGTCCATTTTAGAGTCTGCAGGAAGAACGGTCGCACTCAGCCTCGAACCGTCTCTCCCTTCAGTCGCGTTTATCCCGGTATTTTATCAAGGCATCAGAAAAAGGAACTGTTACAATATACAATTTTACATACACAATGCAGCGTCAGGGACAGAATGCATACAGCAAGACTAAAAGGAAAATAAATAGATTTTCTGCATTCTCTCTTTGATCTATTTTTAAAAAAAAAAAGAGCCAAAACAAATCACAAAATCCCAACATTCGGATCTTCATAGGGTGCAATACGGATGCTTTTTTCCTTGGTAGTAGGTTTTAAAAAGAAAGAGAAGAAAGAAGAAATCAAATTCGTTAAAATATTTTTTCTATCCAAATAAGGAATTTTTAAAAAAGCAACTTTATTTGCAGACAACCTGCTCTAGGTATGTAGAAAGCCATCCAAAAATGTTCAATTTAATGAGCCATTTTGATAAAGTTGCAGAAAGAAAAGAGATATAGCGGAATCTCTGGAGATACTGTTTGTTTCCAGATAGATTGGAGGTCGGCACACTCCCGATGACGTGAAGAAGCTTCCAGCTCCCAGGGACTGGGCCTGTGGGAGGGGGAGCATGCCTGTGCTCCCAGAACAGGGTCCCAGGATAAGGAACTCGTAAGAACCTGGATTCGCACGCCTTTAATCCCAGCACTCGGGAGGCAGAGACAGGCGGATCTCTGTGAGTTCGAGGCCAGCCTGGACTACCAAGTGAGTCCCAGGAAAAAAGCGCAAAGCTACACAGAGAAACCCTGTCTCGAAAAAACAACAACAACAAAAAAAAAAAAAAAAAAAAAAAAAAAAAAGAAGAACCTGGATTCATCCTGGAACAACTCCCCTGTTTTCAAACAGGACCTTATGAAAACTGAGCACACGCTAAGAGCGGGGCCGCGCCAGCAGGAAATGCAGACAAGGACGGCCGCGGTGGATTCGAGCCCCAAGACTCCAAGGAACGCAACAGTTTCTCCGTACGGTGTAGGGCGTCCCCTGAAACCGGCAGATGACGACACTCAGGAAGATGTCAAGACTCTCTCCATGGGTCAGACTTTGGCCTCTTAAGTGCAATAGTGTGTGTGTGTGTGTGTGTGTGTGTGTGTGTGTGTGTGTGTGTGTGTATGTGAGAGAGAGAGAGAGAGACAGAGACAGAGAGACAGAGAGAGAGAGAGAGAGAGAGAGAGAGAGAGAGAGAGAGAGAGAGAGAGAGAGAGAGAGAGAGAGGGAGGGAGGGAGGGAGGGCGCATGTGCCACAGAGCATGTGTGGTGGTCAGAGCACAATAGAAGTCGGTTCTTTCCTTCCGCAGTGGGCTCTGACGATCAGACTCAGGTCACCAGACTTTTGAGGCAGTGGTTTTTGCCCACTGAACCATCACGCTGACCCTGTAAGTTGATAGTCCTAAAATCATGAATTTATTCAAGTTTTCAAAATTCAAAATATTTGTGTGATCACATGGTGATTTCCTCCAGTAGGTGAAGGAAACCCAAGACGTGATGTGGGGACATGAACTGGGTTAGAACAGTCACAAACACTACTACTGCTGTTTCTGGGTATTTAGTGCTAGTCTTTAATGGAAAGTGACACGCATCTCCTCCTAGGGGGCTGCCAATAATTAATGATTGCCTGTATTGCTTTGTTTCCAGTGGGAAAACGAAATAATCAACCGTGTGAAGATTTCTATTTTTGTAGAAAAAGTTCAATTGACTAAAAATGCATTTTCTAAAAATAAAGGGGCTATAAGAGACGGAAATGGGTACCACAACTACAGCAGCATTAGGTAATGGAGCTTTGAGACATAACTGTGCCGTGGGGAAGCAACGGCTCTGGAAAACTCTGTGGCTTTCTGAACTGCAAAACAAACAGCCGTTTCCAAAATGCGTGTGTTCAGTGTGGCTCTGTTTGGAATCCTGAATGAAAGGGTCAGAACAAGAATTGAGAATAACGTCTTGGAACAGGATCCTGTGGGACTCACTGTTTGAATGTGGCCAGCCACAGGGCAGAGGCCACAAGCACATAGTGCTTTAATATGTCTTCTAGAATTCGGTTTATTTAATGATGCCTTGCTTGGGCCCTTTAAAGTGGAAAGGTACAGGGTGATTTGAAAGGTTCGTGAGGACATTTAATATATAGGAGGGATTCCCTTCCCAGTCATTTGAACCTGCCACCTTCCAGTCATCGCTCAGAGTGAGAACTAGGTCTTGTGACAGAATCAAGCCCTCACCCCACGGGGGGGGGGGGGGGGCGAGTAGAAGAGCCTCTCATCCAGGAGCCCTGGTGCACATTAAGGGTCTTAGCAAAGTCCACCCAGTCTTGTAGCAGGTAACTCTGCAACACTTCAGTAAAAAGGGGAGCTGAGGAGACTGGAGAGATGGCTCAAAGGTTAAGAGCACTGGCTGCTCCCCCAGAGGTCCTGAGTTCAATTCCCAGCAACCACATGGTGGCTCACAACCAACTATAATGAGATCTGGTGCCCTTTTCTGGTGTGCAGGCACACATGCAAACAGAACGCTGTATGCATAATAAATAAAACTTTTTTAAAAAAAGGCGGGGAGGGAGTTGAATTCAAGGAAGAATGTTGGTATTTGTGGTGGTTTGAATGTAACTGGCCCCCATAATCTCATAAGGAGTGGCACTATTAGGAGGTGTGGCTTTATTGGAGTGGGTGTGGCCTTGTTAGAGGAAGTATGTTAGGGGGAGGGCTTTGAGGTTTCCTATGCTCAGGACACCACCCAGTGGGTCAGTTGACTTCCTGTTGCCTGCAAGACGTAGCACTCTCAGCTCCTCCTCCAGTACCGTGTCTGCCTGCATGTCGTCATCTCCCTGCTGTGATGATGATAATGGACTGAACCTCTGAAACTGTAAGCTCAGTTAAATGTTTTCCTTTATAAGAGTTGCTATGGTCATGGTGTCTCTTCACAGCAGTCGAATCCCTCACTAAGACAGCGTTTACTCCAGGTTGTAAAATGAAGTCTTCCAACCCCCTACAAGTTAATTCTTCAGTTTTTCCCAACCTTCCTTCTCTCCTCTCCTCCTATTTAATACCAAAGAATGTCCCTTCTCCCAATTCTTGGGCTAGACGATGACATATAGCTCCCTAGGTCTCACGGTCTAGGAGGAGGTGAGCTCACCAGTCTATCACACACTCACCCTTCCAGTGTAGTACAGCTCTCAGTCAGTGTTAAATGAGTGAGTCTCTCAGGAGAGTCTGGGACCCACCATACCACTCAGCACTTTATTGGAACAGCTTGCCAGTCTGCTTTCTACTCTTAAAAAAGAAAGATTTATTATTTTTATTTCACGTATGTGCACCACACGCGTACAAGGTGGCCATAGAAGTCAGAAGCGGGCATTAGATCCCCTAGAACTGGAGTTACAGATGGTCGTAAGCTGCTATTGTGGGTCCTGAGAATGGAACCTGAGTCCTCCAGAAGAGCAGCCAATGCTCTGAAT